>NC_135143.1:30000000-31200000 GCF_051014445.1 Colletes latitarsis
GTAGGATTTCATGGGTATGTCTATTGACAAAAAATGATTGTAATTGACCCTCGCAACCAAAAATAATTTTTCCAGAACGATTTGAAATTTTTTTTTTTCCGTCGAAAAATTTGTCCACCTATTCGAATTTTTTTCTCGAAAGTGAGTAGGATTTCGAGGGCACGTCTAATGACCAAAAATGATTGTAATCGACCCCTACAACCAAAAATAATTTTTCCAGCACGATTTGAAATTATCCTTTTTTGTCGAAAAATTTAGGCACCTTCTTGAATTTTTTTCTTGAAAACGTGTAGGATTTCGGGAATATGTGTAATGACCAAAAGTGATTGTAATCGACTCTTGCAACCGAAAATAATTTTTTCAGAACGATTTGAAATTATCCTTTTTTGTCGAAAAATTTAGGCACCTTCTTGAATTTTTTTCTTGAAAACGTGTAGGATTTCGGGAATATGTGTAATGACCAAAAATGATTGTAATCGACTCCTGCAACCAAAAATAATATTTCCAGCACGATTTGAAATTATCCTTTTTTGTCGAAAAATTTAGGCACCTTCTTGAATTTTTTTCTTGAAAACGTGTAGGATTTCGGGAATATGTGTAATGACCAAAAGTGATTGTAATCGACTCCTGCAACCGAAAATAATTTTTTCAGAACGATTTGAAATTTTTCTTTTTTGTAGAAAAATTTAGGCACCTATAATAATTAGATTTTCGGTAAGGAATTTTTTTCTCGAAAGTGAGTAGGATTTCGAGGGCACGTCTAATGACCAAAAATGATTGTAATCGACCCCTACAACCAAAAATAATTTTGCCAGCACGATTTGAAATTATCCTTTTTTGTCGAAAAATTTAGGCACCTTCTTGAATTTTTTTCTTGAAAACGTGTAGGATTTCGGGAATATGTGTAATGACCAAAAGTGATTGTAATCGACTCCTGCAACCGAAAATAATTTTTTCAGAACGATTTGAAATTTTTCTTTTTTGTAGAAAAATTTAGGCACCTATAATAATTAGATTTTCGGTAAGGAATTTTTTTCTCGAAAGTGAGTAGGATTTCGAGGGCACGTCTAATGACCAAAAATGATTGTAATTGACCCCTACAATCGAAAATAATTTTTTCAGAACGATTTGAAATTTTTCTTTTTTGTAGAAAAATTTAGGCACCGATAATAATTAGATTTTCGGTAAGGAATTTTTTTCTCGAAAGTGAGTAGGATTTCGAGGGCACGTCTAATGACCAAAAATGATTGTAATCGACCCCTACAACCGAAAATAATTTTTCCAGCACGATTTGAAATTATCCTTTTTTGTCGAAAAATTTAGGCACCTTCTTGAATTTTTTTCTTGAAAACGTGTAGGATTTCGGGAATATGTGTAATGACCAAAAATGATTGTAATTGACCCTCGCAACCAAAAATAATTTTTCCAGCACGATTTGAAATTATCCTTTTTTGTCGAAAAATTTAGGCACCTTCTTGAATTTTTTTCTTGAAAACGTGTAGGATTTCGGGAATATGTATAATGACCAAAAATGATTGTAATCGACTCCTGCAACCGAAAATAATTTTTTCAGAACGATTTGAAATTTTTCTTTTTTGTAGAAAAATTTAGGCATCTATAATAATTAGATTTTCGGTAAGGAATTTTTTTCTCGAAAGTGAGTAGGATTTCGAGGGCACGTCTAATGACCAAAAATGATTGTAATCGACTCCTGCAACCGAAAATAATTTTTCCAGCACGATTTGAAATTATCCTTTTTTGTCGAAAAATTTAGGCACCTTCTTGAATTTTTTTCTTGAAAACGTGTAGGATTTCGGGAATATGTGTAATGACCAAAAATGATTGTAATCGACTCCTGCAACCGAAAATAATTTTTTCAGAACGATTTGAAATTTTTCTTTTTTGTAGAAAAATTTGGGCACTTATAATAATTAGATTTTCGGTAAGGAATTTTTTTTCTCGAAAGTGAGTAGGATTTCGAGGGCATGTCTAATGACCAAAAATGTTTGTAATCGACCCCTACAACCGAAATTAATTTTTTCAGAACGATTTGAAATTTTTTAATTTAATTACTTTTTAACAAAGTCTCAGCCAAGAAATTGATATTCTTGATTTTCGTCTTATTTTATTCTCCAGAATCTCGCATTAAAATTTTTCCCAGAGGTGGCCAAACACCCTGTATGTGATTTGGGGTGCCAGCTATTGCATCTCACTCGCACTTATCCTCTTTCCTTATCTCCATTGAATTTTGAGAAGTAACCATGCCCACATAAGCGACTGCGACTGGCTCCAAGCTTGGTCACTTATGTGGACACTATTGTATTTATTAGAGCTGCTAGATGGAAATAGTGTTGTACGGGGGTGTCGACTGTAATTTTGAGAAAAACGCGTTCTCCGTTCCGTCGGATCGCCCTGCTCGAAGAATGCTCCGCGACGCCGGCGCGTCGCTCCAGTTTTCGACCGGAAGAACTTGAAGAACGGCCAGCAAAACTATAAAAGCATCCAGGGCGTCGTTCGTTTCATTCAAACGCGTTCATCCCGGAGAACGCGAACGATCGTGATCGTCCTCTGGCGAGAAAATTATCATTGTAATCTTCTTTAAGCGTGCATCGATATGTAAGTACTCTCTTTGCGCCCGTCGACGTAGTCGATCTTCCGCGTCGCGATCGACGCCGAGACCTTGAGTGGAATCGCGTTTCCAGAGCATTTACGATCAACCGCATAAAACGATACGTCGCGTCACGAGATGAAATTCCAGCTAACTCGCAACGATTGTTGGTTTTAGGTATCGAAAGTTTCGACGTTGCTCTCTCGCGATAATCATCCTGTTATGCTTGATCTTCGACTCTGGAACGGAAGCTCAGCTGAACTTCTCCACCGGCTGGGGAAAGAGAAGCCAGAGGGTAGGATTCGCCGAATCGGGTAGCCTCGAGTGCGTACCCCGTGGCAGACCGTCGCTGGAACAGCTGCTGAACGTTTACAATTTCATTCAGGTATCCCCTGGATCGCTATCGTCCGTCAATTGTCACGATAAATCCCCGAGTAACGTACTAATATTGCAGACGGAAGCGCAAAAGATGCTGGACTGTCGGAAGCTGAACGAGTGAACTCTGGAAGCTCGGGCGGGTTCAACGGAAGCATCGAAGACACTGGACTATCCGGGCTACTTTGTTCGAAGAATTTTCTAACGTCTGTTAACGCAACCTGTTCGAAAACACCGGACGAGAGTGGAGGAATTTCGAGTCATTTCCGTCTGGCTCCACGTCCGGGTGTAGCGAGCACAGGTTGCTTAGAAAGATTTTCGAACGGTCGTAGCTTGTAAAATTAGCGATACGAACGATAATACAAACAATGAGTAGTAAAAAAAAAAACGAATTGATTTCCTATCGTTACTCTTTCTGCGTTCGCTGCTTCGACCGTCGATCTTAACTTTTTATCAACCATCGTAACTTTTGATTGAGCGCGACTTAACGATCCTGCGAACGTATATATTCCCCCGAATTCTAGCGACGAAGTTCGTATTAACTTAGCCGCGAACGCAGGTAGGTCAACGCGGAATTTTCCATCATTTTCTTTTCCGTGGATCTTTCCTATAACGCGCGCTGTATTTGGACGGGAAACGCCTCGAAAATGTGGAGATCCACGTGGATTCTGTGCGTTCTGACGGTCCTCGTGGACGCTGGTCCTCAGGGCAATGGTTTAGTCTCGCGACAGACCTCGGATATGCCGGCGAACTCTTCTCCCGTGCCGATTTGGCAATACTGGAAAACCGACGAGTTCGTCTGCAAGACGCAGGGCTATTTCGCGGACCAAAAGAAGTGCAAGTATTTCTACAAATGCACCGCGTTCTTGCTCGGCCATCCGCTTCGGTTCGTTTATCAATGCGACGGCGATCTCGTCTACTCGATCGAGGAGAACAATTGCGTGAGGCCCGAAGAGAGCGGACGCGTCGAGTGTGGCGGAGTTGTCGATCAATCGGAGGAACAATCCACAGTATCGGATCTAGGTAGTCGTAAGTAATTAGCTTTGGACCCTGATAAGTATAGCACAACTGTTTAATATGGTCGATAAGGTGAGATCCGAGGAGATAAATTTGCCGTGACGGAAAGTGTCGAGTCTGTCGACGCGATAGTGAAGAGATATAAAATTTTTAGGTGAACCGAATTCGAACGAAACGGAACCCCCCAACGACGACGTAGACCTTCTACGAAACGGCGAAGACGAGCTCGATGGTCCACGAATTGTCGAGAGAATAGAGAAATTTTTATTAGGCGAAGAAAATCCTTCGACTACCGAACGAACAACCGAAGAAAGTACATCTGTTGACGAAACTACTGTACCTACAACCGTCGAAGAAAACGTGGAAATTTCAACCTTGGAAGAAAATTCTACAACCGAAGAAAGTACAACTGTCGATGAAACAATTGTACCTTCGACAACCATCGAAGATACAATTGTACCTTCGACAACGATAATTCCTTCAGAAAATGAACAATTTAGCGAAGAGTTTTTCGAATCAACGACCGAGGAAATTACCGAAGAAGAAGAAGAAACCGAAACGACGATGGCAACTGACGCCACCACGTTATCAATGTCTTACGAGACCGATACCACCTCAGTCGAACAAACGACCAAGGTCTCCAAAACTCCCACATCGACCGAACCGGAATACTTTGACGAATACGAGGATTCAGAGTGCACCGACGAAGGTTTCTTCGGCGTTACCGACGATTGTTCGATATTTTACAGATGCGTCCTCTTCGACCGTATATTCGTCAAATACGACTTCAAATGTCCCCGCGGCACTATTTGGGACGACCATTTAAAAACCTGTAATTTCCGAGCCGCGATCAGACAAATAACGTGCAAAGATAAGCGCAATCCTTCAATCGCTACGGAATTTCCGGCCGTTGAATCTGACGTTACCTATATCGTCGGTAACTTAACATCAAATCGAATAGCCGTCGTATGTCCGACCGCTTTTCGTCAGCATCCGAAATATTGTAACGTGTTTTATCAATGCACTACCACCGATAATTTGGAAGTGAATTTTCTGCCACTATTGTGTCCAGAAAACACGGTTTTCGACGAGAAGAGCGTGCAGTGCACGAGAAACGAGACAGGCAGACGAAACGGTTGCATTAATTTCGAACGTGCGGAAACACCGAATTCCATCGAAATGGTAAAGGAAATCTTCCTTCTAATTAATTTAACTTTATCCCAAGCGAACGGTACAATTGCCCACTTAAAAGCGCTGTGGCGTCGCCTCACATGCTCGCCACCAGAGGGGTCGCGCTCTCACAAGCGCTCGACCGACTCCTCGGTTGTAATATACAAGATGACACCGTATTGTGATATTGAAGGTGTTCGACCACACCTGGGAAAAATTTTAACGGGGGGTTCTAGAGGCCAAAATAAGACGAAAATCAAGAATACTAATTTGTTGATGAAGGCTTCGTTAAAAAGTTATTAACGTTTAAAGTTCCGTCCGTACTGAATTTTTTTCTCGAAAATGCGCAAGATTTTGGGGGTATGTCTATTCACAAAAAATAATTGTAATTGACCCCTGCAACCGAAAATAATTTTTCCAAAACGATTTGAAATTTTTTAATTTAATTGTTAATAACTTTTTAACGAAGCCTCCATCAACAAATTGGTATTCTTGATTTTCGTCTTATTTTGGCCTCTAGAATCCCTCATTAAAATTTTTCCCTGCGGTATATACACTCGACCGACTTCCCAATATCCCAATCGTCTAAGGGCCTGCTAGGAAGTTTTACTGATGAGTCCTGGACAAAACCGTGACCCCCTCCTTTCCACACCGCAGCGAAGCAGCGCCACAGCGCATTTAGACGCGCTTTGATTTTTCAATGAAAAAGAAACTCCCTTAACGAACTTACCCACTGATTTTTTTCCAGTTGCACGTCTCAAGTATGAAATTGTGTCCTGAAGAGGGTCGATTCCCGTACGGTGATAATTGCACCAGCCATTATTTTAATTGCAAACGCGACGCACGTGGATCACTTATGGGATATTTGTTCGAATGTCCACCCGGACAGGTGTATTCGCCGACTCTAAAGCGTTGCATGCTTCGTCCATTATCTCCAATTTGTGCTGATAACCAAACGGAACTTGAATTGGGTAGAAACCTGCGGATACCGTTGGAAATTTAACGAGAGAAACTATGTTTGCGAGAATCCGTTTCCGTAAAATGGCGGCGATTTTCGTACGTTTCGATATCGAATACGAGTTCCGGTGTATTGAAATTTATTTAAGCAATCGATACATCGAAATTTCCAAGATGTATCGACTAAATTTATTTAAATATTTCGGTATACCACTAGAATAATAATGCGTCGTCGTTATTGCGTGTTAAGTTAATGCGTGTTTAATGAAAACAATATATCGAAACATCGAGTCTAATTCATTGAACGCACGTGTATCGAAGGCAGAGCATCGACTGCAAGGTATCGATATTTACGAGCATGTATTACGGCTACCGAATTTCGGATACGCTTACATTCATCTTTCCGTTGTAATAACGAGATCATTTATTAAATAATTTATAATCACTTTAATAAAAATGCAAATACTTTAACGAAACGTTTCTTAAGATAAGGAAGAGTGACGTTTTTTTGGAATAATTTATAATCTTAATTAGCTAAACCTAACCTATAAAACGATTTCTCGATATCATCGTTATTTGAGATTTTGTAAAGCTACGTTATTTTGTGCTTATACCACCAGTGATATAAACTATCGAAACGCTGAGAAACGAAAGAGACACTAATGATGTATACGGTGCAATCGTCTGGCATGTTGTTAAAGCGATTTAGTGCGAATTACGTTCAAAACAGTACTAGATTAGCTTCTTTTCGGCAGTGCGAACGTTATGGAAAATTTCACGAATGTCGTAAGCGAATAAGCCACTGGTTAAAAGATCAAGGCGAGCAAGTGGCCGAAGCTTGCACCAAACAGTTTGAATTTATCATTGCACAGCGTATAAGAAGAAGCTTACAAATATTTCATTTATATACTCGAATATGGGACGAAGTAGCGCTGAAGGAGTTTATGAAATCCTGGAGGAATCGTGCGTTAAGAAACAGTAGGCATTTTTTAATGAGTAGTATAGGCATTACTATGTATAATTGGGATCACGAACGAATAACCAAGGATGAATTGAACGGGTAAGGATAGTAGCTCTTCCATAGCGGTTCTTTATCTTATCATATTCTAATTACTTGTTTATTATTTATTATCTACCGTCATCTAATAGAAGTTTTTGTTAGCTACAAGAAAGAAATCGAAGGGATTTACAGGTTAAGAGATTCTACGGTTGTGTGTGCAAAGTGCCAACTAAGAATGGTTATAGATGTCCAACAACCTGGTATAAAGTATTGTACGTGTACTGATAATAAATTTAATGCCACTTCCAATCAAGATTGTACGTATCAAATTGTTAACAAGCATTTTCTAAACATCGATAAAAGTATTTGCAACAGCCACTGTTTCCTTTAATTTTAGCAGAGGGATGGAGGCCATATATAGAGCGAGAAGATATGCTAATATGGAGAAGAGAAGAACCAAATTCTGGAGGGTTATTCGCGTACAAAGTATACGGTTCGTTTGCAGAAGTTTCAGCAGAGGACTTTTTACAAGCACAAATAGATGTCGACTATAGGAAAGAATGGGACCCAACCGCTCGCGAATTACGAGTCATAGATACCGATCCTGCATCGCAATCGTCCGCTGATAGTCATTCCGATGTTATATACTGGGAAACAATATGGCCTGTAGGCAATAATTGCCAGTTATTAATAATATTAATTACACAGCCGACCCTCAAAATTGTAATATTTCGCATTACGTTTGTAGAAACTATTTGCAAATAGAGACTACGTGTACCAACGGGATTGGGTAGTGGACAAAGAGAGACGGTTAATAATTATCATCAGTAAAGTAACTGATCATCCCGCCGCGCCGTCTAAACCAGGGATATACAGGTATTGCGAACATTCGATAGAATATTTTACAACTTCGAACGGCGTAGATGTCACGTAGGAAAATGCGATATCGTTAAGTTGGTCGATCGATCTTTTCTAGTTTCGTATTTCATTATGGAATCACCTAGTTCAATAAGTATTTGGGCAGCCAGAATTAAATATGAAAGTAGGAGAGTCTAAGATTCTCCTTTTCAATAAATAATCTGAAGTGTGTACATAACAGAGTCACAACGTATTGGTCGTACATGGTGATAAGGCCTTACACAGAATTCCAACAGCCAGGCATTGAGTTCGGGTTGACTTACTTCGACGATCCTGGTGTAAATATTCCATCTGCGGTTACCGCGTGGGTCGCAATGACAGGTATATACATTGTTCCGCGTAAAAGAACACGATTGAAAAGTAATTTTTCACTGATTGCAAAGTTTACAACTTGTACTTACGTTCTTACACCCTAGGATTACCAAACTTTTTAATTCGTATGAGGGAAGCGTCGAGGAATTATCAGAATTACAAAATTGCGAAACAGAGTTTAGACGCGTCCGATACTAATTACGTTCCCTTGATAAACGAAGATATTTTCGAAGATAAAGTTCTACACGGTAATATGCAAAATTCGGAAAGAAGCGAAATACTCAATGGTAAAAACATGGAGGACTACAGTAAAATAGAACATACTGAAGTACCACAGTTCAAGGAAGATCTGGAAGAAGATGAGGAAGATAGTACAAATTCGTCTAAGGAAGGCAGAGGTTTACTAGATTATTTCTATCTTGCGAAATTATTTGCATGACCATTGCAGTTCATAGTATTTGGAATAAAGGAATTGGTTTTTGCCGATAGAGTGATTTTGATGCGATCCTGTGTGGGCAGAACAGTGAGTCGACAAGTACAAATGCGATATTAATAATATTGGGCACTTTTATGTACGTCGGTACATTCAATCGCGTTACGTCTATATGAACACGCATGAAACGATTATGTATTCTATTTAAAACAGCAAACATGAGACTGATACCTTCATGGTCAATTTTACCTACATTATTTCGAGTTGTCGAAATAATTGTCACGAGTTAACTAGAAGCACATTATTAATTTTGAATCGGAGGAAATTGTAAGGTAATTTGAACTCGTGCAGCGAGATATTTTGCTATATCCTAAAAATACTGAAATTGTACAAAATAAAATATTCTGTTGCATCCGTGTATATTCAATTGTAGTTTAAATACAAATAGATGTATAAAACATGAAAAACTGGTTTACTATACGTGTGCGCTTATGAATTTACTACTTACACATACACAAAGTATCCTTTTTATTTAGCTGATAAATAATACATAAACAATCTGTGTAATATGATAAATTTTTATATCGATATACTATATAACATTTATAACAGTGAGCATAATATTGCAAAATGTTCGTGCACTGATCTAAACATAGCTAGGTGTCATTCATTATTTTAAAGTTATATACTTTGTACAATGATGTCGAATGATATTATAGATAGAAAACAATATTGGTGTACCTGAAATCATGCATTTATTAGAAATTTACTCCCATCTGTGTGTTCCTAATCTAAACAACTGTGTCTATGTTATTTCTACCTTAATAAAAAATTTTGACACAAAGTGTGTTTCCTGCACTATACATCCTCTGTTAAAGTAGCACATCTTATAAACGTGTCCCCTTCCTCGTCAATATCGAAACAAACTTCTTCTGGTAATTGTTTTGGTTCAGACTTAAAACCAAAACAATCTTCGTCGTGACATTTCTGATATACCGTTTTACTAGTTAAATTTACAATCAAAGAAACATTGTTGCTCTTATGACATCTACCAATATTTTCGCAATATCTATAGATTAAAACACAAATGTTACACACTTGGTTATGTATTTAAATAAAGGTATTTAACAAGTGTATTTAACAAAAACAAATACCTGTATCCGTATGTTTCATACATTAAAACTTGTGCTAAAGAAAAATATTTACATAGACGTATTTTCCCAGGATGTATTAGGTCGCTAATATATTTATCTAGTACCAAATATTTTGAACTACAATTATCGTGATTAGAGTAATTGTACTGTTGTGCTACTCTTTTGAAAGACTTTGCTTCTATGGTGCCATTTTGAAAATATTCAAATAATATTATACCTTTCATGGAGGTAAAATAAGATATCAACGAATCCAAAAATATATTTAACTCTTTGTCATTGTACACAGTAGAATGAACGTATTTACAATCTTTGGAAACTATCAAATTAGACTGCTTTCCCCACTTAGTGGATTTATATATTCTGAAGTGTCTGTTTTTGGTATAAACACTAGTATCGATGAATAATTTTTTCTCTTTTTTAGTTTCAACGAATAACTGTTGAAGTTCTGTTTTATCGAAAGAGCTTAATACATCATGCTGCTCTTCCTTAGACGAAATATAATTAAAAATATCTTTGCATATAGATTTTACCAATCTACCAACGTGATAATTGTTTTTAAATGCTACATTTTTTGTATTAAATATGATATGCCTACTAAACTTTTCAGAAGTACTTGAATCCAAATTCAGTACATTAGTTACATTGGACGGTAGACCCCAAAGTTTAAGCAAATACGCATTGAATATATCAATTGTCGTATTTGTCATACAAGGGCCATCGCTTTCCGGATTTAATTCGACCGAGAATTCTAAATCCAGATATAACCGACAAGGTGAATTCTCTGGAATTACCTGATTCAAAGTTTCTTAGACATTATTACGCTGTTTATCGTTAGATATGACAATTTTAAAAGTACAAAATTTGCTGGAATAATGCGTGGTGAAAAAGACGTACCTCGTAAGAACATCTTTCTTCCGCTGGTCGATGCTCGTAATGCCACCAATACATTTCGGGATGAGCTACCACGAATTTACGTTTTCCATTCTCCCCTTGATAAACGAAAGTACACAGCATATTAAAATCGCTACTTTCCTTGAAAGCTATGGCAAGGGCTTCCGCTTGTTTGTAAAATTCCATCCAAAAATTTGGTGGTCCTAGAATGTGCGATGGCATTTTTCGGGATACTTGTATCCATGATGGTTTCCCGAATGGCTTGTTTCTCTTGATTGCTTGTTGCCCGTAGAAAGTGTTTGCGTTAATATCGCTCATGCCGTAACATTCGTAGTAAACAATGGTGAAAGGACGCGGTTCTTATTTTGGCGCCAACGGTAGCTTCGTTTCGCGGCAAAATACGTACACGAACTTACTAATTCTTAACGAAACGAAACCCTATGCAACATTTTGGAACGCTTTGTTAGACTTCCACTTTGAATTATTACTACTCGTTTTTGTACTTGTAGTATTTAGAAGAGAAATTATTTGTAATGTTTAATAACGTATTGTAATATATACTATTAATATAGGGTGTTTAGCCACCCCTGGGAAAAATTTTAATGGGGGATTCTAGAGGCCAAAATAAGACGAAAATCAAGAATACCAAAATAAATTCAAACATTTCAAATCGTTCTGGAAAAATTGTTTTCGATTGTGGGAGCCGATTACAATCATTTTTAGTCATTACACATGCCCTCGAAATCCTACGCACTTTCGAGAAAAAAATTCCTTACCGAAAATCTTACTAGCCTAAATTTTTCGACAAAATTGAAAAGTTTCAAATCATTCTAAAAAAATTATTTTCAGTTGCGGAGGTCAATTACAAGCATTTTTGGTGAATAGACATACCCCCGAAATCCTACCCACTTTCGAGAAAAAAATTCGAGAATGTGTGACATTCTACGACAAAAAAGAAAAATTTCAAATCGTTTTAGAAAAATTATTTTGGGTTGTGGGAGTCAATTACAAGCATTTTTGGTCATTACACATGCCCTCGAAATCCTACCCACTTTCGAGAAAAAAAATCGAGAAGGTGTGAAATATAGTATATTGGAAACATTTATTCTTGTCCTCTAAGAGAAAGTTACTAGAAGACTGATACCAATCGAGTTCGATCTTCGAACAGGCTGTGACTTCCTCTTAATGGGTAATAATTAATATTTAAAATTTACTGGCAACGATGTCATTTAGACGTGCTAGACTAATGTGAACAGTATCCTCGAAGAATGTCTAATTTAAACATAGTATGTAGAACAATCAAGTGATTCTGTTTCATTGCAATCGTATCGTAGCCATTTTGATGGAAACGATTTAGCTAGTTTAAGGTAAAAAGATGTTTGATTCTCTGTTACTGTAGCGAGTAATAATAGGAATTTCGTTTATAGATTGTAGTGAATTTTTCTAACGATGCAATTTTATTGTCTCACCGAACAGACACACATGTAGAAATTACGTCGCGTACGATGATTAACGTAGTATCAGCCATTCGTGCAGGTTATTAGAAATTTGATAGACTACCATCGAGTCCATTGCCTTCATTCGCACTAGCTATTCATATTTTTGAGTTTGTGTTTCAGGAAGTCGTCGTGGGATTGATAAATAAACAACAAAAATGCGTTGTAAGTAAAAATGTATGCATCTAGGGGTGTATTAAGGTATGGACAGTAGACGAAGGGCCTTCACAGATTAACCCTCAAACTACGGACTGTACTGATCGCATAAAAGGCAAATGTCGTATTAATTGAACGCGTAACGATATTAATTCCGTCCGTCGAAGTTTTAACATTTCTGTATTACATTAATTAAAATTAAAATTAACCAAAGAATTTGGAATTTATCGATATTTCTGTACGTGGTAGAAAACATATTATTAATATTAAGTTTCATCGAACGTTCAGTCTTCCCTGTATCACAGACGTGATCTCGTTTGTGGTTTTACCACCGACGAGGTATAGGATAAATTGGACGTTTAATGGGAGTTGGTGTCTCACGAATTGAATTACCAAAATTTAGGGAAAATTCGATCCTATAGCTCGTTCGCGGTTCTATCGAACGTATCGGTCTCCGTAAATGTTGCAACAATAAGTTTCATTGATTCTCGTAGCTTGACCTAAGAATAAATACTTGATAAGACAACAGATGCAATTTGAAAAATTTGAGCTTATGTCTCTGTCGTATTTTATCATTTAACATGATAATTTCTTTCATTGTAAAAAGTTTCAGAGGTTAATGCATAGACGAGGTATACGAGTAGACCTTTCACCTTATGGGCTTTCGTGGCCCAATCTGACTGCCATACCGACCTGAAAATTTGGAGGTTAGCGTCCCTTTCTCATGAATGGCGATCAGTCGAGAATTTATTCACTGAATTAGTGTTGATGGGCAGACAGCTGTAGTATGTGCGTAAATGCATGTGAGTTGACTATGCAGGGATTGAAATTCATTTCTAAATCTGTTGGTGATGTTGCAAATGACACGAAAATGGTAATGGGGGTTCGAGACCCCATAAAAATGAGCCGAAAAAATACATGGGTGAAAGATTTACTCGTATACTTCGTTTCTGATAATACTCTAGAATCTTTGATGAATCAACGAGAATCAAAACTAACCTAGCGAAGTAGCTCTATGTTTATGATGACCTATGCAAAGCGGATCGCAGCCAATTTGCTAATATTATTTAGTTTTTAATTAATAATTGCATTACTCAGCTAAGAGCGATACGATTATTAATTAAACGGTAAATAATATTACCCAGGTCTCACCACGAGGAGGTTGCTGCGAATGGAGACCCAACCATCCTCCATTAATAAAGATCTTCTATGACCAACGATCGTTGGTCGAAGAAGAAACAAACGAAAGTGCAACCAATGTAAGATGCACAACCAACGAAGAGAGTTGAAAGATTTTTCAAAAGAATTTCTCTTCAAATAAAAATAACCTGCCTAACATGATGGCTAACCAAATACCTGCCTAACTATAAATCTAAATTCGTTTATTATATCGAGAAACAATTCTAAATTCGCAGCCATTAGCTCGGTGTCACCCACGAAGAATAACTTTTCTATCGTGGGTGACACCGATTACCAGGTCTCACCACGTGGAGGTTGCTGCGAGTGGAGACCCGAAGGGAGATAGATGGAATCCAAGTTCCATCGATCTCCCTTTTACATTCTTAGAAACTAGTCATGCCAAGCAATTATTTTGTTTAAAAAGGGATGAAGCTAAATTGTTGGAGACGCGACGCGACGCGATGCTGAACCGTGCAGCAGATCTTCGGATCGAATCAACACTACCCTTGGTAGATTGATTTCTATTTCTAGAAATCGATCTATCATTGGCAGGCGACTAGATCTTTCGGACAAACTGGACGGCCGATCACATGTTTCGTTCGACGAAACAGTGGTGACCGAAGCAAGAAACGAGAGAACGAGTCGAGAGAAGCTACTTGTTAAATAATTACTTGGCAATATTGGGAGACGCATACAATAGGGACTTAAAATTAACGTCGAAGCTCAAGTCTAGTCAAGTTGAAGCTAAAATTCGGACGATAGAAGGAAACAAAGTTCCTTGTACCAAGCAATTATGTGGTTAAAAAGAGGAATGAAGCTAAATCGTGGGATACGCGACGCGACGCGAGGCTGAACCGTGCAGCGGATCCGAGGATCGAACCTACTGCCCTTGCTAACTCGATCTCAACAAGAAAACAGAGAACTGCAACTCCGAATCGAGGTCTCCATTTCTCCAACGCAACCCGCCGGGAGCCCGAAGGACCCGACTTAGGTTGTCTGACAAAAGAGAGAGTACCTGAGACAGAGTCGACTTCCGCTGGAAGGTATGCGTTTCCGCAGAATACGGAAACTCCACACCTTCCAGCGAAGTGCCGTTTTCCCTCAATCAAGCTTACCAAGGGAAGGCGATTAGATCTTTCGGACCAGATACACGGCCGATCACATGTTTCAATCGATGAAACAGTGGTGACCGAAGCTACGAACGAGGGAACGAGCGAGAGAGAAGCTACTTATTGAATAATTGCTTGGTACAGACGCGGAGATACATATAATAAAGAAATCTTCGACGTTAATTTTAAGATTCGCGACAAAGCTTAAATCTAATTGACTTAGAATTAAATATCCCTCGGCGGTTGTGGCGTCTTACTTCGATGTCCCTGCGAATAATCTGAAACTAAAATTGATACGCATATTAGTGACATACGAAAGGAAATTTAATAAACACCATGCAAACTAGGCAAAGCGATGGAATAATTTGTCGTGCTGATGTACCTAAAAGAGAGAATCTATAAGATTCTCGATGCTAGACCTACCTAAGGAAATGTACAAAATTTACACATGATACAAATAAAGTATTCTACCTATACTTGCGAAACGAGAGATAAATAGAAGGAGAGATAATGTCGAAGTAAAATAGCAAACAATTACGAAAATTATCTGAAGAACCATACAAACGAAGGCGAACAGAAACAAAGATTGAGCAGAATTGAAAATCCAACGATGATATCGAAGAGTGAAATTATCTGAAGAACCATACAAAAGAAGACGAACAGAAACAAAGATTGAGCAGAATTAGAAATCCAACGATGAAATCGAAGAGTAAAAATATCCAAGAATTAAACAAAATAGAACAAGAATAAAAATCTTATTCTAATTATTGACATCAAAATTCATAAATTAGTATGCAAACAAAAATTATACATGGGTTAACGAAATCCATAAAATAATATGCAAACAAAAATGGTATATAATTCGACACAATCATGCCAATTCAAAAAATAAGGCAGTAGTAGAAATAGAGGAGGACAACGTAATAATCAGATAAAACCGGACAATCAAAGAACATTGAACTATGACCAAACAAATAAAATAAACTGGTCAGTTTTGTGATAATAATATAAATAAGTAATGTGGGCTTACTACTTGTTGAGCATTAGTTACCATTACCAAGGAAGCAGCACCAGAGGTCCAGCTGTAACATAAGAAACGATTCGTAATTTAGCAAAAACGTTAGACAGTTCCATAACGTTGAATTGGTGTCAAACGACAAAATAGAAGTGGGGAGAGTAATTTTAAATAGTTCTTACCAGTGGTCATCACGGTCCGGCACTGGTCAGTAGTGGTCAGTAGTGGTCAGTAGTCGGATCTGGACTGGTCAGCACTGGTCAGTAGTGGTCAGTTCTGGTCAGTCCTGGTCAGTCCTGGTCACTCCTGGTCCCCTCAGTGGTCACCGCTCCACGAATGGCCTGACTTTGGCCCGCGAGACCCGGTCCCCCTGGATGCTCCAGGGGTACTGAAGAATTTATCCAGCGGTAGTCTTCGAGTGGGGAAGTCGAAGAGTGGGGAGACAGTGTCAACGTGAAGAGTTAAGAACCGCTTGGTCTAGAGAACATCATTATTTCGATTGGCCCCACCTCTTGACCATTGCTGGATCTTCACTGGACCACTGACCTCGATGTCAACCTCACTGTTGACCACCAGTGACCATAAGTTAGTGACCCATTAAAACCATTACGAAGATTAAAGCCTTCTTACGAGGATCCCCTTACAATTTGATGCATGATCTTTCTAACATCGTCGTCTGTGGTTAATGTATCCTCACGAAAACGGAAAGTCTTTTGTTTCGGCAGTCGATAAACTAGAGAACCTGGAGGCGCTTTATCGAAAGAATTCGCGGAATTTCGAGCAGTTGAAAACTTCAATCGATTTCTAATCGATAATTCCGCGAAGTGCTTTGTGCAATTGTTTTAAAAACCTGATCCTTATCGGTGAATCGAACGTGTCGATTCTGGACTCGCTTACGACGTTGGTTTCGATTATATTGGCGATACGTCGGTAAACTTAGACGCGTAAACGATCTAGGGTCGTAATTTTAGAAGATTTGAAAGCCGAGTTGCGACGTCAATAGTTCCGGAGATTCGGTGCGGGTGTCTTTCTTTGAACGAGTGGAAATTCCCGTCGGTTTTCGGCGGTCGGATCGCCACGGCGATAGAAACGCGTACGACGTAAGGAGCTTCAAAGATCGAAGTCAATTAGAACGCGGTTGTAATTTGTTGCCAGAAAAAGATATCGTACAGCTGTACGCGAGCAGCGTAACAAAGGGACGAACAAAGACGGCGCAGCGATCGATCACGAAAATAATAGGAATAGTTTTTAGAGATGAACGACAGGAGTTTCCACGGGCGCGTGCATGCGCGGAGAACGATCGTCGGTGGAATAATAAGCCGCGTACCGTTCAAAGAAGAAGCGGGAGGAAACAGGTACGCGCGACGAGGCTTTTCGATAGCTATTATCAATCGACGCGATAGAAAATCAGCGATAACGCGACACGAGCGAACGAGATGTCTACTTACGTGTTTGCGAGTGGGTAACGCGGCGTTCAAGATCATCGAACGAAGTGTCAGTACTCTTTCTCGTTCTCGAAACCGCGTTTCTCTTCTCGTCGCGTTCGTTTCTTTCGTTTCGAGTTCGACTGGCCCTCCGGATTTCCGTTCTCCGGTTCCCGCGGTTCGACGGAGCGATTTCGATCGTTCACGAATGTTCTGGTAGTCCGCGGGTGCGAACAGAGCTCGCGGAGAGTCTTCCGTCGCGCCGCCTACCTGCGTTCGAGCGCGTGTTTGCCAGTGACTATGGTCCAAGAATAGTCGTAACGCCGATTCCTTGACGAATGATCCGACCTGGCGTATCGCCGATAGATATGCTTTTCCGTTCCCGTTGCCCGTGATCCGCGAGGAGGGTTCGTTCGCCGCCGCGTCGAACGGGATCCGTGACGCTCGAGAGGCATCGAGCGCGTATCGGGTGGATCGAAGGAAAATGGACGCGTCGACGCTGGTTTCGTCGCGACGCGTCCGGGTGGACGGTACCGGGTCAGAAGCGAACGACACGTCGTCGAAGAGTTTCGGACGGTGACGGGACTCGTCGGGTTCCGGTCTCTCGCTTAAGGTCTCGGTTAGGTGTACGCGGGGAATCTCTCTCGCGCGCATACATGGGTACCAATTGGTTCGTACTGTCGAGGTGCGCGTGGCTCGTGTGGTTCGTGTGGTTCGCGTGTCCGGCGGCTGGCAAGGTGACCTGTCGCGAGGTGCAGCTGGCCCGCGATTGCGAGGCGCTGTGCAAGAAGAATCGATACGGCGCGTACTCCTGCGAACTCAGGATCGCCGTGCTGCTTCCGGCGGACGCCAGCTTCGACATCTCCTTACCGAGGGTCCGCCCGGTTCTCGGTGAGTTCTTTGATTTCATTTTAACACTGGCACTCTACCAAAGCAGTCAAAATTATCTATAATTTTGATAAAACTTTTAAAACATTTACTCGCGCGTATGAAAATTAACGATATTTTAAACAACACTCAAGACTCGTTTCTTTAACGCTAGAACTACCAAAAGCAGCAAAAGTCATTAGAAAGTCTTAAATTATCCTTGAAACGTATTGTAAAGTAATTTTGTTAAAATTTTGTAGGCAATTATGTTTGACTATACAGGGTGTTTGGCCACCATTGAGAAATATTTTAATGAAAAATCAAGAATACCAATTTGTTGATGGAGGCTTCGTTAAAAAGTTATTAACAATTAAATTCAAACATTTCGAATCGTCCAATTTTCAAACGACCATGACTCCTACAATAGTGAATATATTTCAACGAAACTTTTTTCTAAAGTAGAGCTCATGAGTACCTATTAAAAATATTAGACAACTTTTCTGTAGAGCGTTAAACAAATTTACTAAAAATGAAAAACAAATTTTTAAGAAAAATCGACAGGGGGTAGGTGTCTAAATTTTTCGGCGAAAAAAAAAAATTTCAAATCGTTCTGGAAAAATTATTTTCGGTTGCGGGAGTCAATTACAATCATTTTTGGTCAATAGACATACCCTTGAAATCCTACCCACTTTCGAGAAAAAAATTCGAGAAGATGTGAAATTTTACGATAAAATTAAAAAATTTCAAATCGTTTTGGAAAAATTATTTTCGATTGCGGGGGTCAATTACAAGCACTTTTAGTGAATAGACATATATTCGAAATCCTACTCAGTTTCGAGAAAAAAATTCGAGAAGGTGTGAAATTTTACGATAAAATCAAAAAATTTCAAATCGTTTTGAAAAAATTATTTTCGATTGCGGAGGTCAATTACAAGCATTTTTAGTGAATAGACCTACCTTCGAAATCCTACGCACTTTCGAGAAAAAAATTCCTTACCGAAAATCTAATTAGGTGTCTTTTTTCGACAAAATTAAAAAATTTCGAATCGTTCTAAAAAAATTATTTTCGTTTGTAGGGGTCAATTACAATCATTTTTGGTGAATAGACATACCCCCGAAATCCTACCCACTTTCTAGAAAAAAATTCAGTACGGGCGGAACTTTAAACGTTAATAACTTTTTAACAAAGCCTCCATCAACAAATTAGTATTCTTGATTTTCGTCTTATTTTGGCTCCTAGAATCTCCCATTAAAATTTTTTCCAGGGGTGGCTGAACACCCTGTATAAAATCCACGTTTGTGTCTAGATCGAGTCTGAGGCTCGTGTCCTCCGATATAAAAGGGCGGGAATCTCCCACTTCCGACACTTTCCAGAACGCAGCTTGATTACAAAGGTGTCGGTCGTCTTTGACAGCCCAATGGCGCGCGACATCAAGAGCATTCGCAGAGTCCTACGTATAAAACGCTTTTGTTCGTTTCAAAGGTTAAGAATTCCAGTTGTTAGAGAACAGGCCAAAAAGAGAGAAAGCAAATACAGACTTCGGGGGAACCGATCTTAATAAACTTGTTAAATCTATGAGAGCTGGTAGTCTGACCGACTAATTGATTTTGCAGATCTGGCCGTGGTGGAGGCCCGTTGGAGAACAGATCAAAAAGAGGAAAAGCAAATACGTGACTTCGGGGGAATCACTCTTAATAAATTTGTTAAATCCGTGAAAGCTGGTAGTCTGACCGACTAATTGATTTTGCAGATCTGGCCGTGGTGGAGGCCCGCTCGCGGGGCCTGCTGCCCCCCTGGCTGAGGCTCAAGTTTCACCCTCACGACGACCACTGCGACGCGATGTACGCTCAGATCGCCGCCATCGACGGCTTCTCCAACTGCGTGCATCTGTTCCTGGGCCCCGCGTGCGACTATTGCGTGGGTAAGCCGCCCAACAAGTCCCAGATTTGCTCGTGGATACGCTAAAATCGATCAACGACTGACCGTTGGCATGTTTTCAGCGGCGGTGGGCAGAGTGGTGAAGTTTTTCGGCGCTCCTTTGATCACCACCGGTGGCTTCACCTACGACTTCACGGAGAAGAAGACCGAATGCAAGGACGAGTACTTCATGACGACCAGAATCGGAAGTCTGGCGTTCAGGGACCTCGCGAATCTTTTCTTGGGCGTGATGAATCGGTGCGTGTACGATTCCCGTTTACAAATGTACATTTCTTTCTAACGTTCCCAACGTTCTGCCGCCAGTTATGAGTGGCGTAAGGTGCATCTGGTTTACGCCACGAACGGGCAGAGCCAGGTCGCCGGCAGGCACACCTGTCAGCTGATGATGAAGTCCATGGTGGAATTTATTAAGAAGCAGCCGAACTTCTCGTTTGGCACGTTTGATCTCGAGACTACCGTGGTCAGAGACTATCCAGAGGCGTTGAGGGACCACGTGGGCAACTGGTACAGCGGTAAGTTGCCATTTTCTCTATCCTCGTTCGTCTATTTTCGACTTGGACATGTTCCGTCGACCATAAACCCGTCGCTTTCAGATTTTCCAACCGCGATACGCTCTGACCCTATCGACCCCGTCGTATTACTCTATTATCATTGGCACCTCAGATTGTAGATACGTCCTTGAGGCTACACAGGAAAGGTTTACCCTAGCCAAACTGTTAAAATCAAACATACCGAAACGCTTCGTTGTGGAGTATACATTTCCTAGTTCTGCTTGTACATAAAATTTTCAACCAAGTATTAACGCGAGATTAGAGGAATATTTTCCGATATGAAAGACAATATACTCGACAAACTTTGTCGTATCGAGGCGAAAAGGTAATTTTGCCACGCATTTTATCTCATCGTTTCGGAACGTACATTTGATTATCGTTGCTCGCGTCGGGGTTAATCGAAGCGACGTTAAAAGGGGACTCGGAAAATTGCTTCGAAAATTTAACGACGACTCTGATTCGCGCGTACGTACACACACACGCATGGATCTAATGCGTGCGTGTACGCGCCGCGTCCGCATTAAGGTCATCGATCACGTCGAGACTCATTCACGGCTTTTAACATCCCCTTTTTCGTTCTTTCGTCCGCCATCGGGCTCCCGAGGTCGCGCGTTATCGAGCACGCGAAAGGGGAGTTGAAAAATCGAAACGCTCGTAATTCGCAAAGCAAACTCTTCCCGAACCCGGGCCTCGCGCTTCCTTCAGCCGGGAAGGATAAAGTACTCGCGTATTTGTTCGTCTAATTGCCCATATCAATTAGACGAGGCGGAGCCTTATCGCGCGGTTTCGTGCGCGTTATCGGGACGCGTTATCGCCGAGTCGAGGCATTTCTATTATTGCTCTTTTACCGTACGATGCGTCTCGACGCGTCACGATTACTATATTTATACGTTTCCTCAATGAATGCGAAAAATATAGCCGCGATCGATATCTGTGCAAACCGTTACAAGGATTCCTGCGTTCGATCGACCCTCCAGGCTCGTTGCTCCCATCTGCCAGATAACAATTACGAGGATCGTTTGGTCTCCAACACAGATTCTTTTCTCCGCCGTTCGAACCTCTCCAGTATCTCCAAACACTTTTACTTTCGATAACTATATTTATTTCTAAACTTTAAAATTACCAAAGGCTATTAAATAATCTACTCGCCGTATTTAAACGCCGCGGCTAATTCAAAGAACGAACCGCCTCCTGCCCCGCTAGATATACCTTCGGTCGATAATCGGTGACCTACAGGACCTCCGCCGCGTTCGTCGGTAAGTCAGATCGTTTCCAATTTATTCGCACGTTTATTCGTGAATAGAAAATAAATACTTCGATTTCATTCCGCAGACCATTCCTCGTTTAAATCGTTCCCGTGCAAAATGGTTCCTGATCGAGGCCGGAAACACACGATCGCGAATTGGTACCGGTCGAACGAGAGTGCCGTGATCGATACGCCTGGCGATAGGTCGAAACGTTCGTTCGTCGAACGACAGGGTGACGCATAGCGATGCATCGAGATTGAACGCGGAACGAAGGTGTCGAAAGCGCGATACATAGAACGCGGAGGGCGTGCGAAGATCGGACGCATGCGTTGCCCCGTTGCTCTGGTACCTATCTTTGTGATCGACGCGGCAACGTGTACGTGCAGACGCTGTCCTAAACGTGTGGTCGGGGTCAGAGAAAGACAGAAGGACCACGAGGAGTCGGATGGAAAGGAAGAGGACGATCGGCGACGATTCAGAGCGGGTTGCTTCCTCTCGAGCGCTCGAACCGCCTCAGTTTCAATCGCGCGCCCCGAGCTAGCTCGTAAGCTCGCCTCCGGAGCCACCAAAACTATATTTTCTTTTGCTAAACATCCGATTCTCGCGAGTCCCCCCGTTTCCGTACCGATACTGCACCGCGAGAAAGGGCAGGCGTTTCGACGATCGCTGCGGGAAAACGTTCCACGTGGTTCCCTCGATCCCTGGGACCGGTTCTACGGTCCTCGAGAATCGCGTTCGATAACGTTCGCGCGCGATGATTCTACATTGGCGAACTTTACCGTAGCCGTACGCCAATTAGAAGTGCGCGGTAATCGATGCATAAACGCCCTCCCAACGGTTCCTTTCGAAGGTGCGCGTTTCGAGGTTTTGCCTTTTCCTTTTTATCGCGACGACACATTCCTCCGATCTATGGACAGAGAAGAGACCATTCGCATATTATTTACTTTCAAACAAAAAGAACCGATCGCGCGATCAACGAAAGGGTTTGTCAGGGTCTGAAGCCCATCTTGGGGCAATTCTCTCCCTCTCGATCGTTTTCGTACGCTTTGGTATTCCATTTCGACGTGAAGTAATCGCGAATTCACGGGGCGCGCGTCGATCGACGTCGAACCGTTTCGAAATTGTTGACTCGCGAGGTAACTTCGTTTGCGCCCGTTTCTCTTTTCGTTGGCCGTTCGATCCTCGCGCGAGTACATCTCCTTCGATACCAGTAATATTATTTCCTCCCCCGTTCGCGTTACTCGCCGCGAGTCGCGGGACTACGGGAATCGTAACTTCCGTCGACCTAATTCGACCGCGTTACAGTGCCAATTCGCGTCCCCGAAGAGACCACAGCGTCGTTAATCCCTCGATTCAACGGCGTCGAACGAAAGAGTTTAAGGATCGGACCCACGCGAAGGAAACGAAAGGGTCTCGCCCCGTCGGATTAGGAGAGCTTATGTCTTATTACAAAAACAGTACACATTTTAAATTAACAATGCAATTTTACCGCCAATTATTTTAATCTTTCGATGATTTAAATCCCCCCTCAAACTTTGTTTTTAGCATACCCACGATTTTTCATGAAATTTTTACAGTCTCGTTAGAATTCGAGAGTCCTATCTAGATTAATTTTCTTTAACATCCAATCTTGATCGTGACGATCATTGAACAGTCGAACAAATCGTTATTCAGAGCTCGGGTGTAAACATATCTCGATGATTTCCAGCTCGACAAACCGAGAATTATCGCGGTGGGAAATGAATTTCAATAATCCCGCGCGTTCGTTAATTTGTTCTTTTATAGGATTTAAATCTGCTTTGCCGTGGAATTTTGTTACGCTCGTCGTGATCGATTCCGGGGGGCCAAACCAATCTTTTTTTCGTAAATCGTTGTGGCGGTAAACAATATTATCCGTTCAAATTGGTTTTTCTTTTTTTTTCTCTATCGACGAATAGAACCGCGTTTATTGTTTCAGCGTGTTCGTTATGCAATTTGTTCTCCGCGGTGCCTCGTTGCCTCAGGTTTTCGCTCGGTCCTCGAGCATCGTAATATTTTTGCATTTCCAAAGAATACGACAGCTGACATTTCGAACGTTCGTCGCAATATCTGCGAGCAATTTCGTTTACCGTGGAGGTTTAGGTCGAAACGATTCGACGCCAGTCAACGTCGGTTCTTTTCCATGTTAAAGTTACAATAAACCATCAACGATTTTACGTCTTCTTTTAACTGCTTTCGAAATTCTGGAAACAGTCCAGTTTCGATTTTGTTTCCAATGTTTGCCTGGGCGCCTAAGCGTGCTATGGTTTCACCTACGGCATTTCAGCGTTTACCGTGAAAGTTAGTGAAAACGATCCCTATCGAGTACTCGTTTCCTCCTTCCTGCGCCATTTATACAGGGTGTTCGGCCAACCCTGGGAAAAATTTTAATAGACGATTCTAGAGGCCAAAATAAGACGAAAATCAAGAATATCATTTTGTTGATAGAGGCTTCGTTAAAAAGTTATTAACAATTAAATTCAACAATTTCAAATCGTTCTGGAAAAATTATTTTCGGTTGCGGGCGGAACTTTAAACGTTAATAACTTTTTAATAAAGCCTTCATCAGGAAATTGGTATTCTTGATTTTCGTCTTATTTTGGCCTCTAGAATGCCCCATTCATATTTTTCCCAAGGGTGTCCGTACACC
This sequence comes from Colletes latitarsis, assembly GCF_051014445.1. Lineage (NCBI taxonomy): Eukaryota > Metazoa > Arthropoda > Insecta > Hymenoptera > Colletidae > Colletes > Colletes latitarsis. The sequence goes on from NC_135143.1 coordinate 30,024,487, forward strand.
CTGTATACTATTCGCTGCAATTAGAAAATCCTGAGCTATAGACGAGGAACTAAAGATAGCGCGTAGTGCAGTATTATGTTTATTATCGCATGTGTCTTCACATCCACAAATATCACATTTCAAATTAGCTCGAATGCAAGGGCACGTGCTTTTGCAATGTTTCTGGCCCCGGTGTTGCTGTCGTAATAAATTTAAACTCTCCTGTCTTTCTTTAGTCAATCACAATCTATTCATTTTCTTTATTCAACTTTAGCAATTCGAAGAATATTCAGAGTTGAAGCAAATTTTGATAAAATCAAAAATTACCTTGCACAAAGTTTCAACAATACCTTCTATCTAAAAAACAAATTAAATACCTGACGATTCTCTGCTTCGAAAGAGTCGCAATTCAAAAAGCAACCACCAAATTAATTCGTAGACTCTCTACAAGGACTTGTATTCTAAAAAGACACAAAGACTGAAATTAATCGGTTCCCCGTGTCCTTGAGACAATTTTTTCCATTCCCTCCGGGGTTCCATTTTCCCGCGAGAAGTCCCAGGAAGATCGTCTGCTTCTCGAAGGACGCGAGACGCGAGCAAAGATGGCGGCCGCGAGCCCCGAGGAATCTGCCGCGCGCGGTTTCGCAGCGAACGCGACGGACAAAAGGCTGACCAGAAGCGGTTCGGGAAACGATCGTGGTTGAAAACGCGCGAGGAACCGTAGCCCTAGTCGCTGGCGAGAGCAGCGATGGCGACGCGACGTGGAAAGTGCTGCAGACGCGGCGGGAACGCGTCGATGAGGTTAACAACGTTGCTTCTGACGACGATGTGTGCCAGCGCTGGTGCGAATCCCGACACGACGAGCATCCTGGCGACGATGCAACCGCCGTCGAAAGAATGCATCGAACAGCAACTGCCGCCGGTGAGAAGGGAACCGGTGAAGCTGGCGGTGATCGCACCAGCCGATCCACGTTACGAGCAGAGCTTGCCTAGGGTTCTGCCCGCTGTTCTGTTGGCCGTGAGGGCGGTCAGCTCGACGAAGGGACCTCTGCCAGGATGGAACATCAAAGTCGATCATCGGGACTCGCGGTGTTCCAGCACTTACGGGGCCCTGGCTGCTTTCGAGTTCTACATCAACCGGACGGCAGGTCATCCCTTTCTTTCTCCCACTTTTTTCCGCCATTTTTGATGCTTTGGAAAATGGTCGATTGTTATCCTCCTGATTCTTGGAATTTGGCTTCTTGCTTGTCCCGTTGGTCGAATATAGTCGGGGACAAAAGTAAACAGTTAGTGGAAATAGCTATGAATTTTTCATTATTATTCACTATTTATAAGGGATAAACACTTTAACCAGTTAGCTGTGGCGCCCCCGTTTGAGAGCGCGCACCTGTATGTGTCGCGAAAATCGAGTAAGTGTCGCTGTTAAAATATTGGATCAAAAAATGGGTTTATTTTATAAAATTGACAATTTTACGTATTTACATATAATGTTAACTAATATTTACATATTTGATTAACATAAACATATATTACATATACAGGGTGTTCGGCCAACCCTGGGAAAAATTTTAATAGGCGATTCTAGAGGCCAAAATAAGACGAAAATCAAGAATACCAATTTGTTCATGGAGGCTTTGTTAAAAAGTTATTAACGTTTAAAGTTCCCCACGTACTGAATTTTTTTCTCAAAAGTGCGTAGGATTTCGAGGATATATGTAATGACCAAAAATGATTGTAATTGACCCCCACAACCGAAAATAATTTTTCCAGAACGATTCGAAATTTTTTAATTTTGTCGAAAAATTTCACCACCTTCTCGAATTTTTTTCTCGAAAGTGGATAGGATTTCAAGGGTATATCTATTGACCAAAAATGATTATAATTGACCCCCGCAACCGAAAAGAATTTTTCCAAAACGATTTGAAATTTTTTTTCTCCGTCGAAAAAATTCACACATTCTCGAATTTTTTTTACGAATATGGGTAGGATTTCGAGGGTATGTATAATGACCAAAAATGACTGTAATTGACCCCCGCAACCGAATATAATTTTTCCAAAACGATTTGAAATTTTTTTTCTCCGTCGAAAAATTTCACATCTTCTCGAATTTTTTTCTAGAAAGTGGGTAGGATTTCGAGGGTATGTATGATGACCAAAAATGATTATAATTGACCCCCGCAACCGAAAATAATTTTTCCAGAACGATTTGAAATTTTTTAATTTAATTTTTTAATATCTTTTTAATGAAGCCTCAGTCAAGAAATTGATATTCTTGATTTTCGTCTTATTTTGGCCTCTACAATCCCCCATTAAAATTGATCCTAGGGGTGGCCGAACACCCTGTATATTAAACGAAAAACACAAGAAAAATTAATCGCCTGGTCAGCGTCACGCATTTGTCTCTTGGCAGACCATCCCTGAAAGAACCCTATCATAAATTATTTTCCCGACTTTTTCTATTGCTAGTTTTACGCTGACATCTAAAAAACGTTATCATCGCACATAAATAAATTCGTTATGTGATCTGATAAACTGCTTTAGCTGATGCATACGGGGACGCATGAGTTCATCTCGAATTATTCATATTTTTTATTTGTTTGTTTTACTCTGGCCTGGCCTCAAAATATTCTAAACATCTTGAAATTGGAGAATAAATTTTATTTTTCACAAAAATTGCAATTTAAATAGCCAATGGTCACTATTTTTTACGCATGACGAGTATACTCGTCAATCAGAGCTAACTGGTTAATCCAAATTTTTTAATATGTAAAGAACTGGAAATGTCAAACATTATTGCTTATAAAATTTTAACAAAATTAATTTACAATACGTTGCAAGGATAATTTCAGACTTTCTAATGATTGTTTTAGTATATACAAAATTTGCATTACTAATCATTACATTTACACAATTTTGAGATCCAAACGTTCTGTGGTAACTGTTCAGAACAAAATAGAAAGTGATTTCTTAAATTCCTAGAATTTTTTAGATCAATCGAAACAGTATTGAAACCACAATTTAATTTCATATAAACGTGTGCCCTGTTTGACCCGATTTTCAAGTTATCTTCTTGGATACATTGTACCATGGTCCCACTGTACTTTTGTCCACGACTGTGTACGTTTATGTTTTTCAATCCGTGAGATATCGCAGTTTCTGAACAAAAGAGACACACGGGACTTCCTGGAAGACCTAGTTCCCTCCGACTTTGGCCAACCACGGTCCCGAACATCGGCCAATGTCCAAGGCATCGCCATTAACACATTAACGACGGGGCATTTTTATTAAAACTTTACTATAGGGTGACTTTAATAATGTAGAATTCCTTCAACATGTGTATACTAAAAATGTGGCAAGTGTTTTTGTAATTCATGTGTATTGTCGGAGGAATTACTAGAAAAACACACATTTCTTGAAAAACGAGAATACTCGTTTCCCGTCGGTAATGTGTTAACACCGTTAACTGTTACGCCAGTTTTCCATGCTCAAAGACGCCCCCTCGACGTTTGTTAAAATTCTAAAAACATAGAAATATTTGATAATTTAATTGTGAATGTTTTACTACATTTCAAATTAAACTAGCGCTATTTACAATTTTACAAGCGTTAAGTGGTAAGTTCAGAGTGTCGATCACCGGTGACCACCGTCGAGAACATAGGTTCCTTTCGTAAACATCATAAGCATATAAATAAGATGCTGAGACCCCCGGCAGACATCGAGCCTGCGAGGTTGAATCAATCATACTTAATAAGGGAAGAAAATATCGAGCAAACGATGAATTTCGACGTCGTGAATAATGTAGGAAATATCGCAAACTCAGGGGAGCGCCATAAAAATTTTATGAATACTTTCGTATGCCCTTACAGTTGTACTATTGTACAGGGTGCCCCAGCGATCGTGCAAACCAGAAATACGAAAATCTCTTCGTCGAAAAACAGATTTATCTATCTACTTATCTACGAGAGGGGAAACCCCATTGATTTTAAAAAAATTAGTAAGCGACGAAAGTACAAATGGCTGCTTATCTGACCTCGAAATTTCTCAAAAGTCAACAGACGAAAAAATACACGGTTAAATTTGTTCGACGTGTTATCGCGAGTCTCGATATAACTGCATCCGATTAGGGTGATTTGGTAAATAAAGATAAGACGGTTACCTCGCGAGATTAACTTCTATTAGAGCAACTGTCCAAAACACTGTTCTTTCACGTGTTGGAGACTTATTCTAGAACTCGTGAATTTTTATCCTCTTCGTACCAAGCTGCTCCGTCCAAATTACGAGCAATTTCGAGGAAAATTCACGATTTGCATAAACTAATTACATAATTAAGTATCGTTTTTTAACGTCCTGTGGAAACATATTTATTATACTAGTTTTTCAAGTTGAAAAGTGTACGAAACGTTCCTACATCTAGTTAGCCGGTTTATTTAACGATTCATTAAGCGGAACTCTTTCGTAAATGAACTGAAAAACACGAAACGATAATTGTCGTAGGAGCTAAAGCGCGGTTAAAACGTTTCGGAAGTACCTATAGCTCGGGGCGCGAGATCGATTGTCTTTACGTTAATGGGTTACGTGTTCAGTTTACATTGTACGTATCGGTTTCGATTGACTGTTCGTGAACTCCACGAAACACCTTGAAAACTGTCAACGCGAAGACAATTTGTTCCCAGAAAAAAACGACTCGATTCGTCCACTCGTCATTGAATTAGATCGAAATTGACGATTATAACAGAGTACTCTATACTTTATCGAATAATTGTGCTAACATATGTATATAATCGTTATTGGTTTACAGTTGCGCGGGTACCATGATTCAGATAGGGGGTCAATACGCAATTATGCGTCTCCAGGGATTTTCTGTTTTATTACACGTCGAAAGTATCGATAAAATTTTACGATATCTACCACCCAACTACCACAAATAATATATATTTTTTAAGCACCATCAACGTGAATTTTAGCTAATAAAATTCCTCGACATTTATATACTTATTATTTTTATTTTCTTATCTTTCATTTTTGTATACAGGGTGTTCGGCCAACCCGGGAAAAAATTTTAATGGGAGATTCTAGAGGCCAAAATAAGACGAAAATCAAGAATACTAATTTGTCGATGGAGGCTTCCTTAAAAAGTTATTAACTTTTAAATTTCCGACAGTACTGAATTTTTTTTCTCGAAAATGGTTAGGATTTCGAGGGTATGTTTATTGACCAAAAATGATTATAATTGGTCCCTGCAATCAAAAATAATTTTTTTAGAACGATTTGAAATTTTTTAATTTTGTCGAATAATTTCACACCTCCTCGAATTTTTTTTACGAAAGTGGGTAGGATTTCGAGGATATGTATAATGATAAAAAATGATTGTAATTGACCCCCGCAACCGAAAATAATTTTTCCAGAACGATTTGAAATTTTTGAATTTAATTGTTAATAACTTTTTAACGAAACCTCCATCAACAAATTGGTATTCTTGATTTTCGTCTTATTTTGGCTTCTAGAATCCCTCATTAAAATTTTTCCCAGGGGTGGCCGAACACCATGCATACTATATGTATAAATTATTTATTTTCTGGATTACATGTTATGCCTTATATAGTATAGGATCCTCTTCTTAACATTAGATTTACAAACACTGATTGCACGCATTTTCTTTAAATTAAGGCCTATATATTGATAGCGTTACAGTATTTAAATTCAACATAAACTACTAACAAATAATATTTGCGAGTTCTATAACATCATACATAGAATCTGAAACCCCTCGAATCGACGAGTAACTTTAACCTTAAAAACCCAGCGTCGACGTTGTTTTGTTGCCAATCGTCGCCTTTTTCTCGCTCGAACGAGCTTCTCCTGCTTATTTTTCTCGACTTGCGACGCCGGCTAGCGTCGATTTTGCCAGAAAATCGCCGGCGCTCGTCCCCGTTTGACAGACGCGATTCTTATCGCGCGTCTATAATTAGAATTGTTTACGCGCACACGTCATCGTTTCTTTCTTTCCGTTCGGTCATCCGTCGGTTTTATCGAGCGTCTCGTTATTGAGTCGATGATCGATCGATCGATCCCGATAGGTGAGAGCCGGCAGGAGTCTATCGCGCGGCCACAGATGACGAGGGACGCGGTTGCGGATCAGTTTGGTTCAATCGAGGCTCGTTTGATCGTTAACGTCGCGCACGGCTGTCTCGTGGAATAGAAACGGACCCGTCGCGAACAAGTTGACGTCATACACGTCGTCGTCGACGTGCAGCTGCGCCGCGACGCTACGCGTACGCGTCGTGGCTCGGTGGCCGGTCAGTCAACCAAAGGCCGGCTCCGTGACTTTCGCGCCAGTTTTTCTCGTCTGCTTCCCTCCTCGTGTGCCCTCAACCTCGAGATGGTTAAATATCTCTTCAATTCTGCTTAATTAGTCCTCGTCGTTCCCTACGCGAATTAACCGAATCGCCGTCTTTCTTCGTGCCGGGTTGCACGCGCAAAGCGATTCGTTCTATCAAACGAGGAATCGCCACGGTTCTCCGTCCCCCGGCGATCTTTTACCATGGAATTTTTGCCGAAGCGTGTACGCCAAACGCGTCGACCATATACCGGAATCCTCTTTACGCTGTACGCGAAACGTCGACACAGCCTCTGCATAAACAATGCGATAAAAGCTTACCACGTTGTGCGCGGGATTCCTATTTTTACTGTCCACCATACCCCACATCAATATGGGGTTTCGTCCTCCAACTGTCCCCCTTTTATCTTCGATTCTTAAGAGGCTGGACCACTAAAAAAAAAATAGCTGGACTTGAAAATTTATCTCCAATTCGATTTTTAATCTCTTCTCTCTCTTGTATAGTTTTTATTTTTCTTGTTTAATTTCCAACCACCCCCTTTTATCTTCGATTCTTAAAAGGGTGGACCACTAAAAACAAAATAGCTGGACTTGAAAATTTATCTCAGACAAACTCGATTTTTAATCCCTTCTCTCGTATAATTTTTATTTTGTTTTCCCTTACACATTACCTCTTTTTTGCACTAAGGGATTTTTCCCTTGGATAAATGATGATAGTAATAAAATTCGAGCCGTTGCAACCACAGTGGAGAATCTTTTTTCAAGTAGCAAAAGATGATAAAGTCGTCGAACTTTACGGGAGTTTCGACATCGTACCACGAGATCCATTTAAAAATTCCTTCCGTCTAAATGGCAAACTTATCTTGTTATTTCCGTGTACAATGGCGGAAGCGAAATGGACATCCGTAATTACGGGACCAGCTATTCAGAACAGGAAGTTCTCGAGGGTCCGATCACGTCCAAACTTCGTTCTTCGTCTAAGAAATAATATTGAAAAATTAGTATCTTCTCTGTACGATTACCATTTATTAATTGATTCTTCCTCGGAATACGAACCAATAATCTTGGACTTGATTGATCGAAACGTTACGTAAGAAATTATTTAAAAAGAAAATTCGAGTACATCGTAATTATTTTCTGGAACCTGTCTCGCCCAACTGGCGTAAGTAGAGTAAGAGACCTGGGCGTTTCATTTACCTCGTCTTTCTCGTTTAACGAGCATCGTTACAATATAGCGGGGAAGCTTTTAAAGTTCTCGGTCGTATTATGTCCGCAGTCTCGCGTCACTTTCGGAACGCATCTAACGTTAAACTTTTACACGACACTCTGTGTTCGTCCGTACATTGAATATTGTTCAATTATCTGGCGTGTCCTCGCTTTAATAACGTCTCCGTCGTAATTGAACTCGCCCGGTACAAATTTCCTAGATTTATCGCGTACGAACTGGGTGGGTGTTCCCGTGTCACAACCATAATCCCTTGTTCCTCGCAGTTACGATTAAAACGCGCCGACTGTCCGTTGATCCGCTGATCTCGACACGGGAGTCCGTCAATTGCAGAATAAATATCCGCGATACCGATAATCTCAAAGATTTTTTAACCTCTACGTTGCAACGATAATGCTGCACAATAATAGAATAATTTATTGCTAACAGAAGACCCGTCCTCCCGCGATCCTAGATAGCGATCCCCTGTAAATGAAAAAAGATTGTTTCTGATGAATTATACTGGTTGCAAAAAACGACAAATATTACTAAATAAAAAAAAACTACTAACACGGTGTAATAAACGAACAAATAAATGGAGAGAATTCGTAATGAACGAGTTCCTTTTCGTCTATAGTAAATGACCATTATTGTTATTATTATTATTCATTTATTAACGGGATTAAACCCTTAGTACAAAGATATGTGAGAAACTACAGATGTGGATTTTACAGTCAAACATTATCGTTTAGTGAATTTAACAAAAATAAATTTATTTACAATATGTTGCAAGAATAATTTTAGACTTTCTAATGATCGTTCAATTAAATCTGTTTTAGTGTATATAAAATTTGCATTATTAATCATTCGATTTATACAATTCTGAGATCCAAATGCGGTAACTTTCAGAGTAAAACAGAAAGTGATTTCTTAAATATCCAGATGGTAGATACAAAAGAAACAATTGAGTAATCGTTGAACAGGAAATATTTGATTAGCTTACTTACAAACATAATATCTGCGATTTTTCTTCTACTATGCAATGTTTGAAGATTATTGTTAACAAGTAAATCATCATAATTATGTGTTTCAAGAGGCATGGGACACCCACTATACCTAGCAACAAGACGAAGCAATTTCTGTTGAACTCTCTCAATGTTGTCGATGTATGTTTGGTAATAAGGAGAGCAAATTATGCGCCATATTCTAGAATAAGTCTCGTCAAAGCACAATATAAGATTTTAAGTGTATTAATTTTTCTAAAGTATCTGGAATCCCTATAAATTAGTCCCAGAGAGCAGAGACTCTGCGAAATAATTTTTTCATAATGAACTTTGAAAGATAAGTTAGAAGAGAAAGTTATATCAAGATCTTTAACATGATTAACCGAGATTAGTTCAATGCCACTTAGACTATAATTACAAACTATATTATTTTTTAATAAAAATTAAGATATTTTTTAATACAAATTTTTGAGTGTTGGAATAACGTAAAAATGTCATTAATATACAGGGTGTTCGGCCACACCTGGGAAAAACTTTAATAGGGGATTCTAGAGGCCAAAATAAGACGAAAATCAAGAGTAGTAAATTGTTGATGGAGGCTTCCTTGAAAAGTTATTAACAATCAAATTCAAAAATTTCAAATCGTTCTGGAAAAATTATTTTCGGTTGCGGGGGTCAATTACAATCATTTTTGGCCATTATACATACCCCCGAAATCCTATCCAATTTCGAGAAAAAAATTCGGATAGGTGTAGAAATTTTTCGGCGAAAAAAAAATTTTTCAAATCGTTCTAAAAAAATTATTTTCGTCTGCGAGGATCAATTACAATCATTTTTGGTCATTACACATACCCCCAAAATCCTACGCGCTTTCGAGAAAAAAATTCTTTACCGAAAATATAATTTGGCGCCTAAATTTTTCGACGAAAGAAAAATTTTTCAAATCGTTCTAAAAAAATTATTTTCGGTTGCGGGGGTCAATTACAATCGTTTTTGGTCATTACACATACCCCCAAAATCCTACGCGCTTTCGAGAAAAAAATTCTTTACCGAAAATATAATTTGGCGCCTAAATTTTTCGACGAAAGAAAAATTTTTCAAATCGTTCTAAAGAAATTATTTTTGGTTGCGGGGGTCAATTACAATCGTTTTTGGTCATTACACATACCTCCAAAATCCTACGCGCTTTCGAGAAAAAAATTCTTTACCGAAAATATAATTTGGCGCCTAAATTTTTTGACGAAAGAAAAATTTTTCAAATCGTTCTAAAGAAATTATTTTCGGTTGCGGGGGTCAATTACAATCGTTTTTGGTCATTACACATACCTCCGAAATCCTAAGCACTTTCGAGAAAAAAATTCTGTACAGGCAGAACTTTAAACGTCAATTACTCTTTAACAAAACCTCCATCGACAAATTGGTATTCTTGATTTTCGTCTTATCTTGACCTCTAGAATCTCCCGCTATAATTTTTCCCAAGGGTGACCGAATGCCCTGTATATTATAAATAGAAACCTATTGTTTGAAAATTCACATTTAGTTTAACCTAAATGTGATCCTATTATGGCGTACGAATACGCGGGAGTACATGTGACGTTTGTAGCGAACGTGTTGTCTCCTACTGTATCGAAAAGCTATCGTTCGTATCGACAATAAATAAAAAAATCATTCGTATCGGGTAGAATAATAGATTGGGTCTGGACAGCGGGGCCATAATTTGTCGGATCTCTCGCGTATACCGTAAATCGGCGATCCGACGTCCCGCCGTTTCCCTAGAAACACGAATAAAACGACGTCGCAGGAAATATCGTTGGAACCAAATTCTCCCGTCGACGGCGCTCGGATGGTCGCGCGATCGTTTCGTAGATGGCTGGTCGTGTGCTGCGCTAGGCTGTGTTTATGCGAACGACGGCAGTAAAGCGGCCGCGATCGAACACACGCTGGAATCATCAAGTTCGTCTACGGATTCCTCCTCGACCGCATCGTTTCGACGTATTTCTCGTCGGTTCGATCCCACTCTTTCCGCGAATCGATCGTTACGGCGAAATTCAGTCGTCGAAGCTTTTTCGTTCCGACTGGTCGGGTCCCGCGGGACGCATCGTTAAGCAGAACACTATCCCCCGTTCCACTTTCGCGTATCTAAATTTCAGCCACGAAGTCAAAGGTCCCGAAATAAGAGAAACGGTTCTTTGTTCCGTCGAGCGGCGAGAGTCAAAGGACCTTCGTCGTCGAGTCGCACAGACACTTGGAAAACACGCCATTCTCCTTTTCGAGGCGACTCGTCGACGGACCGTATGGCTGCTTCCGATTGAATTCGAAAGTAGCTCCTTTGAGAATCGCTTCGCCCTTTGTGGCGGTCACCGGCGTCCTCTCTTATATTTCCCGTCGTTTTATCCACCGCTGGTATCGTCGGCGATGTTTACTGCCTCGGGCGTCCCGACGCGTCATATTTTTACTAGGATACGACGGTCGCCAACAACGTGCACTAGTAATTCCTTTTCCCGCATAATTTTCAGCGCCCCGTCGTCGGATATCGCGATAACGCTCGAAACGCGTCGCGAAGTAGTCGAGTGCGATTTATAGTCCGTAAAGCATGTCAAACGCAAATAAAAATAACGGTTAAATTTGGAAAGCTTCGTGAAAACGCAACAGGCCGTAAACGTGGACAGAATTCTAAACGGAAAGATGGAAATTTTCGTCGATAATGATTGTACTTTGCTCGAGAAAGAAATAATCGTTTTAGGTTACCTTTCGTTTCGGTGCTCGGAATCGAATGTGTTTCTTCGTGTGAAAATATTGCATCGTGATTGGCGCACGATAGCCTCGAAATTCGATCGATCGTCGAAGACGCAGAGTATCGCGAAACGCCTAATGCACTGGCCACGGTCGAACGTGCATACACATAACCTAACACATAACCTTAATCGTCCGATCGGTCGGTTAGCATACGTTTGGCCATCGAACGGTCGTCGACGGGCATCGGTGAACCCGGGTCGATATCCTCGGTGTCTGGACCTCGGTTTCTCCGGTTCGCTGTTCAGCCATCGAAACGGAGATGGATAATTCCAATTTTCGTCGCTGGCTACAAACCGGGTATGAATTTAATCAAACGAAATTAGAGTACTTCTCCGAACGAGACACGGAGAAGAATCATTAAGACGCAAAAGGAGTGCGACGAACAAAGAGTACCGATGGAAACGGGGGCGAACCAAGTTCCCGGATGAAATTGAATCGTCGGATTAAGGCGTCTGGACGCGTGGCGAGCATACTTTCGATTCCGGGGCTCGGTCGTTCTTTCGAATACCGAGATTCGGTTCGAACGAAAACGACGGACAGTGGTCCTCGGATCTGTGGCGCTGTTTCGCTAAAGTGTGCGTCTCGTGAGAATTGTAGGACAGAAAAGGAAAGGAAGGGGGCGCAATTTCGTCTGGGCCTGCTAGTGGACTTCATCAGTAAGGCTTCCTAGCAGGCCCTGCCTTAGACGATTGGGATATTGGGAATTTTTTTTTTTGTCCTTTTTTCCTGGTTATTTTGCAGTACCTTGGGCTGTGCCCTATAACCTGCACTTAAAGTGAATGGTTAGTGTCTGAATATTTTTAGGTGGGGTAGTTTTATTGTGTTAATTTCGTGTTTTCAAGTCGAGGGAAAAGTGATATCGGGAATTAGTTGTTTATGATGAGTTTGGGGGTTTTCATGCGGATTTTTAGTGGATATTCGGTGGAGTTTATAGTTGCCTAGGGAGGATACTAGGGAGTTTGGGTGTTGGGAGTTTGTTATCCTGTGCTTTGGTGGCTAGTGTTTTTATGTGGTCGTGCAGGCGTTCTATTTTCGTTTCCATGTGGAGTAGTGCTGTAGGGTAGGATCGAGGTTTGTTGAGTATGATCCTGAGGTATTTGTTTTGTATTTTTTGGAGTGTGTTTATGTGTGATTTTACTGCGGTGCACCGTATGTTAGGATTTTAAGTTGATAGGAAGTGAGCTGTTACGTGCTAGGAGTGGGTGGTAGAGTGTTCGGAGGATTCCTATGGCCTTTGCAGGCTCTATCTCTGGAATTGTAGTGCCACTTTAGCTTGATGTCAAACCAGGATATTGGGAAGTCGTTCGTGTATATAGCAACGGAGGGGTCAGTCGAGCGCTTGTGAGAGCGCGACTCCTCTAGCGGCGAGCATGGGAGGCGACGCCACAGCTCGAATAGCGAGATTTTTCTGAACGCAGATGCCTTCCTGGGTCCCGTTTGCGAGTACGTGATCGCCCCGGTCGCAAGATACGCCGGAGTCTGGGGAATCCCCGTGTTGACGGCCGGCGGTCAGGCCGAGGCGTTTCGATACAAGGGCGAACATTATCCCACTCTGACCAGGATGATGGGTTCCCATCGACTGGTGGGCGACGCACTGAGGCACATGTTGAGACGTTTCGGATGGAAAGTCGCCGGACTTCTCTATCACAACCACGCGATGGCCAGCAGCCGCGGCAACTCGGAGTGTCACTTCACTTTGGGGGCGATTTTCACTGCTCTGAACCAGACGCCGGTTCATAGAAGCTTTAACCAAGAAACGACCGCCGCCGCCGATTACAGAGACCTGCTCGCCTTCGTCTCGAAATCCGCCAGGAGTAAGTTCACTCGCGTTGCGTCCCTGTTTTATTTAAATACAGCGAGTCTCGGGAGTATTCGTCCTCTTACAATTTTAACTTTTAAACGATTCTTACTTCTTAACACTTTATCGACTGCTAGTGGTTCACTCTAGACTATATGAAAGAAAAATTTTAATGGGGGATTCTAGAGGCCAAAATAACACGAAAATCGAGAATACTAATTTGTTGATGGAGGCTTCGTTAAAAAGTTATTAACGTTTAAAGTGTCCGACCGTACTGAATTTTTTTCTTGAAAATGTGCAGGATTTCGGGGGTATGTCTATTCACCAAAAATGATTGTAATTGACCCCTACAAACGAAAATAATTTTTTTAGAACGATTTTAAATTTTTTAATTTTGTCGAAAAATTTCACACCTTCTCGATTTTTTTTTACGAAAGTGGGTAGGATTTCGGGGGTATGTCTATTCACCAAAAATGATTGTAATTGACCCCTACAAACGAAAATAATTTTTTTAGAACGATTTTAAATTTTTTAATTTTGTCGAAAAATTTCACACCTTCTCGATTTTTTTTTACGAAAGTGGGTAGGATTTCGGGGGTATGTCTATTCACCAAAAATGATTGTAATTGACCCCTACAAACGAAAATAATTTTTTTAGAACGATTTTAAATTTTTTAATTTTGTCGAAAAATTTCACACCTTCTCGATTTTTTTTTACGAAAATGGGTAGGATTTCGGGGGTATGTCTATTCACCAAAAATGATTGTAATTGACCCCTACAAACGAAAATAATTTTTTTAGAACGATTTTAAATTTTTTAATTTTGTCGAAAAATTTCACACCTTCTCGATTTTTTTTTACGAAAGTGGGTAGGATTTCGGGGGTATGTCTATTCACCAAAAATGATTGTAATTGACCCCTACAAACGAAAATAATTTTTTTAGAACGATTTTAAATTTTTTAATTTTGTCGAAAAATTTCACACCTTCTCGATTTTTTTTTACGAAAGTGGGTAGGATTTCGGGGGTATGTCTATTCACCAAAAATGATTGTAATTGACCCCTACAAACGAAAATAATTTTTTTAGAACGATTTTAAATTTTTTAATTTTGTCGAAAAATTTCACACCTTCTCGATTTTTTTTTACGAAAGTGGGTAGGATTTCGGGGGTATGTCTATTCACCAAAAATGATTGTAATTGACCCCTACAAACGAAAATAATTTTTTTAGAACGATTTTAAATTTTTTAATTTTGTCGAAAAATTTCACACCTTCTCGATTTTTTTTTACGAAAGTGGGTAGGATTTCGGGGGTATGTCTATTCACCAAAAATGATTGTAATTGACCCCTACAAACGAAAATAATTTTTTTAGAACGATTTTAAATTTTTTAATTTTGTCGAAAAATTTCACACCTTCTCGATTTTTTTTTACGAAAGTGGGTAGGATTTCGGGGGTATGTCTATTCACCAAAAATGATTGTAATTGACTCCCGCAACCGAAAATAATTTTTCCAGAACGATTCGAAATTTTTTTTTTTCGCCGAAAAATTTAGGCACCTACCCCCTGTCGATTTTTCTTAAAAATTTGTTTTTCATTTTTAGTAAATTTGTTTAACGCTCTACAGAAAAGTTGTCTAATACTTTTTAATAGGTACTCATGAGCTCTACTTTAGAAAAAAATTTCATTGAAATATATACATTATTGTAGGAGTTATGGTCATTTGAAAATTGGACGATTCGAAATGTTTGCATTTAATTGTTAATAACTTTTTAACGAAGCCTCCATCAACAAATTGATATTCTTGATTGTCGTCTTATTTTGGCCTCTAGAATCCCCCATTAAAATTTTTCCCAGGTGTGGCCGAACACCCTGTATATCCCGCCTTTTTTTACACCCATAGAAATGTTAAATCAAACTTTGTGAAAATGTTTCCTATATAATTCGCTTTGAATTATTATTAGATAATTAAATTTAATAACATTTCTTTATTTTCGTGACTATGAACAAGCTTCCGGTCGATAAATATTGGCGGTAAAAAGCCGATTAACAGGCTTCCGGTTGGTAAGCTTTGGCAGATTCTGTTCCGGTGGCGCCAGCTCGACCGCGCAGCTTCTAACCTTAAAAGTTTCCTTCCTCATGAAAAATTCGGACGTTCGGAAAGTAAAGTATCGTTCGAATTTTACAGTTTTGAAAAATCATTTATTTATTTCAACGGAAACCAGTCCATTTATACACAGTTCCATCACAGTTGACGTTAAATACATAAAATAAATAATACGACGGAGTAGATCGGGTACAGTGACGCGATTAATGGTCGAAAGAAGAGTTGGGTTATGGTTATACGCGAACGAGATGAGCAAAGTCGAAATACGATATAGACGAAACGTTTCGAAGCGTAATTAACAGAATGTTCGGAAAACGAAACAAACATTTCCTTCGTTTCAGTCGTAGTGATGTGCGCCAATTCGACGACGATTCGAGAGATTCTGCTGGCCGCCGAGGAGCTGGGAATGGTCGACTCCGGCGAATACGTATTTTTCTCCATAGAGCTCTCCTCCAGGTAAGTGGATCGTGTTTATCGAAACCCTGAAAAACGAAAATCTAATGAAATGGATTCGTAAATGCCGTCGTAAACCCGAGCGTACGATTAGCTTAACGACCGCGCATTTCCCATTTATGTGTATGCACGTACCGTACAATACGTGATGCAAACTTCGAGATCTAACCTCTGTTTCACATTTCGTTTAATGTTTGTTTATTTAACGGATAAATACGGAATTTTATATAAAATATAACATGGTGAAATCCGTAAGAATCCTCAACGAGAAAGCGAAAGGTTAGGAGTTCGAAAAATCTATTTGCTCGACAAGATACTTTCGGTTCCTTTGGCAAGCGGGAAACAGTGATCGATGCGGGAAGATACAACTTTGACGATTCCAAGGTTTTTCCTCGGTCTTCGATTGGTAGAACGAAACGACCGTCGATTCTACGGATCGGAAGCTATTGGTGCGGGGTGACGTCGGGAGAAATTTAGTGCCTTCTATTGTACTTCTTCCCGTTGAACGGTTAACAATCGGAGAATCGCGTCCTGTATTCGAATCGATCGAGCCACGGTCCTTTCTTCCGAAAGCTCGATCGAACGGTTGAAGGCGTCGCGTCGCCTCGGTTCCCGCGTGATCGAGTTTAGTTTGATCTACCGAAAGCCGCAGACCGCAGTTTCCCCGACGAATTCGTGCTCGCCTGACCGTCGACACATTGTCTGAAACGGACGAAACCTCCGGTTCGTTGGTTAGTTCCCGGCGGTAATGTTGCTGACGTTCGAACGACAAACGAGCAAATAATGCGTAACGACGTTTGTGTTCCATCGATTCGTTTCAGCGGCAACAATTCCAAGGATCCGTGGAGGTTGGACACGGACACGGACGAGAGAAACGAGAAGGCGCGAAAGGCTTATCAGGCGCTGTTAACGGTCACGGCGCGTACACCCGATAATTTCGAGTACTTGAACTTTTCCCAGGAAGTCAAGTCCCTAGCGCAGAGTAAATACAATTTCACTTTTGGAAACAGTTCCGTCTCGACGTTCGTGACTGCGTTTTACGACGCCGTTCTCCTTTATGCCCTCGCCCTCAAGGAAAGCCTGCCGGGACATCCTGGCAAAGTCAATCTAGATGGCGGTAATCTCACCCGTCGGATGTGGGGAAGGAGCTTTAAAGGTAAACACCCCTTTTTCTTTCATCCAACTTTCTCTGTTCTTCCTTTGTACCGTAACGTTGCATCGGTTACTTCCAATTAACACTAGATTTACGGAATGAGCCAATTTGACTCATTTACAATTTTATTGCTATACAAAGTGTTCGACCACACCTGGGAAAAATTTTAATGGGGGATTCTAGAGGCCAAAATAAGACGAAAATCAAGAATAGCAAATTGTTGATGGAGACTTCCTTGAAAAGTTATTAACAATCAAATTCAAAAATTTCAAATCGTTCTGGAAAAATTATTTTCGGTTGCGGGGGTCAATTACAATCATTTTTGGTCATTATACATACCCCCGAAATCCTATCCAATTTCGAGAAAAAAATTCGGATAGGTGTTGAAATTTTTCGGCGAAAAAAAAATTTTTCAAATCGTTCTAAAAAAATTATTTTCGGTTGCGGGGGTCAATTACAATTATTTTTGGTCATTACACATACCCCCAAAATCCTACGCGCTTTCGAGAAAAAAATTCTTTACCGAAAATATAATTTGGCGCCTAAATTTTTCGACGAAAGAAAAATTTTTCAAATCGTTCTAAAAAAATTATTTTCGGTTGCGGGAGTCAATTACAATTATTTTTGGTAATTACACATACCCCCAAAATCCTACGCGCTTTCGAGAAAAAAATTCTTTACCGAAAATATAATTTGGCGCCTAAATTTTTCGACGAAAGAAAAATTTTTCAAATCGTTCTGGAAAAATTATTTTCGTCTGCGAGGATCAATTACAATCATTTTTGGTCATTACACATACCCCCAAAATCCTACGCGCTTTCGAGAAAAAAATTCTTTACCGAAAATATAATTTGGCGCCTAAATTTTTCGACGAAAGAAAAATTTTTCAAATCGTTCTGGAAAAATTATTTTCGTCTGCGAGGATCAATTACAATCATTTTTGGTCATTACACATACCCCCAAAATCCTACGCGCTTTCGAGAAAAAAATTCTTTACCGAAAATATAATTTGGCGCCTAAATTTTTCGACGAAAGAAAAATTTTTCAAATCGTTCTAAAAAAATTATTTTCGGTTGCGGGGGTCAATTGCAATCGTTTTTGGTCATTACACATACCCCCAAAATCCTACGCGCTTTCGAGAAAAAAATTCTTTACCGAAAATATAATTTGGCGCCTAAATTTTTCGACGAAAGAAAAATTTTTCAAATCGTTCTGGAAAAATTATTTTCGTCTGCGAGGATCAATTACAATCATTTTTGGTCATTACACATACCCTCAAAATCCTACGCGCTTTCGAGAAAAAAATTCTTTACCGAAAATATAATTTGGCGCCTAAATTTTTCGACGAAAGAAAAATTTTTCAAATCTTTCCGGAAAAATTATTTTCGTCTGCGAGGATCAATTACAATCATTTTTGGTCATTATACATACCCCCGAAATCCTATCCAATTTCGAGAAAAAAATTCGGATAGGTGTTGAAATTTTTCGGCGAAAAAAAAATTTTTCAAATCGTTCTAAAAAAATTATTTTCGGTTGCGGGGGTCAATTACAATCATTTTTGGTCATTAGACATATCCTCGAAATCCTACCCACTGTCTATAAAAAAATTCGAGATAATGTACTGTGCCTATGTGAAAAGAAAGCAACAAGACAAGGTGTTGACATTCTAGTATCTGTCTAATTATCTTCCAAACAGTGCATGATAGCAGTTTTTAACAAGATATCATTTTTACTGCAAACGACCTCTACTAACTAAATATGCAAAAAAATTATTATTATTATTACTCATAAATAATAATATTAATAAGAGAATAAACCCTTTAGTACAAAAGATGTAAGGTACTAGAAGTGTCAAACATCGCTTATAAAATTTTAACAAAACAAATTAATTTACAATACGTTGCAAGGATAATTTTAGACTTTCCAATGATTGCTCAATTATATCAATTTTAGTGTGTGCAAAATTCTATTTACACAATTTATACAGTATATTATATTACTTATTTGTAATTTATAAATTGTAAGGTCACAAATAAAAAGAAGCAACTGACGCTTTCCTTGTGACTAACTTAAAGCTGTGTAAATGTCTTTTGGACATTTTTTATATTTTTTTTCCAAGGTGATTCTAATCTGTACATGAGTAAATAAATTGTGTTCCGTTTTAGGTATAACGGGTGACGTAAATATCGACGAGAACGGGGACCGAATAGCGGACTATTCCCTTTTGGATATGAACCCAGAGACGTCAAAGTTCGAGGTAAAGATCGCGCTAGCGTAGGAAACGGTGCGCGCGTGCCGCGTCCTTTGACGATCATTCCGAGTCGTTTCTTGTCGTAGATTGTCGCCAATTACTACGGTGCCAATAAAACGTTGGAATACGTCCCCGGGAAGAGAATCCACTGGTCGGGTGGTCGGTCGGAGCCACCGCCAGACACACCCACTTGCGGATTCGACGGCTCCTTGTGTCCCGACAACTGTAAGTCCGTTAAAAGCTCCCGTTATCTCGTCGCGTTACGCGTCCCGCAAACTTCTCTCCGATTCCTCCGAATCGTTCCCAACGTTCGAGAGATTGTTTCCCCGAAACTTTTCCATAACCGTCGGTTCGCAGTTTAAATCAGTTTTGTTCGACAGCGCTTCCAGGACACGCGATCCTCTCCATGGTTTTAAGCTCCATCGTCGTTGTTCTCGTCGTTGCCTCGGTCTTTATATACAGGTAAGTACAACCAAACAATCTACGGTCTTAATTATGGCCTCCGCTAGCTTCACTAGCTTCCGTTATATTATTCCAAAACGTTCCACTGCGTTTTTTTCGTTTTGGACTTTTCGAACATGTCCGTCGACTGTGTCTCGTTATTTCCCCGCGGGATTAAGGTGTCCTGTGTATTGGGCTGCCCGCCCACGTACCTAGAAGCTTTTATCAATTTTCGATCGTGCAACTTTATACGTAGAAATATCAAATATTAAGTATCTTAACCCCTTAACGTTCATGCCCGAGTTTAACTGCTTTGTTTTCCTTCAAATTATACGTTAGATACAACATTGTAATTAACAAAAACCGCATTTTTAGAAACAAATCCAATAAAGAAAACTGATCATTCTTGGTTAACCCGAAAAATAGGAGCATTAAAGGGTTAAAAGCTCGGATATGTGTTTTCTTATTTTTAGTCTAGAATTATTAGAACAAGTTTTAATAAAATCCTCTACATGTCTGTTTTATTATTACACTTTACTGCTTGAGATTAAAGTAATTTCATCGTGATTTATAAGTGTTAAAATATTAGTTGATATTCATGTCGATAACCCTGCTGGGCAACGAAAAGCCGATCAATCGATTACCAGTCGATAAAGCGTTAAAATTGTCGATAAGTATGCTATGCACCTCGTGTTCTTTTCTATCCGGTTCGTCGAATTATACGCGCGCCTAGCAGCAGATCGTTATCAGTTGCTTTTTTTCAAATACGGCAACTGTTTCTCTCGTCGAGATATCTTTTATCTTTTTCTTTTTTTAAACGAGTTAAAACCATCCTCCGCGACGCGTTAAGTTACTTACCGACTTAGCTTATAAGTCGCGAGATTAGAGTTTCTACCTAAGCCGTTGTGGATCTTTCCGTGTACCGGGAACCTTATTTCTTGGAGTTTCATCGCGGCCGATGAAGTTACGATCCAAAGTACATAGCGCCGTCGTGGACCCGGAAAAACGGCGCGCGAAAACGTTTCGACGTTTACGTTCGCCCTTTATCCGTCCCCGAACGAATTACGTCCCAAGTTTGAAACCGTGATCGGATATAAAGTTCGTTATTCGCGCAACGAAGTTGATCGTTTTAAGGGCGTTTTAAATTTCGCGGCTTTACGAGTCCGGCGGTGCAAACGGTGTCGTAAAACATAAATTGGTCGTGGCAGACGGTTTTCATAGTTTCCTCGCGGCTCAACGTTTTTAATTACGGCTTAGAATATTCGAACGAGTCGACAAAGGTACAACGGCAGTCCGTCGCGTAGCTTTCGCGTTGTCGGCGCGATTCAAAGGTGAAATGGAAATCGATTCGATCGGGCGAATTAATTGGCCCGTACTATACCGGTCCGTTTTCATGCATTTGTCCGTAACTCGCGTATGCCCGACGGTGGCAACTCGCAGCGTTCGGTTTACTCTCGTAATCCTATCGAGCAGGATTCGTGCTCGTTCCGCGAACCATACTCGATGAAACATCTGCCTCGAGACGATGGTTTATTAGCGTTCGTACGGGTTTATCGCCTAGGCAACGGATTCACCATTTTAACTAACAGAAACGAACGGGGAGAAGTCTTTAACGTTCGCGAAGAGGTTATGGTGTCTTGTTGTGCTTGTTTACCTGCGATTGGCCACACTGAAAATTGGCCATCTTTAATCTTAAAGGAACAGGTTAAACTTTGCAGGTTATGATTTACATTTATAATTTGAATAAAGTTATCGTCGGTTTGACTCTACTCATTTTCTGTTTACTCGTTTTATTTGGGCTTTGTTGACTTGGCAATAATATTATCGAGCAGGATTCGTGCTCGATCCGCGAACCATACTCGATGAAACATCTGCCTCGAGACGATGGTTTATTAGCGTTCGTACGGGTTTATCGCCTAGGCAACGGATACACGATTTTAACTAACAGAAACGAACGGGGAGAAGTCTTTAACGTTCACGAAGAGGTTATGGTGTCTTGTTGTGCTTGTTTACCTGCGGTTGGCCGCACTGAAAATTGGCCATCTTTAATCTTAAAGTAACAGGTTAAACTCTGCAGGTTATGATTTACATTTATAATTTGAATAAAGTTATCGTCGGTTTGACTCTACTCATTTTTTGTTTACTCGTTTTATTTGGGCTTTGTTGACCTGGCAATAATCCTATCGAGTAGGATTTGTGCTCGATCCGCGAACCATACTCGATGAAACATCTGCCTCGAGACGATGGTCTATTAGCGTTCGTACGGGTTTATCGCCTAGGCAACGGATACACGATTTTAACTAACAGAAACGAACGGGGAGAAGTCTTTAACGTTCGCGAAGAGGTTATGGTGTCTTGTTGTGCTTGTTTACCTGCGATTGGCCACACTGAAAATTGGCCATCTTTAATCTTAAAGGAACAGGTTAAACTTTGCAGATTATGATTTACATTTATAATTTGAATATAGTTATCGTCGGTTTGACTCTACTCATTTTTTGTTTACTCGTTTTATTTGGGCTTTGTTGACCTGGCAATAATATTATCGAGTAGGATTCGTGCTCGATCCGCGAACCATACTCGATGAAACATCTGCCTCGAGACGGTTTATTAGCGTTCGTACGGGTTTATCGCCTAGGCAACGGATACACGATTTTAACTAACAGAAACGAACGGGGAGAAGTCTTTAACGTTCGCGAAGAGGTTATGGTGTCTTGTTGTGCTTGTTTACCTGCGATTGGCCACACTGAAAATTGGCCATCTTTAATCTTAAAGTAACAGGTTAAACTCTGCAGGTTATGATTTACATTTATAATTTGAATATAGTTATCGTCCGTTTGACTCTACTCATTTTTTGTTTACTCGTTTTATTTGGGCTTTGTTGACCTGGCAATAATCCTATCGAGTAGGATTCGTGCTCGATCCGCGAACCATACTCGATGAAACATCTGCCTCGAGACGATGGTTTATTAGCGTTCGTACGGGTTTATCGCCTAGGCAACGGGTACACGATTTTAACTAACAGAAACGAACGGGGAGAAGTCTTTAACGTTCGCGAAGAGGTTATGGTGTCTTGTTATGCTTGTTTACCTGCGATTGGCCACACTGAAAATCGGCCATCTTTAATCTTAAAGAACAGGTTAAACTCTGCAGGTTATGATTTACATTTATAATTTGAATAAAGTTATCGTCGGTTTGACTCTACTCATTTTCTGTTTACTCGTTTTATTTGGGCTTTGTTGACCTGGCAATAATCTTATCGAGTAGGATCGTCGACGCGTTGTTCGCGTTTCTACGGGTTTAATCTCAAACGGTATTCGTTTCCCGCGGACACCAACGACGACACGCTCTTTGCTGCGGAGGAATCGCGATAATCGTTTCTTTCGTATTGCAGGCACTTTAAGCTCGAAGCTGAATTAGCTTCCATGACATGGAAGGTACACTGGAACGACATCGTCCTCGTGCCCAACGCGAAATCGAGGGGTTCCATGTATTCGTTGATCGCGAACAAGATGCGCGGTAGTCAGCTGGTGAATATTATTTATTTATTTATTTATTTTTTTTTCTTCGCTATTTTTCTTTGATACAATTAGAGTGGAGCATTATCGTAGAATATGAAATATTCAGGGACCACCCAGAGAGACGTTTAGATTTCACATTTTTCAACGGGCTCCAGGGGAAACGAGTTTGTTTGGTTTATTTTGTTATTTTTTTATCGCGAAACCACTCGACCGCGAGATAGCTCTTCAAAAAAAAGAGAATATCCGTTGCAAATTTTATTCCACGTTTTCTCAACGACGTACACGAGGCCGTGGTCGCGATATTTTTACTCCATTTACCCGATCGAGCTTCGAGGCAGCGAATTTAAAACGAATACGATCTTTCTGTTTCTCGTTGCAGACCATATACCTGGAGGAGAACGTGAGCCTGCCGGACGAGGTGGATAAAAACGCATACGTCCCGACGGGTATTTACAAGGTTCGACTTTTAAATCGACAGTAAAGCGACGCCATCTTTACGAATCGTATAATTAACCGTCAGAAAGTAACGAGATATCATTTTCGCCCCGGGTCTTCGTTTTTATTTGATTTAAACATAGAAAATGAACCATCGAATCCACGATTTATTGCAGAACTCCAAAGTCGCCATTAAATTGATACCAAGGAACAAGGTGGAGATCTCGCGACCGCTGTTGCTCGAATTGAAGAGGGTGAGTAACGTCGTCTCGAACAAAGACGTTTTCATTGAGTTTTCAACGAGGCGTCCGTAGCCGTGATACGAGAACGGGCACAGGGTCTTTCCAGCAAAGCAAGGAAAGAAACGAGCCGAAAGTTAGTCGAAAAGTTGTCTGCCTCGTTGAAATTGCGGTTCGTCGTAGTTGCAAAGACTGGCAAACTCAATAGTCCCTGCCCCGTAGATCCTCATTTTTTCTTATTTTTTGTCTTTCCTACCGACCAGTCGTATCGGTATTCGTTTCTGTCGATGGAACCCTTTTCAACCGATAACATTTCTCATCCCCTGCATAGATGAAGGACCTACAGCATGATCATTTGGCGCGATTTTACGGTGCTTGCGTCGAACCACCGCATTGCTGTCTCTTGACCGAGTACTGTCCCAGAGGATCTCTTCAGGTTTGTCGATATCTCCCGCGAATTACTTTACATACGAGCGCGCGCGTCTCGGGAACTCGGAGTTCGTCGCGGTGAGCGCGGTTCGCAAGAGAAA
This sequence comes from Colletes latitarsis, assembly GCF_051014445.1. Lineage (NCBI taxonomy): Eukaryota > Metazoa > Arthropoda > Insecta > Hymenoptera > Colletidae > Colletes > Colletes latitarsis. The sequence goes on from NC_135143.1 coordinate 30,048,731, forward strand.
ACGGCTGGGAAACGGCGACGAATATTGCATGCGTTGTCGTTGCGCGTATGTGCGTCTGGAATGTGGACGCCTACGAAGTACGTTCGAGCGCATAGATTGATCGCGTCTCGCTCCGATCTTTCGCTGTCCGACTCTTTCTCCAAGACTGATTCGTTCGATCGCCCTAATTTAACCGCGCATTCCGTTTGCACTCGCTCAAACGCTTGTCATTCACGCTCGCGCCATCATACGCTTCTTTGTTACGGTAGAACTCCATTTGTACCACTCGTTCTTGTAAATTGAGTTGTTTTTGAAATTGGTACAAGTCCGTTCTTTCATACATTGAGATATCTAAGGGTTTGTGTCTCAATAAATTATTTAGAAAACTTGTCATCGTGCCACATTGGAAACACTGTTTTGTATATACAGTGATTCTAGAGGCCAAAATAAGACGAAAATCAAGAATACCCATTTTTTGATGGAGGCTTCCTTAAAAAGTTATTAACGTTTACATTTCCGACAGTACTGAATTTTTTTCTAGAAAATGGGTAGGATTTCGGGGGTATGTCTATTCACCAAAAATTATTGCAATTGACCCCCGCAACCGAAAATAATTGTTCCAGAACAATTTGAAATTGTTGAATATAATTGTTAAGAACTTTTTAACTAAGCTTCTATCAACAAATTATTATTCTTGATTTTCGTCTTATTTTGGCCTCTAGAATCCCCCATGAAAATTTTTCCCAGGAGTGGCCGAACACCCTGTATATTACAGTAAAAAAGAATTCCATGTGAAACAAGTTAAAATAAATGGAGTCGTACTGCACGGATTATGTTTCTGTATCAGTATTGTATTGCTAACATTATTCGTCCTACACTGTATCGCACGTTGCGCTCACGCTTGATAGCTTGCCAATACTTTTGGAGCTTCCTCCGCTTCCTGTGCATATAGCGTTTCAGAAAAACAAGTATAGACACGCAAATTCCTCACCGCGAAGAGAAATAGAAAATTCATGCGTTATATTCGGAAGTTTGAGGCTTTTGTTTTCGAGACACGAGCAGTTAAAGTTTACCGACGTGACTCCCGGCACGTTCTGTGGATCGTGTATCCCAATCAACCGAACGCACGCACTAGCGCGCGTAAGAAACGCGTTCGTCGTCGTATAGAAAACGCGTCCTTTTCTCGGAGGCGTGTAACGCGATTTTAAATTTAAATTTAACACGACTGGATTGTGAAAATGAATGGGTCGCGCGAAGCTAATAGATCCCCGACACAAAGCTAACGAAAGGGTGGCGGTAGGTGAGAAAAATTTACCTCCGCCGTCGGGAACGCGCGTTAGTCGAGTAATACTAGTTTGGCTACGGATAAAGCGACGGAGCTTTTGCAGCTTTACGAAATAAAAAAATATCTGCGACGTCGGTTCGAAAATCCTATTAACGCGTCGTTGCGTCACGCAGAATTTTTTCTTTTTTTGATTAATTAATACGCGACTTACGATCAGATACAATACTGATTATGCAAAGAAAATGGTATCAGTGAGAAAATTACTGTTACATCAGAACTAATTAATGACCGTTTCGTTCGAGTGGCGTGGCTGTGGGAGTCGTAACTTCCGTTGACCTAATTCGATTTCTCCTCGCAGGAATTTGCGTATTTGGGCTTGTCTCGTCTGCTCGAAACACGCGTTAACCCGCTGCGATGCTGCCTTAGGCATGTCGTTCGACGATACCTCTCGTACATCGCCAATTATCACGTTTATTATTTACAAGGTGGGAACATAGCTACGTGCGTTAGGTTTTCTTATTTAACGACTTCGTTTACCGAGTAAAAGTAGAAAAACAAAATGCACAAGTATGTCGAGCATGGTAAAAGGTTGAGGTTCAACGAATAACCACCTCTTTGGCAGTGTTTGCTTCTCCTAAGCATGAGAAAAGGTTATATAAACATAGGTCCGGAAGCTCTCCTACTTTTCGAGACACAAACAATTTTTGCTCGCGATGGAATATTTCAGAAATGTTTTAACTTACTTATGGAAGTACATGCTTCTCGTCTTGGAGACTCGACCAGCAGGGGGGGGGGGGGATTATTTATATTGATTTCGATGCGGATGAAACGTGGTTTCTATATCCCTGTTTACGTAGCCTATTTTCATTTTTAGGAAGAGTAAAACGTGCTACCAAAGCGAGACTTATTATTTCAGTGGCATCTCGTGTAACGCGTCAGGCATATTTATGTTTGCCCGGGGGCCAGCTTGGACCTTGCTACCCCCGTCGCAGGCTACATACTTATTTTACGACGATACATTCATACAAAAGCATAGACGCATGGAACAAAATTATTTTCATCAAATTTTCATTTGTCCTCACGGAAATCCACCCGAATTAACCTTTTAAGTCCGCGAGAGAACGATCTTTTTTATTTGACCATGAACATAATGCTTTAAATCCCGTCCAGCTGTGTTTACATTACAGGGATTTAAATCCGTACTTAAAGGGTTGATAATATCCGGAGAAAAGTCTACGAGCGATGCAAAGCGTACTCGACGTTCGTGCTAGGGAAGTACAATTTGTAACTGCGTTAACGCGAAATAAGAACGTTCGTTTAAGTGTTACGGTTCAATTTGAGAGCCGCAGTTCGCGCGTGGAGAAACGTACGGTTACGTCCATCCAATGTGCAGCGTAACGCGCGACGGCGACGCCCAGGCAATCGTTGTTGGCATCTTCGTCGGGTACCGTTGCACGGAACACCGCGAGTCCACGGAAATGTAATCGAGCTGTCCGTGCGCGAAACGAACGCCGCTCGATGGAAAGCTGTTTCGCCGTTGATACGCGCAACTATCTCGCGGCACGTATTTTCTCTGCTCGTGGAAGGCCGGCCTGAACTTTGTCCGAGCCCGATAGAGTTTCGCTGTCCGTCGCTGCCTTCGTTGCCGGGCTCGATTAAAAATGTAATCGAATTCCGAGATTAAAGTTTCGTTCTTTCGTGTCGTCGGTTTCAATTGCGAACAAACTTGGCTACGCGTCGGGGCGTAGTCGACGAACTAGCTAGCTCGTTTCCAACCCTCGAGGGACGCTCAAACGATCCTCCATACTCGAGGACATTCGCTCCACGGACGTGCGAGAAACAATGTTTACATTTTTTTGCAAATTTCTTTTCTCGAGTAATCAGTAAAAAACAGTCGCTCGAGCGTTGGTAGGACCGACACCGACCACGTTTCAAAGGTTTTCGATGGTTTCTCACGACAGGACATTCTGGAGAGCGAGCAAATGAAGCTGGATGGCGTGTTCCGAGGGTCTCTGATACACGATATCGTTCGAGGGATGGCGTACCTTCACGCGTCCGAGCTGAAGAGCCACGGGAACCTGAAGTCGACCAACTGCGTGGTCGACTCGCGATTCGTCCTGAAGATCACCGACTTCGGTCTGCACGAGCTGAGGAAGCTGAACCCCTGCGACGCGGAAGTCGACAAGGACAGCTACGCCTACTGGAGAAGTGAGCAAATCGTTGTAATCGGTGTAATCGGTGTTTGCAAAGTAGCTGGTTAGATTTCGGTGGCTTGGGAAAGCAAATAACGTCGTGGACGCCGGGAGTTCCGAAATAATTCGCCAAGTTAGCGAGTTCCCAACGAGGAACGGGTTCGAAACTTTGCCACCGAATGAAACTTTTCGGACTCGTTTAGGGCACGTTGCACGGGATCGGGATTAAATCTGGCCATTTACTTTGGAAACTGTACATTGGACACGCGCTGAACACGCGCGCCACGTTATTTTTACGTGATATTAATACATGGGCGCACGTGTATTAATAAATGGCAAGCGACTGGGACGCGTCGGTATTGCGCGCAAATTGTAAAGTTATTACGGCGAAACAAAGTGCTGCGCCATTGTTGTACGGAGAAAGAAGGTTCAAAGGGGCGCGAGTAAGAAGAATGGGGACAGCGACGAATAATTTTTGTTAATCTTTCGGCATTGGGAAGTCTTTGTTACGATTACAATGAAATATTTGCCAATTATAAAGACAAATTAATCTCGGTTCGCTTTTTTCTCCGCCTATGGAGCCAATGAATAAATCGATAAAAGCGATTAACTGTCCAACATTCTGCTTTAAGCGACGATCTTTTAATTCAACTTTATTAAAATGAACGGCATTGCACGCTGTCAACAATACGTTTTTCGTAGAATCGAATGCTAAAAAATTTGAATCTTTTCTAATCGTCTCGGTGGAACATAAATCATTCGCGAATATTTATTTTTAATACTGCTCTTAAATCTTCGTTTATTATACATAAGCGTACTACCACGCATTTATTATTCGCTCTATAGTTACCGAGACGCCATTTTCTTTCCATTAGAAATTTCCTCCGCCAAACTTTACACTCGACATAATGAATTGTTTCTTTAATGTCTCGTTAGCTTTCCTCTGCAGTTGTCGCTTCTTTTACCCCCCCTCTGGCGATTTAAATTTTCTAACAAAATTTAACCGTTCCTTATTTGTCTTCCTCTTTGTTTCGACTTTCGTCTGAAAGTTTTAAATCCAAAAAAAAAATCTGGTATAATTATATGAGAACAATTCACTAGTAACGAATTAGTCTGATCAAGTTACGGGTGGTTTATCTTGTGTTTGGTACCAAAGATACTAATTCAATGTACGCGTATGATCTGACTATACGTAACTGCAGGTTAGATGAACATGTTTGTTATCGTAGGGCAGCTGTGGACAGCCCCGGAGTTGCTGAGGATGGAGAGGCGACCGCCGGAAGGCACTCAGAAAGGCGACGTGTACAGTTTCGCCGTGATCGTTCACGAGATCGTGGTTCGCCAGGGACCGTTTTACTTGGGAGACAACTGTGATCTCTCCCCGAGGGGTAAGTCGTTGCTACGAACACGCCGCGACAGGGTTTATTTAACGTCGAACGGTCGACCGGGGAGACAAAAACCACCGAGCGATTCGTCGACCTTCGACAACGCGATCTGCAAAACGAATAACGCGGGGATTTCCACGAGGAAATGCGGTAGCTTTGTTCTTATTTCGCCGCGGGCACGAAACTCGTAACAAATTGGAAGTAGAAATTGTGTAGAGCAACACAATTATCTCCAAGTTTACGCTTTACCGAGCACTGTTGCTCCCGTGCATTTTTATGCGACGTAACGCGTAAACTCGTCGCGAACGTGGCGTTGAATTCGTCGGAGGGAATGCAATATAAACGAGTTTCAGCTTGAACAATTTTGCCATACCATAAATCGTTGTAACATTGTCTGGTCAGAACCGATAACGGCAAGTTTGAAGCCTCGATGCAAGATTGCACGTCTGAGATGCGCGGGAGAAAATATGAACCTTGCAACGGGGAATCTTGCAAGTTACGCTGGGTACTTTTTTAATTTTTATTTTATTCGTTCTTCTTCGAAATTTAATCTCCAGTTTCGTTGAATGTATAAGTATCGTTAATTCTCAAACACCACCACCAAGTTACAATAGTTGGATGATCGACAGTTTTTCAGCCCTTAGCGACCTCTGAACTCAGGTGTAGCGTATTGGTCGCACGAAACTTTGATCGACCGCGTCTCGAATTTCACGTATGCGTCGGTAAGAATCAACCCTTATCGAGCGTCGATAAAAACTGACGAATAGACCTTACACCCTATGGACTTTCGTGGCCCAATCTGACTGCCATACCGACCTGGAAATTCGGAGGTGATTTTAGCGTCTCCTCATGGATGGCGGTCAGTTGAAAGACTATTCACTGAATTAATATTGATAGACAGACAGTTGTTGTGTGTGCAAATTGACTATGGGGCAGGGGGGACTAAAAAGATAATCCAGTATTATCAGACGGCTGACCAGGTGTAGAAATTTTTCGGCAAAATTAAAAAAATTTCCAATCGTTCTGGAAAAATTATTTTCGGTTATGGGCGTCAATTGCAATCATTTTTGGTGAACACAGATACCCCCAAAATCCTACGCACTTTCGAGAAAAAAATTCATGAAAACAGTACTACTCCAAGAATGATAGTTGACAGAAACTGTGATTAATGATTTGATCGATGCTCAGTTCTGGACCGTGTACAGCTTTAATTTCGTTAAAAAAAAATAAAATTTCTGCAATTTCATTTTCCGTCTCACTTCCTCTTGTGTTCATTTCTGTAATCTGTTGGTAATGTTGCAAGTGGTACGAAAAATGGGGCGAAAAAATACGTTTGCATGCAAGTTCTACTCGCGTACCTCGTCTGAGCCTGCAGAATCAGCCGGTAAGGAAGGAACGCGCGCGTCGTATCGACGGGAGCTTGCAAGGTAAACGGAGTCACGGTCGGTAAGGAAGTCGCGGAGCTTTCGCAAGCTCGGTCTGGTCGAGAGCGGCAGGATCGATGACAGGACGGAACGTGCCACAAGTAGGCTAGGAGCGTTTCGAGTCGGGGGTTGAAAGCTCAGTCGAAGCTTTCACGCGTCCTGGAACGCACACGGGTTTCGCGCGCGGTGCTCGTTCGTCGTTTCTCTCCTACCCTCTCTGTCGCTCATCTTTTCTCGCTACCTTTCGTCTTCTTCTCCGGGGTTGTTCTCTGCACCCTGTATCGGCACGCAAAATCGCCTATAGGCAGTTATGGCAGAGGCTATGCTCTAATAATCGCGGAGGAAGGGAGAGGACGCGGTAGGTCTCGGCTAGTACCGGTCGTTTAATTAACCCCGAACCACGGCGGTCACCGAAAGGAACGTGCGTTCGCGCGTGCCATCCTGCGTGCCTGGCTGCGTGCTTGCGTGTTGCGTGCTTGCGTGGCCTGCGTGTCTGTTGACCGACGTGCTTGCGTGCCCATCTCGATACGTATGTACGTGCCTGTGTTTACGAATCGTTCGACCGTCCCATTTACGCGGCCCGATTTTCCTTTTTGCTCGATATTTCACCCTCTTTACCCCCTCCGTTCCAACCCACCCTCCTATATCGCCCGTTCACCCTTTTTCCACTCTGGTCTTTTTCCAAGCCAATTACCCTGATTTCGTATCCCGAGAATCCGGCTGTTAATTAATTACTCGTCTCGCAGCCCTCCCTGCTTTCTCTCCGGGAAACTAATAGTCGCACGTAGCGAACAACGAACGACGATCCCGGGGTGTAAACGACGGCGAAACATCCTGCGCGGAAGTTTGTCGAGCCGCAATCTCGCTGGTCCGTAAATACCGTCGTCCTTAATTCGCGGGACGGTTTCGATCGCCTCGTACGCGGGGGCGAAAATGTCGTCCGCGACCTTACGCGATCGTCGAACTTTTCGTACGTGAGTCCGTTGAACCGGCATCGGACGGAAATCGCGACGTTTCGGGATCGAAGATCCACGGGGAAAGCACCCTTTCGAAACGAGGCAGACGCTATCCAATTTGCTTCGTTGACTCTGGGAACGTTACGCTCGAACGGGCAACGGAGCGACGGCCAATTCGATCCGAAGCAATTTTCTCCTTTATCGCGGATTGTTCCGTGGATGGCGCGCGAACGCGTAGAAATCCTCGCGAAAGGGACCCGCCAGGGAGGGAGTCTTCGACCTCGAATTCGAGCACGCGTTGACGCGTCGGGGGAAACTCGATTTCTGCTGAAAGCTTTCCGGGCGCGGGCGTTTTGGAAATTGCATATCGATCTTGGCTATTCCAGCCTTTGGATTCAAGCTTCTCGCCGACAAGGGCTGAGAAATCACGATCGGGAAATTTGTATTAGCTGCTCGCGAGCGATTCGAGACGATGCATCGGTTGTAACGAAGGACGAATTAACTCGATAACGCGAGCATGTTCGAAGGAGCACTCCTCGCGTGTGCTTGGCCATCGATTAAACGATAACCGTAGAGACGATAACGTTGAACGTCGACGACGATGAGCGCGAGATTTCGGGGCACGCGCCATCCTCGATCGACGAGTAACGATTTCAGATTCTACAAATTCTGAGTTAGAGTACGAACGGATGTTTCGAGCTGATATTCAGGTTGAATATAGTTTTAGAATGAATCTGAAAATTGTATTCATGTCGCGGGAAAAGCAACGCGAAAGAGAGGTGTAGGGGATCGAAGATCGAAACGGTAAAATCGGAACGGTTCGGTGGAATAAAGCAGGGTAATTGGAAAAAGAGGAGAAATGGCGGAGAAAAGCAAATCGTCGAGCACTAGTAGCCTGACGTTGCCGGCGATACCTGGCGCCAGCCCCGATGGCGGGGCCAGTCCACGGAGGGCCGTCAGTCCGCTGCTAGAGGTCCGTAGGCCCCACTGCACCCTCAACTGCGAGAGTTGCAACGCCTTCTTGGAGGATTTATACAGACACAACAGTAGGTTCAATCTTTACCTTTCCCCAGACGCGACCAATTCAATTTCGTTCCCGGGAAATACTCCCGAGAATACTCTTCCCCCCATCTGTTTCGGTTATAGTAATGTTGTCTTCTATTTTAATCCATTGCTCTCTTTTGTACACTATTTTTTACTGCAGCTTTGTTACTACTACGAAGTATAAAACTGTTTGATTACAATATGTCGTTTGGTTCCGCGACGCGAACGTTATCGAGGGAGGGTACAAAAAAATGATTGTTTTTTTATATGAAAGGTTTCAAAGTCATTCAGAAGTAAAACAGAGGTGTTCGACTACCCCTCGGAAAAATTTTAATGGGGGATTCTAGAGGCCAAAATAAGACGAAAATCAAGAATACTAATTTGTTGATGAAGGCTTCGTTAAAAAGTTATTAACGTTTAAAGTTCCGCCAGTACTGAATTTTTTTCTCGAAAAGGAGCAAGATTTCGGGGGTATGTCTATCCACCAAAAATGATTGTAATGGATCCCTTCTACCGAAAATAATTTTTCCAAAACGATTTGAAAATTTTTTTTTCCGTCGAAAAATTTCACTTTCTCGAATTTTTCGTTTCGAAAGTGTCGCTGTTAAAATATTGCATCAAAAAGATGGGCTTATTTTATAAAATTGACAATTTTAGTACTAATATTTATATATTTGGTTAAGAAAAATATATATTACATATACGGGGTGTTCGGCCAACCCTGGGAAAAATTATAATAGGCGATTCTAGAGGCCAAAATAAGACGAAAATCAAGAATACTAATTTGTTGATGAAGGCTTCGTTAAAAAGTTATTAACGTTTAAAGTTCCGCCAGTACTGAATTTTTTTCTCGAAAATGCGCAAGATTTCGTGGGTATGTCTATCCACCAAAAATGATTGTAATGGATCCCTTCTACCGAAAATAATTTTTCCAAAACGATTTGAAAATTTTTTTTTTGTCGAAAAAAGGCACCTAATTAGATTTTCGATAAGGAATTTTTTTCTCGAAAGTGCATAGGATTTCGGGGGTATGTGTATTCACCAAAAATGATTGTAATTAACCCCTGTAACTAAATATAATTTTTTTAGTATGATTTGAAATTTTTTAATTTCGCCAAAAAATTTCAGCACCTATCCGATTTTTTTTCTCGAAAGTGGGTAGGATTTCGGAGGTATGTGTATTCACCAAAAATGATTGTAATTAACCCCTGTAACTAAATATAATTTTTTTAGTATGATTTGAAATTTTTTAATTTTGTCTAAAAATTTCAATATCTACTCGAATTTTTTTCTCGAAAGTGGATAGGATTTCGGAGGTATGTGTAATGACCAAAAATGATTGTAATTAACCCCTGTAACTAAATATAATTTTTTTAGTATGATTTGAAATCTTTTAATTTTGTCTAAAAATTTCAATATCTACTCGAATTTTTTTCTCGAAAGTGGGTAGGATTTCGGAGGTATGTGTAATCACCAAAAATGATTGTAATTGACCCCCACAACCGAAAATAATTTTTTTAGAACGATTTGAAATTTTTTTTTTTCATCGAAAAATTTAGGCACCTACCCCCTGTCGATTTTTCTTAAAAATTTGTTTTTCATTTTTAATGAATTTGTAATACTTTTTAATAGGTACTCATGAGCTCTACTTCAGAAAAAAGTTTCAATGAGATACCTTTACTATTGTAGGAGTTATGGTCGTTTGAAAATTGGACCATTTTTATGGGGTTTTTCTAACATTATGGGGTCAAAGAACAGCTTTTTCAATATTGTTAGAATTTCTACATATTCTCCACTAAAATACACGTTGTTTGCATTTTGACAAATTAAAATCCTCCAATCCGTTCAGGAGTTATGACATTTTAAAGTTGCACCAAGAAATAATTGTAATTGACCCTCGCAACCGAAAATAATTTTTCCAGAACGATTAGAAATTTTTGAATTTAATTGTTAATAACTTTTCAACGAAGCCTCCATCAACAAATTGGTATTCTTGATAGTCGTCTTGTTTTAGCCTCTAGAATCCCCCATTAAAATTTTTCCCAGGAGTGGCCAAATACCCTCTGTAGTTTGTTTTCCAAATTGATTTCCTATTATAACTTATTTAATTATGGTGGATTATGAAGGATTTTTTTAACAGCGTTGCACCTTTTTCCCTTTTTAATTGCTTCGCTTATACTTATTTGGTCTGTGCATAAAGGTTGCATAAAAGATGGGTTAAAAACGACCCAAGGGTAGCATCGAAAATTATCCAAAGGGGATGGCTAATGGGAAGCTGGAAGTTTGAAAAATTGATGCCTGGTACGTGATCCGTGCCAAAACCGCCCGCATCGAGATTCAAAGCACCAAGCTTCGTGCATATTTTACTTATCGAAATGGCACCGTTTGAGAAATTGGAATGGTTTCCGCCACAGCGATTATCATAAGTAGGAGAGTTAGGGCTCGGTGTACCAAAGTATAATAATATACGATCCCTCCCTCTTTGAAAAGTCTGGCTGGGGGCTCTCGAGGCAAAGGCAGAGATGAATTTCTCGCATTCGCTATCTCGTCCGTAAAGCTCTCTCGCTTATCCTTGTCAATTCTCATTCGTACCGACCTTTTATACTATTTCGCTAATGCCCATCTCGTCGGTTCGCAATCATAAATTTCTACTCGGCCGTTATCGTGCCACTGAAGACTCCCTGTCTCGTTTTCCTTCTTAACCTTCCATTATTACAACTTTCCTCCTTCGTGTACTCGTGCCCTTCAAGCTGAATTAGTTTCTACCCTGCTTTCGAATGCGTCGCCGGATCTTCCATCCGCCAAGGCTTCCCGTATAATTCTTCTTAGATATATCTACTTTGTTTTGCACAGAATCCCTGGTGCGATCCTCCTCCAGTTCGGGCTTCTCGAAGAAACAAATTACCATTCATTCTCTTGTCCGATCTTGCGATGGATTTACGTACAGAGAAATTTACTCATTTAGTATTTAAAAACAAGTAAAAAGTTTGTTATTAACATGGGTACTATAATTTTAAAAAAAAATATACCAAGCACGTAGTCGTATTTGTACGTTATTTATTTATTCAAGAAACGGGAAGTCCCATTAGCGTACAACGTAGTAGAATTTTAATGCGAATTAGGTAAGCAAGGTAAAAGTAAAGTGTTAAAAAAGTTTAAATATACAGTTTCTTGAATATACATTATAACGATGATCCGCTATAAATTATAAAAAGGATGTTCTTTATGCATTCAAACTGGTACGAGTTAATTTTTTCATAAATTGATATTGAATAAATTAAAAATATAATTTGTCGACGGTCATGGCATATTGGATATACTGGCTGTCGACCGATTACCGAAGTGCAGCATCATTTGGTCGCGTGCAGTGCAGGATGGGTGACCGCCTTCGTTGGCATTTAATGTACATCGTGTTTTTCTATCGATTTTGTAATTGTGCATTGCTTGTACGGTTAGTATTAAGACAAAAGAACCAAAATTATTTCGTAAGAAGCACAATACAGTGTTAATAATCAATATCTAGTAAAAATAAACCGAGAAAAAATTCGTGAGAAGTTTTGATTGATTACAATATACAAAATATAACTAAAAATCACTCCATCAACGCTGTGTTAATAATCTCACAATAAATGCACGTAGTAAAACAACTATAAAAAAAAAAACAGTTTATAGTAAATCACCCCATTGTAATGCACAAGTACGGAGAATAAAAACAGTATACAAAATAATAAAATATGTATATAAAATAAATCATGTAACAATTACGAGCATAAACCGATGTAATAGTGAAGTTTAGCGTAATAAAAGCACAGGTCGTTAATAATAATAACATTGCCGCGAGCTTCAGGTCCCAGAAAGTTTGTGCAAGTTTCGCAGGTGCACGCGCACGGGAATCGATCGATTCGTCCTGAGGCGAGAAAAACTCTGTTCGTCGACCGCGCGAGGCTCGGACGGAATTTTAAACGGAAACGGTAATGGCCCCGTTTATCGAATTTAACGCGATTCCTTCCGCGAGCTTTTTTTCTGTTGCGACGCTAAATGAAACGAGCAAGAATCTAATATTCCGACGATCGATCGTGTTTCGCGTTCGATCGACGGTAGCGAAATTCGTCGATCTGTTGCTGCGGATCCGTACCACTTCCGGTGATTACATCCAGTGAAAGATAGAGAACGTTGTCCGAGATTCGAGGAAACCGTGTCTGGGGCTCGTTACAACGATCGTTTTCGGGCTCGCACGCGTGAAACAATACGTTTTCTTGGCCCTTACGGAACACCGTTTACCGTCTGTGCAGTGTGGTTCCGGAAACTGGGTCAAGCTTTAGTTCTTTTCCATACGAAGATGCCATTGGTACTCGATAATGCGGAAATCCCACGATGTTTGTTTTATTTATTCGATTCAATTACCAGTTGGAGGGGATTCAACACAAATTCATTTGTCTAAGTAAATAAAGCTGAAGATATTCTCGCATGTCCTGTCGTGTTCCTTGTAATCACACATGCTAAAAGGGTCATCTTATCAAATAAATATTATTATTATTGAATAATACATTTTAAAGGGTAATATCCCTTTTTACAAACTTATACAGGGTGTTCGGCCACCCATGGGAGATTCTAGAGGCCAAAATAAGACGAAAATCGAGAATATAAATTTCTTGACTGAGGCTTTGTTAAAAAGTTATTAACAATTAAATTCAAAAATTTCGAATCGTTCTGAAAAAATTATTTTTAGTTGGAGGGGTCAATTACAATCATTTTTGGTGAATAGATATACCCCCGAAATTCTAACCATTTTCGAGAAAAAAATTCAGAAAGGTGGGCAAATTTTTCGACAAAATTAAAAAATTTCAAATTGTTTTGGAAAAATTATTTTTGACTACGGGGGTCAGTTACAATCATTTTTGGTCAATACACATATCCCCAAAATCCTGCGCATTTTCGAGAAAAAAATTCAATACGGGCGAAACTTTAGACGTTAATAACTTTTTAACGAAGCCTCCATCAACAAATTAGTATTCTTGATTTTTGTCTTATTTTGGCCTCTAATCCCCCATTAAAATTTTTCCCAGGGGTGGCCGAACACCCTGTGTAGCTAAAATTGAATATAATATAGTAACAGACACATATAAATGTACAATCATATACTATATAATTACTATGTATACTAAATAAGGCACTAATATTACTCGTTTGTTGCAATTTCGCGTTGCATTTGCAATATTGGACCCAGCAAAAAAGTTATATCGTAAAAAGTTAGTCCCTCCTCCATTACGAGATTCAGCTTTTTCCCCCAATTTTTTGCACACCAAAGCTTGTCCCAGTTTCTGGAATATCGCGAGTCTCGAAATGGTCGCGCGATCGCAGCCGTCCGTCCGAGTTTACCGCGGATCATTCTACTGAAACGGCAAGTGGTAAGCGTCGCGATAGAGGCGGCCGAATTCCCGACGAACCAACCGTCGAATAATTAACGCGCCCGTGCCGAACGGTGTCGCGAACTTCCCCGCGTTTCGAGGTCGGCCAACTTTTCGCGCTCTTTCGTGCGTTTTCTAGGTCATCGGCATCAAAGTTGTCTGGGGTAGGGAAAAAAGGAGAATTCCGATCGGTCGCGCGTACATTTCCTCGCGCGCGCAAACAACGATCCGAGTGTTTACCTTCCCCGACGGTGGACGAGATTAAAAAAGTTCCCGCGACGGAACACACCAGGCCTCCAGGACGACTTTGTCGCGCAGAACCAACGAATTTCCGTTTCTGTTTCAGAAATCGTGGAGGGGGTGAAGAGGGGCGGAGGTTCACCTATGAGGCCCGCTATCGGCGAATCGTCCGCGGAGGAGGTGGTGAGTACTCGATTTTTCCGCCAGGTGTCGCGTCGGTCTTTCCTTCGACACCTCCCGTACTCGCTACCAGAGGTCGTCTCTCTCGCAAGCGCTCGACTGACCCTTTCGTTCCTATACAAGGTGTTCGGCCACTCCTGGGAAAAATTTGAATGGGAGATTCTAGAGGCCAAAATAAGACGAAAATCAAGAATACCAATTTGTTGCTGGAGGCTTCGTTAAAAAGTTATTAACGTTTAAAGTTTAGTCAGTTCTGAATTTTTTTCTCGAAAATGCGCAAGATTTCAGGGTTATGTCTATTCACCAAAAATGATTGTAATTGACCCCCACATACGAAAATAATTTTTCCAGAACGATTTGAAATTTTTTTTTCCGTCGAAAAATTTAGGCACCTAATTAGATTTTCGGTAAGGAATTTTTTTCTCAAAATGCGTCGGATTTCGGGGGTATGTATAATGACCAAAAATGATTGTAATTTACCCCTGTAACTAAAAACAATTTTTTTAGTATAATTTGAAATTTTTTAATTTCGTCTAAAAATTTCAGTACCTACTCGAATTTTTTTCTCGAAAGTGAGTAGGATTTCAGGGGTATGTCTATTCACCAAAAATGATTGTAATTCAGCCCCGCAACCGAAAATAATTTTTCTAGAACGATTTGAAATTTTTTAATTTAATTGTTAATAACTTTTTAACGAAGCTTCAGTCAAGAAATTGATATTCTTGATTTTCGTCTTATTTTGGCCTCTAGAATCCCCAACTAAAATTTTTCCCAGGGGTGACTGAACACCCTGTATATACGGTGCTTGACCAACGTCTTGAACAGATGAGTCTACTTAGCAGGCCCAGGATGAAACGTTTACCCTCTCCTTCTTTTTCATTTTCTTACTTCCTGCTATCTGTACCATACCTCTATCTAGTAAGAGACATCTGTGGTAGTAGATGTATAATTAGTGCAGTAAAATAGGTGTAAATAATGAGCTTTTAGTCCTCTACTTTTACGATTCCAAACAGGTGGCCACCTTGATGAAACGATGCTGGGCGGAAGACGCCGCTGACAGACCAGACTTTTCCGCGCTTAAGCAAACGATACGGAAAATGAACAAGTGAGTAACCCGGATTCTTCCATAAACTTCGGAGAAACGAAGAACTTTGGTCCCATATATCCAGACGAAAAACGAAATATCCTTGCGTTTTAACGGGGACGAATAAAACTGTGGAAATCTCCGCGGCTAGTTAAAATGGAGGGCGAGAAAAAGAAAAATAGTCGTAAAATTTAAATGCGACGCAGTTTAACTTTACGAAGTAGGAGATTATTCGTGTCCTCGATTACCTCGTTTATTCGTTGCGTCGCGCGAGACCGATTTCTTTGCTGCAAATGTAATTTCGTTTCCTCGTTCCCTTGCTTGTCCCGCATGTACGAGCGTTTGTCGCGCATTTTCTTCGTTCTGTTCGGAATCGAACCGTCGTTAACTCCGTCGAGTATGGTAAACGCATACACAATTATTTTGGGCCACGTTTTATTCGATAATAAAATTATACATTAGAATAGACGTTCGATATATTTCTCTTACATTCACAAAACGTAAAGAAACTAACTTCATTTCTAAAGATAAACGTTCTATTTAATTCGTTGCAATAAAATATTAACGCACATTTACTTTCACTAGTATTCCACTAGAAAATAATTTTTTTAGAATAATTTGAAACTTTTCAATTTCGCCGAAAAATGTCAGCACCTTTTCGAATTTTTTTCTAGAAAATGGGTAGGATTTCGAGGGTATCTGTAACGATCAAAAATGATTGTAATTAACCCCTGTAACTAAATATAATTTTTTTAGAATGTTTTGAAATTTTTTGATTTCGTCTAAAAATTTCAATATCTACTCGAATTTTTTTCTCGAAAGTGGGTAGGATTTCGGGGGTATGTGTAACGACCAAAAATGATTGTAATTAACCCCTGTAACTAAATATAATTTTTTTAGAATGTTTTGAAATTTTTTGATTTCGTCTAAAAATTTCAATATCTACTCGAATTTTTTTCTCAAAAGTGGGTAGGATTTCGGGGGTATGTGTAACGACCAAAAATGATTGTAATTAACCCCTGTAACTAAATATAATTTTTTTAGAATGTTTTGAAATTTTTTGATTTCGTCTAAAAATTTCAATATCTACTCGAATTTTTTTCTCGAAAGTGGGTAGGATTTCGGGGGTATGTGTAACGACCAAAAATGATTGTAATTAACCCCTGTAACTAAATATAATTTTTATAGAATGATTTGAAACTTTTCAATTTCGCCGAAAAATGTCAGCACCTTCTCGAATTTTTTCTAGAAAATGGGTAGGATTTCGGAGGTATGTCTATTCACCAAAAATGATTCTAATTGACCCCCACAACCGCAAATAATTTTTCCAGAACGATTTGAAATTTTTTAATTTAATTGTTAATAACTTTCTAACAAAGCCTCCATCAACAAATTGGTATTCTTGATTTTCCTCTCATTTTGCCCTCTAGAAACTCCCATTAAAATTTTTCCCAAGGGTGGCCGAATACCCTGTAGATGAAAAACAACTTGTTTCTTATGGCTTTTAAAATTGGCACAAGTCCATTTTTTTTTTCATACATTGAGATATTTAATGGTTTGGCGTTTAGATAAAATATGTCAGCGGTCGCGGCACGTAGAAAACAGCCGGTTCACGTCCGATCACCGACGTTAAGCGGCGTTGGGCGCGTCCAGTAGATGATGGGTGATCGCTTGGTTTGAATTATTCTATTATGCATTTTCCAATCAATTTTCTAATTGAGCGTCACTTGCTCGATTAATGTTAAATAGAAAAAAACATAATTACTTTGGAAATAGAAGTACCACAGTGTAATAAATAATATTTAATAAAAACAAATGGGGGAAACAATTCATAAGAAAAACGCGTTTCTTTCCATTTCTAATCACCGTTATGGTGTACGAGTACGACTGTGGAGTAAAACTGTGTTTAGTTACTTGGAAACTTCAAAGTATTTCAGATCCTACAGGATTAAATCGTCTTTCCGGGCTCGCGTGAAATTCCCTTCCTTCTGCGTCGGCTCCGTTCTCCGTCCCTCTGATTCTGTCTTCGTCTCGGGGTCGATCGCCTCTATTATTGGCATAGTTGTGATGTTCCGTGCCAAGTTGGACCTACGGATGGCCTCTTGCTCGAAGAATTCGAGAAACATCGGACCACCGCGTTGGTCGATCGGTCGATAATCGGAGCGAGAAACGTTCAAATTTTCCGCGCTCCGACTTTCGACAATCCCGATTAATCTGGAACTTACAGTGGCCAGAATTAGATTAAAACGATAATTTAAACGAGTCGTAGAAATAGGTTCAACGGATCGATTCGATTACAAACTTTCTCAACGTACATATAACCGGTTCGTGGTATTATATTTACCCAACAGAGAGCGTCTCGTGTTTCTCGTGGGAGGATCAAATCTAATGCGTTGTAAAATACACGAGGACACGTAACACCGGGCAGTTAATTGATTTATATAAGAATAATAAGTCCAGGGCTGCGATTTCGCCAGAGATGGATGTTTTTCCAGATATATTAATTGTATCAGAGAGTGTCGCCGATTGTAATTGTGACGCGTTACCGACGTAGGTACGCCCACATTGTGCGAGATAAATCTAAGAAATTTGTACCGAACGCGTTCAATTATAGCGGAGATGCTATTAAAGCGAGGGCGCTGGATAATTGGACAATATTCAAGGTACAGGCGAACTAGAATGTTGTGTAAGAGTTTAACAGAGTAGACATGCTTGTAAAGCCGGATAATAATAAGAATAAGAACTATAAGAGCTCCTCCCCCGTTATATTGTAACAATGGCTTTATTATATCGCCAACAAGCAAGTAAAATTGTCGAAACCCACTTGAACAGGGAAAATAGAAGAGTAACAATAATACAGAGTGTTCGGCCACACCTGGGAAAAATTTTAATGGGAGTTTCTAGAGGCCAAAATAAGACGAAAATCAAGGATACCAATTTGTTGATGGAGGCTTCGTTAAAAAGTTATTAACAATTGAATTAAAAAATTCCAAATCGTTCTGAAAAAATTATTCTCGGTTGCCGGGGTCAATTACAATCATTTTTGGTGAATAGACATACCTTCGAAATCCTACCCACTTCCGAGAAAAAAATTCGAGTAGATATTGAAATTTTTAGACGAAATTAAAAAATTTCAAATCATACTAAAAAAATTACATTTAGTTACAGGGGTTAATTACAATCATTTTTGGTGAATACACATACCTTCGAAATCCTACCCACTTTCGAGAAAAAAAATCGAATAGATATTGAAATTTTTAGACGAAATTAAAAAATTTCAAATCATACTAAAAAAATTATATTTAGTTACAGGGGTTAATTACAATCATTTTTGGTCATTACACATATCCTCGAAATCCTACCCACTTTCCAGAAAAAAATTCGAGTAGATATTGAAATTTTTAGACAAAATTAAAAAATTTCAAATCATACTAAAAAAATTATATTTAGTTACAGGGGTTAATTACAATCATTTTTGGTCATTACACATACCTCTGAAATCCTACCCACTTTCGAGAAAAAAAATCGAATTGATATTGAAATTTTTAGACGAAATTAAAAAATTTTAAATCATACTAAAAAAATTATATTTAGTTACAAGGGTTAATTACAATCATTTTTGGTCATTACATATACCTCCGAAATCCTATCCACTTTCGAGAAAAAAAATCGAATTGATATTGAAATTTTTAGACGAAATTAAAAAATTTCAAATCATACTAAAAAAATTATATTTAGTTACAGGGGTTAATTACAATCATTTTTGGTCATTACACATACCTCCGAAATCCTACCCACTTTCGAGAAAAAAAATCGGATAGGTGCTGAAATTTTTTGGCGAAAAAAAAATTTTTCAAATCTTTCTAAAAAAATTGTTTTCGGTTGCGGGGGTCAATTACAATCATTTTTGGTCGTTACATATACCTCCGAAATCCTACGCATTTTTGAGAAAAAAATTCAAAACGTGCGGAACTTTGAGCATTAATAACTTTTTGACGAAGCCTTCATCAACAAATCGATATTCTTGATTTTCGACTTATTTTGGCCTCTAGAATCTCCCATTAAAATTTTCCCCAGGGATGGCCGTACAACCTGTATAGCTAATAACAAGCATAAACGAGTGTAATTTAAAATAAGAATATGTCGTTATAAAATTTTATTATTATTTTGCTCGTTAACGTAGCAGCATTGAATTTACAAATCTCTAGAACGATAAATCTTCGTAAATGGGTCGAATGGCTTCTGCCACTCGAGCGTCAGAGGATAGACGAACAAATTCTTATTTAATATTTTGTATTTAAAGATTATAGTTAATCCTTCTGTCTGTTAATTTGTCGCGTCCTTCGATTCCTTCGTAAAGTTTGTGACGTAGTGTAATTAAGATCCTTTAACGAAGCGGAAACGCGATATCCTTTCGATGTCTCTGGCACACGACGTACTGGGCAAACACGTTTCAGGAGTCGTTCGAGCGTTCCTTTTTCGAATCTCAGCGGCGTTTGGTCACGGAATCTCTCCGTGAATGTTTTCTGTGGTAACATTTATTTGAAACGTTTCGAGAGTCGAACGTTTTCATCAATCGATACGGGGCGCCCTGTTGCGCGACGCTCTGGTCTCTGCGCAGATGTTCCCGCGTTTCCTCCATTTCCGTAACCACGACCACGAACGAATTTCAACGCAATTTTCTGTCGCAAACTTTTCTGATTCTGGACCATCTACGGCTAACTTTGGGATTCGTTAAATCCGACTCGTCGATAACGGAGCCAACTTAACTTTTCCACCACTCTGCGTGCACCAGACTTTTCGCGATCGTTTCGGGAGCATAAATTACGATCCACTATATCTTAGAGTCGAAACGAATGGGAAATACTCGAGAGAAAGGGTCCTTGCATATGCAATAATATTTGGAGTAGAGATTGGGTCGATCGATTCTTTTAACGCGAAAATCTTTCTCTAAATACGATCTTCTGCCTCTGCTTCCGGTATCGTTGAGTAAAGAATGGCTAGAAGAACCGTTTGCTCGTTTCAGAGACCACGAGAGCAGCAATATCATGGATAATTTGCTCTCTCGCATGACGCAATACGCTACCAACTTGGAGGCCTTGGTGGCGGAACGAACCGCAGATTACCTTGAGGAGAAACGAAAATGCGAGGAACTTCTCTATCAGTTACTGCCAAGGTGAGCAAACACTCCAGAATAAAATGAATCTGGCCCAAATAGTTGAGAACACGTGACCTTTGGGGGATCTAATCAAATTTGACACGTCCAGATCTTATGCCTCCCTGTTTTAAACTTGAACAATATAATTATAAACCCCCTTACCCCTCGATAACGATCCCTCCAAGCATCGTAGTTTGCTGGAGAATTATCGTACACGTACCGTGTTTGATCGTGGCTCCTCGATCAATTTCAGTCACAAACGGTCAAAGTTCCGAACGTTAACGAGAAGATCCCCACGGGTCAAGCGTTTCCCTTTGAACCGTAAAGTTAGGAAATTGTTGTTGGTCAGAGGTTGGTTTCCACGTAACTTTCAGGTCCGTCGCGTCTCAGCTGATACTCGGCCAGAGCGTAATAGCCGAAACTTACGACCAAGTGACCATCTACTTCAGCGACATCGTAGGATTTACAAAACTGTCGGCGGAGAGCACGCCTCTCCAGGTGGTGGATCTACTCAACGACCTCTACACGTGCTTCGATTCCATCATCGAGAATTTTGACGTCTACAAGGTGTGTTTACGATTTTACATGGTTTGGAAATTGCAAAGGTTTGAAGGTTTGAAGATTCTCGAGATGTACACCGTCTTCTTTTTCTAGGTGGAGACGATAGGGGACGCTTATATGGTAGTGTCGGGATTGCCTGTAAGAAACGGGACGAATCACGCCAGGGAGATTGCTAGGATGAGCTTAGCGCTAAGGGACACCGTGATGACCTTCAGTATTCGTCATAGACCGAGCGAGCAGCTAAAGCTTCGCATTGGAATGCATTCCGGTAAAGTCGAACCTCCTGAAACCATCCTTTTGTATTCCTCGTACTCCTTCGCCTTCTAGGAAGATGGAAGATCGATACTTGAACGAAAAAACGAGAAAGAAAATTGTAGTCTGTTGTTAATTTTATTCCACGCTGGTCACTTTAATGATATTGTGTTCCATCTTGATCGTTTCCTTCTATCAAACTCTATACAAGCAATCATCGATGTTCCAGGACCTTGCGTGGCTGGAGTGGTCGGTTTAAAGATGCCAAGGTACTGTCTCTTCGGAGACACCGTCAACACGGCTTCCAGAATGGAGAGCAACGGAGAAGGTATAATTGCAGGGTCTTCTTTTCTTTCAGCGTCATTCGATGGTCCACTTGTACCGTTTTCATATATCTTGTATTTGTTACTCCCGTCTGCAGCTCTAATGATCCACGTCAGCCCAAAGACGAAGGAAATCTTGGACACCTTTGGAACGTTCGAGCTCGTTTGCAGAGGGGAGGTAAACCTGAAGGTAAGGCCTTCTTCGCTAAGACCTTTTCTTCCGTTAATAATTACTCGTTACTTTGAGACTCGTACCTCGCTCGCAGGGCAAGGGCAAGATGACCACTTACTGGTTGACGGGCGAGAAGTCGACGAACAATAACCTACAGCCAGTAAGCGCGATACCGACGCCATTGGCTGGAGCGATAGAAGCACCAGCGGCGGCCATGACAGTTATCGCGCCGACCACGACGACGATAATCGCTCAAGCTACGTCGACGTTCGATCAACGACAAGACGAAACGGCGAACGTAGCGGATCAGGTTAAGGCCCAAGAGAAACGGTCGTCCCAGACGGTGCAGCAAAACTGTCAGGATCAAAGTACGAATCACAGAGCGTCGCAGAAGCTCCAAGAGCAGCCGCGATTTCAATCGAGCCAGCAAAAGGGTCAACAGCTCAGACAGCAGAGCCCCGGTCGAAACGAGGGCCAAATTCAAAGTCGAAAGGGCGCCAACGACGGCAACGGCGACGGTTCCCCGTCTCGAAATCGCGTCTCCGTCGGTTCGAACAACGCGGTTCCTCAAAGTCGACGGTCCTATCAGTCCGGAGAGAGTCTACCCAATCACACGGAAAGCGGCCCCAACGCGCCTCTGCTTGTACCCGCGACGCCCCTCCCCCGCGTTTAGCTCGATTCTCCTATCGCGCGACGTCTCGCGGCGTTTCGTCGATAAACCGATTTCATTCCTAATACGTGTATCGTTGTTTCGTCTAGAATAGCAGCGAGCTCCGATCGGCGAGCCCGATCGATATTTGGGTCCACTCGTTCGAAAGAAACACTTTCGATGATAAAATTAAGAAATCACGGGAACACGGAATCGCTCGTTCCACCGAGGGACGAAGAGAGATCTAATTTTCTCCCCGTCTCGTCGCGATTCGAAGACGAACGTTCCGGCTCGTTCCTCGGTCCAGACGGTTCGTCGTTCCGTAGATCCGTCTTCTGGACAGCGTGTCGATACATTTTGAGGACCAGCGCTTTCGGTAGAGAAACCGCCGCTAAACTCCGGATAACCGAGGCGAAACGAATTATTTTTTGCGCGTGCGTCGGAAGTCGCGATCGGTCGAACAAGACTTGCTGGCTCGCAGAGGTTCGCAACGCAGGAAGCGAGGTATTGGCAGACAGGGAACGATGTGATTGGTTGGCGGCGTATCGGGGAATGCGCGGGATCGAGCCGCGCATGCGCGTATTTCTATGTTGACGAAGAACAGATTATATATTTACGACGAGTTAAAGTTAGACATCGGTGTACAATAGCGTTACAGCGAACAGAGGCTGGGCCTCGTACGGAAACCGTCTGTCGAACGATGGAGCTTCGGGCGAGGGACACCCGAACGCGCTCGATGCGCGGCATAAAAGAAAGTATGGGTTAGAAGAATCGACGCCCCGCGTCGCGATCGCCCACGGCGCCTCTTAAACTGATCGAATTTCTCTCTATTCGTGTCAATCTCTTTTAACGATGTAACGGTCGATATTCCGGAAATAAAGTTTCATCGTTTTTGAAAGTCAGTCGGCGTTGTTGCGCCTCTTCCGACCTAGTCCTCCACGATCCTCGGTTGAGGTAAGAACTGCCTCGAATCTTCCTGCATCGAATTCCCCAAGAAACTATCCCGATGTTCACCCAGGTGACGAAGGATCGGTCGACTGGAGCCATCATAAACGCCAAAGGTACAAAATTAATCATTCTAACGGAGTACTTCAATCTAGACGATTTTTAGGTTAGGGTCACTCCACCCACATCGATCACTTTTTTCCCGCGTGTTTGGGGATTTGGTTCATATTGAAATATTGATGTATCCATATAGAATTAAGTGGGTGAATCATTCCTGTTCGAATCTACGTTTTCTCGCGTGTGTTTGATTCGTTGTTTGATCGATAATGACATTCGTTGCTAAGAATATATTCGAGAGACATTAGGGAACAAACAAAACCGCCAAAATTTTCACCCCTGGGAAAAATTTTAGTGGGAGATTCTAGAGGCCAAAATAAGACGAAACTCAAGAATACCAATTCGTTGATGGAGGTTTTGTTAAAGAGTAATTGACGTTTAAAGTTCTGCCTGTACGGAATTTATTTTGCGAAAGTGGGTAGGAATTCGAGGGTATGTGTAATGACCAAAAATGATTGTAATTGATCCTCGCAGACGAAAATAATTTTTCCAAAACAATTTGAAATTTTTTAATTTTGTCGAAAAATTTGCCCACCTTTCTGAATTTTTTTCTCGAAAATGCGCAAGATTTCGGTGGTATGTCTATTCACCAAAAATGATTGTAATTCACCCCTGCAACTGAAAATAATTTTTCCAGGGCGATTTGAAATTTTTTTTTTTCGTCGAATAATTTCACTCTCTAATTTTTTTTACGAAAATGGGTAGGATTTCGAGGGTATGTATAATGACCAAAAATGATTGTAATTGACTCCCGCAATCGGAAATAATTTTTCCAGAACGATTTGAAATTGTTGAATTTAATTGTTAATAACTTTTTAACGAAGCCTCCATCAACAGATTGGTATTCTTGATTTTCGTCTTATTTTGGCCTCTAGAATCTCCTATTAAAATTTTTCCCAGAGGTGGCCGAACACCCTGTATACGAGACGTTGGTCCATCCGTATTTTATGCAACCCAACGTGCGTCTCGGGACGCCGGCGGTAGCGTCGAGACGCCACATATTCCGTCGGTAACTGCTCAAATCATAAGTAGAAATCTGTGATTTGAAAAAAAAGTTTTCATACCATTTCCTTATATTAATAAAACTGTTAACGTTTCAGGTGTAACCCTGTTGGTATAAACTATTGGACGAAGAGCTAGACGATGGCTTATTTCCAGCTTCGTCAAGTCGTGGATCATTTGGAATATTCTTCATGGACAAACTTCCTTCTAGATAAGCATCAAACATTGTTTCATCCGTTAACTAATCAGGTGACGAGTCGCTTACCTATTAACCGATTTCTATCTCGAACGTCATACGAAAGATATTCAATGACATCATAGCCGGTAAACTATCATCGCTAACCAGAAACATTATTATCAATGAGCATCATGGTTCCGTGTCCGGCCGCTCAACGCGTACATCCGGGGGAAAAACCTGGGCGCCATAACACGGGCGCATAATGGCACCTAGCGTAGAGGATGCGACATTCGAGTGTACTGTGTTTTTAGGGGACGTATGTCAACACCAGATTTGATCTTTTTTGAGCAATTGTTGAATTTAACCAAATTAAGAAAGCATGTAGCTGTTTATACCCAACGCCTTTGATTTGGAAATTAAGATTAATAGAATTATAGTCTGTTCTAGTGGTTGTTGGTTGCAAATGCTTTGCTCGAACGTTTGAATTAAAAGTGTTGTACGTTCGGGCAATCGCTGGACGAGTCGAGGCAAGGAGAACGAGACACGCGACACGGGCAGCGTCGAAAATTAGCTGCGAAACTCGAACGACGGCTATCGGGAGCAAAAGAAAGTACCGGTGAAAAGAACGAAGCGGGGCGCGACGAGGGAGAAGAGAGGGAAGTCGCGAAAAGAAAACGGGAGAAGGAGAAAGATCGCGTTCGAGGACAGGCCAGAGGCATTTCCATTTAAGGCACCCCGCGTGCAATCTCTCGCTCCTCTCGGCGCCACTTTGACACGCATATTCCCGAAGCGTTTACACCACCTCCGTAACACGGTTTTCTCGCGCGTTTCTCACCGGGGGGACCATCGACATTTATTTATCAGGGATAGAAATCAATCGATGAATATTTAGATTTTGAAAATTCAAGGTAAAGTCTGTAAACGTTTCGTAAAGTTTACCACTCTCGAAGCAGTATTTACAATATTGTAATTTAAAGAAATGTAACGTGGGTGTGGTGTCAACTCCAAAGTCGACACTCGAGTTTTCGTAGTGTGAAACCTGTCCGGAAAGTTCCTGGCGTTGCGGTTTGATCCATATTATATTAGCGTCTGGACCGACTCGCCATTTCTCGTCCGCGTCGTTTTATATTCTTCGCGTCGTGTTTCGTCGACCCACTCTAAATTTATATTTTCTCGATCCCCTGGCGGGTTTCCTTGTTCGATTACCGCGACGTGGTTTACGGTCCTTGTCTCTCTCGTCGATTATTCTCACTTGTTCGGCGTACTCGAAATTCCTGCCTCCGCTGCTTTTGCTGTTCTCGTAAATACGATCTCGTTACTTACTCCTCCGTCCCAACGTTCTGGCACATGCCAGATAATGCTACGATCACCGGATCCTGTCTGTGTCTGTTCGTCAAACTACTAAATTTAACGCCTCCTTTTCCTACGTGTCTGTCGCTATTATAACTCTCTCCACGGATTATTTGATACTTTTTTTAAAGTAGTACTGTTCATTTTTGGAAACAAATAGATTAATTAAGTAGTTTCAGTGAGATATAGATATCATCTGTTTATATTGTGGGGTCTATCGCTTCCTGTACTCGCCGCCAGAGGGACCGTTCCTCTCGCAAGCGTTCGACCGACTTACCATTATTACATATACCCTATTCAACCGGCTCCCTCGTTAATCACATTCTTTTAGAAACATATGCTATAAGTTTCTGAAGAACATTAACGTGTTCTAGGTGCAAGGAAAAAGCCTTGTTTTCTCAATTTGTCAATTAGTTTGATCCTTTGTTCGTCCAATAAAGGACATTTTTTAACCCTTTGCACTCCCCTGGCGCCGCTGTGGCGACAAACATAATACGTATCATAGCTCGATCGAAGTTTCATTTACGATGACACAGATTGAATTTAGAAAATATATAAATAAAATTTAAATTATAGGTATTCGTATACACGTTTGTGGAAAAAATATTTTTTTATTTTTAAAAATCACAAAATTTAATTTGGTATTGATAATGGTTCATATTACTGAACACTCTCGGAGTGCAAAGAGTTAAAGTTCGAACGTACTCGCAACTGTAGAGAGAGGTCGTGTACTAAACAGTGTCTTATTTACAAAGTTTTCTTTATTGCGAATAAAATACACATAGGTTAAATGAAAGTAAGATAAAAATATCGGTCATTTTCTTCCAGCGTTCTGATTGGTCGTTTACGGTCCTTGATCGATCAGGACAGGCTTGGAATTAAGATCCTTGAGGTCCAAGGTGTAGCCAAAGACTCTGGTGGTGTTGGTGGCGGGGTCGTAAATCCTGTCGACGTGTCGAAGAGTATCGCCTACGATTTTGTCGGTGCTCTCGCGAACGTACTCCTTGCCGTCGGACGTGCGACCGGATTGAACGATCCTCGTGCCATCTTGGGTCGTCATGACGACGTTGCTGCCACCGATCGACTGCACCGTGCCAGCGCCTGCAGTAACAATTACGATCGTTGGTCGATATAGATCGGTTCTCGCGAGTAAAAAAAAACGCTCTCGTTGCCTTGAGAGAGAACGGATCTCTCGTTTTCGATAGTGAAAGGCTGAAACGCGCCGCGATTTTGAGACGGCGTCGAAAAGTCGGCAAGACGGAAAAATCGACGCTCGTTAACCTCTTAGGCACGGCTGAATTTTGCGCGTGGCTGTTTCTTTATATGGGCAGAGTGAGCAAACTATGAGTTTAGAACCAGTATAGTGGCGCGTCGTTCAGAAAGATGACGTCCGCGAAAGCCACTATAGTGGCGCATCGTGTTTGAAAGGTTAAGAACACGTGTTGTGTATCGCTTACGTAGTCCCTCGTGCAGGTTTCCGGACAGCTGATGTATTTGCGCCAGATTGCCCTGCACCGTGTCCTGTACTTGTTGATTCACCTGCTGGATGTTTCTGTTTAACGCGTGGATGCTGTCGTGTAGGCCGCTCAGCCAGTCCATCCCCAAACCCGCCTGCTGTCCAACGCAGCCGCTGTCGAACGAAGGTTATTTACGCGTAGAAAGCTCGCCGCGGAACGTCGACACGTGATGCCGTAAATACGTTTACTGCGTCGCGACGAAAGCGACACTAGCGTAACAATCGACTAACCTGCTCAATATTGCTATAAGGAGCAACGCCCGGTACATCTGTCCCGCCATCCTTCCTGTAAGTTCTGAGACCGTCCACGCGCCCCGACCCAACGGGAAAAGAAAATTGTAAATTCTGTTTTATCGTGCGGTGGATACTAAATACGTATGTTATTACGGAAATAAGAGGTTAGAGTATCCCCTTTCGCTGGCTTCTCACGTTTTTCGACCTCTCTCGAGACGTTCTCTCTTCTTCGGGTTCCTAGTCCTCCTCTTTCGTTCGCTTTGATGCTTCGAGAAATAGCCCTAGAGGTGAAACGAACTGAAGCGTGTTCTCCCCCTTAGATCCATCTATCGACTGACGACCGAGTTCGACTAGTTCGAGCATTTACTTTTCCTTTGCTTTGTGTTTTGTTTGTGCAAGACCGAGCATGTGTGTTCGTGCTCGAAGGTGTTTGAAATTACGCATTCGTTACATCTATTCTCTTGTTGACGTACCCGTCGCTCGACTGTTTAACAGGTTAAACGTCGAGCTAATTTTCATTCGCTTTCCCTTTTCGCGGTGCGTAAATACAGAGAATGCGTGAATACAGGGTGTTCGGCCAACCCTAGGAAACATTTTAATGGGGGATTTTAGAGGCCAAAATAAGACGAAAATCAAGAATACCAATTTGTCGATAGAGGCTTAGTTAAAAAGTTATTAACAATTAAATTCCAAAATTTCAAATCGTTCTGAAAAAATTATTTTCGATTGCGGGGTTTGATTACAATCATTTTTGGTCATTACACATACCTTCGAAATCCTATACAATTTCGAGAAAAAAATTCGAGTAGATATTGAAATTTTTAGACGAAATTAAAAAATTTCAAATCATACTAAAAAAATTATATTTAGTTACAGGGGTTAATTACAATCATTTTTGGTCATTACACATACCCTCGAAATCCTACTCACTTTCCAGAAAAAAATTCGAGTAGATATTGAAATTTTTAGACGAAATTAAAAAATTTCAAAAAATACTAAAAAAATTATATTTAGTTACAGGGGTTAATTACAATCATTTTTGGTCATTACACATACCCTCAAAATCCTACCCACTTTCCAGAAAAAAATTCGAGTAGATATTGAAATTTTTAGACGAAATTAAAAAATTTCAAATCATACTAAAAAAATTATATTTAGTTACAGGGGTTAATTACAATCATTTTTGGTCATTACACATACCCTCGAAATCCTACCCACTTTCCAGAAAAAAATTCGAGTAGATATTGAAATTTTTAGACGAAATTAAAAAATTTCAAATCATTCTAAAAAAATTATATTTAGTTACAGGCGTTAATTACAATCATTTTTGGTCATTACACATACCTCCGAAATCCTATACAATTTCGAGAAAAAAATTCGAGTAGATATTGAAATTTTTAGACGAAATTAAAAAATTTCAAATCATACTAAAAAAATTATATTTAGTTACAGGGGTTAATTACAATCATTTTTGGTCATTACACATACCCTCGAAATCCTACCCACTTTCCAGAAAAAAATTCGAGTAGATATTGAAATTTTTAGACGAAATTAAAAAATTTCAAATCATACTAAAAAAATTATATTTAGTTACAGAGGTTAATTACAATCATTTTTGGTCATTACACATACCCCCGAAATCCTATCCACTTTCGAGAAAAAAATTCGAGTAGATATTGAAATTTTTAGACGAAATTAAAAAATTTCAAATCATTCTAAAAAAATTATATTTAGTTACAGGGGTTAATTACAATCATTTTTGGTCATTATACATACCCTCGAAATCCTACCCACTTTCCAGAAAAAAATTCGAGTAGATATTGAAATTTTTAGACGAAATTAAAAAATTTCAAATCATACTAAAAAAATTATATTTAGTTACAGGGGTTAATTACAATCATTTTTGGTCATTACACATATCCTCGAAATCTTACCCACTTTCCAGAAAAAAATTCGAGTAGATATTGAAATTTTTAGACGAAATTAAAAAATTTCAAATCATACTAAAAAAATTATATTTAGTTACAGGGGTTAATTACAATCATTTTTGGTGAATAGACATATCCCTGAAATCTTGCGCATTTTGGAGAAAAAAATTCAGTACGGGACGGAACTTTAAACGTTAATAACTTTTTAACGAAGCCTCCATCAAGAAATTGGTATTCTTGATTTTCGTCTTATATTAGCCTCTAGAATCCCCCATTAAAATTTTTTCCAGATGTGGCCGAACACCTTGTATAGTAAACAACAAACAGCGACGGGAGACCCTTTTGTTAACTTCGTTAGACGATCGTGAATATATTACGTTAATTGTTAAGTAGCATTTTCTAAATTTAATACCAGCGATCCTTCGAGCGTTCGAAAGCCAACGTGGCGTTTAACGAAATTCTTAGAATTACGAATTGAATAAATGCACGATGTGTTATTTATCTAATTATACGTTCGTAGGATGTTTATCCGGTTTACCCGAGAGCCCGTAGTATCTCATTTTATGCAGATCGAAGAATACTTACCGCATTCTCGTGGTTTCCATTGAGCGACAATAATTTGAATCCTACGATAAGTGCTATTGGCGAAGAGCGTGGTTCTTGGAATTTATTAACCGCGTTCGACCTTGTGGCGGTCGCATACTCCGTGTAACAAAGCCAGGTGCAATTACCTGGCCCCCGGCATCGCATAATGGGTTCGTGTTGTCAGCTTTAAAACATAAAAAATTGCTTCTTCTCTCAGCCGATTCGGGCGCGAACGTAATCGATGACGTCGACAGAATCCCCGAGTCGCGTCTCAAAGGAACACTCATCGTGAGCCCGAGGCCGATAACGTAAGAGGGCGCAGGGTTATCTACGGGACGCGTAACACTTGTTAGAAAGGGCGCGTCGCGACGCCGGGATCGATAAATTCGGCCGAGGCCATCAAATTTTGCGACGAATTTTATTTTCGTGCCACAATTTCGCTCGACTTGCGAAATCAATTTATCATCGAACGGGTTAGATACTCTTTATTAAAATAAGAGCAACAGGAATTAGATTACTGGTAGGAGTAAAAAGAAACGTAGATAATGGAAATTTGGTCGTGCGTGTTATATTA
Source organism: Colletes latitarsis (assembly GCF_051014445.1). Lineage (NCBI taxonomy): Eukaryota > Metazoa > Arthropoda > Insecta > Hymenoptera > Colletidae > Colletes > Colletes latitarsis. The sequence continues at coordinate 30,079,452 of NC_135143.1, forward strand.
TTATTCAAGTGATGTAAATTTCGATTACTGTTATTCATTATTACCCGCAAAGATTGTGTCGTTGTTTTTGCAAATTGCAACGGCAGTTTTTGCGTTCTTAACGCGAAGGAAAAGTACCGGTAGATCAAAATAGATTAACACGTTCGCTACCGTGAGTCACGTACGTGTGGCAGCAATGTTTATTTAATGTTCGTAGTGAGTATAATTTATAGACCTATCGCATTGTGCGGGTCACATTATTTAGAACATTCAGGTGGTCCGTTAAACGCATTTAATTTGTACGCGGTTAAAGATATGCGCAGTATTAAATAAAATTATCACAAATGTAGGAATACTAACCGAACGACGATAATGTTAAGAATAATCGACGTACATACGTATGACATCATTCGTAGGACTTGTTGCTCCTTTCGAAGATTTCTAGCGATAAAAATTGTAACCGTAAGCGATGTTCAATCTCGTTCAGTCTCGAAATGCTTAGAGCAGCGATTGAAGGTGTTGTCGATGTTTACATAAAAGCTCCGTCATCGTTAGCGAAAAGAAACTTCAGAAAATTAGCATACGAATTACGTAATTATGGCGCGAACAAACCGGGCCAGTTGCACGCGTGGTATCTGTTTTCCGAAAGATCCTTTTAAATTCCCCTCCCCCCTAAAATCCGTCGAGAGGCTCGGAATAAAGGGGAGGGATTCGTTGAGGAGGACGGTCTCGTTGATCCACGGAGCAGAAACTGGTTTCGGATTCGGATTATGCGCTCGAAATTGTACTCGCGTCCTATACGCGTATAACAGCTCTGGGCTACGCGTCGACCCCCCACGCGATCTGTCCTACGGTAAACGTGCATCTTCCATCTTCCATCTTCTCGTCCTTGAACCCTCTTTCTCCTCTTCTCCTTGCGTCGCCCCCTCCCACCACGCCTCGTCGAGTCGCCGCGCTCGAAAAAACCACGCTTGATTTTCTCCGTTCCGCTCTCCCCCCACCCGCCCCTCGTATATTCACGAACGATACTCGAACGCTTCCCGATCCTCCACCTATATATTTACACCTCCAACTTTGCGAGCAGGTAGCAAGGGGCCCCGGATCGTAAACGCGTAATCGTTTCGCTCCTCCTCTTCGTCCTCCGTCCTCCCCCCGCCCTTTTGTCCCTCGAAATCAGAGAACGCGAAAAGGACCAAGAAAAAACTCGATCGTGTCCATTTTTCGGACAGGGTGATCGACCTTGGACGCTTCGACCCTCCTGCAGGGGCTCCTCGTCCTTCGTCAAGGACGACACTCTCTCGATAGGGTCGCGCACGTACCATTTATTTATTCCGCCTCGCTGTACGCTCCCATTTTTTCTGTGTCTGCCCCTTGAATCCTCGTATTTCTAGATAACTGTGTCTGGGGTTAGGTTATTTTAACACTCAATTTTACGCATTCATATTTTAAACTTAACGTTACAGGACTCATAAATATTATTTGTTAGCAATTTATGTTGAATTGAATTGATGCAATGATATGGATGTATACTCTAATTAAAAGAAAAACTGCATTTTAATGCAACTGTCAACGTAGAACCTGAAAAAGTATTTTCCTTGGCTTCAATCGTAACTAAATTGCTAATAGATAATACGATCGATAAGGTAGAAAGCGATATAAATACACGTACGTATAAGACTATACGTATGACATCTGTTGTATAATTACATATTTACTATTACGTGAATATAGACTACTCGAAAGATCCCCGGAAGGCTGTCGAACGGTAACCGCGCCCGTTAAGCAAACCCATATATCGCAGCTCGATTACATCATAACCTCTATTAGGAAGATAATGATAAGCTTTCGTTGCAATCTTTCCAAACAAATGCAGTTTTTCGAAAAGGTTATTTATCACGCGGAGAACGGTGCGGCGTCGAGAAAGAATTCGAATAGACCGCGTCGGGCGTTCGCTGGCCATCTATGGACGATCGAGGAAAGCAATGGCGTCCTTCCATTGGCAGCGTGTGTACGTGCACTCCGTCCTCGAGGGAAGTCGAGCTGGTAGAGTGGGGCGGGACGACAAATCGGTGGTTCAGTGGTCTCGCGGTAGTCGAGCTGGTCGGGGTTTGGCTGTTCGTTTGGTCCGGGCCTTGTCCAGTACACAAACAGATTGCACTGTTGTTTTCTTCCCGAGAATACCTCGCGGTCGCGTCGGTTAGCCTGTCCCGAAAAACGTATCGATCCGCGAATCGAGTAAACACTTTCCCCAGCGCTCGCTGGACCCATTAAATGGAAGTTGGACGCTGTTTGTGAAACCGCGGATTCTCGTGGACCGACAACCATGCACGGCAAGGGGGAGAAAAAAAGCATCGAGTCGAAGAATATGTGATCGCTCCTCTCGGAATCTGTAAGTACCACTCGATAGAACGTTTTACCACTTTGCGAGCGACTCGTTCGTCGCGGCGATTGAATGTCGCCGATACGCGGAATAATACGTTGGATCGAAATCGAGCCGCGGGTTCTCTGAAATCTCGACGCGCGAGTAAAAGATCGGTGCTCGTTATCGCCGGCGGGATAACCGTAACCGCTCGTAGCGTAAGATACGTAAGCTGCGTCGCGTTACGAGCCGATCCAGCGTAAACAAAAGATAGCGGAGTCGAAATACCCCGACCACCCGACGAAAAATATTCGTCCGAACGTTAGGACGGGGCTCACCGTGCTCCATCGGGGGAGGCATGAATTATTTATCGAATGCTGTTCCATCGTCCCGCTGGAAGAGGACGAACGAGCCGCGCGTGTCTTGCCTCTACGATACGACGCGAGAGCCTGCGGAGATTCGTTCTCGAGTAAAAGAATGGGTGTGCGGGTACACCCGATCCCGATACCAGTTATCGACTACCCGCACGCTTACACGGTATTAGAGCCTTTATCGCCTGGACGATTGCTTCGTTTAACTTTCGTCCCGTGAGTATTTCCTATCGGTCCATTCTCTCGCACCTATTCGTCCTGAGAGAAGTCGTAAAACTTCCATCGGAAGCAGACTCGAGGGAATCCCGTGGCAGAAAATAGACTCGAAGCAGCCACGGGTCTCTCGACCGGATGGATTACCTTAATTCTGACCCGGCGAATTCTCGTGTCTCGAATACCTTCGAACCGTAGCAGAAACGTTTGTCGCCGCGAACTATTGAAATAAAACGAAAGAAATTTTCGTCGAAACGTCTGGGAGTCGGGAGAGGGGGGGTCCAACTTTACGAGCCGATTTGGTCGTTGTTCCGTCACGCGTGCTTCACGAAACGGTCGTAAATCGTTTCTTCCAGTCACGTACGTGTCGCGTTCTCGCATCGAACGATGTGTTTTGAACTGGGTCCGGTAACAACGGCTCGTTGTCGGTGTGTAATTCGAGCGTCGAACGCCACGGCTCGTGAAAGAACGCTTTTCTCTGCGTTCGACCGTTTCATTTCCACGACGAACGATCTCGGATGGCAGGGAGCTGTTTTTTCGGGACGAAAAACGTTTACGAGGTCCGCGTAACGATGTATCGTATATATAAGTCGTGCGGTCGGTACGACTATTTTTCTGTGACGACTGTAAAGGGCTGTTCGACAACCTGTCGCGCGGCGCGCGATCGAGCTGGATAGCAGCACAATACGTGGTCGTACGTGCCACAGGTTTTCACGAACGACAGGTTGGAACTCTATTCGGTGACCGATGAAACAGATCCTCCGTACTATTCGCTTTTGAAATGTTCTGTTAGGCTGTTGAATAGCACTTAACCTCGTCGAAGTTCTTGCTTTTGCCCGCGACCATAACCTAAAAATATTTTTAACCAGTTAACTGTGTTTTACGAGTATATTCGTCATGGAGAAGTGCCAGGATTTTTTGTCAGGAGAGGTTTATAAAATAAATCTTTTTGATGCAATATTTTAACAGCGACGCTTACTCCGTGCTTGACGATTTTCGTGATACAGAAATTCGCACTTTGAACACGGAGCGACACAGTTAACTGGTTGAAAACCTGAAATATTTTCATAACCTCTACAAAGTTCGTGGATTTTCCTTAACGTCTCGTAAGAATAAATTTCTCCAGCTCACGATCGTATGGTAAATAAGAGATCAGAGATACGGGAGATAGTGTCGAGTGTAATGTAAAAAATTTCTCTTGGAATTGGCCGGTGTACGTGGGGGCAATAAGAGAAAAGAAATAGGTCCGCGGCGGCCGTTACGGCGATGCGTACTACTTTTCGATAAGGCTTGTCGACCACGACGTGTGTTCACGTCCGTGGGAAAAAGGAGGCCCGAGAAGCGTGCGCATCTATCGTCGCGCGATATGTAAATCGTCGCGTTCGCGGTCCGCGTGGTCGCGGAGCGAAGCGCGCGTCCACGTATTCGTGCCAGCCGGCTCTCGTCGTTCCTTTTGGACCGTCAAACGATCGGAGCAACCTCTTCGAGTGCCGCGCGCGAACCAACGATCCGTATAAGGAGCTGGCCTGCTGCTGCCACTCGCTCTTGCCCGCTCTTGTCCAGCTCCCCCGGGCACCGTAAACCGCCGTTGCGGAGTCGCGATTTCGCTCGCCGATGCGACGACGACGACCTCGATCCTCTCCGTCTCTGCATTACGCTTCCGACGACAGCTATACCGCCCGGCACCAACGGAATTCGCGTCGCAGCGAGATCGGGCTCGTCCGGGGCACACCGACGCCGGTGCATACACGCGCCGCGCGTAAAAGCCGCACTTTCTCGCCCGCGGCAAGGCAGCCTCGACGTTACCTTGCGTCCCCGAGCCCGTCGATAGTCGAGCGAGACGCGACCAGAATCGGCCAACAGAACGGACCTACGTGCTTCTAACTCCGGTTCTAACAACACGGTTATCTCAAGGATGGTACGCGTCGCTAGAGATGAGCATCGCCCGCCCCGATAACAGCAATCCTCGACGCGATAACGAGCAAACACACAAACGATTCTATCTTAACGGATGCCCGCGACTTATCACTATTATCGTCGCTACCTTGCCGTTATCGTAAAGAATTTTATACTAATAATTGTGGAATACCTCTCGACCAACTTCTAATTCGAAACGATATTGGGAGGATTTTCTGCTTAATTTCTAGGTGTGGTATAGTCTGGGCCACGCTATAGCGAGGTCGTAAATTAAACTCTTGAGGGTTGGGACCGATTACTGCTGCGGCACTTAGGGCCGTGCATGACGTCTTGCTTGAGGGTGCCTTTCTGAATGTCTTTCTGTGTCCGTAACTGTACCTTTTTTCGTTTTCTACATGCATACAGGGTGCTCGGCCAACCCTGGGAAAAATTTTAATGGGGGATACTAGAGGCCAAAATAAGACGAAAATTAAGAATACCAATTTGTTGATGGAGGCTTTGTTAAAAAGTTATTAACGTGTAAAGTTCCACCAGTTTCGAATTTTTTTCTCAAAAGTGGGTAAGATTTCGAGGGTATGTGTAATGACCAAAACTGATTGTAATTAACCCCTGTAACTAAATATAATTTTTTTAGAATGATTTGAAATTTTTTAATTTCGTCTAAAAATTTCAATATCTACTCGAATTTTTTTCTGGAAAGTGGGTAGGATTTCGAGGATATGTGTAATGACCAAAAATGATTGTAATTAACCCCTGTAACTAAATATAATTTTTTTAGAATGATTTGAAATTTTTTAATTTCGTCTAAAAATTTCAATATCTACTCGAATTTTTTTCTGGAAAGTGGGTAGGATTTCGAGGATATGTGTAATGACCAAAAATGATTGTAATTAACCCCTGTAACTAAATATAATTATTTTAGAATGATTTGAAATTTTTTAATTTCGTCTAAAAATTTCAATATCTGCTCGAATTTTTTTCTGGAAAGTGGGTAGGATTTCGAGGATATGTGTAATGACCAAAAATGATTGTAATTAACCCCTGTAACTAAATATAATTTTTTTAGAATGATTTGAAATTTTTTAATTTCGTCTAAAAATTTCAATATCTACTCGAATTTTTTTCTCGAAAGTGCGTAGGATTTCGGGGGTATGTGTAATGACCAAAAATGATTGTAATTAACCCCTGTAACTAAATATAATTTTTTTAGTATGATTTGAAATTTTTTAATTTCGTCTAAAAATTTCAATATCTACTCGAATTTTTTTCTGGAAAGTGGGTAGGATTTCGAGGGTATGTGTAATGACCAAAAATGATTGTAATTAACCCCTGTAACTAAATATAATTTTTTTAGAATGATTTGAAATTTTTTAATTTCGTCTAAAAATTTCAATATCTACTCGAATTTTTTTCTGGAAAGTGGGTAGGATTTCGAGGGTATGTGTAATGACAAAAAATGATTGTAATTGACCCCTGCGAACGAAAATAATTTTTCCAGAATGATTTGAAACTTTTGAATTTAATTGTTAATAACTTTTTAACGAAGTCTAAATAGAGAAATTGGTATTCTTGATTTTCGTCTTATTTTGGCCTCTAGAATTTCTCATTCAAATTTTTCTCAGGGGTGGTCGAACATCCTGTATTATAAGCAGGTAAATTACGATATTAAAGACTTATATAAGATCTTTACAAAAATGGCAACACTAGATAAAACATTTCTTCGTACGGCACTGACCATAGTCTAAGGCCCGTAGCTGCTCGTACTTTTGTCCAATTCACTTATTTCGGGAGCTGAAATGTGTAAACTTTGACACCTACTCGAGTTTACGACCTTGCTATATTGTAGCCCGGACTATACCCGTGGCTTGCTAGTGCAATATACTGCAAAACTAAAATTACATAACCTAAAATTTGTTTTCTCATTCTTGGTAACTCTTGCTGAAATTCATAAATCTCACCCTGTCTGCTTTATAGTACAAACTCTCATCGCCCATATATGGGTGGCGTGACAGTCAAATTGTCGAGACGATCGCGACAGGTCCTGTCTCAGACGCATAGGCATTCCAAGATCGCTCGAGTAGTGTACATATGCAAATAGGTTGGTAAAATACTCGTGAAAGAGTATATCCCTCTCATGGCGAGTGCGTCAAGTGTCACCACAGAAGTTAGGTTACGGAAAAAATGTTACGAAAGAAGGCAACGGGACGCAAACTGTCGAGCAAAGATTTCTAACCTCAAAGTGGGATGCTTTTCGAACGGATTAAACTCCAGGTAACTATCGGATCGTGTTTGTGGCATCGACTCGGCCCCGTAAAGAACCGAGAACCGCGTATCTCGAGAATTCGTTTACGGAAAGTCAGTCGACCGACCTTTCGACAGCTACCGTTCGTCGTGCGCGATAACGTTCGCGACCCTTCGAAGAATTCGTCGTTATCGAGTTTTCTTGTCTGCGAAATAACTCTACTTGCGACTAGTTTCGCTCGAGCGGTCGTCTCACCTTCGCGTCGAGCGTCATAGGTGCCTCGTAATCTCGAGAACGTCCGCGGACGATCGCGCGGAGACAGGGCGACGCCGCTTCTCTTATCGTCGCGACGGATCTTCGGTACGCCTTCCACCAATCCGCTCGCGGTGAATCTCCCGGTTTCGCTTTCGGCCGCGCTCGGGTTCCCAGCGAACGCGCGACTTTATCGTGTTTGCCGCGCGCGGACACTCTCGACCGTTTGCCCGAGATTCGCGCCGCGCGTCCAAAGACCGATGATTTATTGGTCGCGATTAATCGACCAACTGGTCGCCACGCTTCGGGACGAGTCATCGCGCGAAATAAAAAAGCGGGAAATGCATCCACGCGCTTTCTACGATACATACGGTTTAGGCCAACCCCGGCGTACTGGGAGCTCTTTAACGCTAGATTTACGGGACGTTGCACGTATTTGTATTTCTCAGTCGTCGCGTTAGACTTAAGTGTGGTTTTACACGGTACAGCATAAATTGCTAACAATTGTTTCTTCAATGTTTTCGATCGTAAAGAACAAGGTGCACAGTTCGTTACACGCGTTTAATCGCAGCTATTAATTCATTCGTCGGAACGGATGGGTTAATATTTTCAGCCCGAGGCTCGGACGCCTCAATAACCAGATCCATTGGGTCGTTCGCGAATAGAGAAGTTGCATCAAGAGAGTAATTTATGAATGTCCGGTACGCGCGTAGCGGGCAAAAATTCTTTTCATCCGCGAACTGTATTTACAAGACGGAGAGGAGTACCGTTGCGTAAAATCTTGCGTACGAATTACGTTCGACTCTAGTTCTTTCATTTTCGAGGCTATCAGACATCCAGCAAAACTAGAATTTCGATTTTAGACTATTGCAAATTACATAACCTAAAATTTGTTTCTTTATTCTCGGTAACCCTTGCTTAAATTCGTAAATCTTATGCTACCTGTTTTATAGTACAAACTCTCGTCACTCATATAGGGGTGGCGTGACAGTCAAATTGTCCAATCATAACAGGTCCTGCCTTAGACGCAGACATTCAGGAAGCAATACACGTTGAATAGTTATCTTTTCTACAAAATGGCGCCGGTTTTTTTCAAATGTGGACCATCGCGAGCCTGAATCGAGCAGAGTTTTGGTATTCCGCGAACGTCGGTGATACATACGTGGCCGTGCACGCGGTTCCGTGGGAGATTACAGCCCCCACGTCCCCTCGCGCAGCAGTTCGCCGTAAACCTTTGGACGGAGGTCGAGTCGCGAGATGCCCCCGTTATCGGCGACAAGCGCAACGAACGAGCGATCGACGAACCACCTGTTTCGCTTTGATCTCGAGCTTTCCACTGTCTATCGATCCGTGTACGCCGCGCGTGCACAGTGAAGAGGATCGACGATTTTCCAAAGGCGGTCGACGGCCCGTGAAAAATTCAAGCGCGTCTTCGTTCGAGCGTCGTATCGTTCGGCGGCGCTCTCCGTCCGCGAACCGTGAACGCGGCTGCGTTACCATGTTTGGCGACCCGCTCCCATAAAATTTCTCGTCAGGCCGCTCGCGAGCGCAGCCTACCACACGCGACTACACTTTATTCGACGAACTCGCGGCCTACTCGCTCACCGGCCCAAGATAAATCTCGGCGAAGTTAACGCAAACGAACCGCGCTCGCGAGTGCACCAGCCACACGATGCTTCTATCCGTGGAACTAGAAAACGAGAGACAAGGAGAGACGCGAGCCACACCCTGCGAGGAGAGTCGCTTGGAAAATCGGCAAAATCGAGGAGAAACGGGAACCCCTCTGGTAATTTCTAACAGGTACTTCTTTCAAGGTACCCCAGGTACAAGGGGAAAGCACCTGATCGCCGGTCAAGATATATTTTTAACCATCGAACCAAAATATATACAGGGTGTTCGGCCACCCCTGGGAAAAATTTTAATAGAGGATTCTAGAGGCCAAAATAAAACGAAAATCAAGAATACCAATTTGTCGATGGAGGCTCCGTTAAAAAGTTATTAACGTTTAAAGTTCCGAACGTACTGAATTTTTTTCTCGAAAATGCGTAGGATTTCGGGGGTATGTCTATTCACCAAAAATTATTGTAATCAACTCCCGCAACCGAAACTAATTTTTCCCAAACGATTTGAAATTTTTTTTTCTCGTCGAAAAATTTCACACCTTCTCGAATTTTTTTCTCGAAAGTGGGTAGGATTTCGGGGGTATGTCTATTGACCAAACATGATTGTAATTGACCCCCGCAACCGAAAATAATTTTTCCAGAACGATTTGAAATTGTTGAATTTAATTGTTAATAACTTTTTAACGGAGCCTCCATCAACAAATTGGTATTCTTGATTTTCGTTTTATTTTGGCCTCTAGAATCCTGTATTAAAATTTTTCCCAGGGGTGGCCGAACACCCTGTATATTGTCGAGGAAAGGAAAACGATTGATTTATTTAGCTTTATTTCATTTGAACGGGAAGACTCCACTCGTTACAAAAGAAAGTAGAAGGTTTTATGTACGATGCATTGTGGCGACGCTTCCCACGCCTGTCGGTAGAGGGCTACCTTCAAACTTTCTCTCTCGCAAGTGTTTCACCGACGATCTTGAATATACAGGGTGTTCGGCCACCCCTGGGAAAAATTTTAATAGGAGATTTTAGAGGCCAAAATAAGACGAAAACCAAGAATATCAATTTGTCAATCGAGGCTTCGTTAAAAAGTTATTAACAATTAAATTCAACAATTTCGAATCGTCTTAGAAAAATTATTTTTAGTTGCAGGGGTCAATTACAATCATTTTTGGTCATTACACATATCCCCGAATTCCTACGTACTTTCGAGAAAAAAATTCCTTACCGAAAATCTAATTAGGTGGCTAAATTTTTCGATGAAAAAAAAAATTTCAAATCGTTCTCGAAAAATTATTTTCCGGTGCGGGGGTCAATTGCAATCATTTTTGGTGAATAGACATACCCCCGAAATCCTACCCACTTTCTAGAAAAAAATTCAAGAAGGTGTGGCATTTTTCGACGAAATTAAAATATTTCAAATCGTTCTGAAAAAAATATTGTTAGCTGTGGGGGTCAATTACAATCATTTTTGGTGAATAGACATATCCCCGAAATCTTGCGCATTTTCGAGAAAAATATTCAGTACCCGCAGAACTTTAAACGTTAATAACTTTTTAACGAAGCCTTAATTAACAAATTGGTATTCTTGATTTTCGTCTTATTTTGACCTCTAGAATCCCACGGTAAAATTTTTCCCAGGGGTGGTAGAACACCCTGTATACCCTCCTCGAGTGATTATCATGTGTTTAGACTTTTCCCCATGTCATGTGGTCATATTTCGAGAAAGATAACATATCGAGAAATAGTAATATTAAGAGTCGATAGGAAAGGAATAGGTGGTTTCCTTTATTAGGAAAAGCAATACTACTTTGCTACCGAAGCAACAACCAAAAGACTGTTCTCCACAATTAGAAATATCGTCACACTACTAGAGCAAGACTATTATCTGAGAATGTAGAGAAGTTGGCATTTTTACGTTTAAAACTTAAAATAAAATATCATAATTATTACGTATTCGGTGCATTACTTTCACTTCATTTTCAAACCTTTATAACTCTACACTAATGAAAATGATCCTAATACTTTCGAGAATCCCGATACTTTCCAGTATACACATAATAACAAAGTTTAGTATAAATAAGTACGGTTAACCTCTTAACGTACAAACTTTCCAAATTCCGTCCGTTAATCGGACTTTGTTTTCCCCTTTTATGTGTTTCGCAGTGCAATAAATGTTAAAAAGCAAACGGAGAAGACGAACAACGACCGTGATCGGTCTACTTGCGTCGTCTCCGGAATAAGAAGGGGTGCGAAGCGAAGAAGAAAACGATCTAATCTCTCGGTACATACCTTAAGGAGCCTCTACACGATGAGATACTTGCCCCGAGGCACGTCTCGCGACAACCGATGGCTTCGAGAGGCCATTTTAGAGTCGTTTTCTATGCTCCTTGGCACGATTCGATCACGAGTAGCGATGGGATTCGAAGCACTTCCGATCAGGGGCTCGAATTTATACGGCGAAAAATTCCCAAACCTCGACTCGAAGCTCGGAGATAAACTTCGATAAGTTTCGAAACTCTCGAATCTCTCGAATCTAACGAGACGTTCGAGAGTCGTAAGCTTCGAATCGCGTTCGATGCGATTCGAATCTACGTAGACTTAAAACCTGGGTCGGATCGAATCCATCGGCGAGTCCCACGACGTAGAGGCCCCTTTAAACGTATTTATCGTTCGACTGGTTCGTTCCTTATCGTCGTTAATCAAAGCTTAGCGCGTCACGAGTGATAGAAGGAAGGTGCTCGTCGGACCCGTTAACGATACGCGCCTCGAAACGTCGATTCTTTTTGGTCGCGCGCGTCCCAGCAGCCCATCCTTCGCGCTTCCGGTCAGCGAATAAAACATGTCGATCGGCTACCGGTTCATTGTGTTACGTAGTCGACCTCGTCTCTAACGGAACAATCCGTCCCTCCTTGTACGGATTTCGGGGGCGTGTTCCCGATGGACGGATAACGTCGAGTGCGACTATTTAATTATATCGAGCCTCGACGAGATTTTTCTCGAATCCTTTCTCGATCGATCGATTTCCGTCGAAAGCCTTTCTCCAGCGCCGCGATAAACCGCGTTCGTTTCTAGACGATCGTGAGCCCCGATACGCGACACCCACGCCTTCGTTCGCGGTAGATCGATGATTCCAGGCTATCTTCGCCGCGCGACGATTAACGCGGAGCGTTCGTTTATTTATCCAGGCACGCGGTTATCTGTCGCTCTGTGGACGAACAAAAAGTGTGGATGCCGGGAACGAACGGTATCGTCGGGGAACGTTGCCGATTTATCGTGCACGGCGAAGCGAACGGTTGTTTCTCTCCTAACGGAGAATCGACTATCGGCTATTCGATGTCCGCGTACGCGTCTCCGCGAACGAATACGGTAAACTGTCTTCTCGTTGGCCTTATTCGTCCAGCGACGGTATCTTTTATATTAATATTACCGGCGTAGATTGCCGCCTCGTCGAACGCGGAATTCGATGAGAAAGAACCCCGTACTCGGATAACTGAAATGAAATCTAGGTCTCGACGTTTCAGTTATCCGGGATGTGAAATGATAGGCCCGTTATTATTATTTATTTACTCAGGGGAAATATGACTGAATAACTGAAGCGTCGGGATCTCGATTCCGTTTCAGTTATTCGGGATGTGAAATGATAGGCCCGTTATTATTATTTATTTACTCAGGGGAAATATGACTGAATAACTGAAGCGTCGGGATCTCGATTTCGTTTCAGTTATCCGGGATGTGAAATGATAGGCCCGTTATTATTATTTATTTACTCAGGGGAAATATGACTGAATAACTGAAGCGTCGGGATCTTGATTCCGTTTCAGTTATCCGGGATGTGAAATGATATGCCCGTTATTATTATTTATTTACTCAGGGGAAATATGACTGAATAACTGAAGCGTCGGGATCTCGATTTCATTTCAGTTATCCGGGATGTGAAATGATAGGTCCGTTATTATTATTTATTTACTCAGGGGAAATATGACTGAATAACTGAAGCGTCGGGATCTCGATTTCGTTTCAGTTATCCGGGATGTGAAATGATAGGCCCGTTATTATTATTTATTTATTCAGGGGAAATATGACTGAATAACTGAAGCGTCGGGATCTCGATTTCATTTCAGTTATCCGGGATGTGAAATGATAGGTCCGTTATTATTATTTATTTACTCAGGGGAAATATGACTGAATAACTGAAGCGTCGGGATCTTGATTCCGTTTCAGTTATCCGGGATGTGAAATGATAGGTCCGTTATTATTATTTATTTACTCAGGGGAAATATGACTGAATAACTGAAGCGTCGGGATCTTGATTCCGTTTCAGTTATCCGGGATATGAGATGATAGGTTCGTCATTCTTATTTATTCAGGAGAAAGACTCTTGAGTACAAACAGAAATCATATTTAAGGGAAAAGAAAATAAAAGTATCGTTTATGAAAATTAGTAAAATAATTATTGTTGCAAGGATAGTTTTAGACTTCTTTCTTCTGTAAACCTTATAACGCGTCGACTGTGGCGTAGTATGGCTGCTTCTTTATGGCTGTAATCCTACACCCTGTAACGTACAAACTCGATCGGGTAATTGGAAAACGTACCCCAAAGCCTTCGAAGTGAAAAGCCATACTTCGTTAATGGATAGTACTCGAGAACGGACGCTTTCGCATTTGTGCAAATTTATTTATAAAAAAGAATTGAAATTCGCGGAGTCCCTTCGCAGAAGCAGGTGAGAGACGCGAGAACGAATGATAAGCAGATACAGCGAGCTCTGGGACTGTCAGTGGGAGTAGGAAACAGCGAGAATGGGTGAGGTACAGTTAACACTAGATCGTCGAGAGCGTTTCGTGCATAATAACTATCGGACGACTATTGCATTACGTAACTGTACACAGAAGGGACAGTCCTGGAACGACAGCCGTTTTAAATAACACTGTCTTGCAAACTACATAGTCGTTGCTATAATTTTCGACTACATACGTTCGTATTTACGGTGATAACGTCCAGATTAAATTTATTTTTAATATTATAAATTTATTTAGCTACCTCTAGAAATTTGTGAATAAATTAATTTGTAATACTTTCTAAAATCGAGTTATGCATTTTGTAATTGTACGAATGCCCGAAATATAGTGGCGTCGAATTCCCTGGAGGGTGGGTGGCCGCCATTTTGTAAGTAAAATTCGACGCAGTGGCGCGTAGCTCGCGATTCGCCGTCGCGGAACCGCGATCGAGGGAACAGATCCGTGACTATTCGCTTCCGAGAAGGGGCAATCGCGACGAAGGCGGCGCACGAAAGCTCCGGCTGCCGGCGATATTTATATTCGAAGAATGCCTCGCGTCCTTTTAAAGAGTTTCGGGACCACCGTGGCGTTCGTGTATTATCGTGCTGCCGCGAGGGGCTTTTAAAAAGTTTACCCTACCGAGACCACCGCAACGCGGACCGGAATATTTTACGTGGGTCGCAGGAACGCGAACGAGAGCCGCGGAATTTCGTTCGATAGACGTTGCCCGGTGAACTAGTTGCGTCGCGCGGCCATTAATTTCTCGCGAAAGTTGCGTGTAACTTGAAACAAACGTAAAATATCTACGAGACCGATAAATAAAACGTACTCGAACGCGTTGCTGGAAAACATCGACGTCGCCTTTTCGCGAATCCACCGCGAAATCGATCGAAATTCCAATCCTCGATCGTGATAAAATAATTTAGAAACGGATTCTTTTCTCGATGGGATTTGTGAACTCGTTCGTTTCAGCGAATCGCAGCTCTTTTGTTTCTGTCCGCGGTGGAGGCAGAAATACGCGTACGTAGCGGAACCACGTGGGTCCGCTGGCGTTTCTCGACGTCCCGTGTCCTCCTTTATCCCACTATCGTCTATGAATAGACGAGAAAGCAAGCTGTCACGGTGACGGACGTTCGAAGACAAAGCGAGCAAAAAGAGAAACGTCGCCGTCGTTGCGCGTCGTTGAATTTCCAAGGATGCCCCTTATTATCCAGCGTATGCAAAGACCGTGTTTACCTACGCTCGATAAACAGGAAAAAAGAATTTCGATGCTCGTCGTCGCCTTTTAGAAAAGAATTTATTCCAAGCAAACGGGTACTTCTCACAATTTATTCAGTTCTAATACGAAATGTAGTATTTTTACAACGTTGGTCGAGTAAATAATATAGATAACGTCGTTGGTTAGTCGCAACCGTGGTCTAAAGGACATTTTTATCTTAAATGGGGCGACGTTTCTTGCACTCGTCGCCAGAGGGACACGCTCGACCTTTCTTTCTCGCAAGTACTCGACTGACCATTCATTCATTCATTCGTATATTATATTTTTGTATGCACGCGTCTTTCTGTGACAGAACGTTATAATACGGCGACTTTGAAACACTTATATAAGTAAAGAAGACACTGTTATTTTTCTCTTTTCTGCCTGTCTTGTTCGCAAATCTATAGTTGAAATTAGTGAATTGCAATAGCGAGTGACTCCCGGTACAGTACTCGGAGAGTTACCATTTTTATTATTCAATCTTTCGCAAGGTCCTTTGCTTCGGTTTAAATCGTTCCCTCGGCGAGCCTGGCTGCAAATCCTCGTCCACGAACGCCTCGCGATTAATTGGACGATCGTTTGCGCGGTGCTCTGCAACCCGTTCCCGGGGCTGTTAATTAACGTTCGACCGATAGCGTCGCGCGGCCACGGGCGTTTGGACGTTCGTCGCCAAACCAGAACGAAACGAGATCGAAGCCGCTGGGCGATCGTTCGGTCCGAGAGAAAAAGACGCTGTCGAAACTCGAAACGAGGGAGCCACCGGTGTGTAATCGCTATGCCTGGACCGCGTCGCGTACGAGAATCGACCGAGAAAAGGATTGCCAAGAACGCGCGAGAGAGGTCGGCGACCTCACCTACGTCTGTTCGTCCTAGTTGCATCTTTGCGCCAGAATCCAAACATTGCGTCTCTATTAAGGGGCTGAGATTAAAGAATTTTCTTTAGTACTAGATTCACCCGGACATTTTATTACACACATTCTTTTTATCGTGATCAAATGATACTTGAGTCTTGTAACTTTAAATACATCTGGTACGCGTCAAAATTGATACGTTCTAATAAATCTAGCGTTAAGAGAACGTTTTTCGGCGTCTTGAGGCCCGCTTAAGTATACTCATCAGTAAGGGAACTCTAGCAGGCCCTGTCTAAGCTGTTGGCCGAGGAGTATATACATATCTGTATTAGTGTAATGTCAGTATGAGTCACAAATGACTCCGGCACAGGCTTCGAAATGATCGACGATTCGACTTATGGGGATTCGTTTTGTTCGTTTGTCCAGGTGAAGAGCCGTCAGGCTGCATCGAGATGGACCAGTGGCCTGTTCGTCTAGCTATCTTGGGGATGCTGGTTGGGGGCCTCCTCGCTACCGACGACTTTCGACGCATCTCCTACGAAGGTACGTCCGCCTCGAATTCCGGACAAGCTCGATACGCGGTTATCGATCGCGAGTCAGCCACGATAAGATTTACCCAACGTGATATTTTGCACGTTCGATCGAGCAAGGAGCACCTACCAAGTCCCCGTCCTTGCGCCTTTTATCTTATCGAGCAGCGTCCATCGCGAACGGACGTCTTCGGTACGCCATCTCTGCTCGCCTGAAACGCTTTGCAGAAAACGCGAACTATTTTCATCGTGAGTTACGAAACAAGCTAAGTTTACGTATCGATCCAGCTGGAAATTTTAACACTGTACCCGGTTCGACAAGAACTGGTGGGAAACATAAACGGAAAGTTCACGTGATCGACGCTCTGCAGCCATAGATGAGTGGCTCTCGAACGTCGCTGCTCAGGGACGGTACTTAACGGCCCTTTAGAAGGGCCCCATTAAATAACACAACGTTCAGATTTGTGGATGTAAACAATTTATTTCACGAGTCATTAGATTAGAATCACTTATTAATTTAAATTCTAACAATTCAAATAAAAAATCAACATGAATTGTACATAGTAATAGATAGCTTTCCATACCTTAATTTAAATTACGATTCCATACTTAAAGTTACAGATCTCGTGCATATTATTCGTCACCGATTTATGTTGAATTTTAACGATGCAATCTTACGAACGTAGACCCTAATTAATTCAAATCTGACGGGAGACGCGAAGTATGGATATTTATGGGGTACACGTTTCTTACCGTTGCTTCCTCCAGCTTTCGAACGATTGGCGGTTCTACTAGGAAATGGGGGAAGAACCAGTCTCCTCTTCTTCGACGATTCGCCCACGTCGATCGTTACTGTTGGGATTCTACGATCGCGCGTGCTCGTCCTTTTCGAGCGAAGAAGGTTCCCCCCGTCGCCAAAGCGTGGGTGGCGAGGCGAGGCGCGTCGTACGCGTGCCTATTACGCGATCAGATCGTCGCCGAAGGTTGCGACGACGCGTTTGTCGGGTCGTTGCGTCGTCATTCGCGTTCTCAAAGAAACGGGGCGTCCTCGAATCCGGGGAAAAATGGATCCTACGGCGCGGAGGATCGCCGATCTATCCGACGGTTGCATTGTTCGGCGCGCGGGAATGATTCGAGTAGTCGCCGCGAGGAGCGTGGGCGTCGAGCGTGGCACGCGACGGCACGCGCTCTCGCGACACTCGTTTCGATTTCTCTCTGTCCCCTTCTTGCACGTCAGGCTGCTCACACGATTCCAGGATTATAGCCACGATTCGAAACTCAACTTCCAAACGACTCCACGATTTTAACGCCGCGAACAAAGACGCCATCTTGCGGTTACGCAACAGCCTTTGTCTCCTAACGCACCTTGTATCGTGAAGTCCGGAGAACAATCGTCCCGAAGAAAAGTCTAGCTCGTTCCGTCATTGCTTTTTAAAAGAATTCAACGGGTAGTTTCGTTATATAAAATTCTTGCTACTTATAAGGGGAAATTATCTTCTTACAGTCGTGGAAATTGCGTTTGAAAAGATAGCAGGTGCAAGTTATAGTATATGTATAGTTTTTGAGATATTTTGATTTAAAGTTTGGTACGTACTTGATGAACGAATTACCTAAGTTTACTTTTCAGGGCAAGTTACTTTATTTGTTTTTCTTTCTTTTATTATTTTGAAATGTAAAAATACATATTATTTAATATGTACATATGACATCAATATTAAAGCGAAAGATCCTTATATCTTTAATACAAAAAACAGTAGTAAAATAGCATTATATTTACACCACAATCATCAAGAAATAAATTCTGTATTCGAAATTTGAATCGTTGGAGATTTTCGTCGGCACTTCTGCATTTATTTCGCGCAACGGTAGCACGTGGTGTCAGATAACATACCCAGGCGTCTCGGAATATCTGCACGCTCTACACGCTCCTCTAATTACCACTAGGAAGCAAGAAATTTTCGTTTCGTTTGGCGCTAGAAGTTTACAGAAGCGAACGCGACGCAGGATCGAAGTTTATTTCCTTTCTCCCGCAAGATCGCGAACGCGCCGTAATTCGTCGGCCTCGAACGTCATCCTACGGTTGGACGGTGACTTTTTGAGTCGCGTTTTACTCTCGTTGCGTCATTTCCGCGACGCGATCATCACCGATCGCAGCAAACGCGTACGGAAACCCGATAAGACAAAGGTGTTTGTGCACGGTCGTCGCGCAATTCGAAATTCCGGATTCTTATTTCGTGCGTCGATCGTGATTCGAGATACGAGGGAAAAATTTTTCCCCGGCCATGTTCCGCGTGAACGCGATCCGTGAGAATGGAAAGCCGCGTCGTCGACTCGTGGCGCATTCTTCCGCGCGGCGAAACGGGAGCAAGGTGCGTCGCGGAGTCTACTTCCTGACGCTAAAATAATCATTTATTCGTTTACAAAGATTCTAGTAAACAGAATTATTCCACCATTACCGAATTCTCGACGAATTTTAAAATCTAAAATTATACCAACGCGTTCACTGTCCGGTCTCTCAGCGGCGTATCCAATAGCGTGGTGATGTGACCCATATACGTGTCGCAGACAGTGAACGTGTCAAAACGATATCTGAATTTTCCTTTTGCGATTCTAAAAATCTTAAACCTACATTCGCGTTACGAACCTTCGTCAAACTGTAGTATTTAATCGCATCCTGGTTCCACGTGTCTTGCTAGAAGTGGTCGTGCATGGTATTTAGGGAAGCTACTCGACTCGATCTCTCAGCGTTACTCTTCCTCTCCATCTCAAGCATGGTATTCCTCTGCTTCCGCCTTATCTGCAACCTCCTGCTCGCTAAATATAAAAAAAACTGTACGTCGTGTAAACCTGAAATCGAATTTGAATTTCTTTGAAAGCATTAAGGCGCGGGAATTTATATTGCACTTTCTAAATAAGAGTTACTGTAATGAGAGTGGCCTAATGGTGGAAAGGAGGACGCGAGCGAAGAGTAACAAAGCATTCGCGATGCGTTCGAATCGGCGATTTAAAAGCCACGCCGGGCACTCGCGCAGGAACGCGACGTTCCCGGCGCGTGGAATCGTCTCGAAACGTCCTCGTCGCTTCCGCGTTGTTTTCGAGCCGTGGGTCGTTCTTTTATTCCTGCAAAAGACCGTCTTCGAAGAAAACGCGATTGGCGCCCGGACGGGGAACATACACGCGCGCTGCGTCCTCGCTTCGGATCGATGTACCGCTTTTTTCGCTGCGAGCGTCGCGTCGCGTTCCACCGACCGGCTTCGCTTCTCTTCTTTTCCACGACGGCGCGACTGGAGCTGTCGCGTTCCGAGAAACCGGACGCTCTTTTCATCGGGAACCGTGTATCGGGATCGCCAGCGTCGATAGGTCGATCGATCGAATCCGAGAATCGGGTCCCCGTGCGCGCGCATCCTGCGAGTTTCATTCGATTTCTCGCGCATCGAGATCCGTGCGTGTTCCTCGCAGACGACCGCAGGCGCGTTTCCTCTCCGGAAGCGTGGACAAAGAAATCCGTGCAGCCGTTCGCGCCGAAAAAAGTTGCCTATTGAAGGATGTCTACGCGCGTAAAGAGTCTTAATTCTGGAAATATTGAGCATTCTAACACGCCTGTTAGCACAGATTTACCTTGCAATATTAAAATATCGCCCGGAGTAAAGGTTTCTCGGGTGCAACTAGCTTCATACTGAATTGTAGAGAGTGATTTTGACAAATTACACCTTCAAATGTCATGTACGCGTCCGCGTACAAAAATGATAATTGCATCCAATAACGACTGCCTCTAAACTATTCAAGTTTTATCCAAAGTCTTTTTCAATAGAACCAGTAGTTTCAAAAATATTTCAATATCCAGTTTTAACCCTTAAACTCTCAATCTCGACAGAATTATTTTATTTAATGTTGATTTTTACAAATTGGTACATTTATATAATCCTCCATTAGTTAATTATTTTTTAAATGCTTTGAAGGAAAGTTGATATCCATTTAAAAAATTTGGTAAAAATCAGCATTAAGTAAAATAATTCAATTGAAATTGATAGCCCCCTCAAGGGTTAAAATGTTATCCTAGTCATTAGCAGAGAATAATTATAAGATTCAATGAGAAGATATAGAAATTTCGCTCACGAGCGAACCGTCTCATATTTCGTATTCTATTTTATCTATATAAGTTTGCAAAAAAGGGCATTGGCCGCTAAAATGTATTATTCAATAATAGTAGCAATAAAAGTCCGACTGCGAAAGCGGATCGCGAGGGGTGATCGAGTCGTGGGGCTTCGTTTCGTAGCATCGTCTCGGTTTCCGCGAAACGGAAACGATAAACAAAGAAACGCGTGCATCGATCGGTAGATGGATCGGTGGATAGGCGGACGAAACGAGAGATAAAAGGCGCGTCGAACGGAGCGAAGAAGCTGCTGCGTCGGGGCAAGGGTGGAGAAGAAAAAAGGTTTGCAGGGAGGGGGGACGCGTGTGTGTGCGTCGCGAGGGGGAGGGCCCCGGTGGTAGGGGATCGAGGAGAAAAAGAAAAGGCGGAGAGTGAAGGGAGGATACCCGAGAGGCCTTCGAGATCAGGTTATGCTAACTGGGGCCCGTTCGTCCCACACGTATCTGCTTATAAGCACACGTACGTGGTTGCACGGACGCTGGCGTCTAGGCGTGTAGGTTCCGTGGCGCGCGCGTAACCGCTCCCGACACAGGTACACGCGTACCTGAATACGTGGAAACGCGAGAGGTACGACGAACCGCGCAAGCTACCTTTGCGGAATCGTTTCTCCGCGTCGGCAAACCGGCTGAAAAACAACAAGACCAACACGAACGAAAGAGGAGACGAACGAACCGGCGTGGAAAAAGCGGGAGAGCTAACCAGCGCTATCGCGAACGACCCAAACCTGACCCCGCTTTCAGACGATATCTCCGTCGACGAAATACGGACTCTTCGCGGGGTCTCGTCGATCGATATACCGCGACGGGACGCGAAATAACGCTGGAAGTAGCGAGAACACCGTTCGTACCGAAGTTTCCACGAATCGATGTTCTTTTCTTGCCTTCGTCCTCCGGAGCCTGTCGATTGGAACGCCGCGGCGCGACAAAAAACTGAAAAACCCTCGGAGTAGTAATCGTACACCGAGCGGGACGAGGCGAGGGACAGATCGTTCCTTTAACGTCGCCAAACTAGTTTGTCCGGAAGAGAAGAAAGCTTCGGGGTAATTCTGCTGGTTCGCGGAACGTTGGATCGCGAACAGAACGCGGTGAAAATATGGGGGAAAACTGCGGACAGTTTTTCGTCGTCTGTGCCTAAAATTGTGCGTTCGAGGAGTTTGGTGTTTACGGTTAGGGTCACACGCGGGCGTCGTGCGTTTCTATCTTGCAATTTTAAACTACGAAGAGACAAATGTGACCGGTGTTCTTATGTCTGTCTTGGTTGTTTTCAGTTGTAAGACAAGGAAAAACATAAAAACGTCGTTTCGACGCTCGTGTGCCCCCGTGAATCGTGTCGCGTTGCATTCGGGACGTATAACGCTGGGTATCCACTTGTTAAGGCAAGCAGATTAGTAGCGCCTCGATTCAAGGCGAAAAATCGGGTCCGTCGAGTGCGTCGCGAGTCGAGTGTTGGAAACGAATTCTATTTCGAGACGAGACCCAGCCATGCGTGAACTATGCGACGAGGAGAGACTTCAAAGCAATGCCGAAGGCGTATCGGTATGTCAACGCTAATGCAATATGGAATTTTTTATAGTCTTCGTCGAAGTAAAAGCACCCGAAGTGGACACCATTTATGAAACGCTTTCCTATGCTTCGTATTTTATCGAATATCCTCCTTCTTTTACTCCCTCGAAACGTAGATATCGTTAGCGCAGACCAACCGTCAATTTATTTGTATACCTTGCTACGGATTAGAATCGTAGAATTATTAATAGGCCCCGAGAGTATCGAGGAATCGATCGGCGTCGGATCAACGGCCTTTGTAAAACGTAAACGTGTTCCAGATTTGGCGGACACTAGCCTGTTCCAACAAGAGGGCGTCACGACGTACTCCCAGTTGCTGTTCGACGTCGCCAGACAACAGGTCGTCGTCGGTGCACGGTACGTACGGACACTAGGGGGCACCTTGGTTGTTTCTAGGACATATTTTGTCACTATTGGAATAGGTAGGGTTATGGGACGTATGATTCATTGAAACAACAATAATTAATGGTAGAATTATTAATGCTTTTTATTTAATACGCTAAGATATATCTTAGAGTTCCGTACCGTTCTCTAAGAGATCTTGTTACTGAACTGTGACTTCACCCGCAGAAGAATGGCGAGAGTGAAGCGCAGTTCGCCCTAGGAACGAACTCTTATCTTCGTATAATAAACGCCATGAGTTCGTAGAATCCATGGCCAAAACTAAAGGAAACTCCAGTCATATACAATCGTCACTGGAGATGATTTTTGTAACATAGTAAGACGGTTAGGAAATCCAACAGTCACGATGCTTCCCGTACTCGCCACCAGAGGGATCGCTCTCTCGCAAGCGTACAATCCACTTACCATATACAAGGTGTTCGGCCACCCCTGGGAAAAATTTGGCCACCCACTTTCGAGAAAAAAATTCGAATAGATATTGAAATTTTTAGACGAAATTAAAAAATTTCAAATCATTCTAAAAAAATTATATTTAGTTACAGGGGTTAATTACAATCATTTTTGGTCATTACGCATACACCCGAAATCGTACTCACTTTCGAGAAAAAAATTCGAGTAGATATTGAAATTTTTAGATGAAATTAAAAAATTTCAAATCATACTAAAAAAATTATATTTAGTTAGAAGGGTTAATTACAATCATTTTTGGTCATTACACACACCTTCGAAATCCTATACAATTTCGAGAAAAAAATTCGAGTAGATATTGAAATTTTTAGACGAAATTAAAAAATTTCAAATCATTCTAAAAAAATTATATTTAGTTACAGGGGTTAATTACAATCATTTTTGGTCATTACACATACCCTCAAAATCTTGCGCATTTTCGAGAAAAAAATTCAGTATGATCGGAACTTTAAACGTTAATAACTGTTTAATGAAGCCTTCATCAACAAATTGGTATTCTTGATTTTCGTCTTATTTTGGCCTCTAGAATCCCCCATTAAAATTTTTCCCAGGGGTGATCGAACACCCTGTATATAAGCTGTTCGATCATCCGATATTTTGGCGTCTGAGACAAGGTCTGCTAGGATTGGTTTTACCAATGAAACTTGCAATGATCAGTTTCGTAACTCCTATTTAGCGCCCTATTTAACAAAAAGAAAATTCACGGTAATGGAGGAAATCGTCCGCAATGCAGTAAATACGTTCGATCGAACGCGGAAACGTAAATCCACACAGATCCGCGAATCGCGAGCAGTTCGAAGGCGAGTTGGCGCGTAGCCAGACGTCGCCGCGTCGCGCCGGGAAGCTTTTCCTAGGATCGCAAGCACAAACGCCCAGACGCGAGAGCAGAGCCCGTAGTCAAGCCAGAAAGGAGCAACGTTCTTCTTGGCCGTTGGCCAAATTGGTCGTGACTTTGATTCGTTTCGCGCGCTCCCGTAGCCAGCCGTTTCCACCGATTCTCTCGTCGACTCCGCTTCGACGAAAACGCCCGGACACCTTTTGGCGCGCTGTCCAAGGTCGCGTTCCCGTTCCAGCGTCGTTTCTCTCGACGTTGGACGTCGATCGATGGAAATCCGGATCGGTAGGCGGCGGAGGACGAAGACGCGCCACGTTTTCCGTCGATCGAGGATCGAACCGAACGTGGAAAGGAGAGTAACGCACGCCCCCGTGGTCTTTCTATTAATAGAAGCTAGTTATTAGCCGCGACCTACGTACGGGGCTTGCTGGAACGCGCGCTGGTCGCCTTATCTCGGTCAGGGAACAGCTCGCGAATTCGAAAAAACGGGGTTCGTTTCTCTCGCGGCGCGCGTAGCGGTTTCAGCAATCTCGGGACAAGCTCGTTTCGTTTCGGCGCGGCGGAAACGAAATTCGCAATCACTTTGAGCGTAGAAACGGGGGGGAAAGGTGAGGCGATCGGCGAATGTCGGGACGGCGCCAGTGTACCCGTAGCGTGTACGCAATCGGGGCAAATCCTAACGCGGATCGATCGATCGAGCGATGGAGCAACCGCGCGCGATCGATGGCAGCCACGTATAGCTGCTCGCGCGTGACGCGAATGCGACAACCGCCGCCCCCGAACAGACGAAGAGACGCAGTCGCTTCTTTGGGCTCGAGAGAAACCTGCGCTGCGTCGATCGGTGTTGCGTTTGCTCGAGCCGGGAAGCTGAACGCGCGACGAAGGGAGGGAAAGCGCGACGGCGCGCGGCGCGACGCCGGCGATCTGGGCGCGTGCACGCGACACGGCGCCACGATTTGCATTCCTACTTTAAATTCCCATGCACGGCAAACCGTGACGTCACCGAAACTGAGATTATCGAAAGCCTACCGCGACAGGTAGATTGGGTAGATTTATTGGTCCCGAGATAATAATAACTCCTCGGGGACTTGGAAAATATCCGCTACGAAATACAATGGCGCAACCAACTGCCGCGGAATTGATAAACTGCCGGCGATCGAGTACGATTCCTAAAAACGCAGTACCGGTAGCAATCTATTAGGACATTCGACGATTAGTCGGCAAACGCATACATACGAATTGGCCTGGGTTAGATTATTATTTTATACTAATGATTGCGGAGTATATTCAACCCCACGACCACTTTGAATCTGAGGCGATAATAGAAGGGGTGTTTTTACTCGTTCGGTGGCTGATCAAAACCGTATAATACACTGCAAAACTAAAGTTTTGATTTTAGACTTAGTTTCAAAACGGAAACAACGCGTGTTCCGAAGAATATTTAGAAATTTTAAGAATGTTGGAGAAACTGTTCCTTAACACATTACCGACGGGGAACGAGTATTCTCGTTTTTAACACAAATTAATTTATTCCAACGCGACCCATACGGTTAATCTTTAATCGTATATTAAGTTCTACCTATTTTTCTCTTCGATGAAAGACTAGCATTGTAGCACCCAATTACTAAATCTGGCTATAGATCTTAAATCAAGAATTATTAAACTAATTTCCATACAAAATGCTATCCTCGATACGCTTGAAAGCGTAATTATGTTCTCGCAAATCGTCTTCTTCTCTATCGAATGCGATACGTGATTAACAATACGACGTTGTTACAGACAGCACGGTAGCTTGTAATCTGACATTGTTTGCAAGTATGCTATCGAACTCTTTGGATCGAAGATAATACGGTCGATATCTCTATTGATTTCACGAAAGCATTCGATAGCGTCGACCTTACAGTACTTGTAGTAGAATCGTGTAATATAGAATTGTCGTTAATATATTACATTATCGTTCGTAATGTTCGTTGACGACATTTTGCAAGACGGTAGCAAGTTTCTATTATTCTCGAACGATCGAAAGATACTTAAGAAAATAACGTCTAAATTCGACCCGTTAGATCTACAATCTGATCTTATCGGGTTAGAACATTGGTGTGACGATAATATGATATCCTTAAACATAGATAAATGTCATGCTATACGATTTTCACGCGTCGAGTCACCCTCGATTCTTTTCATAAGAACTGGTTTATATCGTCTTAACAATTGTCTTACGTTGTCCCGACTCGAATAAGATCGCAGCCTCGGTGTCTAACTCCGTTCGTTATTGAATTTCGCTGACCTCGTATAATAAACTGCTCTTGGCTATTCAACGCATCTCTCATAGACGGACTAAATGTAAATATTGCTCATCTCTTCTTACATTGTACCACGGTGCTCCCAATACTGTCAATAAATGCAATATTCCTTTCCACACCCCAGGGTAAAATTTTACTGGGGGATTCTAGAGGCCAAAATAAGACGAAAATCAAGAATACCAATTTATTGATGAAGGCTCCGTTAAAAAGTTATTACCAATTAAATTCAAAAATTTCAAATCGTTCTGGAAAAATTATTTTCGGTTGCGGGGGTCAATTACAACCATTTTTGGTCATTACACATACCCTCGAAATCCTACCCACTTTCGAGAAAAACAATCAGGTAGGTGCTGAAATTTTTCGGCTAAAAAAAAATTTTTCAAATCGTTCTAAAAAAATTATTTTCGGTTGCGGGGGTCAATTACAATCATTTTTGGTCATTACACATACCCCCGAAATCCTACCCACTTTCGAGAAAAAAATTCGAGTGTATATTGAAATTTTTAGACGAAATCAAAAAACTTCAGATCATTCTAAAAAAATTATATTTAGTTACAGGGGTTAATTACAATCATTTTTGGTCGTTACACATACCCCCGAAATCCTACCCACTTTCGAGAAAAAAAATCGAGTGGATATTGAAAATTTTAGACGAAATTAAAAAATTTCAAATCATACTAAAAAAATTATATTTAGTTAGAGGGGTTAATTACAATCATTTTTGGTCGTTACACATACCCCCGAAATCCTACCCACTTTCGAGAAAAAAATTCGAGTGGATATTGAAATTTTTAGACGAAATCAAAAAATTTCAGATCATTCTAAAAAAATTATATTTAGTTACAGGGGTTAATTACAATCATTTTTGGTGAATAGACATACCCCCGAAATCCTAACCACTTTCGAGAAAAAAATTCGAGTAGATATTGAAATTTTTAGACGAAATTAAAAAATTTCAAATCATACTAAAAAAATTATATTTAGTTACAGGAGTTAATTACAATCATTTTTGGTCATTACACATACCTCCAAAATCCTATCCACTTTCGAGAAAAAAATTCGAGTAGATATTGAAATTTTTAGACAAAATTAAAAAATTTCAAATCATACTAAAAAAATTATATTTAGTTAGAGGGGTTAATTACAATCATTTTTGGTCGTTATACATACCTCCGAAATCCTAACTACTTTCGAGAAAAAAATTCGAGTGGATATTGAAATTTTTAGACGAAATCAAAAAATTTCAAATCTTTTTGGAAAAATTATTTTCGGAAGCGGGGGTCAATTACAATCATTTTTGGTGAATAGAGATACCCCCGAAATCCTGCGCATTTTCGAGAAAAAAATTCAGTACTGGCGGAACTTTAAACGTTAATAACTTTTTAACGAAGCCTCCATCAACAAATTGGTATTCTTGATTTTCTTCTTATTTTGGTCTCTAGAATCCCCCATTAAAATTTTTCCCAGGGTTAGCTGAACACTCTGTATAACACATTCTTTTTATTTAGTCTTATAGAATATACTAAAAGTGTCATAAAGAACCGACTATGTCCAGCGACGATATTAATTGCAGTCCAATTTGCTCGTAACGTGTTATCGAATCAGGAACTTTCCTCGTCTCCAAGTACTACTTAAATCACTCTTCGCGTACTCGTATCCTATAACCAAGATATCCAATATCCAATCTTGTTCGCACCTGTTAGCGAGGAAGTGTATATCCTCCCCTCTCTTTAATAACGTAACGCCAATGTACTCATAATCTAATTCCCGCTCTTCTCGTGTCGTTTATCGTTCGCATTACGATGCATTTAAAGGACTCGACCCGTTTATGATAAATGAAAGAGAGAAGGAGGCGTGTTTTGCCTAACCTAACCTCGCCACATCGTTCCTTTCCAGGATCTCGCGGCCGTAACGAACCGCCGCGACGCCGTAAATAATTACGTCTACCGCGCGAACACGCCTCGCCTTCCGCGCGATATATCTGCCCGACGTCGTACCGTATCTCGCCACGTATCTTCGGCGCGCGACATCGGTCGACTTTGCCTTTTTACGATCGATCGTTCGCTCTCGCGTGGCCCCGTCCGTTTACCGCGATCGCGATTCCTGGGACTTTCGCGTACGAGGAGATTTCCCACCTTAGAAATTCTCCGGCCGGCGATATTATCGGCCTCGTTCACTCGTTTCGTCTATTCACGGGTCGAACGGGACGACTGCAGAAAGAATGGCGCGGGACGCGTGTTGTCGTCGTCCGAGCGAAAAGATGGTCGTAAATTGTCGAACAAAGAGCGTCGTCGCGCGAGGGAGCCTGTCGTTCGTTTAGCGAACAGGAAGCAATCTGTTTCAATGGGATTGCTCGAACGACGCGACGCGCTCGTTCGTAAGTACATGTGTACTTACCTACTTGAGTCTACGAATCGGTTACATCCTCCCCACGGCTCGCGAAGCCTAGCTTCTTTGCGACGAGTTCGTAAGAGATCGATAGGCTGCGCGGAGAAATAAGTTGGGTTAGGTGTCGGCTACGCGGATCGATTGCCGTGCACCGTGCCGGCCACGCTTCCATTCCAGTTAAATGATAATAATAATTACTCGGTCAAAGTATCGCGCGGCGCGGCTCCGGCGCCCACGTAGGCGCCGTTTATGCTTCGTTGCGAGTTTCCTGGGGCTAGATCTCGCGACGGCGACGCCGTCCCCGTCCCGTGCCGCCCTCTCCGGGCACCGGTCCGAGCACCGACGGACTTTTCTACGCGTGTCCCATAGGCATCGCGCGCGTCCCACGCGGCCCTCGACCGGTCCGCAACCGATACGGGACCGGGGCCCGTTTCGAACTCAAAGACGTTCGCTCGACAGGCTCCGGGGAACTTTCGATTCGAACGGAGACGACGGACAGGGATTTGCTTACGAAAGAGTCTCGCGGTTACGCGCCGTTTACGCATCGGTCGTTGGTCGTCCCCTCGTCCACCGTCATTACGACAATGCCTTGATTATGCAGGGACAGTAACAACCTCCAGTTTACTCGATGCACAGAAAATAACGTAACCCAGTCACACGTGTTCGCGCCTCCACTGCCGAAAGACGATTCACTCTCGTACTGCATGTCTGGATTTCGGAACCTAACCGTCAGTATTTTCATCAATTGTTCAGCAGATGTCGCGATTACGTAACGGTCGTTATCGACCGAGTGCAGTCGTTCTCTACTTTTTACCGACGATTTTAAGACTTTACCGAAGAATGTTGTCGTTCGCAGGGATAATCTGTACCGGCTGACGCTGACGTCGTTGACGGCGCTCGAGCACGCGGGCTGGCCCGCGCCGGAGGACAAGACCAACACGTGCCAGAACAAGGGACAGAGCGTGGAGGACTGTCGCAACTACGTCAAGGTGCTCCTGAGCAATGGAAAGAGCCTGTTCACCTGCGGCACCTACGCCTTCAGCCCTTGGTGCACCTGGAGAAAGGTAAGTGTCGCGATTCGACGCGCCGGGTCACCCACGGAAAGACCGACAGAGCGTTTTCGCAGATCGAGAAAATCAGCAAGGTCACCAGCGAGATGTCGGGCGTCGCGATGTGCCCGTACTCGCCGCACGCTAACGTCACCGCGCTGTTGGCCAGAGGGCCGACCGGAGGTCTCTTTACCGGCGCGCTGACCGATTTCTCCGGGGCCGATCCTGCGATCTGCAGGACGCTCGCCACGCCAAACCTTCGCACGCATCAATACGACTCCAGGTAACCGACCCTCCTCCTCATTCCCTTGAAACAAATGGAGATAAAATCGCTAGGCGTTTCAACGCTTTACGGATAACGTTGGTGTCACACGGAACTCGCGATCATTTCCAGGTGGTTGAACGACCCACAGTTCGTCGGGAGCTTCGAAACCGAGGACCACGTTTACTTCTTGTTTCGCGAATCCGCCGTCGAGTACATCAACTGTGGCAAGGTAACGAAGAGCGACGAGATCGACGCGGTGTCGCGCATCGTTCCCAAAGTAAACGGTGCGTTTCCGGTTTGTAGAAAATTTACTCGAGAATAGCGAGGGTGTGCAAGAACGATCGCGGCGGACGGATCATGATGAAGGAGGTTTGGACGACTTTCAGCAAGGCACGGTTGAATTGCTCTTTGCCCGGCGAGTTTCCCTTCTACTACGACGAGATTCAAGGCGCGGTCTATCATCCGGAGGAGGGCATCGTTTACGCGACCTTTACCACTCCCGTGTAAGTACCACGAAAAAGATGCGAAATCGTTCGTTGAAACTCTCACGATATTTTATGTCTGCTCGCTCGACGATCGACGGGATAGGAGGACCGAGAACGGTAGGTAACCGATTCGCGGAAATTTGGAAATTTCAACGGACTGCCAAGAGAGGGCACGCGCGGGTGTGGGCGGAGTCGGACCGAAAGAAAAGGTCCGACTTCGGCCTTAGGTCGTCGGTGCTCCCCGACGATACGTTGAACCTCGCGTTATATTTTTAGCAACGGTATTGCCGGCTCGGCGATTTGCGCGTTCAACATGTCAGCGATCACCGCCAGCTTCAACGGGCCTTTCAAGCATCAAGAGAACTCTGGCGCCGCCTGGGAAAGGAAAGTCGTGTCTCACCAGGACAGACAACGGTGCGAATCTTCGTCGAACGTTGCCCCTCATCAGATCATGGACAACCAAAGGTATCAGTTGATGGATGACGCCGTCCAAAGCACGATGCTTGAGCCCCTTCATACCGCCATACTAGAGAGATTCACGCTCATCGCGCTCGACGTCACTCCGACCAAACTGCACCGCGGCGTCACGGTGCTCTACGTCGCCACCGACGCTGGCATGATCAAGAAGATCTCGGTACTGCCCAGAACTCAAGAGACCTGCATCGTCGAGGTCTGGGGTCCCATGCCCTCGATGCCTCTCACGTTGCAGTTCCTGAAGGACACACAGAGTCTGTACGTCGGCATGGAGATCGGATTGGCCAGGTATGAACAAACTGTCGTCATCGGGTACCTTATTGTATGTACAATATTCAATTGCACATACTCTGTTCCCGCCAATTCCACCGTCCAGCTTCTAACCTCAAAAGTTCCCTTCGTCGTAAACAATTTGGACGATCGAAAAGAAAATTATTGCATCCTGGGACACCCTGTTAGAAGACGTGAACCGCCAGCGACCATCAATTTCGAATCGCTTTTAGGTTACCGGCAGCCCAGTGCCATCGGCATCGAAGTCGCCAGGCCTGTCTGAACGCTCAAGAACCGTACTGCGGCTGGAACGAGCACCTGATGAAGTGCGCCCCAGCCCCGAAGCAGAACCACTTGGCGAACCACTGGCACCAGGAGGTCACCAAGTGTCCGGTGCTCACGGACCCCGTAGATGGCGGTTGGAGCGCCTGGAGTTCGTGGTCGGTCTGCCAACATGGCGCCGCGGAGCACGGTCATTCCCATTCCCACTCCCACGCTCACGGTCACTCTCATTCGGAGCACTCTGAGGTTCGTCTCGTCGAACAGCAACGAATACGGAACGGGAACGGGAAACTGATCGCTGAATTCTTTTCCGTAGACGACGACGGACAGTTGCCAGTGTCAAACGCGCGAATGCAACAACCCACCGCCACAGCATGGCGGTGAGAATTGCTCGGGCGCGAAAGTCAGGGTGACCAATTGCACGGTACACGGGGGATGGACGGCCTGGTCCGCTTGGTCCGCCTGCTCGCAGACTTGCGGCTTCGCCATGAAGACCCGACGACGGTCGTGCACTAACCCTGCACCTGCTTTCGGAGGGCGAGTCTGCGTCGGCCACGATCACGACGACATCGTTTGCATAGATCTACCGCCCTGCCCTACGCCAGCGAAGATCGCGCCACCTCCGCAAACCGGACAGTGGTCCTCATGGAGCAATTGGAACTCTTGCTCTCGGCCCTGCAACGGCGGTAAGCGACCCTAGTTAATTTCTAGATCTTGTTCCGTGTACGTGTTTAGTTATCGATGAACGTATGTTTCCTGTAGGGATACGAATACGGAAGAGAACGTGCGAGAGCCAGACCCAGCGGAAATCCGGCACCGTCGAGTGCAATGGGTGCGACTTTCAGGTAAAAATCAAGTCCTCGAAAGGATCGTTCCGCGAGTTACGGTCTCGCTGAGCTCCATTGTTCCTGTTCAGGTCGAAGAGTGCAATACCCATCAGTGCGTCGAGACGAAGAGATACTCCGGATGGACACCGTGGCTGGCGACGAATACCACTACTCAGCAGAGTGGGAACGTCGGATACGTCGGATACGTTGAAAAGCGGTTTCGATTCAGCTGCCGGGCCCAGACGGACGATCCGTCGAGCGTGAGGGTGCAACTGGCCAAAGAGGAGGAACGTTACTGCAGAAACGACGGTTCCTGTTTGAGGGGGAACGCGAATCAAAATGGGTACGGGGACGTGGCTGTCGAGAGCGGCTGGAGCGAGTGGTCCTCCTGGCGGGCATGCGATCGCCCTTGCGGAGGAGGCTCACAGCACAGGGTAAATCACCGTTTTATATAGCGTTTTGTGCAACAAGTTATCCGCGAAAGAGTTCGAAACTCTGGTTTCTATCGCGTTTGCTCGTTCGACAGGTCAGACAGTGCGAGTCGCCGCCTTGCGAAGGCAGCGTGACGCTTCAGACCAAAGTGTGCAACACGCATCCGTGCAGGTCGAACTCGGTGGTTGGAACGAATGGCGGCACGGGCGCGGAAGGTCAGTGGTCCTGTTGGACCGACTGGTCCGAATGCTCTGCCTCCTGTGGCGTCGGCGTACGCACCAGAAAGAGGGAATGCTTGAGTTCGGAGACTTGTGAGGGTCCTCGACTGGTGAGAGAGACCTGCGAGATGCCTAGCTGCGAGTCGCTACTCGGCTGGGACTCCTGGTCACGGTGGACGCCTTGCGACGCCGACTATCAACAGCATCGAAAGAGACAATGCCTTCGTCACGGCAACGGAATGTGTCAGGGCTCCAACAGGGAAACGCGCGACTGTTTACCAGATTGCACGGACAACGGTGAGTCGTCGTTGGCCATCGATATATAATAATAATAATTCCTTATGTGACGGGTTAATACAGAGTTATCATCGGATTTCCTAATCTCTCTTTCAGACGTGAACGTCATGCAATCGAGTATGGAACGCTCTGGAGTCACGATCGGGGCGGTCGTTGGCAGCTGCATGGTCGGATTCCTCGTTGGGTTGGCACTCATGGCGGTCATAAGTTTCTGCTACATGAAACGACGACAACAACGAGCACCCGGAAGCCCACACTACGTCAGCAAGCAGAACCCTTACGTTACGGTTCCGTTAAAAGAGGTAAGCGAGAGCTACAATCATTCGACATTAATTTTACGAGGGACAGTAACTATAGAGAGTCAGATTTATACCATTTATTTTTCTTTTGTACAGCTTCTTTTGACCAAACACGAGTTTAGTTTCTTACATTCACTCGACCCATTTTTAAAATAATATACTTTGTTATCCAAGTACATTTTACTACCGAATATAACGTTCCGTTTTGTCTTTTAATCGTACGATATCAAACTCTTATAAATTTATTATTTTTTCGAAACTCGCAGGACCGTCACCCGGTCTGTTTCAGAAGGCTTAACGAACAGGCGCGTTTCACTTTGCAGGTTAACGCTAAGCGACAGCCCAGCTTCTCCGGCAGCACGAACGGCAACGGGACGCTTCGCGCGAAGAACAATCCTAACGTGAACGGACTCGGAAGTCCGAAACTGTATCCCAAGAGCCTCGACTGCGAGTCCGCCACGTTGAAGCGCAATAGTCACGGTCAGCAACACATTCGAGTCGACTTGGACCAAGACAAATACTATTGAACGGTGCCCCCGACCGACGACGCACGGGGAAGCAGACGAACAAAGTTTATTTTTCCCGCGAGAACAACCGACGCTATGAAGGCGATCGAGCCAGTGACGAAACAAGACGAAAAGAACGATCGGTGTTTCGCGAACGGACAGCGAGGCCATCCTATGTTCTCGTTTCTTTGTGTGGAGGTTGGAACGTTGGAGGAGCCAGCGATGAACGATTCTCCGACGAAAGGATCGCTCGCGGGAATCGGTAGATCGAAAGCACGCGTCGTGACCAAGTCGCGAGTCCGCGAGAAGGAGGTGTTTGTAATATACATACTCGGACACACGTACCTAGGCGAGAGCGTAACGTATACAATACGCGAAAGAGAACATATTACAGATTTTTATTTTAAGGTAAAGATGATTTCGAGTTTCATATCGAACGATTTTTAGTGCCATTACACACGGGATTGAACACGCGCGGCATCGAACGAGTGTAAGGATCGAATTGTACCTAGGAACGATTGCACGAGTGAACGGTCATGTGTGTGCGAATGTATATATGCGTGCGTTGGAGGCACAGCGCGCGAATCGCATTTGTTTATTGGCTCACATTGAGCCGCGGAAACGCGTCGAGTTATATGTACGAAGAATAACCGAGAATAAAAAAAGACGATCGTCCGTCTCGATAAGGCTCTGCGAAACAATTCGACTACGATTCGATTCGAGCGGACAGGACATCGAAGCAGTAGACGGGAGGATCAAACTTTTCACTAGCAAAACCAGCTTTTCCTTTCTTCTCTCCTCGAGGCGAACGGGTCGACCGTTATCGCGCGTTCTAACCGCCTCCAAGGGCAAGGCAACGTATCGGTTACGATAAAAATAATAATAACACCGATTATGAACGAGCGCGTCGAGCGAAGAATTCATTATCGCCTCAAGCGTGGACCTCGAGTGATAGATTATCTCGAAACGCGTCTTCGGTCAGTTACAAATCGCTGGCGAACTCTTCGATCTTCTCGATAGCGTAATCCATGGAAGCTTCCGTCGGTGGTGGTTGGCACGTAACCACCATACGGAAAAAATTGCCGAGATTATTGTACGACAGCGGCGTGTAGCCAACCATCAACGACCCTTCGACCATCATACGTTCCTTGACCTTCGAGGCGACTTTGTACAACTCGTCCCACCAGTCCTGGGTTTCCTCGTGACCGCGCATGCTGGGTGGTATGTACCTGAAACAATAGCAAACAAATGCATTCTACTTTGAAAGCCAGTCGAACGATGGTAGATCGTACGTCATTGTTTCGGGAAATACAATTGGCGTTCGGGCTTAGACCTTTTCGAACAGGATGGTAATCGTTTTGGACATGTTTCGAAACGATTGCTCACCAGAAACAGACGTTGCAGCTTTCAAACTCGGGAAGGACCAGTCGGAAACCGTCGCGGTTTTTGATTCGTTGGAAGAAATACTCCGTTGCGGCCATCGCTACGTCCACGGATTCGCGAAGTCCTCGGGTTCCGCGGGCTTTCCACATCAGCCACATCTTGGCACCGTCAACCTACAATAGTTAGACATAATATTTGAAAAATGATAAGATAGGAATAGATAAAGGCATTTGCGCCGAACTCCTGTACCGTACAGTTAGAAGACTCGACTGAAATTGTAGGGCTGTCGCGGATTCTTTTACGAGAGCAATTACCTTTCTTCCGCACTGCAAGCTCTTGTCGCCTGTGTCCCAGGACACGTCGTAGTGCTTGTCCTGCTGGAAGAGGTACCTGGCGCCCGCGCAATTCGCCTCGTGCAAAATATTCTTTCCCTTGACCAGAAAGAACGAGCATTGGAACGGCGCGCCGAGCATCTTATGCGGATTCCACGCCACGGAATTGGAGCTGCAACCGGTATCGATGTGTACGATCGATCGATAGAGGTGAAATGTCATTGAACCCGAACGCAAATGCGAAGTGGGCAAAGATCGCGAGCGTATCGTCAGCCGAGATTAACGCACGCAAAAAAAACGAGAAAAGAAACAAAATCGGTGAAATCACGTACAGTTCGATTCCCCGTAATCGCGTTCGATACTTCTCCGAAAGCAACAACGTACCGCCGAGGCAGGCCTGCAACAGGAAACCGTTCAAATTATATTACGCGGTTCTCGCCAGTCCGTCTGAACATCATACTTGTACGAACGTCAACGTGTAACCATAGATCCTCTTCGCGACAGATCGCCGCGATTTCTGTCAAGGGATCAATGGCTCCGAGGACCGTGGTTCCACACGTGGCGTTTACGAAGAACGGTAAGTGTCCTTTGCCCTTGACTTTCGCGACAGCAGCCTTCAGGGCGTCCGGTCGCATGCGGCCCAACTCGTCGCATTTTACCTATCAAATATAAACGTTGAACAGATGGGTTGTTGAACCAGATTAGAACAAGCGTACCTTGTAGACGTTATCGGTCCCCAAACCTAACCAGTGGGCCCCCTTCGTGATCGAGTAGTGCCCAGCTTCGCTGGTAAAACAGACCAACGGTGGCAGGCCTACCAGTCCCTTAGTCTTGATAGCCGGGATCTTTTTGTATCTCGCCAACACCATACCGTACATATTCGAGATGCTTCCTCCGGGGCTCAGAATACCATCGCCCTCGGGCATCGGAGGATACCCCACTAGTTCCAGCGACCTCTCGATCACTTCTCGTTCCATCAGCGTGAACACGGGAGCTACCTCGTACGTGTACCTAACGGATCGAGTATCGTACACACTCTCCTAATTACTCTTGCAACATATTTACGTTCAACGAAAAGAGGCAGCATCGTTATTGACTATGTATGTATCTGATCGGTTCTGTTTACATTGTCCCAGTTTTCGTTGAACGTAGACGCGTGTTCGTATC
This sequence comes from Colletes latitarsis, assembly GCF_051014445.1. Classification (NCBI taxonomy): domain Eukaryota; kingdom Metazoa; phylum Arthropoda; class Insecta; order Hymenoptera; family Colletidae; genus Colletes; species Colletes latitarsis. The sequence continues at coordinate 30,116,214 of NC_135143.1, forward strand.
AGACTCACTGGCTCGTATTGAAGATGTCCGTCAACCAAGAGCCAGCCAAACCATACTCGTCGATGCCCGCGTACAGCTGATTGTGGAAATTCGGGCTGAACGTTTTCACCGAGTATCGAATCGTCTGTCTGATCGCCGTCTCGATCTCCTCGTTGGTAGCCGGTTCCTCGTTCAGGTCGACCGAGAATCGTTTCTGCAAAGGCACGCGATAAGATTGCCATTGCGCGACGAGCATGATTTCGCGGAGATGAAATACCTGGAGCTCCTTCGGTTGAACGAATCGCACGACGGGTTCGTCGGCCGAGCGATCGAACGCGTGCTCCTCCCGCAGAATCTCGAGCAGTCGCTGGAGCAGCAACGTAGTTCCATCGTTGGATGCTGATGCGTTCATCGTGCACTGTAAACTGTTGCTCGAATCGGTTCGCGACACGGCGGAGCGTCTCGTCCCCACCACGCTCGGTTGCTCGGTCGGTCAACGCGATATCGAAAGGGGCACGCGTTTCGCATTAGGCCTCCCAGCAAACACGCGTCGTCGCGTCGTGCAATCGGGCAAGGCACGGTCGATTGGGCCAACAAATCGCGGAAGCGATAGATTACGAGCTAACGAAGAGAAAACGCGAGAGATAAGGAACGTTGGGGGAGCGGGTGGGAGACAAATGTCGAAAATAAACAGCGATAACGGTGTGTCCACTTGTAATATCTGCCCCGGCCTCCGTCCCGTGTCCGCGCCAAAGAGGTTAGACCTGTCGATGGAAACGTTACGTGAAAAGGAGACGTTGGATTTTGTTGGAATTGAAATATCTTGTAGACCATATGGAATTAGGTGGTGTTTAGGAACGATTTTCAACGTGATTTCGTGATATCTGCATGCTTCTGTTGTCTTTTAAGCGTTTCGCGACACTTCACATGCTCGCCACCAGAGGACCGGCCACTATTTGCATACAGGGTGTTCGGCCACCCCTGGGAAAAATTTTAATAGGGGATTCTAGAGACGAAAATAAGACTAATTTTTAAAGACGAATTTTTTTTCTAGAAAGCGGGTAGGATTTCGGGGGTATATGTATTCACCAAAAATGATTGTAATTGACCCCCGCAACCGAAAATAATTTTTTCAGAACGATTTGAAATTTTTTTTTTTCGTCGAAAAATTTAGGGACCTAATTAGATTTTCGGTTAGGAATTTTTTTCTCGAAAGTGCATAGGATTTCGGGGTTATGTCTATTCACCAAAAATGATTGTAATTGACCCCCGCAAACGAAAATAATTTTTTCAGAACGATTTGAAATTTTTTTTTTTCGTCGAAAAATTTAGGGACCTAATTAGATTTTCGGTTAGGAATTTTTTTCTCGAAAGTGCATAGGATTTCGGGGTTATGTCTATTCACCAAAAATGATTGTAATTGACCCCCGCAAACGAAAATAATTTTTTCAGAACGATTTGAAATATTTTATTTTCGTCGAAAAATTTCACACCTTCTCGAATTTTTTTCTAGAAAGTGGATAGGATTTCGGGGGTATGTCTATTCACCAAAAATGATTGTAATCAACCCCTGCAGCTAACAATATTTTTTTCAGAACGATTTGAAATATTTTAATTTCGTCGAAAAATTTCTCACCTTCTCGAATTTTTTTCTAGAAAGTGGATAGGATTTCGGGGGTATGTCTATTCACCAAAAATGATTGTAATTGACTCCCACAGCTAACAATATTTTTTTCGGAACGATTTGAAATATTTTAATTTCGTCGAAAAATTTCACACCTTCTCGAATTTTTTTCTAGAAAGTGGGTAGGATTTCGGGGGTATGTGTATTCACCAAAAATGATTGTAATTGACCCCTGTAACCAAAAATAATTTTTCCAAAACGATTTGAAAATTTTTCTTTTCGTCGAAATAGGGACCTAATTAGATTTACGGTAAGGAATTTTTTTCTCGAAAGTGCGTAGGATTTCGGGGTTATGTCTATTCACCAAAAATGATTGTAATCAACCCCTGCAGCTAACAATATTTTTTTCAGAACGATTTGAAATATTTTAATTTCGTCGAAAAATTTCACACCATCTCGAATTTTTTTCTAGAAAGTGGGTAGGATTTCGGGGTTATGTCTATTCACCAAAAATGATTGTAATTAACCCCTGCAGCTAACAATATTTTTTTCAGAACGATTTGAAATATTTTAATTTCGTCGAAAAATTTCTCACCTTCTCGAATTTTTTTCTAGAAAGTGGGTAGGATTTCGAGGGTATGTCTAATGACCAAAACGGATTGTAATTGACCCACGTAACCAAAAATAATTTTTCCAAAACGATTTGAAAATTTTTCTTTTCGTCGAAATAGGGACCTAATTAGATTTACGGTAAGGAATTTTTTTCTCGAAAGTGCGTAGGATTTCGGGGTTATGTCTATTCACCAAAAATGATTGTAATTAACCCCTGCAGCTAACAATATTTTTTTCAGAACGATTTGAAATATTTTAATTTCGTCGAAAAATTTCACACCTTCTCGAATTTTTTTCTAGAAAGTGGGTAGGATTTCGGGGGTATGTGTATTCACCAAAAATGATTGTAATTGACCCCCGCAACCGAAAATAATTTTTCCAGAACGATTTGGAATTTTCGAATTTAATTGTTAATAACTTTTTAACGAAGCCTCCATGAACAAATTGGTATTCTTGATTTTCGTTTTATTTTGGCCTCTAGAACCTCTCATTATAATTTTTTCCAGGGGTGGCCGAACACCCTTCTGCTTTCGACTGCTTCTTACACACAAATCGTCTCAATCGAAGCATCACCCAGTTAATTCCACAACAAATTTCCATTTGAACAAAATCTCCACCATGCAGGCAAGAAAAGTGGATCGATTTGGCGTTGTGAAATAACCCGTCGAGGACTCTGGTTATTGTCAAATAGTGAAACAGGCTAGCAAACTGAGGGTTTAGGAGGTTAAGTACCGAGACGGGTTCTTTAGGCGACAGACTGTCGGATGGCCCGGTGACCTGACCGCTGGTCCCCACCAGGTCGACGGGGATTCGTGGAGCCAAGCCTTTCATCGAGGCCCACTGACCCTCGCAAAGCTCGTGGAACGTTAACCGTATTAGCGGCTTTCCTCCCAGAGTACCGGGGCCCCTGCACATCGCTCCGGCCCCGAATTCCCACACGCTGAGATTCTCCGTCGCGTCCATGGACCCGTTCGTTCGAGCCAGGTACCTTTTCTGCAGCCACATGGCCAGGTACGAGGCTGCACAGTCGCAGTGCCAGGGATTCCTAGCCAGACGAAGCTGATCGATGTAAGGCATGGGGTCCAGAATTCGTGGCGGCAACGAGGTCAGGTAATTCGACTCTAGCTGCCTACGGTGATACGATTTGTGCAACTTGTATGCACAAAATCAAGTTCCCTCGACTTGTTATTTAACTCACAATTTTCGTAGGTTGGGCGTATCTTGAAACAACTCGGGATGCATCATCCTGAGGTGATTCGAGTGCAGAAAGAGAGACGTCAAGTTGGACAGGCCGCGAAATACGCCGCGCGTCAGGCTCTCTATGCCATTGGCGTAGAGCACCAGTCGTTCCAAACAGCCGGTCGTCGAAAAAAGATCCGGCGTTAATGTTCGTATTCGATTGTGGCCCAGTTGAAGCTCCTCCAGCGCGAGCAAACCTCGAAAGGCTGACGGGTCGATCTATTACGAAGGGAACAAACGTTAACGGTACACAGGTAAACCCAAACTTAACCTTAAAACACAAAAAGTTGAGTAACTTAAAACACAGGGTGTTCGACCACACCTGGGAAAAATTTTAATGAGGGATTCTGGAGGCCAAAATAAGACGAAAATCAAGAATACCAATTTGTTGATGGAGGCTTCGTTAAAAAGTTATTAACAATTAAATTAAAAAATTTCAAATCGTTCTGGAAAAATTATTTTCGTTTGCAGGGGACAATTACAATCATTTTTGGTCATTACACATACCCCCGAAATCCTACCCACTTTCTAGAAAAAAATTCGAGAAGGTACTGACATTTTTCGACAAAATTGAACATTTTCAAATCATTCTAAAAAAATTATTTTCAGATGTGGGGGTCAATTACAATCAGTTTTGGTGAATAGATATAACCCCGAAATCCTACGCAGTTTCGAGAAAAAAATTCGAGTAGGTAGACAAATTTTTGGACAAAATTAAAAAATTTCAAATCGTTCTGGAAAAATCATTTTCGGTTGAGGGGGTCAATTACAATCATTTTTGGTCATTACACATACCCCCGAAATCCTACCCACTTTCTAGAAAAAAATTCGAGAAGGTGCTGACATTTTTCGACAAAATTGAACATTTTCAAATCATTCTAAAAAAATTATTTTCAGATGTGGGGGTCAATTACAATCAGTTTTGGTGAATAGATATACCCCCGAAATCCTACGCAGTTTCGAGAAAAAAATTCGAGTAGGTAGACAAATTTTTAGACAAAATTAAAAAATTTCAAATCGTTTTGAAAAAATTGCTTTTGGTTGTGGAGGCCGATTACAATCATTTTTGGTCATTACATATACCCCCGAAATCCTACCCACTTTCTAGAAAAAAATTCGGGAAGGTGCTGACATTTTTCGACAAAATTGAACATTTTCAAATCATTCTAAAAAAATTATTTTCAGATGTGGGGGTCAATTACAATCATTTTTGGTGAATAGACATACCCCCGAAATCCTACGCAGTTTCGAGAAAAAAATTCGAGTAGGTAGACAAAATTAAAAAATTTCAAATCGTTCTGAAAAAATTGCTTTCGGTTGTGGGGGTCAATGACAATCATTTTTGGTCATTACACATACCCCCGAAATCCTACCCACTTTCTAGAAAAAAATTCGAGAAGGTGCTGACATTTTTCGACAAAATTGAACATTTTCAAATCATTCTAAAAAAATTATTTTCAGATGTGAACATCCATCTCCAACTCCATCAAACACCATGAACAAATTGGTATTCTTGATATTCGTCTTATTTTAGCCTCTAGAATGCCCCATTAAAATTTTTCCCACAGGTGGTTGAACACCCTGTATATGTTTAAGGGATTAATTTACCCGAGCTATCTTGTTGTTCGACATCTCAAGAGATCGGAGTCGTTCGAGAGGAGCCAGCAAACCTCCGGATATCTCAGTGAGCTGATTACCCCTGGCGTTCAACTCGCGAAGCGACGTCTGCCCCCGGAACACCTCGTCCGGTAGATCCTTGAGCCGATTGTCTTCGAGACCGAGGAGTTTCAAGCTCGTCAAGTCGCTGAACAGGTCGATCGGTAGAGTCAGGAGACGATTCTTTCCCAGGAGCAGCTCTTCGAGGGTCGACAGTCCGCGAAAAGTACCCGACGATAAGCTCGAGATACGGTTGCAAGAGAGATCGAGCATCACCAGCAAGTTGGTGCTCAAGAAGAGGCTATCCGGCAGAGTTCGTAGCCTGTTGGAGGACGCGTCGCTGCGTCGGGGATTTGATTTATTTAATTTGGAATAATAAAACATGACAATTTAGAATGTAGTTAAACCGTGGTTAGTTATGAAAATGATATCGTTCGTTCGGTCGCTCACAGAATGCGCAGGTTTCGCGTGCTCAGGAATTGAGACCGATGCAGCTCCCTGAGCAGATTTTTGCTCAGTCTGACGTGCGTGACGGCGTGTAACGAGAAGAACAAGTTCAATGGTAGATGCTCGATCGAGTTGTCGCTGAGGTCCCTGAAACGATCAAGCGAACGGAATCCTTCGAGATGGGAATGATTCCAAAGGGATTCGATCGCGTGTTCTCTACTCACAGGTGATTCAGTCGCGTCATGTCCAGAAAAGTGTCCCTGTGGAGCGCCGTCAATCGATTCCCGCCCAGATCTCTGAAACGAGCGCGCTCGAAAGTTATTAACGTTTAAAACTCCACGTGTAGAACGACAGTGATTCTCACTGAACATAAGAAACTCTAGTTAGTGACAGCCTTACAGTTTTCTGAGTGAGAACCACTATCGTGCATACGCAGCTGTACCCAGATTGCCGTTCTACAGGCGCAACTTTAAACGTTAATAACTTGTCAACGAAGCCTTAATCGACAAATTTGTATTCTTGATTTTCGTCTTATTTTGCCCTCTAGAATCCTCCCTTCCCATTATTTTTTCGCTTACAACTTCAAGACGTCTCTCGGGACGAGTTGCGCCGCCGGAAGGTCCAACAACTCTTGCCTCCAGCAGGACACCGACTTCGTTTCCGGTTGGCATCTGCACGGTCCCTCCGCGCAAATTTCCCAGTCCTCTTCCGTGTGACCCATCTGCCAAACTGAACGCATCCCGCGAGTAAACGAGCCGGTTCGATGTCGCGGAACCGATACTTACCAGGCTGCTCGACGGCCCTGAGTCTTCTCTCGAGACGCGACAAACGGCTCTCGAGCTCCTCGAGGATCGACGAGGCGAGATTTTCGTCAGTCGGAATTCTCGTACCCGTCGATCGCTCGAAATTCGTGTTGGAGGGCGTGCAGTCGCGAGACGTTTCCGACCAGGACCGAGTCTCAGGGACCCAAGATGCAAGGATCAGCAAAAAACAGACGTGCAGACCGACGGAGATCATTCTCGAGAACCGAAACGAGCTTACTTCTTCGACTGGTCGCGAACCGTTTACGACTAGTTCCCATTAACGACCTCTCTCTCGTCTTTCCGACCAGCATCCTCGTTAGACGCCACGCTCGCGTAACGATCGAGATTGAGGAACAATGGCTGCGCTCGATCGACCGCAATCGCTCTGCTGTGTCCTTCTTAACGTGCGAAACTTGTCGCTCTCCTCTCCGCACGATGCATACAATAATAATTCTCTATTTCGGGTCGATTCCCCCATGACGACGCTTCACGTGCTACGTCTATTTTATTAAACTAATATTTTTTTTTAATGACCGCAGACGCCTGGTCACCAGCGTCAGTGGTCCTGGGACATGGGACTAAGCCGCGGGGTCACGTTGGCCGCAGGGCTCACCCGCAGCTGAGGGTAGAACCCGTGGCAAATATCCCATATCCCAGCCCACTCACACAACACATTCATCCTGGTGAATGGTCCGCAGGAGCTTTCGCTCCGACCTTCGGGATGACATCAGAGATGCCAGAAAGGCACCGAAGGTGCTCTCTCACACTATGTCAGATCACGCAAACGTGAGCTCGTGGAGTTTCGGAAACCCAACAAAGGCAAAATGACGCATGCCTTCTTTCTCGATTCTCCGAAGTTGCCCAAAGTAAGTTCTTACCGTCTCGTGGGAGTCGAGAGAGAAAGGCTCACACTTCCCTTCTTGCTCTTGAACAACTAATATCCGACCTCCCGTCAACAGGTCTCCACTGGCCTCTGCTGACCGCTGCTGACTACTCCTGGAATTTCTGACAACATATAACGATTACGACGGGCTACTGTTAGTCTCTTCCAGCCTCTGCTGACCGCTGCTGACCACTCCTGTTACTTCTGACAATGTATAACGATTACAACTGGCTACTGTTAGCGTCACCCAGCCTCTGCTGGCCCCTGCTGACCACCGCTTATATTTCTGACAACGTATAACGATTACTACTGACTTCTGCCTGCCTCCGCTGGACTCTGCAGACCGCTACTGACCACTCCTCATACTTCTGACAACGTATAACGATTACAACTTGCTATTGCCTGCTCCTGCTAGCCTCTGCTGATCACAGCTGACCACCCCTGATGCTTCTGGCAACGTATAACGATTACAACTTGCTACTGCTTGCCCCTGCTAGTCTCTGCATGCCTCTGCATCCCTCTGCTGACCTCTGCTGGCCCCTGCTGACCACGTTGACCTTTGTTAACAACTTCTACATGATGTAGATGTATTAAAACTTTGTATAATGTAAATCTATGACAATAAATGATATAATTTCAAAGAATTCTATGTGTTCTCATCACTTTTACCTTTCTTTTCCTCTCCCCATTATTCCCTTAGTTATAAGAAACCGTTTCTCTACTTAAAACTGGAATTCCAAAGTGCCCGGAGCGTTTTTTGAAATGCCGGTGACCTTGACCCACTTTCGAAATTGGGTCAAGGTCATTTGGACTTTCGAAGCGGCCGGAATTTTTCTAAGATTCGAATGGCCTTGACCTACTTTCGAAATTGGGTCAAGGCCATCCGGATTTCCAAGTCGGCTGGAAGATTTGTGAAATTTCGAATGGCCTTGACCCACTTTCGAAATTGGGTCAAGGCCAAATCCGGATTCTAGAAGCGCCCGGAATTTTTCTAAGATTCGATGGCCTTGACCTACTTTCGAAATTGGGTCAAGGCCAAATCCGGATTCTCAAACTGCCCGGAATTTTTCTAAGATTCGAATGGCCTTGACCCACTTTCGAAACTGGGCCAAGGTCAAGGTCAAATTCAGATTTCCAAAGTTCCCGGAACATTTCTAAAATGCTGGTGAACTTGCGAAGAAGGTGGTACGCATCTTGTAGGTAAGAGAATGATTTGGAGAGGAAAAGGACGGTAAAAAATGATGAGAACACATTGAATACTTTGAAATTATATCATTTATTGTCATAGATTTACATTATACAAAAATTTAATACATATAAACATATTATATTATATTACATCATGTCACAAGTTGTCAGCAACGGTCAGCAGTGGTCAGCGATGGTCAGCTGACGTCGGGAGATGTTGGCAGAGGCCAGCTTAAGTCGGGAGATGCTGACAGAGGTCAGCAGAGGGTGGCAGTAGCCAGTAGTAATCGTTGTACGTTGCCAGAAATATAAGCGGTGGTCAGCAGTGGCAAGCAGAGATCACCAGGGGCGAATAGTAGCAAGTAGTAAGCGTTATATGTTGTCGGAAGCATCAGAGGTGGTCAGCAGCGGTCAGCAGAGACGAGCAAAGGCATGCAGTGACAAGCAGAGGTCAGCAGGAGCGAACAGTAGCATGTAGTAATTGTTATATGATGTCAGAAGCATCAGGGGTGGTCAGCAGTGTTGAGCAGAGGTCAGCAAAGGCATGCAGAGGCAAGCAGAAACCTGCAAAGGCAAGCAGAGACTTGTAGGGGCATGCAGTAGTAAGTATTAATCGTTATAGATTATCAGAAATACCTGCTGTGGTCAGTAGCGTTCGGCAGAGGCCAGGAAAGTTCAACAGAGTTAAGCACACGCTGACAGAGATCAGCAAAGACCAACAGAGGTTAGCAGAAGTCAGTAGTAATCGTTATAGGTTATCATAAATATAAGCGGTGGCCAGCAGAGTCCAGCAGAGACAAGCAGTAATCAGGAGCAGTCAGTAATCATCAGTAAGTCATCTCAGAGGTCATCAGAGGCAAGTAGAAACCAGGAGTAATTTGCAGAGTTCAGTAATGAAGTAATCTAGGAAAGGCAAGTAAAAATACCTGGGCAGTCGAGGTTCCGAATCGTATGCCGTTAACGTGAAGTCGGATTTCAGTTGTTCAAGAGCAAGAAGGCAAATGTGAGCCTTTCTCTCTTAACTCCCATGGGACGTGTCCACGGTGCACTTGGCGCTTCGTCTGGCATCTCTGGTTTATACCAGAGATGACAGATCACGCGTATGTACGTAAGCTTGTAGTGTTTCGGAAAGTCGACAAAGGTAAACTGACTGCTCTCCTTCAAGAGTCTCAGATGACATGCGAGGATACGGCCACCAGCCTTCTCAGGCTGATGATGATCCCATCTCAGCGACTGCCTCATCCACCTGGATGACGCGCCACGTTGGGGTTCATCTCCCCTGCCGCCTGGACGACTAAACGAGTGATCAGAATTTTGGTAATGTTCTGGCCACCTTGTATAAGGGGATGGCCGGGATTCGGGGGGTAAAGTGCAGAAAGACCGCATTGGAGATGATATACGGGTTTTATTACTCTTCTCGCGACGACGACCTGGACGAGACTGATCTCTTTAGGCGGCTCGCGGTCGCCTTTGACCTACTGCCACATGTACATACGTGGCAGCTGGTCGGCCAACATCTCACTTTCGAAAAGAAAATTCTTTCCCGAAAATACGTGTGGCAAGAAATGTTCCCGTGTCTATTCGAGTCGCAATCTTTACATACTATTGAAATAAATTATTGTAATTTAACGATTAATCCACGATTGTCAGGATAGGAAGTGGAGTAACAAGAAAAATAATCGTACTTTAACTTATAGGAAGGTTATTGGAAAGCGGAGGCTTTAATATTCAGTCAACGCGTTGATTCTATAAATTCGACACCTACGACTATCGATTACTATGAATATCACAAACGTCGTTTCAACTAATATCATCATCATATTGGTATCTTTTTCCCAGTTGGAGTTTTTATTTCAGCTAAAGCTAAAGCCAAAGTTAAAGCTGGTTTACATGGACGGCGAGCCCCGAAAGGGTTTTCTCGGTCAGTAAGTGTCCTGTCACGACCCTGCGAGTCGGAAAGCGAGTCCAACGGTCGGTCGCCTTGGGATTCTTCTTCCGAGCGTGGACGCGACGAAAGAAGCGGGCAGGCGAAGCAGAAACGGTTCACCGGGGTCGTTCCTTAGCCGGCTAATTTCACGCCGCTGGATCCAGGACACTCGCCCTTGTCCTTTACCGCGAGTTCTGCAAAATTTTAATGAAATTATAGCCTTTTAACGAAAACGCGTACTGGATGGACTCGATCGATCGCTTACTCGTTCCCATTTCGCAGTTGTGGAAGTCCAGAGCGCACTGAGAGCCGAAAGTTCTGGGTTTGTAGTTCGGGTCGTTGGGGTCGTGCACGCAGATCGGATCGTAATCGGTACCACACATCTTCAAGCAGTCCTTCTTGTTCTTCTGAGCCTCCTTGCCCGCTTTTATGACATCCTTGAGGTCCTTGGAGGCTGTAGCGGTCTCCTTGATCTCCTTCAGATCCTTGACCGGCTTGGGGGCGACCGTGGTCGTGCTCGACAGCTCGGCGCGAGCATCTTCCGCGAGGAACGCGAACGCGCACGCGACGATGAACGCTGAGGGGAATAACCACGCTTACAACGAGACCTTTTTACCGATTAAGTATATATAACATCTAATTTTATGGGCTTCCCTCCAACGGTTCCTGAGAAAACGATAAAGACGATTCCTGCGTTCCGGAATTACTCAACGAGTAATTGAAATATTTAGTAACCGTGTCGTCCAAATGTAAATGTAAAAGAAAAACTTATCGTAGATTAAAAGGGAAGATTATCTAAAATGGCAAGCGTCGATTCAATTAAGTCGACGATTAATAAAACGATGAGACAAGGGTCTCCCGGAGACCCCGTGCGATTGTTTAAATGTCTTAAATGATTAAATGCGTGAACATCCTCTACACTCACCTTACAATTGTGGAATATACTCTTAAAGTTTCTATCGTTTTTCTCAGGAACGAGTGCACAGGGTTCTTTATTAAACTCTAAATATTTTTTTTATTACATTAAAGTACAAATATTCCAAGTTAGTCTTTCGTTCTCCGGACGGTCGACGTAAACGTTCGCGTAACCTCGATTCAATGTCTCGAGGAAGCGTCTGTTAACCTTAATTCGGCCCTCCATTAAGCGATTAGGTATCCGTCCCCCCAGAGTCGAGCGACTCGCGCGTCTCCGCGAAACGAAGCATTCGAGGAACCGTTGGATCCTACTTACCCACGAAAACGACCGACCTCATGGTCGATAGGGGAACCTCGATACTCGTGTAACTTCGTTAGAAACTCGCGACGCTCTCGATCGCTGTCGAACGATATTTGACCAGAGTTAGCCAACGACTGAAACGTCGTCGCGTCGTCGAGATCGGTCTTATAAACGAGCACAGCCCCCACCAGAAAGTTCGTCCGTCCGCAGAACCGAAGAGGACGATCACGTAGCAGCAATTTTCGAAATTGCTCGCGCCTCCGCTCCTCGCCGAGAGAATTGCCTAAACTGCTGCGATTTCGTTGGAACTGGAACGAAGTGGAAGGCAAGAAGGAAGATTCTACGACGCAACGTGTAATTTCCATTTATTCGTTTCTCGCGGAACGGACGTACGAGCGCGACTGGCGCGTCGCGAATAAATAATAAATACGCGAGCGAGACGACGAACGAGGAGGACAAGGGCTGTACGTCGCGACGCTAAGAATTGGTGGGCAGCAGACGCGTTTCTTCCGAGACGTAGCTCCTCAGCAGCTGCTCGTAATCTCGCCAGGTCTCGCGGTAACTCAAGGCTCCGTGCAGTCGACGCCCCAGCGTCGTGAACTCCGACCTCGAACGAGGTTGAGTCTCGTTCAGCTTCTGATACTTGTCCACCGCGTTGCTGACGAACGATGTTAAGGCGTTCAGCTCGTCCTCGAACCTGGAATCCGCTGCAAAAGGCAAATGGGAAACATGAGACGAAAAAACGATAAGATCAGAGGGGCAAATTTACCCTTGGAAAAGCGACGTCCCTCGTCATCCATGTCCCCCTTGTCCTTCTTGATCTCGAGCTTCGGGATGAAGAGCAGCAGACAGATCACCGCGATGAACTTGACGATCATCTTGAAGATGACCAGCTTGAGGAGAATCTTGGCCAAGGTGAAGGCGTTCAACTTGAGCGCGAACGGCCAGGAGAAGTCGATCGAAGGGAGTCCCAGGTGCGACGATTCAGCCATCCCGTGGGATACGCCGTTGCCGTAGGGGGCGCTGGCTCCGTAAACGCTCGACGGGGGCCCGTACGCTGCGAAACACGTCATAATAGAATTCTGCGAATACTCTTCATGTCATGTCATTTTCGAAAAAAAAATTCAGTACGGGTGAAACTTTAAACGTTAGTAACTATTTAACGAAACCTCAATCAACAAATTAGTATTCTTGATTTTCGTCTTATTTTGGCCTCTGGAATCTCCCATTAGAATTTTTCCCAGGAACACCCTGTATAATAGTAAAGATAACTGTAAATTTTCAAAGCAATTGATTAAGTAGAACTGGAGTAATTCTGCACACCGTTTTGTAGAACATAGTTTCGAGGAAAATGCATTTAAAGTTTGATATACGCAGATATAAGCAGATATACGTCGTTGTTTGAGGCTCTAAATTTTCAGCAAAAACATTCTTCCGACACTGGGGCCTTTCGCATAATGATTTTAAGGCATCAAACTATTATTTAAGCCAAAAAACAAAATATCTTTAGGTTAGGGTTACACGAGCGTCGGAACGACGTGCATTTTAATGTTCTTCCTTATCTTGCAGATGAAAACAACGAAGACAGACAAGACCGACGTTCCTATGCCTGCCTTGGTTTTCTCTTCGCAATTGTGAGACAAAGAAAAACATAAAAACACGTGTCGTTTCGACGTTCGTGTGACCCCCGTTAGAGAACACGAGACGAGGTACATAAGCTCGGACTCGATCGATACTCGAGCCAACGAGCGAGTCAGCAAACGTAAAAAAGCGTCCTTGAATGAGACACGTGTCTTTTAACAGCCAACGATTGCAGCTGCTGCATCGACCACATCGAGTTTGTTTTTCTTCACTGTCTTGTCTCGTTGAACCGAACCAGAAACATCTAAATAAATGTATTATCGTTTATTTTATTCCCTCTCCTAATTATCCTCTACTCAACTGTCCATACGAGCTGTACGTTCGATATAAGTTAATTTTACGCGCAAGAATAATGTTTCGTGACCGTAATCTTGGAAACTCCGGGCCATTATCTAAGAATAACGACCGGTGTTCACGTACGATTAACTAATAAATCCTACTTGCTACCGAGAATGGTCGACAGCTGTTCTCGAGAAACCGAGAGTGGCGTGCCGTATCTTGTTTGTACACAAGGTACTGCGCGGTTGCATTACAAGCAGATATGATTATACTATTCAAATTTTACGTTCCCGGCGAATGGCCTCACCCCAACCTGGAAAACCATCGCACGTTGATCTTTTCTCTAATGCCACGCACGAACTCGAACGACCCACTGTGCTTCGCATCGACGAACACTTATTTTGCTTCCGCACTTTCGTATTCTGCTCGACGCGATCTTCTCTTGATTACATTATTTTGCATTCGTCTTATTTCAAAACGATAATAATTAATATCAAGAAGACCAACTAGATATTAATCCATTACGATACAAGGACGAGTCCGATTCATACTCTTAACACTCGTGAGGTATTTAACATGTTTCCTGCCAGGTCAAAATCGTATAATATTCTGCACAAATAAAATTTTGATTTCAGACCATTATATGCTACATAACCTAAAATTTGTTTCGGTACTTATTTTTGTAATTTTGTTAAAACTCACAAATTCTATTCAATTTCCCTTAACATCTTAAGAATCAATTTTTCTGGTACTATAATGGTATCATACTAATTTGTTGATGGAAGCTTCGTTAAAAAGTTATTAACGTTTAAAGTTCTGACCGTACAGAATTTTTTTCTAGAAATTGGGTAGGATTTCGGGGGTAGGTCTATTCACCAAAAATTATTGTAATTGACCCCCGCAACCGAAAATAATTTTTTCAGAACGATTTGAAATATTTTAATTTCGTCGAAAAATTTCACACCTTCTCGAATTTTTTTCTAGAAAGTGGGTAGGATTTCGGGGGTATGTGTATTCACCAAAAATGATTGTAATTGACCCCCGTAACCAAAAATAATTTTTCCAAAACGATTTGAAAATTTTTCTTTTCGTCGAAATAGGGACCTAATTAGATTTACGGTAAGGAATTTTTTTCTCGAAAGTGCGTAGGATTTCGGGGTTATGTCTATTCACCAAAAATGATTGTAATTGAATCCCACAGCTAACAATATTTTTTTCAGAACGATTTGAAATATTTTAGTTTCGTCGAAAAATTTCACACCTTCTCGAATTTTTTTCTAGAAAGTGGGTAGGATTTCGGGGGTATGTGTATTCACCAAAAATGATTGTAATTGACCCCCGCAACCGAAAATAATTTTTTCAGAACGATTTGGAATTTTCGAATTTAATTGTTAATAACTTTTTAACGCAGCCTCCATCAAGAAATTGGTATTCTTGATTTTCGTCTTATTTTGGCCTCTAGAATCCCCCATTAAAATTTTTCCCAGGGGTGGCCGAACACCCTGTATGGGTGACGTGGCAGTCAAAGTGTTAAATAAAATGATATACATTTATAAAATGGTAATTAAATGACGGAAAAAAAGAAGAAAAAAAAAATGAACGCGAATGCAATACGATACCTCGTCCCTCACCTTGCTGTGGCGGCAAGTATGAACCGCCGGAATAGTCTCCGTAATAACTGTTGGATGGATAACCGTTGGAAGGTGGACCATACGAAATTCGAGGCGGTTGCGGTGGTCCGTAGGAGCTTTGGGGCGGTTGCGGTGGCCCGTAGATGTTTTGGGGCGGTTGCGGTGGCCCATATGAGTTTTGGGGCCCGCCAAAGTCGCCAGATGTCCTCGTTGGTAGGGAATACGAGTCGCTCGGGGCCATCGAGAACGAGTCTCGATCGATCGAGCCGTGAACGATCCGTGGAGCAGTCGCGGTGCTTTCAGACTCTTTTGGCGTGTAGATGGGACCCAGTGTGTATTCCCTTCTACGCTGAGAGGACCCTGAACCGCTCGCGTCCGCCGTGACGACACCCTCGCGTGGGTCAGTGCTGGTCCTAGAGTGTCTCCACGCCTCCAGGTAGCTGTCTTTGGTCCACCGCTGACGACCGCTCTTCCACTCGACGACCTTGGTCGGTTTCGATACCAGCAACTTCTCCGTCGCGTTCCCGATCGCGGTATCGTCGATCGTCGAAGAAACGTTCTTCGAAGAGTCGCGACCACGCGCGAGGCCAATAACCATCAGCAACAACAAACCCTTTGCCACCATTTCGAAATTTCCGCGGAACCAACCGGTTTCAGGCAAAAACTTTCCCAGCCTAGAGTCGCGTTCCCGATCGACCGACGTCGGAATCGAACGATCCTCGGGGCACGAAGTTTTCGAGTGACGGCGAAACATCGACCAAGGGAACGTCGAAGCTTCGCCCCGCCCGCCCCTCGGACGCGTCCTCTGCATATTAAGCGACTAGCGGTCCCCGGCCTATATTCGATCATTGTTTTCGCCTCGTACTCGATCGCCGTCGACTCAAAATCGTTCGAATTCGGACTTTCGTCGCGAATCATCCGCGAAGACTCCGTGTGACCAACCTTCGGCCGCCATCTTGGCAGCCACTCAATCGAGCTGCGCAGGCCAAGTGGCGCGGACGCAGCTTTGCTATTTTCGAGATCAACGAATTTTTTCTTGGTGTCTCGAGAATATTTCTAATGAATTCTTTCCATTTATTTTTCATAAACGTTTTTTATTACACTGTTTTACATTCTATTTACGAAGTAGGTTAAGGCAAGCAATGCCTACTTATGAAACCGATAGAAAAGTGTAATATAAAATACACACAAGGCCGTTTAACGTTGGTGATCGAACGTGGCCCGGTGTTTTCAACGTACCACGATCGTTGATATATTTCATTTAACACTACATTTACGGGCATTGATCGCACGTATATTTATTGATTTTTCTTTTAATTAGAATATGTATTCATGTCGTTGCATCAAACAAATTCAACATAAGTTGTTAAAAAATAATATTCACGCGCTCTGCAATTTTAAATATGGAATCTGACATCCGTCAAATTGACTCGAATATCTCAAAATGGACTTTCGATGGATATCTGCATCCTTTTCGTTTAGAATAATAGATCTATTAAAATTCTTTGCGTGTAATGCAACTACCTTTCCTATTACATGCTTCGAGTCGACAATGACCAACATTTTGAATTTGTTAACGCGTTTTTTCATAAAGACGAGCTTCGCCGTTTCCGGGAACTCGACCCGAACGAAACTGTCGCTGGAAGGCGTCGGTTCATTGATATGCGCCGGACGGGGCAAGCGATAACGGTCGCACGATTCATCGATCCTCCTACGTTCGTCGCGATCCACTAGCACACTTATCCGCGTCGCCCGCATTCTTGCGTCGAGCGAACGATAGTCGATTAGTCGAAGCGGTCGCGACGAAAGTGAAATCATCCGCTGCAGATTTTCGATCGAATCCGCTCTTCGACGCGTCGACGCCGTAGAGGTGAGAAATACAATATTCGCGCGTCCGTGGATCGCGTGATCGCGTAAGAAACTCGATACGCGACGGACAAGCGTTTTGTTACGATAAATACAATATGATCGCAACGATCTCTTCTCTGTGTGTTGGAATTAAGAATAAACATTCAGTAATTTCAGATTCTATTTGTCATTATAAATCATACTATTTATAATTCTTATTGATTTATTTTTCTGTACTGTATTATTATTATACGTATTTTGGGAAAGAAAAATCCCTGAAACAGGGTTTGCAATGTCATCGTGAGATCAATACGGGGAACAGGTATCCCAGCAACCACAGTTGCTTCGAAGTACAGTCGAATAATTTTCGTGTCTGTGGCGTTAGGCGAACGAAGGCGATGCGTTTTACGACGGTCGAACCATCGTACGTGAATACTCACGATTCTGATTGAGCGAGGACATTTTCTCATCAGCGTTTTCGTTCGATTCTTCAGATGGGCGATATTTGGAAAGTGTCGGGAGGTCGCGTACGTTGGAAGGGACGCCATCGTTGCAATCTCCGGCATTTACGCGCGATTCTTCGATCTGAGAAGCGGAAAGACGCGGATCGAACGGTTCGACGACCGCGAGAGAGCAGATGGCGCGTCCTGCATTGCCGGACATTCGGTGAAACTCGTTTCTTTTATCGTTATTATTACGATCGAAACATTACTGTTACGCAATTTTACCGTGGGAATTAAATTAACTTTAGTAGACGTAAGATTTGCAGCTCGCGTTGAATTTGCGTAGCTTTAGAATAGTAAAAGGAACTTCTGGGGCTGATTGGAACTTAAATCTAATTTTCCACGTCTTCAGGTGGCGTCCATATTCTCCATCGTGGAGAGAAAATCGAATCCGAGAGTCTTGATTTTCGGTTATCCGTCCATTCGACGGATAACATGCTGTTCGAACAGTCAAGAGGCGAATGGATACGCGTGCTGCGCGTTCACCGGTACCGAGTACCTGTTAGGCCAAACTATCTATCCTGATTTTCGAATAATCGTCTGGCACTGGAGAACCGGTGAACAAATGGCCGCCATAGACGCGACGATAACCGATCTGCGTAGTACGATTCTCGCGTGAGTCGAATTTCTACTCGAATAATACATCTGGATAACTGTTGGATGCAAGAAGCAAGAGGATTACTATAAGTTAATAATTATTTTAAAGCGTAATTTACTGTTACTGTTGTCGTTGTGTTGTCTTGTGCTGTGTGTGTGCTGTTTTGCGCTATGTTGCGCTGTAAAATAATTAGTTTTCGACAGATGCTCCAAAGATTCGCCTCAGCTGGTGGCACGATTCGAGCAAGAGACCAGCACCCTCTCGGTTTACCGTATTCTAGTCTGCTCGAAGATCGTTCGACTATTTCCTGTGATGCTTGAAACGGATTCTAGCCACAAACCAGTTGCCTTCTCCTGGTCTACGGGGGGAACGTTGCTTTTCTGCGACGAATCGGGCAACGTTTGGTCCGTCGATCTCGACGAGAATGACAATCGTCGCGCTCGAACGATCGTTCAGGCTCCCTTTCGATCGCGAAAGACTCCATCGTTGGTGGCTCACAAGGGCGGGGCGATGGTCGTCGAGATCCCTCCAGAAACGGATCGCGAGGTTCGAGCAACGGTAGGTCGTCGTTATCGTACAAAGTAGTAGAATACGAAACTCAAAATATATTTCATATTTATATTTTATTAATTAACGTTTCGTTCTCGTAGTTTTATAGAAAAAAGTCCAATGATCGGACGGAGAATTGGTGCGCAGTATGGACGATTTCGTTACCGTCGTTTCCCAGTTGGGCCGAGAGCCACCCCCGCGACGACAAGATTCTGATTCTCGGCGAGAACGGCGAACTGTTCGAAGTGATCGGCTCGTCGCGCAAACGTGGACCCCGTCTCGAATTTCTGTCGTCGGATAGTGCGGATTTCGTGGCCGTCGCTGCGTTTTCCGATCAGTTTCTCGCAGCTTTGGACCGTTCACATCGACTGGTCGTGCTGAACGCCTCCACCGGAAACGTCGTTTCCGCGGCGAAGCGGTCGTTGAAGCATCACGGCGAAGGTCGGTGAAAACAAAGACATACGTCAAGTGCCATTTCATCAAAAAGAAAATTCCAGTCGTTCGTTTGATCTCGCATCCCTCTGCGCCGATCCTGGCGGCGTGCAGCGCTACCGGAAACTGCGTTCTCGTCGAGGCTTCCGCGCTTCCTTCCCCGAAAATCGTCAGTTGCGTTCACCTGCAGAGGGAACCCTTGGACAGAATGAACTTCTCGGAGGAAGGACGCGTCCTGGGAGTCGGCTCGTCCCAAAATGGCCGACTGTTTATCCTCGTCCCGACGTTAGACCGTCGAACGACCATAAAAGTCGCCTGCACCATAGATGTTCAACGAAAGGTCTTCTTTCATACGTTATAAAATTTCAAAACTCAAGGTTTAATTTTATTCCCTTTTTACAAAAAAAAAAAAAATAAAAACGCTAGGTTCTGAACTTCCTGATTTACGAAACGAAGGAACATCGGGGGTCGAAGATCTTGGTCCTCGTCGGAGGACTCGATTCGAAGGATCCTCGAGCAGGAGACGAGATCCTGGTGCATACGCTAGTCGGCGACTTTTGCGAGGCGGCGAGTCGCGCGATAAAACTGTCGTCTTCGTTCGAGAAACTCTTCCACGGAATGGAAGGAAGCACGGAAGTATTTGGGGCGCCATACTTGTCGCGACAGCTGCACAGAATTCGATTCAAGGTAACAGGGTAGGGCGAAATCTCTAAAGAAATCATTTTCTCGTCTGGGGGTCCTCAGGGGTTCTATTTTATTTATCATATTGCCGTTTCTCAATATCAAATCCCTTGTGGCGCAACTTTGCTGGTGGAGGAAGCATGAAAGATTGTAAGAGGGTAGAAAACCTAGCAGGTCCTGCCTCAGAAACCCCACCAAAATCGTTGAACGCAGACAAACTTTGCTGAGGTAGTCGTCCTGGACGCTGTTCCCTCTTTGCACCAAACGAGGAATGTGCAAGTTGGCTTCGATCGCGTAGGGACGCGCGAATGTTCGCGTCTCCTCACCTGCGGCTACGACGGACTGATTGTCCTGCGGGACACCGGGGAACCACAGAAGGTCTTGGCGGTGTTTCCTGGACACCACAGGTCCCAGGGCGGCGCTCAATGGGCTGCGATCGTCGGTGACGCCGTCGTGTCGTTTGGCAGAAACGGGGACCTGGTCGCCAATAAGCTGCGCCCACCGTTCGTTGTTAATATATATTTTTAACTATTCTTCAAGTTAGTCTCTTTGCTAACAACCTAGGACGGGCATAGGTTCGTCGAGTACCTTCCCGGTCGATCCTGGTCGCCGGACAGCTTTACCCATTGGATCCCTGACGAATCCGCTCGAAGAGCAGCGGAAGAGCACGAAGAAGACAAGATGGCGGAGGACTGGTCGGCGGAAACGTGGGTGGACGCCATGACGCGCAAGCGTACGATGGATGAAGAGAAACGAGACCTGTCGTTGCGTCTCTCGATTATCAACGACTTTGACGATTTGAAGCGTCGGGTAATTTATTTATTGTTCGATTTACGGAATATACGCGATAGAGAATCGTGTTTTTGCAACAGGTAAAGGCCCTGCTCGACGCAAATGAGGCCGAATCGCCGGATGCGCGACTACCAATCAGCGCGTTCGACTTAGACGCGGAGGCTCGAGAGCGCAAGATGGCGGCTGCCAAATCGAGGGAGGAACAGCTGATCAAAAACACCGAGGAACTCATCGCCAGCCGTGAACGAGCGATCTCTTACTTGCGCGAGCGTTTTCTCGAACCGTTGGTCGTTCGACCGAAGAGCATTTCGTCCATTTTCGGGGAATCGAAGGTCACCAACTATCCCCTCGTCAAAGTCGATCAGGGAGAGATCGATCGTGGAGCCTGGTGTCGATTCTCGATGGAAACCAGAGAGCTAGTGTCGAGGTAATCGTCCAGGAGAAAATGGCGAGCGTCTTCTTTGCGTTCTATCATTGTCGTCGATTTCAGATTCGAGGAAGAGAATTCGGGCGCGATTCAAGAATTGAAAGAACGGAATCTTTTCGATCCGTGTCGCGGTTACATGGACGTTCTCGAGGCGTGTGCTACGGCGGAAGAACGAGAACTCGATTTGAAGGTACTCTGGTATTTGAATATTTATACGCTCCAAGCATTGAAATCGCTTACGATTAAAAGAACGATTAACATAACGATTACTAATGAGATCAATCATCTAATGAGTAATCGATTAACATAACGATTAGTAACGGTTACTAATAAGCAATTTATTCAAGTTGGGATTCAACAAACGGTTCAACGAGACACGATCCGCGAAGAAAAACGAGACCAAGATGGCGATCGAACGCGCAAGGAAAACGCGTCGATGCGTCGACGAGCTGAAAGAAACGTTTGACATCGACGCAAGCACGGACCTGCTGAACATTTCACGGTGGCGCGAAATAGAAATGGCCGACGACCGCAACGACTTCGATACGGACTCCAGCGACTCGTCTCTCGCGAACCCCGTCGTCTCTCCGACGGTGGACAAAAATCCCTCGGGGGACGTAAACTTTCGTCTAGAGACGCTAGAACAAATGATGGACGGTGTTCTCGAAATTAAGTAAGTTTCACCGAGTCCAACTCTCAATTTATTGTACTCTTCCGAACGCACCGTACTTCGCAGAACAGAATTGTCCACGCGACTAGTATCGGGTCAGTCGTTATAGTCAGCCTTCGCAAAGCGAAATTGCTCGACGCTGTCCTCATTCGACTTACTCGGAATACCACATTCCCTTTAGACTCCCTGCAATCGCGACACTTATGCATCATCCGTATTCGGGACAAAGCAGACAGTATGGAACGAGCGTTTAAATTATAGTATCGTCGAAGTAAAGTTACAGAGCGAGAATTGCACGAAACGCGCCCCCACCTTTCCTTTTCTGTTCTCCTACGAAATTCTCACGAGCAGAACCCACACGTACTTCAACCCAAATAAACACGTTAGATTGGAGGACAACGCGAAAAGGACTATTCCGAAGCCCAAGTGCTTGGAACGTAAGGATCTGTCTAATTACACGGAGGAAGATGTCGCGGCGATCGAATCGTACGAGAAGAAAATCCGAACTCGGGAAGCCCACAGACTCGAGTACAAATCGACGCTCGAAACCGAGATCGATCGCGTCACAGGTGCGTCGTTTCATTCGTTTATTCGTATCATTTTGTTGTATGAAAGTATCTTACACGGTAAAAAATAACGCAGATCACGACGTTCTGTTTAGAGGAACTTTCGAACGGCGTCAAAACGTTCGACGACCAGCTGACCGAGCTCTCCGCGGAGAAGGTACGAGTCGAAAGGTCCGTGCTCCTAGAAAAGCTGTCGAAATTCCAGAAGATCATCGGGCATCGAACGGTTGCTCGACGAAGAGGCGAGATCCTGCGTACAATTGAGACGGAAGTGGTTCCCGCGACGAAGCAAGCGCGCAGTCTCGCCGAGGAGTGCGAGTTGTTCGAGGCGGGCGTCGCCGAGCTGAGGAATCGGTACGAGGCTCTCCGCAAACGGGACAAGCTCCTCGAAGCGAAGTTTCGCGCGGAATTCGAAGCCGAGTTGAAGCAACCGATGGTGGAGCATCTGTTCCGCCATTATCGTCGAAGACCAAGGACCGCGGGGGCGGTGTGCGGCACGTCGCTGGCGTTCCTCGCCGAACTCACCGAACGAGCGATCGGCGATCGCAAAGAGGAATCCGTGATTCTACCTAGGGAATGGCAGGACTATCTTAGAAGTTTGGACGATCTCGACGCGATGCCGGACAATCTACCCCCTCGAATTGATCTCGGCCACTGGAACAACGCTTGTCGGCTCAGGAGACTCAAGATCGACGCGGAGATCAAGGTAAAATTCTAATTTATAGTTAATAAATTAATTTTGCAATCCTAGGAAGCCTCAAACGCCGGTATACTGGATGATCGAACGCTGCTTGCTGTTTTTGGCGTTATTTGACGAGCAGAATACAAAATAATGCGTGTATACCGTGTATAGACTGTCCAAGTTTGGGACGAGACTCGACGACGGACACCCGATACCTTTGCTTTTCTTTTTTTGAAACATTCCAGACACGCAAGTGGATTCTATGAGATGAGAGGCAAACGACCGTGACTGTGTATACTTTGGCGTGACGCGTGACGCTTCTTCCCCCCTGGATCGGGTTACTGGACACGTGCAATCCTGCGACGCAACGTCTAGCGACCGTTGAAATAAATAAACACACGATTCTTCCAAACCATAAAATCGAAACGATTTTCCATGTTGCACGATTCCCGCGAACAAGTTACTTTTCGATCGTACAGATCGTTTACTGCGAGGGAAACTTTTAAGGTTAGAAGCTGCGCGATCGAGCTGGCGGAAGCGGAACAGAGTCTGGCGTTCTATCGAAAAGCGTGTCTGGCGGCTCGAGCCACGGTCAATCGACGCAAAGAGACGGTGCAACGACTGGAAAAGTCGTTGATCGATCTGACGGACGACCAGGAAGTCATCTTGCTCCTGAAGACCGGACAGCTACAGAAGCAACCTCGCGGCGAATCAACTTCCGAGTGGGAGGAGACCGTGCTAATTACGCGGGAAGAGCTTGACCGCGTCAGGGAGGCGATCGTGGAGGCCGGAGATCGAAAATTGGCAGCTCTGCAGCGGGTGATGAGGTTAGGAAGAACCATAGCTTTCGAGGAGTGGCGACACGCGCTCGTGCAGAAGACGATGGAAAATTTGCAGGAAAATCTGAAGGATCTTTCGACCGTCAAGGTAATCTTTCGGGCCAGAGACTGCCAAATATTTATTTATCATAATAAAATTATATACGAATGAATGGTCAGTCGCGTACTGATGAGAAAGAAAGGTTGAGCGTGTCCCTCTGGCGACGAGTACAAGAAGTGTCGCCCCATTTCAGATAAAACTTTCACACCTTCTCGAATTTTTTTCTCGAAACTGCGTAGAATTTCGGGGGTATGTCTATTAACCAAAAATGATTGTAATTGACCCCCACAATCGACAATAATTTTTCCAGAACGATTTGAAATTTTTTTTTTCCATCGAAAAATTTCACACCTTCTCGAATTTTTTTCTCGAAACTGCGTAGGATTTCGGGGTTATGTCTATTCACCAAAAATGATTGTAATTAACCCCTGCAGCTAACAATATTTTTTTCAGAACGATTTGAAATATTTTAATTTCGTCGAAAAATTTCTCACCTTCTCGAATTTTTTTCTAGAAAGTGGGTAGGATTTCGGGGGTATGTGTAATGACCAAAAATGATTGTAATTTACCCTCGCATCCGAATATAATTTTTTTAGAACGATTTGAAATATTTTAATTTCGTCGAAAAATTTCACACCTTCTCGAATTTTTTTCTAGAAAGTGGGTAGGATTTCGAGGGTATGTCTAATGACCAAAAAGGATTGTAATTGACCCCCGTAACCAAAAATAATTTTTCCAAAACGATTTGAAAATTTTTCTTTTCGTCGAAATAGGGACCTAATTAGATTTACGATAAGGAATTTTTTTCTCGAAAGTGCGTAGGATTTCGAGGGTATGTCTATTCACCAAAAATGATTGTAATTAACCCCTGCAGCTAACAATATTTTTTTCAGAACGATTTGAAATATTTTAATTTCGTCGAAAAATTTCTCACCTTCTCGAATTTTTTTCTAGAAAGTGGGTAGGATTTCGGGGGTATGCGTAATGACCAAAAATGATTGTAATTGACCCTCGCAACCGAATATAATTTTTTTAGAACGATTTGAAATTTTTTTTTTCCATCGAAAAATTTCACATCTCGAATTTTTTTCTAGAAAGTGGGTAGGATTTCGGGGGTATGCGTAATGACCAAAAATGATTGTAATTGACCCTCGCAATCGAATATAATTTTTTTAGAACGATTTGAACACCCTATTCGAGGTAGAGAACAGTGCTTATAGATATTTACGATTCAGGTGAGCAGAATGATGCGAGAGTGTGTCGATCGTTATCCGGACGGGACCATCCCAAAAGAGGAATTGGAAACGCTCGAGAGGGACTTTCTCGCGCGACAAACGGTGAGCGACTCGATCGAAGACGATCGTGACCGAGGATCGATGAAAATTTTCGTTTCAGAAACTAGTGGGGGCAGTGGAAGAGGAGAGGGTTAAACTGCGCGAGATAGCGAGCGCTACGCGAAAATGGCAAGATAGAAACGCAAAACTGCTCGAGGAGATCGAGCGGTCCAAGACCGAGACGGACGAACTTCGCGTGGCGGCGCGCGATCCGCTTCGCTCGAAGGCTGCAGCGTTCAAACGAAAAAAGATGCGCGCGATAACGCGGAAAGCTCGTCTGGCGCGGACCATCCGCGAGAACTTCGAGGATCTGCTGACTCTGCACAGCCAACTAGAAATTTCGAAACTTAGGACTTTCCCAACGTTGAAGCTACAAGTTTGAAACGACGCTCTTGCTGGAACCGTTATTCGACGCCATTTTTAATATCAAAGTCCGCTACGGGGGATTAAATAAATTTTCTTCTTAATACTTCGAACGATTTCCTAGGTTTAATTACTATTATCGCGGCACGGGACACACCACGTACGATTCTAACTTTACTATCGATCGCAGTGAAAGTCACGAAGTTGTACGATTCTATAAATAAAGTAACTTTTACCTGCACTTCACAGGACAAAAGTATTTGTACAGTTCCTTTGTAAACAATATTAAAACCTTGAAATAATGCGTACCAATTTATAATAACAATGTTTCGCCAAATAAATTTTTGGGGTCATGCTTGGAACGTTAACTATAATTTTCTAAATCGAATCCCAGTTTTCAAAGATGGCGGCAGTATTCGACGACAATGTACATCCCAAGAGTTTTGGTTTTCTTTGAAGCGCAATTGCAGTCGGCGAGCGCACCTCGCGGCATTTGGGAAGAAGTCGTATCATAGGATAATGGACGTCGTTAGAGAGTACTTTATTTTGCACACAGCAATTGGAGCAAGTGCTTCCTTTGCGGGTGACATGGTTTGAAAGTGCCTGCGGACAGTTGTTTGCCCGATAGAGAACAGCGGCTGGTGAGCAACAGCAAACAAAAGACTGGACAGCCGGGCAGATTATTCGTTCGACCTTGGTGTATCTGGGAAGTCCCCGACTCCGCGTCGCCTCAGATGCACTGAATTAAACGGGTTTTCCCGCGACACGATCGGATTTTCCTTCTCCATCGATATCCGAGCTTCGAAACGCGTTGTTGTCGCGATAATGCCGGTGGGGTCTCGAGTGCAGAGGTCAGTGCAGTTATCGACTGTTGTTTTTTCGATCGCTACGCTCGAGAAACGTTTGGGTTTCGTAGATAGGGCAAATTTTATTCATCCTCCCCCTATATCCGAGACAAAAAATTTGGGAATTATTTTTATCAAAACATCGTACAAACAATCTTTTGTAATTTTATAATCTACTTAGGGCGAACTAAAATTTTTGTAAATCGACCAGCCTTTGTCCCGTGAATGAACAAATGAATAAATAAATTTTTCTGGCTCTGGACACGCCGAGAATCGCGACAGGGCGTTTGCTGGTGGTTCCTATGGACGCGCATCCTCGACCTTCCGGCGTTCGCTCGCGACGTCGCGCAGAATAAACAACAACACCGGTTTGGAAAACGAGAAAAAATGGAAAGAAAAGGCGATTCGAGCGACGAATACCGACGGAGACCGGAGTCGCGAGAAAAGGAGAAGAAACGATAACCGCGACGAGGTCACGCCTCTCCTCCTCCAATCATTCTCTCCTATATAAGGTGGACGCCGGTGTCGCGTAGACCGTGTATCGTGTCGTGAGTCTCCTAACCGTTCCTCGCGCCGATCATAGTCGTTTAACTGGCTTTCGCTTCGCACCATGATCTTCGGATTTCGCGTTTTCTTCGCTGCACTCGCGGCGCTCGCGATCGCTGACGGGCCTATCTTCGCCGCGGCTGAAAACGATGCTCCCTCCGGGCGTGTTTGTGAGTAGATTTCTTAAACTGAACGCTTCGTTTCGTTCCAACGGAAAACACCGGCTAACAAGGGACCATCCCGAGGTGTAAATCTCCAATTTTGATGAAACTTCGCAATTATGTAGTTCTCATAAATCTATTAGACACGAATTTTTTTGGAGCTGCTAATATTCACTTTAAGGGGTTGAAATCAGCCCTCAAAGTTGGGGGTTCGAAACATACTTTGTTGAATATCTCGGAAACTATTAGAGACAGGGGTGTGCTTCGAATGGATGAAATTTATGTTTTTAAACGGCGAATTTGATGGTGTAAAGAGATTTACAAAACTATTATTTGTTTAAACAATATGTTAAAAAACAGCACATTTTTTTATTTTTCTCGTTGGATATTAATGATTTTTTTTTCTCCATTTGTACAGAGAAACTACACATCCATATACAAAATACGGATAAATTGGAATTTTGATTTTTTCACAATAAAGAAAGATTTTATATTTGTAATGTATGCGATCTGGTACTTCGTACAACACGAAATACGGAAAAAATTCTCGTGAAAAAAATCAAAATTCCAATTTATCCGTATTTTATACATGGATGTGTAGTTTCTCTGTACAAATGGAGAAAAAAAAATCATTAATATCCAACGAGAAAAATAAAAAAATATGCTATTTTTTAACATATTGTTTAAACAAATAAAAGTTTTGCAAATCTCTTTACACCATCAAATTCGCCGTTTAAAAACATAAATTTCATCCATTCGAAGCACACCCCTATCTCTAATAGTTCCCGAGATATTTAACAAAGTATATTTCGAACCCCCAACTTTGAGGGCTGATTTCAACCCCTTAAAGTGAATATTAGCAGTTACAAAAAAATACGTGTCTAATAGATTTATGAGAACTACATAATTGCGAAGTTTCATCAAAATTGGAGATTTACACCTCGGGATGGTCCCTTGTAAGCTAGGTAGGAATGCAACAGCGCGCAGAAATCGTAAACAAGACGATTCCACAATACGGTTCGAGTAAAAAAATAAGTTGTTTACGCGACTGAAAGTTGCAACACCGATAATGGATCTTGGACACGTTTGTTTAAACTCCCTTTGTTGGAACGAAATTTCACCCAGTGACCGATTAACTGATCTCCGGTTACGCGAACGAAAAATGAATAGGTAGTACGTCCCCCCGCCACGATAGGTTAATAGTTCCATTGTACACGATTTAGAGGTTGCTAACCATCTCGAACGCTAACAAGGAATATTTAAGAGTCCTCGGTTTGCCCGCGATATACTTAACCCCTTAACGCTCGTATTTTTCAGGTTAAGAATGATCAGTTTTCTTTGTCGAATTTGTTTCTAAAAATGCGGTTTTTGTTACTTACAATGTTGTATGCAACGTATAATTTGAGAGAAAACAAATATTATCATCCCTTAAGCTATTAGATTAAACAAATATCGTTTTTCAAAGCAGTCAGACTCGGGCATGAACGTTAAGGGGCTAACGTTGACGGTTGCACGAACTCTTTGAGGTTAGGTGGGTCAGAAACTGTCCCGCCTTTTTTTCCCGCCAGTTTATATACGTTTGCATGAATTAAATTGAACCGTAAATTACTGGGAAATAATACAGAAACCCTAGAACTAATCCTGATCGTTTTTGCTTCGTCGATGCACCGACAGTCACGATATGCGTGCCGGAAGTGTATTGGAAGGATTGCGCGGACATGATGAAGGATTCGGCCGATAAGGGAATTCCGGTTTCGTGCATTTCTGGTCGCGATCGGTACGAATGTATCGACAGAGTCGGAAAGAAGGAGGCGGACGTGGTGGCCGTCGATCCCGAGGACATGTATCTGGTGGCAAAGAACAACGAGCTGGCCGCGAAAGCCGGGTACAGTGTCGTCGAACAGGTAAGAAACAAAAGGAAAATGGAAAACAGTCCACGTTTTTTAAAGTATAGCGCGCGATAAATTCGTCCGTCGGGTTGTTTTTTAGGTGAGAACCAAGGAGGAACCGGACGCGGTCTATCGATACGAAGCCGTGTGCGTGGTGCACAAAGACCTGGCCATAAACAACGTGCAGGAACTGCGCGGATTGAAATCCTGTCACACGGGCGTGGGACGGAACGTTGGCTACAAAATACCGATCACCAAACTTACCGCCATGGGGGTGTTGAACAACGTAAACGATCCTCAGTACTCTGCTCGCGAGAACGAGCTTCGTGCTTTAAGCTCGCTCTTCTCAAAGGGATGCTTGGTCGGCACCTGGTCGCCGGATCCAGCCATCAACCGACGACTCAGTAAGATTTCGACAAACGTTCCCGCCTAAATTCTTCGATGGCGTTGTTGCCTCCTTTCTGCGTGTTACAAAGCACCGACACTCTTGTACGCGCGAAATACATTCCGTCATTTCGATTTTCCAGAGGAAACCTACTCGAACATGTGCGCTCTGTGCGAGAAACCCAACGTTTGCGACTATCCTGATATTTATTCGGGATACGAGGGTGCGTTGCGGTGCCTCGCTCACAATGGCGGCGACGTCGCTTGGACCAAGGTGATCTACGTGAAACGTTTCTTCGGTTTACCGGTAGGCGTCTCCCCGGCGGTTCCCACGAACGAGAACCCTGCTGATTACCGATACTTCTGCCCGGACGGTACCAAAGTACCGATCGACGCTAACACCAAGCCCTGCACCTGGGCAGCCAGACCTTGGCAGGGTTACATGGCCAACGGGGCCGTCAGCGACACCCGGGCCTTGCAAAAGGTACACGTTTCGTTCTATAGCTGACTCGATGATGTATCAATTTCGTACCAAAACCACAGACGAGGCATACGAGTAGACCTACAGACTCTCATGCCTCATCTATCAAGGAGCAATTTTTCGATAAAATTAAAATATTTCAAATCGTTCTGGAAAAATTATTTTCGGTTGCGGGGGTCAATTGCAATCATTTTTGGTGAACAAACATACCCCCGAAATCCTACGCAGTTTCGAGAAAAAAATTCGAGTAGGTGGACAAATTTTTCGACAAAATTGAAATATTTCAAATCGTTCTGAAAAAATTATTTTCGGTTGCGGGGGTCAATTGCAATCATTTTTGGTGAATAGACATACCCCCAAAATCCTACGCAGTTTTGAGAAAAAAATTCGAAAATGTGTGAAATTTTTCGACAAAATTGAAATATTTCAAATCGTTCTGAAAAAAATATTGTTAGCTGTGGGGGTCAATTACAATAATTTTTGGTGAATAGACATACCCCCGAAATCTTACGCAGTCTCGAGAAAAAAATTCGAGTAGGTGGACAAATTTTTCGATAAAATTAAAATATTTCAAATCATTCTGGAAAAATTATTTTTGGGTGCGGGGGTCAATTGCAATCATTTTTGGTGAATAGACATACCCCCGAAATCTTACGCAGTTACGAGAAAAAAATTCGAGTAGGTGGACAAATTTTTCGACGAAATTAAAATATTTCAAATCGTTCTGAAAAAAATATTGTTAGCTGTGGGGTTCAATTACAATCATTTTTGGTGAATAGACATACCCCCGAAATCTTACGCAGTCTCGAGAAAAAAATTCGAGTAGGTGGACAAATTTTTCGATAAAATTCAAATATTTCAAATCATTCTGGAAAAATTATTTTCGGTTGCGGGGGTCAATTACAATCATTTTTAGTGAATAGACATACCCCCGAAATCTTACGCAGTTTCGAGAAAAAAATTCGAGTAGGTGGACAAATTTTTCGATAAAATTAAAATATTTCAAATCATTCTGGAAAAATTATTTTCGGTTGCGGGGGTCAATTGCAATCATTTTTGGTGAATAGGCATACCCCCGAAATCCTATCCACTTTCTAGAAAAAAATTCGAGAAGGTGTGAAATTTTTCGACGAAAATAAAATATTTCAAATCGTTCTGAAAAAATTATTTTCGTTTGCGGGGGTCAATTACAATCATTTTTGGTGAATAGACATAACCCCGAAATCCTACGCAGTTTCGAGAAAAAAATTCGAGTAGGTGGACAAATTTTTCGATAAAATTCAAATATTTCAAATCGTTCTGGAAAAATTATTTTCGGTTGCGGGGGTCAATTGCAATCATTTTTGGTGAATAGACATACCCCCGAAATCCTACGCAGTTTCGAGAAAAAAATTCGAGAAGGTATTGCAAAAATTCTTTACCGAATTTTATATTCTGTTTCACTTTCTCTTGTGTTCTTTTTTTTAACCTCTTGGTAATGTTACTGGTGACTCGAAAATGGTAATAGGGCCTAGAGACCCAGAAAAATGGTCCGAAAAACTACAATGGATATAAGGATTCTCGCTTTACGAATTTTCATTCTCCGAATTCTTTGGTTCCACGAACTTCGTTAAATTGCATCCTCGATACGATGAGAGATGATTCGCAGGCTTATTTAAAGTATTCTTAGGCGTTCGTTTTCCTGCCCGTTTTCACCCGTTCCGAATTATCGCAGGAATTGACGGATCTCGGTAAGCTTGGGGAGGAAGAAAAGGCGAGCTGGTGGAAGGACATCATGCTCCTGGACAACAAGACTCTGGCCGTACCAGCGCCGGTCGTGTCGCCCGAGAACCACTTGAAGAACTCTAAATACTTGGACGTGATCGAAAGAGACTCCGGATCCGTGGGCAAACTTGCCCGCTGGTGCGTCTGGAGCCAAGGAGCGCTCGACAAGTGCCGTGCTCTTGCCAAAGCGGCGTTCTCGAGGTACTTACTTAAGTTACGAAACAATTTTACCAATCATCACGGAGGTTGGTAAAAAATACTTCATAAATAGAAGTAGCACAGTGTAATAAACAATTCTACGGAAGAAGAAAGATACAGCTTACCGTTTCTCCTTGTACGCAGAGACGTCAGGCCGAAACTCGAATGCAAGATGGAGAAGGACGAGGACTCGTGCTTGAAAGCCGTCAAGGAAGACAAGGCCGATCTGGTCGTGGTCGAGGGAGGCTCAATCGCTCGAGCGATTAAGGACTATAACGCGGTTCCCATAATCGCGGAAACTTACGGACAAGGCACGACGAACAACAGCGAAAGACCGGCGGTCGCGGTCGTCAAAGAGTCCAGCGGAATCAACAAACTCGGTAAGCCTACGCGTTCTATGCGAACTTTGAGCGAATAAGATTTTCTGCGAACGATAACCGGTTCGATCGGTCCGTGTTTTAGAGGATCTGAGGCAAAAGAAGTCGTGTCACAGCGGATACAAGGGTGACTTCGCGGGTTGGGATGCTCCGATGCACGTGCTGAAGGAGAAAGGCTTGTTGAACTCCGTGGACGATGCTGGCGAGTTCTTCTCGGGATCCTGTGCCCCGGGCGCGGACCCTAATTCGAAGCTCTGCGCTCAGTGCGTAGGAAGCGCCATGTCTAACGATGACCAAGTTCGACGGGCCACCAAGTGCAAACCCAACAACTCCGAAGCGTTCAAGGGCGGCGAAGGAGCCCTGAAGTAAGTATTCACATTTGTAACTGGCGAAACGTGGGAGTATTTGAGGTTAGCTTGCTTAGTACCAAGATTCGACGCGCTCTAGGCGCTGCAGTCGCGTCAGCCATGGCTGTACAACTTACCTCAGGCGCCCTAAAACGATTCACGCATCGATTTCAGGTGTCTGTTATCGGGTCAAGGAGACGTCGCGTTTGTGCCGTTTACCGCCTTGTCAAATATCGGTGAGTATTCGTGAATCATTAAATCCCGTACGTAAATGAATAAATACAATTCCAAAGCGTGGAAGTAAGCGAATGTGAACTTTGGCAACGAAATTTTTCAGAGAAACTAAATCCGTCCGACAAACCAAAGGAGAAGTGCCAATTGCTTTGTCCTGGAGGCAACCGTGCGCCCCTCGACGCCTGGACCACGTGTAACTTTGGCATGGAGCCGCCTCGAGTGGTCCTCAGCTCCGGTGATAAATCCGTAAACGCTCTGGAGGAGTTCACCCACGGCATATTGGCCGCGAGCTCCCTGTACGCGAAACGACCGGATCTTCTGCACCTGTTTGGCACTTGGGCCGACGTGTCGAACTCTTTGTTCAAGGTAACCGACCCCCCTGATCGCGATAATTAGCTTTAGCTAACCGTTTCAAACCGTTTCTTTCGTTCCAGGACGACACCAAGGGACTCGTCTCCATCGACAAATCGTGGAACAAGTGGAACGAATGGCAGGAAACCAAACAGAAATACGGTTTAGCTTGATAAACGAAATCTCGCCCCGTTGGATCGACACGAAATAAAACTTTATGATAACAGTTTAAACCGAATTAATTCGTTCATATCGAAGCTATTACTCTGTTTCATTGTTTCTCGTTAGTAGCTATCTAACATTCCAGCTTCTTTTTTCGTTGGTGTGAGAAATATACACTTAATTCTCTTTCCGCATGGGTTCGATTTAACGAGATCCAGAAAAGGAAAACTTGCTTTATCGTTTTGCGCGTGTCTTTTGCTTCGAAAGAGCGTTCGAAAATCGACCTTTTTTAATGTTTCAGTGTTTGAATACAATAAACAATATATATATATTCGCGTTACACAATCGCAACGCTGATAATGCATACCCATGTTAAAAGAATATACGTTTGTCTTTTCATAAAAATTTTATCTGTACGATTTATTGGAACCTTTCCTTTCGTGTTGTGTCGTGGAATACAGAGAACAATCTCACCAGTCAAAGCCATTAGTAGTTTTGCTACTGTTTCAACTACTTCAGTTATTTCTGTATCTATTATTACTGTCACAGTTTTATCAGAGACGAGATATACGAGTAGACCTTTCACCTAATGTATTTTTTCGGCCCGTTTCTCTGGGGCTTTACAACCCCATTACCATTTCCGTGCCACTCGCAACGTTACCAACAGATTTAGAAATGAACACAAGAGGAAGTGAGACAGAAAATTAAATTACAGAAATTTTATTATTTTTTAACCGAATGAAAGCTGTAGGGTTCATAATTGGACGTTAATCGATTAATTTCATTGGAGTAATCAATCGATTAAGATTATTTAAAAATTTCAAGATTATTAAAATAGCTAAGGATGTATCTCAATGATACGTATACCGCAACTCACATGTATTTACGCATGGACAGCTTCGAGAATTCAAGAAAGAAGGCGAATGTGAGTCTTTCTTTCTTGCTTTCGAAACAGCTGAAATCCGAGGTAAAGACTGGACCTATCGTTAGTGGGATGAACGCTATCGTTGTACCATGAGTGTCTTATAACATAAGATACTCTCCTCCAAAGTGGAACAAAATGTTAAAAAAATCATGCATCAAATTGTAAGGGGATCCTCGTAAGAAGGCTTTAATCTTCGTAATGGTTTTAATGGGTCGATTAATGGCTAGCTTATGGTCACTGGTGGTCAACAGTGAGGCTGACATTAAGGTCAGCGGTCCAGTGAAAATCCAGAAAGGGTCAAGAGATGGGACCAATCGAAATAGCATTGTTCTCTAACAGTTCTTATCTCTTCATGTTGACACTGTCTCCCCACTCTTCGACTTCCCCACTGGAAGGCTACCGCTGGACAAACATTCTTCAGTTCCCCT
This sequence comes from Colletes latitarsis, assembly GCF_051014445.1. Taxonomy (NCBI): domain Eukaryota; kingdom Metazoa; phylum Arthropoda; class Insecta; order Hymenoptera; family Colletidae; genus Colletes; species Colletes latitarsis. The sequence continues at coordinate 30,150,755 of NC_135143.1, forward strand.
GGAGCATCCAGGGGAATCGGGTCTCGCGGGCCGAAGTCAGGCCATTCGTGGAGCGGTGACCACTGGGGGGACCAGGGCTGACCAGGACTGACCAGGACTGACCACTACTGACCAGTGCCGGACCGTGATGACCACTGGTAAGAATTATTTAAAATTGCTCTCCCCACTTCTATTTTGTCGTTTGATACCAATTCAACGTTATGGAACTGTCTAACGCTTTTGCTAAATTACGAATCGTTTCTTATGTTACAGCTGGACCTCTGGTGCTGCTTCCTTGGTAATGGTAACTAATGCTCAACAAGTAGTAAGTTCACTTTACTTGTTTATGTTATTATCACAGAATTGACCAGTTTATTTTATTTGTTTGATCATAATTCGGTGTTGTTTTACTGTCCGGTTTTATCTGGTTATTATGTGTTCCTCCTCTATTTCTACTTCTGCCTTATTTTTTGAATTGACATAATTGTGTTGGATCATGTACCATTTTTGTTTGTATATTATTTTATGTATTTTGTTTGTATATTATTTTATGAATTTCGATGTCACTAATTAGAATAAGATTTTTATTCTTGGTCTATTTCGCTAAGATATTTTGTTTAATTCTTGGGTATTTTCATTCTTTGATTTCATCGTTGGATTTTCAATTCTGCGTTGGATTTTCAATCTTTGTTTCTGTTCGTCTTTGAAATTTGTATGGTTCTTCGGACAATTTTTGTAGTCATTTGCTATATTACTTCGACATTATACTCTCGTTACGCAAGTATAGGTGGAATACTTTGTTCGTAACATGTGTAAATTTTGTACATTTCCTTAGGTAGGTCTAGCATCGAGAATCTTATAGATTCTCACTTTTAGGTACATCAGCACGACTAATTATTCCATCGCTTCGTCTAGTTTGCATGGTGTTTATTAAATTTCCTTTCGTATGTCACTAATATGGGTATCAATTTTAGTTTCAGATTATTCGCAGGGACATCGAAGTAAGACGCCACAACCGCCGAGGGACATTTAATTCTAAGTCGATTAGATTTAAGCTTCGTCGCGAATCTTAAAATTAACGTCGAAGATTTCTTTATTATATGTATCTCCGCGTCTGTACCAAGCAATTATTCAACAAGTAGCTTCTCGTTGTCTCGTTCCCTCGTTCCTAGCTTCGGTCACCGCTGTTTCATCGATTGAAACATGTGATCGGCCGTGTATCTGGTCCTACAGATCTAATCGCCTTCCCTTGGTAAGCTTGATTGAGGGAAAACGGCACTTCGCTGGAAGGTGTGGAGTTTCCGTATTCTGCGGAAACGCATACCTTCCAGCGGAAGTCGACTCTGTCTCAGGTACTCTCTCTTTTGTCAGACAACCTAAGTCGGGTCCTTCGGGCTCCCGGCGGGTTGCGTTGGAGAAATGGAGACCTCGATTCGGAGTTGCAGTTCTCTGTTTTCTTGTTGAGATCGAGTTAGCAAGGGCAGTAGGTTCGATCCTCGGATCCGCTGCACGGTTCAGCCTCGCGTCGCGTCGCGTATCCCACGATTTAGCTTCATCCCTCTTTTTAACCACATAATTGCTTGGTACAAGGAACTTTGTTTCCTTCTATCGTCCGAATTTTAGCTTCAACTTGACTAGACTTGAGCTTCGACGTTAATTTTAAGTCCCTATTGTATGCGTCTCCCAATATTGCCAAGTAATTATTTAACAAGTAGCTTCTCTCGACTCGTTCTCTCGTTTCTTGCTTCGGTCACCACTGTTTCGTCGAACGAAACATGTGATCGGCCGTCCAGTTTGTCCGAAAGATCTAGTCGCCTGCCAATGATAGATCGATTTCTAGAAATAGAAATCAATCTACCAAGGGTAGTGTTGATTTGATCCGAAGATCTGCTGCACGGTTCAGCATCGCGTCGCGTCGCGTCTCCAACAATTTAACTTCATCCCTTTTTAAACAAAATAATTACTTGGCATGACTAATCTAGTTTCTAAGGATGTAAAAGGGAGATCGATGGAACTTGGATTCCATCTATCTCCCTTCGGGTCTCCATTCGCAGCAACCTCCTCGTGGTGAGACCTGGGTAATATTATTTACGTTTAATTAATAATCGTATCGCTCTTAGCTGGGTAATGCAATTATTAATTAAAAACTAAATAATATTAGCAAATTGGCTGCGATCCGCCTTGCATAGGTCATCATGAATATAAAGCTTCTTCGCTAGGTTAGTTTTGATTCTCATTGATTCATCAAAGATTCTAGAGCATTGTCAGACCAGGTATACGAGTAGATTATCATTTTCGTGCTATTTGTAATATTACCAACAGATTTAGAAATGAATTTCAATCCCTGCATAGTCAACTCACATGTATTTATGCACACACTACAGCTGTCAGCCCATCGATACTAATTCAGTGAATAGTTTGTCAACTGACCACCATCCATGAGAAGAGGATGCTAAAAACACCCCTGAATTTTCAGGTCGGTATGGCAGTCAGATTGGGCCACGAAAGTCCATAAAGTGTAAGGTCTACTCGTATACATCGTCTGTGCTTTCACCTTATGGACTTTCGTGGCCCAGTCTGACTGCCATACCGACCTGAAAATTTCTTTTAGCGTCCTCGTCAGTTGAGAAACTATTCACTGAATTAGTATCGATGGGCAGACAGCTATAGTGTATGCGTAAATGCATGTGAGTTGACTATGCAGGGATTGAAATTCATTTCTAAATCTGTTGGTAATGTTGCGAGTGACACGAAAATGGTAATGGGGCTCTAGAGCCCCAGAAAAATGGGCCGAAAAAATACATTGGGTGAAAGGTCTACTCGTATACCTCGTCTGTGCTATTACACAACTTCACATATGCTTAGCATAGTTGTCAGGCCTATTTTCAACCCGACTGGTAATAAAGGTGGCTGTGATTTTATCGATCTCAGTGATGGAGTTGCGTTACATAGTTCTCGGGCTCATCGTCGTTCAAGCGAGGAGGTCGCCACTGACTTTTGAAGAGCTTACACGAGTGCGACACCAAAGTTCTAAAGACGAAACATCTATTCCGTATCTCGTCTGTCGTAGACACTATCGATAACGTTGTCGATACATGTCGGTAACATCTACACATTATCGACGCGTTGGATATTTATCGATAAGTTGTCGATAACATATCGACATTCGTCAGCAGCAACTTCGATCGACAGTACTAAAGCGTTCACTCGTAACGAAAAGACTAAGGACGATACTCTGTTATTATTGTAACCTCTTAACGAGTACGAGATATTATTTCTTACTTGATTCAATCGAGCCGAATTCCAAAAACGTATCAGAGTTACCGTTGACGATACGGTAACAGCGTAACGATCGTTAACGAGTATAACACGCATACTACACGGAAAGGACATCGTCAGGTTCTGAAACGGCTTTGAAATCACGGCGCCAACGGTCGCAAAGTGAAAAAGGAATTGGGCGTGGGCGCGTAGCGATGCCTTTATAGGAATACGAGAATCATCGTGGAAACTTAATTATTCGGGTTATCGCGCGCGTGTTGCGTGTGCGTGCGCTTTCGTCGAGTGTTTCATCTATTAGAAAATAACGTTGACCTCATCTCTTCCGACGGGATACGAAAAGTGTTTCAGCCTCTTTAGGCTAATTCGACGCGTACGACGCACGTCGAATCGATTTTTCGTCAACGACCGTCGATCACGACGGAGAATCACGTTTCGTGCATTTTTCCAAGAAATCGAAGCATAAAATAATCAGAACGAGACCAGATTCGGTTTAAAAATGGTTTTTTATTTCACCTTGAGACCCCACGATGATAGACTAGGGGGGAAAAAAAAGTCTCGATATTACTGGGTGACCGTCGTCGCGCGAATACGAGTAGGTGTATCCTCGCGTACCAACAGCTATTAATCTCCGTTGGATCGTGAAAAACGAATCGTTAACCCGTAACGGCGAATCCAGTTCGCATGAATTTTCCGATCGACCGCGACGCGGACATTTGCGTTGTAAATAAACGCGATCGCTCGTTACCCATTAAAAGAAACCGCTCGACGGTTTCGTGAGCGTCGCGTCGGGTTTTTTTACGGCCGGCTGGCACCGAATTAGCGAGATCCTTCCCGTTTGTTTCCTCAGCGCATGAGACGAATTAGCACCCGATTAACGGGAGGGAAACCCTTTCGGGGCCGAAAAAATTCTCACGGTCCGCGGCGTATCGGGAGAGGAAAGCCGGTGAGAAAGTAAAGAACGAAGCGTTCGAGGTTATGTACTCGCGTTACGACAAAATCCGTTGGGCAACGGATTCGTAAAAATGTTCGCTTTTAGTTCGCGCGTTAGTCGCGGGGCGCGAACGATGGTGATTAATGGCTGCCGGAGCTTTTCTGAATCCTAATCCTAGGCAGCTCGGATCCTCGAACGATGTTATGCAACGACCCATGTACAGGGTGGCCTGCTAATTTTCTCACTTTCCATAATAATAATAATAATAATAATAATAAGAGTTCGTTTTGTGGTTTCTCAGTGGTTCAATTGACCACCAAAATGGGGTATTAACTTTTGTATAAACATTTTTAAATGAATAGAAATAATAAAGGTAATTTAAAAAATGAAATTCCTTATATTTGAGTGCATATAAAATTGCTCCATCTACTGCAGAGACACATGATATGTTATTATGAATCGGAAGTAGTTTTTAAATGTGTAACCATTATTTCGATATTTTTAAATGGGCAGAAATGATAAAGAGAAGGTGGACAAATTTTTCGACAAAATTCAAAAATTTCAAATCGTTGTAAAAAAATTATTTTCGTTTGTGGGGGTCAATTACAATCATTTTTGGTGAATAGACATACCCCCGAAATCCTACGCAGTTTCGAGAAAAAAATTCGAGTAGGTGGACAAATTTTTTGGCAAAATTGAAAAATTTCAAATCGCTCTGGAAAAATTATTTTCGGTTGCGGGGGTCAATTGCAATCATTTTTGGTGAATAGACATACCCCCGAAATCTTGCGCATTTTCGAGAAAAAAATTCAGTACTGGCGGAACTTTAAACGTTAATAACTTTTTAACGAAGCCTCAATCAACAAATTAAAATTCTTGATTTTCGTCTTATTTTGGCCTCTAGAATCCCCCATTAAAATTTTTCCCAGGATTACCCAAACACCCTGTATAAGTATTTTTAAACGGGCAAAAATAATAAAGGAAATTTACAAAAAGAAATTCCTTACGTTTGGGGCTATCTAAATATGTTACCTAAGCTTGCATTTAGAAATCGTGATCCTAAAACATTTACAGGAGTCTACATCCGTTATAAGGGGGTTTCCAATGGCGTTTTGACCGGAAGTACCACGTTTGTTTCGTCTATGCAGACGGATGGTCAGCGGGGCACCGAGTATACTATGTTCTCTGTATCGCGATACATCTGCGTTCGGTGTTACGCAATATAATCCTAGATTACGGGTAAATGAAATTTTTGCCCGTGGTTGCACTCCCATCCGAATCATATATGGAGGCGCTTGGCCTATCGGATAGCCATCGGGCGCGAGCGATCTGGCATTCGCGGCCGTTCTCGTGAATGGGCACGGCTCGTGGACCCAAGCGGCGGCCGGGTATGAATGAAATAGTAAATATAATTGACAGAAGGGCAGGCGTGGGCAGGCCAGTCAGAACAGGCAAGCAGAAACAGGCGGAACGAGGTGCAAGACGGGAACGGCGTTTTATACGCGGCAGGCGTAGGATCGAGGTCATCGCCTTTCTATCATCCGAAGAGCCTAGATACCATTTTTTTCCTCTCCTCTTCGCGTCGACGCATTTCGACAGCCTCGCGACAGGCTTCGAGACGTCCCCGACGCGTCTTCGACTTCCGGTGAACCCCGAGATCCTACCGACAGTTCGATTTCCACCGGTCGCCCTTCTTTTCTCACGATCGATCAACGTTTCGGTAAACACTACGAGGCTACTTGGTCTACCGAAAAACCGTGCACCGCGTCTCCAGGCTGTCCAAATCCACCGTCGACGGCCAACACTCGACGCGGTCTCTCGAGCAAACTTCGCTCGTTTGCTTACACCGCGAGAGCCCGAGAGACAACTTTCACGCGAGAACCAATGGGACGGCGAGCCGCGAAGTTTCGGTCCTTTTACAGCGACTCTAAGGCCCGTGCACCGCGGCCGGGGCTTCGTCGACGACGTCGGGCCGTTTTCGTTTGGCGATGTCGCAAAACAAGATGGCGTCCGGCGGTTAATGGTCGTCGAGTTTCCAGAAATTCGTCCCTTCGATCGATCTTCCGTAGGCCCCGGTAAGTAGGATTCCCTGTAGGGATCTCTTGCTGAATCGTCGAGGCATTACGCGACGATCAGGAGAGACAGATCCGCCCTCGGCCGCGGGTACTGGCTGGAGAACGTCGAAGGAGAACGCTGTGCGCCAGTTCTCGGTCGGTCTGCCTTTTCTCTCCTCCCCCTTGTCCCCCCGGTCCTCCCTGCCCTCACCTCACCTCCCCGCCCCGTTCTACGCCGGAGTCGTCGAGTGACGACCAAAGACGGTAGGAAGGTACGGTTTCCGGTCGCCCACGCGACAACCTAGCCGGAGCTCTCTCGCGTCAGGCAGCGGTGTTGTGAAAATCCTCTCGATTCAGGTGTCCGGATAACGCTCAGGAGTGCTAAACCTGGCGCAACACCCTACCGTACCACCGTGGAGGGGTTACCATCGGGGTGGGGCATACGTGCAGTCAATATGGAGAACAATTTCCATGGGATTTCTATTATTTCTCGAAGGGTACTTTAGCTAGTTTTAATCTAAGGCACGAATCAAATGAAAATGTCCTTAGACGCTATAGTACTAACATCAGGGTAAGGTCCACTCGAAATGGAGGACATTTTACGTGGGATCTCTATTCTGTGACAAAAGGTGCTTTAGTTACTTTGAATGTAGTGTACGAACCAAGGGAAAATGTCCTTAGACTCTATAGTACTAACATCAGGGTAAGGTCCACTCGAAATGGAGGACATTTTACGTGGGATTTCTATTCTGTGACAAAAGGTGCTTTAGTTACTTTGAATGTAGTGTACGAACCAAGGGAAAATGTCCTTAGACGCTATAGTACTAACATCAGGGTAAGGTCCACTCGAAATGGAGGACATTTTACGTGGGATTTCTATTCTGTGACAAAAGGTGCTTTAGTTACTTTGAATGTAGTGTACGAACCAAGGGAAAATGTCCTTAGACGCTATAGTACTAACATCAGGGTAAGGTCCACTCGAAATGGAGGACATTTTATGTGGGATCTCTATTCTGTGACAAAAGGTGCTTTAGTTACTTTGAATGTAGTGTATGAACCAAGGGAAAATATCCTTAGACTCTATAGTACCTAGAAGTCAAGATCGTTTAGACTTCCATCTCTAAGATCCGTCCAAAGAGTGAAATCTTTGACGATAGAAGACTAAGTCGTCCAACTCTATGGAGCAATTGTCCCCGTCGTTATGATAAATGACAATTAGCCTTTCTATCGTCCAGAGGGTTTTCGGGCGTTACGTAACGCCTAATTAATACGTTTGAACGTGAAACGACCATACGCGTATCGAGAGTGCCCGCTAGGGGTTGATTCGAGTCATTGTGATCGAACGTTTTCGCCGTTGTCGCGCGACGGGACGCACGATTAATGATACGTTTCGTACTAATTTTCGTTTCATTGTCGATACGAAATCGATTACCCCGTCCAGTGGACGAGTTCCAGCGCCATTAGTTAAGATCGGAATAAATTTCGAGTGAAAGTGGTCTAGGGCCCCAAAGGGTCGATCGATCCTGCGGGTGATAAATATTACCTGTCAATTAAGTTCGTTTCAGGCCCCTTGAGAAAATGGCCACGGCGCTGACGTCCGACGGGCGTAATTAAAACCACGTGGCCCTCGGTTACCATCCGTAAACAAATCGTCGTTGCATCACCTATTTTCACCGGGGCCACGAAACGCGAAATACGTTAAGTATTTCCTTTTTTTTCTTATTTTTTGTTCAACAACCGTACCCGGGGAAGTGAAAAACGACGCTGTTTATCACGAACGTCGACTGGGAATCGTTCTACGTCAGAAATATTCTCTATTAGGCACTCGAGATTTAAATAGTTAACGAGTAGAGGGAGCAAGCTACGCTATATTACGAAAGATTATTAGGTATCTAAATGACCATAGATCAACTATATGTATAACGTCTTCGTCGTAGGTAAAAAATTTAGAGAGCAGATAATTGTTTCTGGATTTTTTTTCCATGCATAATTTTCTCCGAGGAAGCAGGGTACTGCAGTTTTGAGGATTTCTCCGGCTCTCCGGCTTAGCGTGACGCCGCATCATACATCTTTGCTCCTTCCCTTTTCACGGTTTCTATTTTTCTCTCTTCCTCTCGGTACTCCACCCCCTCCTCCGCGCTTCGACGTTGTTCCTCTTTGAAAGTCCCTTCGAAGAGGTAGGGCACGCGAATGTGGGAGGGAGAGTTTCCGGTCGCCCACGCGACTCCGCAACAACCACCTCAACGGAGAAGTATCAGGGACAAAACACAAGCCGGCGGATGTGTCTCCTCTCCTCTGCGCAAATGAAGAAGTCGCTCCTCGCGTTCGGCAAATATCGCGGAAGCTTCCTTTTCCCTCGACCGCACTCGTAACATTCGCAACCCCTTCGCGCTCCTGCTTCCTGGATCCTCGACGTTACCTGTTGCAATCGCAGCTCCCTTCCATTTTCCATTTTGATCGTTTCTCCAATCTCAATATCCCCGGAAACCACAAAGTTTTTCTATAGATTCGTCAAACTATAATATTTATCACGGAAATTAGCAACGAGGTATTTATAAAATTATCCTTAAAATCGCAGCGCATTGTAAATTAATTCATTTACTAAACTTTTATAATCTATATTTTTTCTTCCCGTTAATAAATCAATAACAATAAGTTAAAAAATGTGACGAAAGAGGTATTAAATCCCACGTGTTGGGAAATATTTTTAATTAATTTGCAATAGGAAATTTATTACTTAGTTTCGAATAAATAATAGAGATATCAAATCTCGTGTGTTTGGGGGAAATTTTAAATTGATTTACAGATACAAATAAATTTTCTATTGCAAATTAATTTATCCCCAACACAGATTTTACAAAAATATGTCTTAATACGTTCGAAGGTGCAGCCCTTCGGCGCGTCGAGGTTCTCGGCGAGGAACGCGTGGGTAGGCGTCGCGTTAAGTAATCGCGAATCCTCCGCGCGAGTTCGAAAGCCTACGAAAAACAACTCACGAGTCCTACGAAGGGTATCGATCGCGTTGTCTCTGCGGAGGAATAGAAAGGTAGCGCTTAAAAATAGCAATGACGGCTTATCCGTCCACGCGTACGCGCCGATCGGTTCGCGTCTGTTTGGACTCCGTAGGCTTCGCTAGAGGCAGGTCAAGGCATCGCCGAGAACACGATCACGAACCACCCCTCGCAAATCCTCCTCTTCCGCTCCGCCTCTCTGCCATTAACCTTCCAAAAAAACAAATCCATCGCTCAATTCATAGGAGACACCCTCTATAAATAACGTTAGATGTCCGATTGCATGGACTCGCTATTTTTTGGGACGTTCTTATCATATGTGCCAAACCAATTACAAATTTTAAGATTTATTTAATCGCACTATGGAACCAACAAATCATTGTATCAATAAATAGAAGGTATTCGTCCACCCCTGGAAAAAATTTTAATGGGGGATTCTAGACGTCAAGATAAGACAAAAATCAAGAATACCAATTTGTTGATGGAGACTTCGTTAAAAAGTTATTAACGTGTAAAGTTCCACCCGTACTGAATTTTTTTCTCGAAAATGCGCAAGATTTCGGGGGTATGTCTATTCACCAAAAATGATTGTAATTGACCCCCGCAACCGAAAATAATTTTTCCAGAATGATTTGACATTTTTTTTCTCCGTCGAAAAATTTCACACCTTCTTGAATTTTTTTCTCGAAACTGCGTAGGATTTCGAGGGTATGCGTAATGACCAAAAATGATTGTAATTGACCCCTACAGATAACAATATTTTTTTCAGAACGATTTGAAATTTTTTTTTCCGTCGAATAATTTCACACATTCTCGAATTTTTTTCTAGAAAGTGGGTAGGATTTCGAGGATATGTCTAATGACCAAAAATGAATATAATTTAATCTTATAGCTAAAAATAATTTTTTTATAATGATGTGAAATTTTTTAATTTCGTCGAAAAATTTAGGCTCCTAATTAGATTTTCGGTAAGGAATTTTTTTCTCGAAAGTGCGTAGGATTTCGAGGGTATGTGTAATGACCAAAAACGATTGTAATTATCCCCTGCAACCGAAAATAATTTTTCCAGAACGATTTGAAATGTTTGAATTTAATTGTTAATAACTTTTTAACGAAGCCTCCATCGACAAACTAGAATTCTTGATTTTCGTCTTATTTTGGCCTCTAAAATCCCTCGTTAAAATTTTTCCTAGGGGTGACTGAACACCCTGTATGTACAATAAACGTAAGTTGAGTATGAAAAGGAACGATGATCATTAAGTATCGAAAGGGTTAAATTGAGCGATCGCGCTCGGTGCTGTTATCGGCCGTCCATCGAGCGTGAGATAACGTGGAATTAAGATGGAAATTGAGTGGACAAGTTTATTCCCGCCGCGACGGTGGTTCTTGGGTCGCTCGAGCACGGAAACTGTTAGGGGAAACCGTTTGAAGATTGTTGGAGATTTCCATCGATAAGCGCCGAGAAGCTGTTCGTATATTCTTGTTGTCGTCGGGAGCGATAGAGCGTCAGTCAGCCCGCCATATACATTTTTCTCCGCGAGGCCGGGCAGCGGGAAATTCTTCGACGACCGATTCCAACGGTACATCGGGAACCACTCGAGAACAACTCTTCTGGCCGGTATACGCACCACCCACCACGAAGTACTCGAGAAACGAGGATTCGTTCGTCCTTCGAAGAGGAGAATTCGGGCGTTAAAGCCACCATCTCCTCCGCCCCCCTTCTCCATTTGCCTCTCTAACTCCCACTACTTTCGTTTTTCTTCTTTTCTTCGGTCGACCATCTAGCGGGAAATAAGAAAGCCACGGGGATTTTTAGGGGCGTCGCGAAGAGCGACCGTGCGAAATCGGCCCTCACCGAGAAGATCACGGTAATATTGAATAATGGTATGATATAATTTAATAACCGTGCCGCTCGATGACGCCTAATGACGATAATACTGGAGTACGTCGGCCACCTAGGATCAAGAGGAACGCGAGACTTTGCAGGTTGTTCCGTTTAATCGATGTAACGTTTGTGTATTTATCGGCGTTCTCGTTCCTCTTTTTACGTTCCCTTCTTCGCGAAACGCGTCGCGTTGCAATTTGGAAATTATGTGGAAATTATTTATTCTCTGACCCACCTGTTACTTCTCTGTGTGAGTGAATTTATTATTGATAACTATAGTTTTTCCAAGAGTCCCCAACGAGAATACCTAATGGCTCAGGCGCCGGGTCATTGAATAAACGGTGAGTCGATTATTTGCGAGAGAGCGTGGCCCTCTGCTGGCGAGTGCGAGAAGCCAGATAACTAGATCAAAAACCGTTCCACGTTCCAAGACTGATTCGTAATCTCTTGGTAAGCGCTTGACACGCCAATGCAGTCAAATAGCCGAAGTTTATTCGATTCTCGGATCCCGACTAGTTGCAAATAACGGTTGTCAAAGTTACTAGGCAAGCGGGTACGTAGGATGCAAGCCGAGTTCTAAGAAAATGATTTGTGCAAAGTGGTACAGGTTTGATTGCTTTAAACGATACACGTATCCAGGGCTGCGATCGGCGTTACGTCACGGTTGCGCGTAATTCGTAGCTTTTTACAATTGCCTATGTATCGCCAGGGTCGAGCAAAGGCCGCGTGGAATCCAGAGTAGTGGAACGAGCGCGGATTTTATTCCCGAGCGACGAATAAAAATGTTTCGATTCGCTCGTAAACCCGTGGACATCGAGAAATAAACGAATAAATAAATTTAAGCGAGAGTGTATACGCTCGAAGGGACGAAATTTCGAGCTGCTCGAAGAGTCTCCGAGGAGAACGATCCCAGGAGACGTCGCGGCTGAAACCGCGCGACCGGGCGTCTCCGGCGATCGTTCGCCGATGGATTTACATTGGCAGCCGATTAAACTTCCCCGAGCAATTTACATCGACTGGTTTATCCATCGAATCGCGGCAATCGTAAATAAGTGCAGCGCGGTTCGTGCCCGGGCCTCGGAATATCACCGTTTACGACTGAATCGGCAGAAAAACGAACGAAGGAATCCGGGGAAGCGGCGGCGGGCCCGAGGAGTCGTAATTTCGGGCGGGAATCGCGAGGGTTGAGGGTATCCCCCTGGCCGGGAAGAAGAACGAGGAGAGGCAAACGGAGAGGAAGATAAAAGAACGGAACGGGTGGACACGAACCGTCGTTGGACTTTCGACTCGACGGCTCTACGAGAAGGAGAAAAGACACGGCGAACAGAGGGAGGCCGGGGCGGTGGCGGGGGAAAAAATATAAAAAAAAAGAAAAACGCCCGGGTAAATAAAGATCGACCCGTCTCCCACGCCCGTGACCATTGTTATTATATATCCCGTGGGGTATTGTTCCCATGGGAAAACTGGACAGGCCCGTTCTACCACCTATAAGACACCGTCGAGCGAGAGAATACGCACGCACACACGGTAACACCGGGCTCGAGCCTCCAGTCAGACTTCAGCTACAACACACTCTTCTCGTGTGCGTGTACGGTCGCGAGCGGCTCTGTGTGCGGGCGTGTAGCCACACTTACGAGACAAGCGGCACACTCGAGCGCAGATTTGAGATATTGTGGGGGGCGTTCACCTCGCATCTCGGTCTCGTGGTGCGCGCGCTAGTGTTGGCGCGGAGCTTGCGAGCGCTCGGCCAGGTAGCGTGGACCGCGGCGGCGACGCGCGCGTGTCCGTGCGTTTCCGTGCAAGGCGTTGCAACGAGTATCTCTCGCGGTGGTTGTGTTGCGCGGAGGAGCGCGTACGGCGTGTATATGGTCGTCCTGCGCCGCTGGAACGCGCACATGCGCACGCGTACGCCGTGCACGTACACGCACCGAAGCCACCACGGTGGATGCTCGAGGAACAGGGTGCGGCTCCAACCCACCTCGCTTGACTTACCTACCCGTATTAACTGTCTAGGTAGGTATATATCCAGGCGCGAGCCGCGCACGGCCCAGGATACTATGCCATATTTGCATCCATGATCCAGGACACGTGTGTATCCGCGGGAGCGCGTGTGCGTCCTTTTTTTCCCTTTCTCCGTCTCGCCTTCCTCTTCATTCCCGCTTCTTCTTGGCCCTCTTCCTTTTCCCTCGGTCTATACGCGAACCATTGCCTTTGCCGTGTCGTGATTCTCCGGTGTCTCTCCTTATCCTCCTTCGCCTCTCGCTCTCTTTCCATTCCTCCCCTATCTCTCCCCCGCCTCTTACCCTTTACTTTTTTCCCCCCGCTTTTTTATCAACGTTTTCGCCATCTCCTTCCGACGTGCCTCTCTCGATTCCTCGTCTCGTCGCGACGGTGTCTCTCGGCAGTATGCGTGTCTCCCGGTCGCAGGGATGCGTACGCGAGAGTACTCTGCCTCGTCGTTCCACGGAAGGATCGTAAATCCCCAAGGAAGAACAGGGATATCGATACCGCGCGGTATGATCGCGGACGGGACCGGATGGACACCTTTTCACGCGCTCCTTTTTCGCCCGTTAGTTACGGCCGACCTTTTTCCGATTCCCTAACCTCGACGCGAGCCTCACGATCGCTTAAAGCGCGAGATTCTTTCTGTTGGATGCGCGAGAGGTTATGCACGCTAGACACGAGAGCGCGTCGATAGTATGCAGGTTGCAAAAGTGCGTGGAATTAGTAAGAATTATGTAAAAGTAATTCGAAATGTAACGTTGGTACAAAGGGGAGCAACCACTTTCGACCAGCAAATAACTATAAACCGAAAATAATGTTTACGACTCTACCAAAAGCATCGTAGATGCGGTTGACAAATTATTACAAGAATACTCCTGGGCTCAAGATCCGCAAGACGTCGACCATTGTTCCTCTTTATGAATTATTTAAACGTCGCGGGCTTAAAACGACTCGAGCAGCTCGCAAAAAATCTTACCTGCGAGAATTACTCGGTCGCAAAGAGGAAAAAATGAATTATACGCGCGAAAGTATAAACGAAAGTCGACGCCGTTAGAATCAGAAAAAATATAAAACTCCGATGCTCCAGGAGTTCTCCGATATCTCTACCGGGACGGTCCAGATGAAATTCCCTAGATTCTCGAAAAGAAACGCAGATAACGCGACCATGTCGAATAATTTCGGCTGAAAACTAGCACCGTGGATCAAAACGACGATCCGAGAAACGATCTTCGCGCCGGCGCACAAATTGTCACCCGAAAAAACAACCTGGGGACCGATCGTCCGTAGATATCTTGGCTCCGCTCTGAAATGGAGGCGCCTAATAGCCGGATACATTCTTTAATTAAGACGCGACCGTCGTGTTAAGGACCGTTCCGCCAGAAACGTAGAATCCATAAAAGTTAATGCGTTCGTAAATCTGCGCTCGATTGGAATTCTAAGGATGGAACGCGTAACCGCGCGTAGGTTAGGCCTACTCTTTAGTATCTTGTGAACAGATTCTCAAACAACTTCTCGCGTTGATACGGATAATAATAGTAATAACGATACGCGGTCGTCGGGGCGAAAAAGCCGGAGCGACGCGCGAGCCGGAACGCGGCTCTCGATGAAAAACCAGCCTTCTTCTTCCTCGCTGCCGCCGCCTGGCGGTAAGTATACTTTACCGGCGACAAATTAATAGCCGCGACCGGCCGCGGAAGCGCGTATAAAAGACTTGGCGGCGAGGAGATCTCGATTGCCTCTCGCCCGTTTGGTCGCTTTGATTATTTTATCTCCGGAGCGGTAACACGGCGAAAAAGCGAGAGGGATCGCGTAGCTCGTGCCACCGTGTACGCTTATACGTATCTTTCGCGGTGGAACGGCCCCGGCGAGCCTTTAATAATCAATTTATGAATGAACAACCGAGCGCCGCGGTGAAAGTCTCTCCGGGGCCTCCGCGGCCCGACAGAGACGTTCGCCGTTCAGAGAAAGACCGCGAGGTCCGCGTACCCACGGGATCGCTTCGATCACGGACGATTCATTGATATTTTCAAATCCACCTTTAGGAATTCTTCCGGCCAGAGGCGTCGGGAATCCCGATTTTTTTCGATACGGTCCGAGGACTCGAAACCAAGCGGCTGATCCGTTAAAACGAGCCCCAAGTAAATACAGGGTGCTCGGCTACCCCTGGGAAATATTTTAATGGGGGATTCTAGAGGCCAAAGTACGACGAAAATCAAGAATACCAATTTCTTGATGGAGGCTTCGTTAAAAAGTTATTAACAAGAAATTCAAAAATTCCAAATCGTTCTGGAAAAATTATTTACAGTTGCGGAGGTCAATTACAATCATTTTTGATGAATAGACATACACCCGAAATCCTATCCATTTTCGAGAAAAAAAATCGGATAGGTGTTGAAACTTTTAGACGAAATTAAAAAATTTCAAATCATACTAAAAAAATTATATTTAGTTACAGGGGTTAATTACAATCATTTTTGGTCATTACACATACCCTCGAAATCCTACGCATTTTCGAGAAAAAAATTCCTTATCGAAAATCTAATTAATTCCTTTTTTCGATGAAAAAAAAAAATTTCAAATCGTTTTGAAAAAATTATTTTTGATTGCGGGGGTCAATTACAATCATGTTTGGTCATTACACCTACCCTCGAAATCCTACGCACTTTCGAGAAAAAAATTCCTTATCGAAAATCTAATTAATGCCTTTTTTCGACGAAAACAAAAAATTTCAAATCGTTCTGAAAAAAATATTGTTAGCTATAGGAGTCAATTACAATCATTTTTGGTGAATAGACATACCCCCGAAATCCTACCCACTTTCTAGAAAAAAATTCGAGAAGGTGTGAAATTTTTCGACGGAAAAAAAAATTTCAAATCGTTTTGAAAAAATTCTTTTTGATTGCGGTGGTCAATTACAATCATGTTTGGTCATTACGCATACCCTCGAAATCCTACGCACTTTCGAGAAAAAAATTCCTTATCGAAAATCTAATTAATGCCTTTTTTCGACGAAAAAAAAAAATTTCAAATCGTTTTGAAAAAATTCTTTTTGATTGCGGGGGTCAATTACAATCATGTTTGGTCATTACGCATACCCTCGAAATCCTACGCACTTTCGAGAAAAAAATTCCTTATTGAAAATCTAATTATTTAGATGCCTTTTTTCGACGAAAAAAAAAAATTTTAAATCGTCCTGAAAAAAACATTGTTAGCTGTAGGAGTCAATTACAATCATTTTTGGTGAATAGACATACCCCCGAAATCCTATCCGCTTTCTAGAAAAAAATTCGAGAAGGTGTGAAATTTTTCGACGGAAAAAAAAAATTTCAAATCGTTTTGAAAAAATTATTTTTGATTGCGGGGGTCAATTACAATCGTTTTTGGTCATTACGCATACCCTCGAAATCCTACGCACTTTCGAGAAAAAAATTCCTTATCGAAAATCTAATTAGATGCCTTTTTTCGACGAAAAAAAAAAATTTCAAATCGTTCTGAAAAAAATATTGTTAGCTATAGGAGTCAATTACAATCATTTTTGGTGAATAGACATACCCCCGAAATCCTACCCACTTTCTAGAAAAAAATTCGAGAAGGTATGAAATTTTTCGACGAAATTAAAATATTTCAAATCGTTCTGAAAAAAATATTGTTAGCTGTGGGAGTCAATTACAATCATTTTTGGTGAATAGACATAACCCCGAAATCCTACGCACTTTCGAGAAAAAAATTCCTTACCGTAAATCTAATTAGATGCCTTTTTTCGACGAAAAAAAAAATTTCAAATCTGTTCTGAAAAAAATATTGTTAGCTATGGGAGTCAATTACAATCATTTTTGGCGAATAGACATATCCCTGAAATCTTGCGCATTTTCGAGAAAAAAATTCAGTACGGGACGGAACTTTAAACGTTAATAACTTTTTAACGAAGCCTCCATCAACAAATTGGTATTCTTGATTTTCGTCTTATTTTGGCCTCTAGAATCCCCTATTAACATTTTTCCCAGGGGTAACCGAACACCCTGTATAAGTTGAACGTTTCTATTCTTTCCAACCGAGGGGAATTCCTCTTGCAGCCAGTGAAGCGTGAAAGACGTGTAAAAAACGATACGAGTCGAGGCGTCATCGACGATTTGTATAAAAACAATGTTTTTTCTTTCGTTCGGTCGTCGACCATGACCGTTGGCCGAAGATAAAGGCATATAAATACCCGCTGGTGTCGAATTTCATCGGAAGAGATGAAACAGCTCGAGCTCGTTTCAAGATACAATAATGTAATTAACGGGTGACCTTGGAATTCTTGGGAGTTCGGTCCTGGCGGAGTAGATAACGACTCTTTTCGATCGGACCTTGTGGCGGTAATGCCAGAACGTTGCGAAAATGTAGCAGGAAGCGTGCCAAAACGTTCAGGCTGCGAAGGTTTCCACGGTTTATCGAAAATCAGCTTTGTGGACGAGAATTAACACTTTATAATGCAGCGATGTTGTCACGTATTGATACTGGTCTGAGAGCATTCACAATTTTTCTCAATAAGATATAGTAACAATTGTACAAGCTAAAAAACAAATTAAAGAGAAATTTAAAACACGTTGGGAAAAATGTACAGAATGTAATGGTAATTGTTATATTTTTGATTAAAATAAAGTAATATATTTAACACGCTTTAGGTTATACTGTGTGTTTACCCCTCGGCTGACGAAACGAAAGTGAAGAACAGTACAGAACTGGATATCGGAATCTTCGTACTATTTAGAGATCACGTGATACATTACATCGATTTATGACTAAAAGATGTCACGATTAGTCTGGTTTACAACAGTAATTACTTTGATTAATAAGTTTAGTATTAAAAAAGATATAAGTATTAGAGAAGAGATATTTCGTTTAGAAGCGATCGGTGGGAACGCGTTTCGAATTTTGGCGAGAGAATTCCCGGTTTCCAGAGCGCCGTGGGGCGTCGGGGGACTCGAGAGAACGAAATTCCAGTAGCGTCGGAGTCCCTTTCGGCTTCCACGCACGCGATCCCTCGGTGAAGGAGCACGCAGAATTGCGTGCAACGAGCGTCTAAAACGAGTCCCTACCGTCCCCAACAATATGCTAATCGGGTCAATTAAGATAAGGAACGATACTCTCTCCCGGCAAACGCGAATCAAACGCGGATTCGCGACGTTACCTATAAGCCGGGTAACGCTTCTTAATGATCCCCGCGGAGAGTTTATTATTCCGTGCGAGGGAGCGCACCGAAAATAAAGGTAGCAACCGGGAAGGTGGAACGGAGAAGGGAACAGCCCGCGACCGGTGTGTGTCGCAAGTTTCTTCTCTCGCCGATAATAATCTACGAGGCGGATTATGGTAGTTCAACGATGGCCAACCTTGAGGAGAAGTTATTGGTGAGACCGTGCCGGCGGACGTCGATGATTCGTCGTCGTCGTCGTCGTCGACGCGAAAGGGAAAAGGGAGGGAAGAGAGAGAGAGAGAGAGACTCCGTGTGACGCAGGAACGAACGCCGTCGGTGGTAAAGCACGGACGTGCCCGTCCCGATGAAATTAAGACTGGCCGTCACGATTATTATATCAATTAATTACGCGGTCCTGGACCCCGTGATCGTGCCATCCGGTTCGGCGAGTCCGAGCCGCCGCGCCAAGACGAGACGAGAGGATGAACCCCGCCGAGGATCCGGCCGAGCCGAGCGACTTTGCGTGCCGACCGCGCCAGACGACGCCTGAGAATCCCAGGAATTCGAATAACGAGCCGGCTACTGTGATACACTACCCGACCACCTTTCCGATCCTCATCGATCTTCGTCGGGCCGTTCCAGGATCGACCACGGTGTTAATCACGGGGCTCCTCGTCCCGTCCGCTCCTCGCGACCGACCGTTTATTTTTGCGTACCCACGGCTCTCGTTTACCGGACGAGGTGTCCTCCCGAGTTCGTCATTATTGATTACCGACGCGTCCAAGACGCTCTCGATCGGCGGGGCGAGGGAGGGGGGGCGACGTGTCGCAGAAACATGGATCCGTTGTATCGTTTTTCCAAACACGGTCTCGGAAGAGATAAAAAAAGGCAGATCGGGGCTTCGAATTTCTCCTCGGTAACGGAGCATCGTCTTAAGGGGATATGTCACGCAATCGTACTACGGCTGTGTTATGGGAGAAAGCGAGATAGCAGGAGATAAGAATAGAACATTCGATGGTCTGTTTTCCACTCTTGGGGAAAAATTTTAATGGGAGATGGCAAAATAAGACGAAAATCAAGAATACCAATTTGTTCATCGAGGCTTCGTTAAAAAGTTATTAACGTTTAAAGTTCCGGTTATAGAACGGCAATCTGCGAACAGCTGCGCGAATGCGATAGTGTACCCGTTCTACAGGCGGGGTTTTAATCGTTAATAACTTTATAACAAAGCCTCGATCAACAAATTGGTATTCTTGATTTTCGTCTTATTTTGCCCTCCAGAATCTCCCGTTAAATTTTTGTTCCATAGATGTCGAACACCCTGTATATTAACACTATGACGTTCAAAAATGATGTAAGTCAGTTCTACCGGCGCGACGTGAAAAAATCTAGATTAGACGTGCGGACGGCAGTGTTAATAGGTCGATCGAGTACTTGAGCTTGAGATGAAAGTCAAGAGTACCGTTATGTATTAAAAAAGAAAATTAGATTAGGAGATCTCTCGAATCGAATACGGCCAAAGAGCCCACCAATGGTTAATCGGCGACTCCTGGTTCCAATTAGCACTTTGTCGTTACTTATCGGGCAACGAGGCACGGCCGATCGGAACGCGTTACCCCGCGGTGGAAAGGTACCCAAACCGGTGTCCAATTTCGATCGACTTATCCTCCGTATTTATGCCCGGCGATCCGTCCGTGATCCGAGCGGTTTCGAGGCGGCTTGTCACCGGACGTACGAAACTCCGTGAACTGGCTGGGAAAAGGGCCGACGGGGGGAGGGGAGGAGAGGAACAGGCGCGCGAGTAAATCCAACGGACGCGCATAAAGACGCGACGAAATACGAGCGAGAAGGCGCGGTGCCGATACCTCGTCGAAGCGTCGTGCGAGGGAAATAAGGAGGAGGAAGCGATATCCGACGCGAAGAAGGCGAAGAGGAGGAAAAGGAAGACGGCGAGGGAGAGATCTACTGCAAGGGCGCGGCGCGAGGGTCCGAGATGGAAAAGAAGGAAGAAAAGAGGTGTGGCACGAACCTCTCTCCGGCATTGTCCGCCCGTACAGCTCGCGCACGCCGGGACTGGTCCACGCACCATCCGAATCTATCTACATACGGCATACCATACGCGCTCACGCATAGGAAAAGAAGTCTCCTCGGGGCTGTCGTGGTGCTGGTACGCGCGTGCTCTCTCCCTGCGTATGTGTCCTGTAGCCGGTGGAAGCCTGTGTGTGTGTGTGGGGGGGTACCGCGGTTAACTCGACGACCGCAACACAGCCGCACGACAGACCCGACCGGTATTCAAAGTCAGAACGACCGGGAGGGGAAAAAGGAGAAGAGACAGCTGGAGGAACGAGGAGGGAAGACGGGCAGAGAGGGAGTAGGCACGAGCCTAACTGCAACCAGCGTCCCACGCGCTTGGACCAACATTTAGTAGCCTCTCTCTCTCTATCTCCGTCTTTCTCGCGACTCTTTGCCCCGATCGACTTCGTTTACTCTCTCTCTCTCTTTCTCTCTCGCTCACCGTCTGCTCGGTCGATCCGTGTCCCTTGTACGCGCGTACATGACGAGACATACGTACACGGTCGACCATTAGACGCGGGTACGCTGCTTAAGATCGACTCGACGCTCCGTCGGACGCGACTTGACCCTCTTTGTCTCTCCCTCCCCCCGTGGAGCGCGTGCGACCGCGGGAAGAGGACGATTCCTTCTCCGGTCGTAAAGAGAAGCAGCGTTTCCTCCGCGACGGGACCCGACGACGCTAAGAAAGTCGAAAATTCGTGTCGAGATTACGTGTTTCGGACCGTTAAGCGACCCCTTGCACGTGGACGATTCCCGGCGCCGCGCCGGACGCTATGAAATTAGATACCGTGCAGGCCTATTAACCGAGCCGGATCGATGTCTTGAGGTTGGATCGCTTTATCGACCGATTCCCTTCCGTGTCGTAATTATGCTTTTCCGCGGTGACGGATCAAATCGACGTTTCCTGTTTACGACCAATCGATTTTCGCTCGAACTGCTCACTGGTAGTCGACTGTTTCAAGCAGTAATGAAAATTCAATCTATGCCCGATTATTGTTAATAAATGATTTTCCAGACTTCCCGAAGCTTTCTGTCCTTGTTCCACGGAAACACGATTGTCGTCGTAAACCAGCCGAGAACAACACCGACTCTGATAACGGTAATTGGTTATTCGTCAATAACGATCTATGGTTAGATTGTAAAACAGCTGTTGCCGAACCCCGCCCATTCGCCGTGACATAACCAAGCACGTTACATATTTTATCTCTTCTTTTTGCCTTTCTTTGTATCCTGCTCGGTTACGATGCGATAAAAACGTTTAATAAAACGTTTAATGTAACGCCAAGCGTTGGATAAACTCGCCTGGAGAAAAATACCGAGCAAAAAGTAACCGAGAAAATAAAAGCAAACGTAACCACTACGATCGTGCGCCGCGTCTAGCTTGCTGTCTACGAACAACTAACTTCGTTCCCTGTCCCCGTGTCGAATATCTTCGTTCCAAAGCGACTAATAATGTTCATACGGTGCCCATCCGGGAAGCAATTAAACTTCGACGCGACAAATTCGATTTCACGACGACGGAAAAGGTTATGAGAATCGGCGGGAAAGTCTCGCGCGAAAAATCGACGAGTCGCGCTCGCCATTCCAGACATCGCCGATAAAGGAAGTCCAAGGGCCATTAGCGGAGCATGATTAAACGGAACATGTAATGGTGTAATACGCGCTACATTAACTCGTGGCGGTATTCCGCAAGAGGTGGTTCAGTCGGATTCCACTGTGGTCGGTCAACGTGGTTGAAGCGCCTCAATGAACCGGGAGTGAATTAAAACGCTCGCTTGGCGTATGTACGATTGGCCATGGAATTCGTCACCTCGATCGCCGTCTCGTAATGCCGTTCAAGGACACTTCGGTGCACGGACGTATTTTTTCGAACCCGTCGTAGACTTGGAAAATAATTACTACTTGGAAAAACGAAGATCCATAAAGGAACTTGTAATTTATTTTTCAAAACGAGGGATACGATTGCAGACAGTCACCAAGCGATCGATTCTACAGAGTGTTCGGCCACTCCTGGGAAAAATTTTAAATAAAACGAAAATCAAGAATACCAATTTCTTGATGGAGGCTTCGTTAAAAAGTTATTCACGATTAAATTCAACAATTTCAAATCGTTCTGGAAAAATTATTTTCGGTTGCGGGGATCAATTATAATCATTTTTGGTCATTACACGTACCCCCGAAATCCTGTCCACTTTCGAGAAAAAAAATCGAGTAGATGCTGAAATTTTTCGGCAAAAAAAAAATTTTTCAAATCATACTAAAAAAATTATTTTCGGTTGCGGGTGTCAATTACAATCATTTTTGGTCATTACACATACCCTCGAAATCCTACACACTTTCGAGAAAAAAATTCCTTACCGAAAATCTAATTAGGTGCCCAAGTTTTTCGACGAAAAAAAAAAAAATTTCAAATCGTTCTGAAAAAAATATTGTTAGCTGTAGGGGTCAATTACAATCATTTTTGGTGAATAGGCATACCCCCGAAATCCTACCCACTTTCTAGAAACAAATTCGAGAAGGTGTGAAATTTTTCGACGGAAAAAAAAAATTTCAAATCGTTTTGAAAAAATTATTTTCGGTTGCGGGTGTCGATTACAATCATTTTTGGTCATTACACATACCCTCGAAATCCTACACACTTTCGAGAAAAAAATTCCTTTCCGAAAATCTAATTAGGTGCCCAAGTTTTTCGACGAAAAAAAAAAAATTTCAAATCGTTCTGAAAAAAATATTGTTAGCTGTAGGGGTCAATTACAATCATTTTTGGTGAATGGGCATACCCCCGAAATCCTACCCACTTTCTAGAAAAAAATTCGAGAAGATGTGAAATTTTTCGGCAAAAAAAAAATTTTTCAAATCATACTAAAAAAATTATTTTCGGTTGCGGGTGTCAATTACAATCATTTTTGGTCATTACACATACCCTCGAAATCCTACATACTTTCGAGAAAAAAATTCCTTTCCGAAAATCTAATTAGGTGCCCAAGTTTTTCGACGAAAAAAAAAAAATTTCAAATCGTTCTGAAAAAAATATTGTTAGCTGTGGGGGTCAATTACAATCATTTTTGGCCATTACACATACTCCCGAAATCCTATGCACTTTCGAGAAAAAAATTTGAGAAAGTGTGAAATTTTTCGACGGAAAAAAAAAATTTCAAATCGTTTTGAAAAAATTATTTTCGGTTGCGGGTGTCAATTACAATCATTTTTGGTCATTACACATACCCTCGAAATCCTACACACTTTCGAGAAAAAAATTCCTTACCGAAAATCTAATTAGGTGCCCAAGTTTTTCGACGAAAAAAAAAAAAATTTCAAATCGTTCTGAAAAAAATATTGTTAGCTGTAGGGGTCAATTACAATCATTTTTGGTGAATAGGCATACCCCCGAAATCCTACCCACTTTCTAGAAACAAATTCGAGAAGATGTGAAATTTTTCGACGGAAAAAAAAAATTTCAAATCGTTCTAAAAAAAATATTGTTATCTGTAGGGGTCAATTACGATAATTTTTGGTGAATAGACATACCTCCGAAATCATGCGCATTTTCGAGAAAAAAATTCAGTACGGTCGGAACTTTAAACGTTAATAAATGTTTAACGAAGCCTTCGTCAACAAATTGGTATTCTTGATTTTCGTCTTATTTTGGCCTCTAGAATCTCCTATTAAAATTTTTCCCAGGGGTGGCAGAACACCCTGCATAAATGCAACGGAAAGTTCAACGATCACGTACGTTTTATTATCCCGATTACTAATTGAAAACGATGCACTCGTAAAAAATTATCGAAGAACACGTTACTACTTTATTTTACTCGAGCGTCTCATTTTTCCAGGAATTCCTATAGGTCGATACGTTTGGCGCGCAAACGGAACACGTCGCGTCGTCGCGAACGATTTCTATCTAACGTGATCGTTCACACAGTTTTTCCCAACGGCGTGGAACGACAAGATTTTTAGAAATAAAGAAACGAAACGGTGCCAATTAGACCGAGCGGATCAAGCCTACGGGGCGAGGACTCGATTTCTCTAATGTCCTCGGAAATCTCTAGTATCTAGAGCGAAGGGAACGCGCGTCGTCGAGAGGCTAGGATCTCCGCGAAATGATCGATCGATTTCAACTGCTCGAGCATGTTCCCCGCGAGCAGGAAGCCTCTTTTTCACCGTGCAACGCGCATTCTAAACGCGCATTCTCGAGCGGACACGCGTAGTCGTAACCGTTGCTCCTCCAACATCTTGTCACCGATACGTCGACGCGAGCCGAGTCACGCCACGCGCAATACATCATACCGGAGAAATAAAATTCGGCACGCTTAGTTCTCTAAGCCCCATACGTTACAGCTTCGTTGTTCCGCCATTGATCCTCGCATCGTTCCCGGGGCTCGAGAACGAGTCGAATAACGACGACCATTAATTTTCTCGACGTTATGTAGCGAACATCCTCGACCGGCTAGCTTCGCGAATGCTCAGTGCCACGGCGCGTCGAAACACTGTCTCGAATTTTCGACTTTCTTGCCTCGAGCTGTTGGACAATTAGGTTTAGGATCGCTGGAACGCGCGAAATGCGTTCTAAGATCGATAGGGGTAAACGGTCGTTGACAACCTACCGGTGACTGGTGCTACTTTAAAAATGAGAGAATAACGCTTTACCGACCGGTAGCCTATTTATCAGCCTCGTCACCAGCCGGTAAAGTAACCTATTAATCGATGGTCGTGAAAATAAAAAATGTTACTAGATCTAATTGCTCTATAACAGATAGAAATTTAATATTTCATTATTTGGCGACACTCTTCCTCGAAGGGCCAATCGCTGTACCGTTTATCCCTAACTGGGTTATTACCAAAGCCACGGTGCCCCGAGATGGACGCGTACGATACACTGCTTGTTCGATCTCGCGCGATTAAACCGACCTTGCGTTGCCAACGTTGCGGCTTTCAATTTTTTCCGGAACCTCTGCCGAGAAACGCGTCGGGAAAATGCGCCAGCCATTAAGGGGCCCAGCGCCTAGCCGTTTTAATTGATATTCCACGCGAGAATGCCCGGGGAAAAACTTTAACGATCGTAGCAGAGATCGTTTTTAATGCGACTCGGAGGCCTCTATTTAAAGGGTTAGGTAACTCTAAAATTTTGAAAAATTCGATATTTTGTTTTTTGGCTTAAATAATAGTTTGAAGCCTTAAAATCATTATGCGAAAGGCCCCAGTGTCGGAACAATGTTTTTGCTGAAAATTTAGAGCCTCAAACAATTACGTATATCAAACTTTAAATGCATTTTCCTCGGAACTATGTTCTACAAAATGGTGTGCAGAATTACTCCAGTTCTAATTAATCAATTGCTTTGAAAATTTACAGTTATCTTTACTATTATATTTATTAAGCATCGACGATCCGTTTTTTTAAAAATTGTCTAATAATTCTGCAAAATATTAGTCATAAAAACTCGATTTTTGATCAAATTCTGCCATATTGTTCATTTTTCTACAAACTGAAATGTCTCATCGTCAATGTTAAGGACTTTTATCATAGTTAATGGAATATTTCGACAACCATTTTACCATAATCCTGCACACCAGTTAAGCATCAAAAAATGAAGTGGCTCGGGAACATGGTGTAGGCTTAATTATAAATATTTTTTAAACATTGCCATTCAGGATAATTGACTGCTTATTTTTTCTTCATTGTAGCTTAAAAAATTGCCTTGTTTTCCATACCGCTAGAGTTACCTAACCTCTTAATCAAATCGAATGAGTCACCTCGTATTAGACTTTAAAATCTCGTCTCCCATGGATGATTAAATTGTTCAAACGGTATATCCATTATTACCGAAGCTGTATACTTAGATCAACTTTTCCAAAATATTTTAAATGTACAAAAACTTTGTAAAAGTTTACAAAATTACCTAATCTAGATCTAAATATGCAAAGAAAATATGGTTGTCCCTTTCGTCCAACCTTTCCTTAACCTCTTAACGTTCATGTCCGAGTCTGATTGCTTTGAAAAACGATATTTGTTTAATCTAATGGTTTAAGGGATGATAATATTTCTTTTCTTTCAAATTATACGTTGGATACAACATTGTAACAAAAACCGCATTTTTAGAAACAAATCCAATAAAGAAAACTGATCATTCTTGGTTAACCCGAAAAATATGAGCTTTAAGGGGTTATGTTAACCCATCACAATCCATAAGTATGTAAAGTTTACTCACCACATTCTTCTCGATGCACGATTCGTGAAGCATTTTCTTTAACAACCTGTCCAACGGTCTTCCCAGTTTACGGAGGTGGCTGTAAATCAACCAGACGCGCAGGGTGGCCGCACCAAAAATCGAGCCTGTCTAATTTTCCGGCCAAGTTTCAGGGACGCGTGGCCATGTATTGGTGTAACCAAGAGACAGAAACGAGGTGTATCCGGCTCGATAAAAACCCGAGTGGAACGTTCCCTCGTGCCCTAATACGATTTCGTTCTGGCCATTATATCCTCCTCCACCTCGACCCTCCCCGTCCTTCTCGGTTCCTTATCGCGTCAGACCACGACAAGCACTCTTTTTTCGGGGGACACGACGACCAACGCGGCACCGCCGTTCCCGTCGTCTTGATCGTCGTCGTAGCCCTCTTGTCCTCGTCGTCGTCCCGATCGAAATCGTAATCCTCCTCGAGTTTCGAGCATACGGGAAAGCGATCTCGCGAGGGGGACGACGATCGGACGTGATTTACACTCCGGATCTTGTTTCACGAAACTGCTGTACGAGCGATAGTGTGGGAAAGTGAGATGTACGTTTTGACGGCCGCCGGTAGATTGCGTTTTTAGTAACGATTCCACACCCTCGCCTCGGAATTAAATGTTTCGAGCAACTTTGAATCTCGCTGCAACGAGCACAACGCGTGTCTCGAATCACGTTTTCTTACCGAGCTTCACGAAACGCGATTAAATGATAGTTTTTCGGGACTCGAAACGTTTACTAGTTACCGTTGATCGTGTAAATGACGTTCGTAAGAAGACGCGATATTTGCATGGGAAAGAAAGACACGTGTCACTTTAGTACGAAAACTCGCGTCAATTAAGAAGGAAAAACTGAGGTTAGGAAAGAAATCAACAAATCACTGCTAGAGGCGTTCATGTCGCTTCTCTTGCCAACTGTTGAGGGATTATGGTACCGATAGTTACATCTATCGTTTTAGGAACTATAAGACTACCCAATTAGTGGAGGGACAGAGATGTGTTATCGTTCGTGCAAGAATCTATGAATTTAGCGGGAAAGACCTGTAGCGAAGCGGGGGGGAAAAATGGCGGTCGATCGGCACGCGTCTAGGGCGTTTGTTACGGTAGCTACGTCACTGTGGCGATCCGGTCCGCGGACGGGTGTGTAGGGAACATCGCTGGCGGTAGCGCGGCGCTCTGAATTGAGCAATTTTCTCCAGGCGATATCCGTCACAATATGCTTGATACGTGAATAGGAGATCCCGGTCCGCAGCGCTCACAAATCAATCTTAACGCGAGAATGTTGCACCGCTTTGTTGTCGATCGCGAAACGCTCAGAACGGCTCGCCGGGGTGTTCATTGTGTTCGTAGCCGAGCATGCGTCGACCAGCATTTCGCGGTTTGCTGGTGTGCACCGGCAAACACTAACGCGCGACCGACCGAACAATAAACCGATCTCGCCTTTCTAAGGTCGCACGGTGCACTGTTAACCGCGCACGGATCTGCATAAAACATAATAGGGGAGTAACGCGCTCGCGTTAAATCGAGTTATTATTGGACTAGGTTTGGCGCGGTTAGCACCGGTCCACCGGACGGTTCGTGAACGCGAGAACCACGTTTCCAAAGCTCTCCTACGGGGCGAATCGTTAGGTGGTCGGGGCGCACGCGCGACAGCCAACAACCGAACAACGCTTTTACCTAACCTTTTTTTACCACCGTCGGTCAACCGTGCCGCATAATGCCGATCGTCTGGACTCGCCGACGAGAACGGAAGGGTAAAGCAACGAGAGCGAGGAATTCGCGCGAAGGAAATGCCGCGTAATGAGACACAATGTGTCGCGTGATGTGATGTAAGTCCGGGCGAGCGCGCGAGGAAATTTGCAGCGATCAGCGAGAGTAAAGGAGGACAGGGGCATGGAAGGGGAAAGGAACAATAGCAGAATCTGAGCTCGGGTGTCGTCCGCGTCGGAGTTGGCTCGCGAACCCTTTCGTCGCGTCGCTTCTTACCTTAACCTCAAAATTTCTCGAGAGCTAGCGATTGACACTCTGGTAGTCGATGGGGATAATTTAGTCCGAGAAACTAGAAGAACGCGATAGATCGATTAGGAGGGCGAAGGTGAAGACGATCGAAATCTAGGTTAAGATTCCAAGCAAAGTTACTGTCGGCCAAGAACGGCAGCCGAGTCCTGCCAGGAGCGTAATTGAGAAAACAGACAGTTCCCATGGAGAGGAGCGCCGATGAAACGAGCAGCGAGGCGATTAGAATTACAGGCTTAATCCTGAGCGATCTGCAAGCCTGTCGCCGAATACGGTAGGAGGCGAATAAGACGGGTATACGCATTCGTCACTCAGCAAGCGTCCCGCGATATAACTCGTAGGCCCGACCCTCTCGGTCCCTCCCAAGTCACCGGTCTCCCTCCCGGCACCGGATCGAGCACGGAAGCCCAAATAAGGGGAAATGTACGGCGAATTAAGGCTCCCCTCTTCTGTTTCGTCTCGCTAGAGGCGCCGGCTTCGACCTCGGTCACGGGGCGCTTCGACGACCGGCAGAATTTATCTCCCGAAAGCCGGAAATTAGGAGGCGACGGTTAAACGCAATTAATCCTCGTCGATAATACAATGAACGCAATTAGAAAGTGCTTCGCGGTCTTTCGTCTTTCCCTTGCCCCTGGAATCCGCCACGACTCCACCACGATGCGCCGTGCAACCTAAAAATAATCAAGATTAAAAGAAATAGTCTCAAAGTTCTGTTCGACGTCCATGAATTACCAATTAGAAAATATTAACAGAGCTTTCCACTTTATTTCTTAAGCTTTCTATCTCGTTACTGTTGCTAACCTCCTATTTGTATCTTTATAGTTTGTTCAACATTGTGTACTTGGGAATTTTTATCTCGGAAACTATTTATCGTATTTAAGTGTTTCTTTGTAAAGAATCGATCATTTTGAACAAATTTCGGCGTGGAATGGCCCGTGAACCAGGCTGTTGAAATCGCAACGAAATTCGAAATAAAGTTTAATGGCGAACGGGGAGCACGGAAGATTCGGCGGGAATTATCGAAAAAATCGATGGCGCGAAATCGAGGGGGGAAAAAAGCATCGCCCACGCCGCGCGAGCGATCGGTCGAAGATCTCCGGCGATCTCTCGAAACTGCCTCGTCGTCGAGTGCTCCTTCGATGGGAGGAGCTGCTCGGTCGCGGATTTTAATGGCGGATTTTTGCGACTCGCCAATCGCACTCGACACGAGACACACCGTCCTCCGTTCCCGCTCCATGATTCAACGATTCGACGATTTCACCGCGAGAGAGGAGAGATATACATCGTGGCGAGTTACGTGATTTGATTTGAGGAGAGCTCCTCGAAGCGAGCGCGCGTGGGACACGCGCTCTGCCTTGTCGCGTGCCTCGCCACGTTCACGGCGGTTCTCAACCTCCACCGATACAATCGACACACGAGAAATCCTTCTTTCCTCCATCGAGATTTTTCCTACTCGATTATCTGCCAAATGCAGCCGAATAAACTGTCTTTCAGAACCACGAATCTAACATTTAACTCTTATTAGGTTATAAATTGTATAGCAAATAATGGATAGGGTTGAGAACGGGCAATTATAGCTCACTGAATAGACAAAGTAAACTGGACGTCATCTTAAGCCTACTAGGATTAAATAAATAAAATATAAATAAATATCTCTTTGCGAACGGACATTTTGAAGAACCTTGGACGCCATGTTTGATGTCTCGACTTCCGAACGGGGACGACTATGACACGAAACGAGAGTAAGACGGTCTACAAACGTTCCAGCTTCTCGAGTCGTGGCTGAAGAACAGAAACGCGAATTTCTACGATGTCCGGGACGCGCATAATACGAGAGTCCACTTACCATTTCGACACTCGAATGATATCATCGCCAGCAGGAGCGGATTCAGTCGTTCGCGGCGACTCGCGATCATCTCCTTCGCGAGTGGCGACGAACGGTACATCGCGTGTTGCAAATCATTCGAAGACTATAGGGGCAAAACGAGAAACTATATTATTTTTCGACGCTCATTGCGAACGGAACTGTACGAAAAATTCATTCGATACTCGACGCGTTAATTAGCTAACCTAGATGTCGAATTTCCCCTAACCTAACCTAGTCGTTAAAATGACGCAGATCCTTCCGATTAACCTGTTAACAGTCCCTACGGAATTTGCGTCCCATCTGGACGCGCGACGAAAAATAACGCTTCCTGATCGGTCGGTGAAAAAATTTGGATCGCGGCAGGCCGATTGTCCGGCACGATCGAGGTTATAAAGTAGCCCCGGCGAACGTGTAGAAACTAATAGCGTAGGAATCGAGATAGCGTAGGTACTCGGATGCCTACCGTCCGGGAGAACAAGGAGAAAGGTACGCGGATAAATTGCCTATGCCGTTTACGGTCGAGGCCGGGCTTGAGAACAGCCTAATTACCGCGTTTACGCACCGCGTAACGTGCGCCGAGTATCGCTCCATCGCTGAGACAAATTGGACACGCCTGATGTTTTAATTTTCGCGGAAGTCGACGCGTAGGAATCCAAGGGGCCTTCGAGCCTTCGATCCTGACCAATTTTTCCACGTGAATGGAAGACACGTACAGCCTGCGCCATCTTTAGAAACCGAAGATCCATCTAGCGTTAAAAATTTTAGGTTAATTACCATCGAAAGTGTAATTCCAAAACTTTTAACATTAAAGCGCAAGTAAGCCTGAGAGCTCTTAAAGTAAAGAGAGCTCTTAGAGTCTATTAATAATTGTAAATAAAAAATTTTCGTCAGGAATGGTTCTGCAATTTTTTCTAACCTACAAAGAATTCGCAAATGACCGTGTGTCGCAGACACTCCCTATCCGAAGAGAGCTAAGGACAAATTCATATTCACCTAAACGTGTCGGTGTATCGTTGCTGAAAATGTAAATGCAACAATTGAGCCCAATTTGTAAGCAGTCGCGTGCTCGCGACGTTGATCGAGTCGGCGCAATGTAGCGCGCGGAGAATTTTGCAAGATCGTGAATTAATCCGGGCTGGCGATGGGTAATTAGAGGCCACCATTCGTACCGGCCGCGGCGACGACGACGTAATGCAGTAAATTATATTTAACGCCCTAACTGGTACGTTAACTGGCCACATAACGTTTCAGTTTACTTATCAGTAACCGATTAACGACGTCGTACACGGGTTATAAATATTCGCTGTTACGAAACCGGACACGTATAAACGGTAACGAAAGGAAAATTTGCTATCGGTGTAACACGTTTCTGGCCAACGTGCCGCGTCT
The DNA here is from genome assembly GCF_051014445.1 of Colletes latitarsis. Classification (NCBI taxonomy): domain Eukaryota; kingdom Metazoa; phylum Arthropoda; class Insecta; order Hymenoptera; family Colletidae; genus Colletes; species Colletes latitarsis. Next base: position 30,182,636 of record NC_135143.1, read on the forward strand.
TCGATGCCGTTCCGAACGACGCTTACTGGCAATTGAAAACCTTAAAGCTATCAGAGAGTCGATTAATTCAACTCTTTGCGCGTGGTATAAGATCAGATTGCCACAAAATTTACATTTATATTGTTTACATTTGGGATCTTTAACACTTCCAATAACATCTCTGGTTGTTACAAATATCGATTGCTCTTGTTAGCGCGACACCAAGCAATAGGAATCGAAAAGGTGGAACAGGGTTTCGAATACTGATCGCTGGGTAGAATGGATTAAAAGTGATTTCAAAACCTTTCGTCGTAAACGTCGCCCCATCCACGACACTACCGTTCGACGCTCCCAGTTTCTAATCTTGTCTAATCTTCGAAGATCTTAGCTGCATGCACACACGCGGCTGCCTACGTTGGCTCATCTTGCCGCGTGATTTAAGAGGAAATGCTGAATCGATCGGGGCGAGACGAATCGAATCGCCGTATGTACCATTAACTGTACGGAGACACGGTGAGACTGGTTACGCGTTACGCATAACTTTCAACGCCAATTAACCATTTTTACATGTTTAATCGCTCGACGAACAACAAATAACCGAGGCACAGTTACCGTTTTCTAAGCACGTTTCCGCGCTGTTGAATGATCGCTATTCGAACAGTAATTGTACTTAAAGTCGATAGGTCAGAGAAACGATAACACATATTATTATCCCAAAAATTAGCAAGCCCACCATTGGACGCTAAAACTTTCGATGAACAATTGAGGAGTGTACATATAAGTAGGTGATCGGTTAAATACTTGTGAGAAAGAGTAGCCCTCTACTGGCGAGTGCAAGAAGCGTTGCCACAGTGTGACGAATGCCAGTAGGTTGCATAGCTTTCCGTGAGAGGTTAACTTTGCGTCGATCGTTCGAAAAAATCGCGAAAGTCAGTGCTATAATTTCTACCACGGAACTGGTATTAATCAAGTAGTTTTAAATCAATCGTCGGTGAACGTGTCTTACAATTCGTGGCCAGATGTGCTCGGGTATATGTAGGTGCAGATAAATAGGATGCATAACGTAAACGTTCCAGGCAGAACGGTGGAAGAACTTGTTCCTCTGGAAACCAGAGAATCGCGATACGGTATTCGAGAGCCAATTAAAAATCTTTTTCTTTCGGTTTTGTTTCGGTTGTACTTTGATAACTGGCGTTGCAAAATTATCTAATATCTATCGAACGAGTATGAAACCTTAGATACCGCGTATATCGTGGTAAACGGAACCTAACGTACTATGATCTGCGAAGTCGTTATCCTCCGAATGGTGCTCGAGCTTTATCCAATCTCTCGGCGATAGACGTTTCAATCTTTCCATAGTTCGCCGCGGACTGATCATGGCCCAATCTTCGTACGTTAAAGGCGGTTCGATTTTCAGGTAAGAATCCATGTAACCTACGCAACCGTGGGTGGTATCGGGCTATCGTTGAATAACCGATCGAAATAGCGTTGCAAAAACACCGATTACCTTTATTGTCATCCCACCGCTGAATTATATACCTCCACGTGCGCGATTCGTCTCGGTGGTGTTTAGCCGTTAATTATTATTCGTTGCAGTACGTCCGGCCATTAGACGGACACAGAGTGCAACAAAGATATAATAACTGTTTCTTCTAGGAAAAGCCTGATCAAACTCGTAAAATATTTGACCAGATCAAAACTTTGAGCTTAAACAATTGGGAACTACGTGACTGAAAATTTGTCTTAGTATATATTTTTATAACTTTCAAATATATTTTAACATTTCTACTTGAGTATGAACTGTTCCATTGTGAAACTATAGGTGGCGTGGCAGTGAAAGTGTTGATCAAAGAAAATTTGGATTAACGTCAGAGAACGTCAGATCGCGTCCATTTTCCGCGTTCTAACGTTCCAAGATGGCCGACCAGATTTATCGCGTATTGCGCGTGCGCAAAATTTTTCGGTGTAAACCCGGAACGCATAACGTTATTACAATCGTCTATCGCGGTGTACGTGCGCACGTAACGTACTTTATTCCGCATTATCCGAAGCCATTGTTCTGGCCGGCAATCGGGCATCGTGGGATCAGCGAATCATCCGTTCGCCGATGATTTCTATCCACGGAAGTACACGATCGACGTTGTACGCGCGTTTTTGCGGACGAGCCCTCCTTATCCGCAACAGTTTGCCGGACGATTACGTGGCGAGCCTAAGCGTTTGGGCCGCGAGAGACTTTGAAAACCGATTTCTCGCCGCGATGGCGCCCTTTCAGACTCCTTTAAATCGACGGGTTGCAAACAAGTACCAACGTTCGTTGGTTTATTCCGGCGAGCGTTAACGAAGGATCGCTGTACGTAATTTTACAGGATAGATTGAAAGACTGTACGATTGTTCGAATGCGATCGAATTTCGGTGTTGTCGCCTCGCGGTAGCCGGACTCGAGTCGAAATAAGGAGCGACGAAGAGTCGCGGAGCGAAGACTGAAACGTGGAAGGGAGTCGGGTCCGATGACGAGCACATTCGACTCGCCTATTCCCCGTGTAATTGGACATTAACGAGAGAGCTCCTGGGTGTAATGTTTCGCTTCGTTTAGTTTCGCTTAATCGGCCATCGGACTGTGGAAACCGTAACGCTACTACGCGTATCTCGATCGTCCGCGTTTGGTACCCTCTTATAGATTCCAGCGGAATATTCCGAGTGTAAAATCGAGTTTTCCGGCGAGTTCGATGAGAACTTTAGATATCTTCGATGGGTGATAACGATCCACGGGATCATCGTCGACGAAGAGGCGCGAGAGAAGCGAGAACGCTCGGCGCGTTCACCGCCATACCTAACCGCTCAAATTGTTTTTAGATAATTGGAAACTAGTATACTTACGATTCGTCGTGGAACTTATTTTTTACAGACAGAATTATTTTCTTTAACGTTCGATCTTGAGAATGAATTTTTTTAGTGAAAAAACGTGTTATCCGTATATGGGTGACGTGGCAGTGAATGCGTTAGAGGCGGGATAAGCGTTTTAGGATCGAACAAGCCACGGCCCATATTCAAAACTCTTCGAAAGCGAGCGTGTAGGTGCTTCTCTTCCCCGACGTTCTCTCTGTCCGACGTTGCCGCGCTCGAGTCGCGCTTAACCGAAAAACCAGGTGTCTTCCGTGGCCTGTAACTCGTTCTCCACCCACCCGGGGCGGACGGGGCGAGGTAAGCAACGGTCCTGGAACCTGTTCCGAACCGTTTGAGAGTCTCTGCCCTGCCTTGTCCCGTCGTCCATCCACCTTCGTCCCCTCTCGTCCTCGACGGTTCCCTTTCCCTCTGCCACCGCCCCCGCCACCGCCCCTTTCCAGCCTGGTTTCCTCTCTTTCCTTCCATCTCCGCGTCCCGCTCCCGCGTCTTTCTCTCGCGCGGTCTTCGTGGATCCACGTTCTCCAGGCGGCGTAATATCACGCACATCATCGTCACGAAGATGTGTACGCGTGCTCGGTCTCGAATCGAGGAAGGAACGAAGGGGACGAAGACGTTCGTACGGCGAACGAGGAGGATGAACCCCGCGCGCCGGGACAGAGATTTTTCACCAGGGCAGGGAGAGAGTCGAGGGAGAAAAACGGGAAAGGAGAAACAGGAACGAACAATCGAGGGAAAAAGAGAAGAGATTCTCGCGGTGCGGTGCTCGGTGGTGCAGGGGCCGAGGGGAGGGGGCGAACGAGGAGGAGACACGGAGGGGACACGGAGGGGTCGCGGTTCGAAGCGTGCAGGAAAGCGGCGAGGAGGGGAGAGAAGGCCCTGGCAATCAGGGCGAACGGGGTACGGCACACGCCACACGCCATCATAATGGAATAATGAGGCAAAGACGATAACAATCGCGGGGCAGAGGCTCCTTTTCCGCGCGACACGTCCGTGTCTTGGCGCGTTGATGCGCGGACCGAGCTCGCTGGAACGTCGTGGACGAATTGAGCGAATCAGAGCCACATCCGATGAGGTCACTTCGACTCGGCTGCAGGACCGCGTTCCGAAGAACTCTCGTGTGCCTTGTCCTGTTTCTCTCCCTCGCTGTGCTCGTTCTTTTTTTTTCTTTTCTTTTTTTCTGTACCGTTGGTAGCACACGGACGTTCAAAGTTGCTTTACGTCTCCTTCGATGAGCGTTCTTCGATGAGCGTCTCGTCGCGACGAATGGATTCACAACGACGCCGATAACGACGAGTCGAACGATAATAACCGTCGCGATCGCCGCGACGAGGTTGGAAGGGAGGCTGGAAGCGAGGTGGAAGGCTCGAAGGAAGACGACGCGAGGAGTGGTAACGTCAGAAGAAGTAAAGAAGCCGTGGCACGTGACCCCCGAGACCGGCAGAGTCAACTCGCTCAAGTAGCCGGGCCCTGCCCTTTGACCCAACCGACAATTTCGAATTATGTCTCTCCGAGAGAGCGGATATACTCCCGTCAGGGACGACTCCGGTTCGTGGATTCGTCTCGCGCTCGAGAATCGCGCCAAAACAATCGTCGTATTACTCTTGGCAATACTTTGTTGAAAATCAGAACACTGACAGATTATTCAAAATAGATCAATGTAAATGTGTTAAAGGGTGTAAATTGTGCTAGAAAAAGTCATGCAATTTATGAACAAAACACTAGATATTTACTTTGATTTCTCAAGTTCTCTACGAGCCCTTGTTCTGGACACTTGGAAACATTTGCATGGGGTTCCCCTCAGGCTGGAGTCGTTGGGTCTGCAGGACCTTTCCCAGAAGAAAATAGTTGACGTCACATTGCAACAAACCACATCCCGTTAGTTGTAAGATATACATATAAATAAATTTGCTTTTTCTCATCGCTATCACTGTATACGTCGTTCCACACTATTTGAGAAATATAAAGTGTAATTACTAGTAATTTCTAAATGATTTTGGAATCTCTAGAATATAGATACAGATAGCTAAATTGTGGATCTGTACGCAGATTCATACTTTTATTAACAGAATTAATGTAATGGAAGTTTTGTACAGGGCTGTCTCAACCCCTAAATATAATAATTCGTATCCTACTTCAACTATTTCTTACATTTTTGCATATCTGCATAAATGCATAAACATCCACAGTTAGCAATCCCTGTATCAAGCTGTACTTATATTATGTAAACGATAATTGACCAAATACGCAACTATTAAAGGTTAGAAGCGTAAACGAAACCTTCGAGCAACAGAATAGTATTTCCCTCGATAAAGGTTCGAGTCAGTGAACATCACATCGAGGGATCACTGTATTATGTTCTACGTAAATCATCTAAAAGATAATTGACCAAACGCACGACTCTTAAAGATTAAATTACACGCATAAACGAGCCCGTTCGAGTAACTGTTAGCGTTCTGGATTGAAAGTAAACAACCGTGGTTAGTTTCTGTCGACGATACTTGTTGCCAGCTCGTATCTCGAGCGCGTAGCCTGATTGCTTGGATTAATTACTTAATACTTGGGTGCAGAGGATGAATATCCAGTTCCCCGGCACGTAATATTAGGGTCAGAAGCGCGGGTTTCGACGCGTGCCAGGAGCGAGTCACGCGTATAGGGTCCGAGGGAGTCTGTGTCTTCGAGGGCCAACGAAGCGGTGGGGAAACCGCAAAAAGGACGGCGGTCGCGCAAAAAGCGGGAGACTCGGAAGTTGGAAAGGCGTTCTTTGCTCTTCGTGAGGCTAATAGGCCGTTCGAGGAGGCTTCCGAGTCGCCTGTGATCCCTTTAAGATCCTAAACAAGGCGCGTTCGCGACACCCGATAACTGGATTATCGTCTAATAAGCACGTTTTACGTTTCGTGTCGCAAGCTCGATGCAAATTAAAACGGCGAATAAAAGAAAGAAACACCGGGTGAAATATTATTCGATATCGCAGGGGATCGTAAAAAGAACAGCCTATTCTTTAATTGGTCCCATTAAATCGGTAACGCTCGATATCCGCCGACGAACGAAAGTTACGAGGCTGTTTTACGATCGAGGGTAGCTAAAACTGTAGAAACTAATGGCGTTCTTTCGTTACCTGAAACAACGATACGTTTCGATCTTAATCTCGGGGCTGCTCCTTCTCGCGCCGCGCCGCGACAATTTTATCATTACACGGGGCAGAATTGCACGCGATGCTCGAAAGATAAGACCGGGCAGAAGATGTCCTCCAGCGAGCATAGAGGTATATCGGGAACAGGTCGGTCCAGTTTTCGCAATTACGTTAAAACGACCATTACGGCCGACGTACGGCGCGTACCCTCTGGCTAAAAAGGGTTGGAAACTTGACGACGCCGGGCGTCGGTCCGCGGTACGCGCGACGTAGCCACTCGCGGGCGCTCTGGTTCGTCGCATGACCGAATAAAGATGCGAGGTCGCTCGCGACCGTGACTGAAACGAAAGAAAGAACCGCGAGGCGTTGGGGGTGGGGGCGGAAAGCGACGCAAAGGTGGGGGGCGAAAACGATCCAGGAATCGAGGGAACGATCGGCGCGTCTGCGTTTAAAACGTCGTCGCGGGGGACGCGCCGCTTAAAGAATCATAAATTTAACGATAATGATTTCCACGAGTGGCGGGCAACGCGGGATATCCGACACTATAATCTCTCGGTCTTCGATTACTCGAGGAACCTTTTCCCTCTCCCTCGTGTTCTCTCCATTAACCGGTGTACCCTCGGGGCCCGTTCGTACGATTCTCAAAGAAACAAAAGACCGCGGGAACAAGGGAACGCGGCGCGTCGAAAAAAGTTAAGCAGCCGACGAAACGCAGCTCGAGCGCAGGGTATCCGATTTCGGAAACGGCCCGGTTTGTTGTCGTACGCGGGGCCCGGTCTAATCGGTCGCCTCGAACCGCCGCCGGGGAATCACCGGAGACGCTACGTGGAAACAACGAACAAGAGGACGACGACGGTGACGGCGATGGTGCCGACGACGATAACCGTGGTAGTGGCCGAGGCGGCGCAGGCACACGCCATATCTGGCCAGACTATCCTACGTGGGCTCCGATCCTCGACTCGGCTCGGTTCGCCTCTACCTCCTCCTCCTAACCGAGCAAACACACCTTTTTAGCGGCATTACATTAATATCGTAATGGCACGGGGATCGAGCGAGCGAGTCGGCCAGCCCGAGGGCCCGCCGGTGCTGATTCTTGGACGACAGACGGAGAGAACCGTGGCCTCTCCTTCTTGCTCCGCGCCGCGGACCACGCTGAAGCCTCCCCGCGGATACGCTAACTGTCTCGCGTCCGAGTGGATCATTTGTCTTCCTCAGGGAAGAACAACTGCGCATATTGCGGGCTCCAGGGATTCTCCGTCCGCCCGGCACGAGCCACCTTCCGCTACGAACCTTCTCTCCCCGTTCATCCTGTTTCTTCAGAATAGATATATTTTCTATTTACGAATCTTTGCGATTTTTCTCTGTTCGACGTCGGCCCAAAACCAGTAAGTCTGCCGACCATTTGGCCGGGTTTTTCTCGGTTTGCAGTTAGTTGTGCGACAACCCTGACCGCGGAGGAAAGTCTTCCATATATTTTGTCGCCTCCGTGTCTTACACCTTATACCGTTTCATTTTTTCTTCTTTCTGCGGTAAGCGATTGGGAAAATCTATCACAAAGATAGATCCTCGATACTGTTAGATCGCAATTTCGTACCTCGAAATACACCCTCGAAATTTCCATAAAGCTCCATTCTTTCCAAGAAATTCCATTCTGGACCAACGACTGGATAGTTGGATAACATTTCAGTCAATGAAAACGACACGTACGGTGATCCCTCGATATAATGTTCGCTGGCTCAAACCGTTATCGAGGGAGGTACTCGAACGTTTCGTTTATGAGTGTAATTTAATCTTCACTAGTTGTGTATTTGGTCAACAGTCTGTTGAATATTTATTTGCTAAATAGATAGGACAAAGTTTCGACCTAAGTGTGCATTTAATTAATAAAATGCTGTTCTTGGCTTGACGGTTTTCTGCTAGTTGAGCTTGAAGCTCGGATAGAAAAAGAAACGAGACGCTCAGGGAGTGCAATAAACGAGTGTCCTCTTCAGGTAGTACTGACCCTCGCAAGGGAGGGAACTGCACCAATGGATACAAATTTTCATTAAAAATACATGCATGCAATGCTTATTCTCAGCAGTTACATTAGAGGGGATAATATTTATTCGTAGATAAACAACATCGAGGAAGACACACCGAAATTTCTATAAAGCCCAATCTTTTATTTAATAACTATTTTAGATTAACGACTAGGAGAGTGTAGGATGACATTTTGCCTAAATTAATTTCATAGTTATAAATTGGGAAATATAACAGTTTTATCTTTGTTCTTTCGGTGATTCGCAGCCGTGTCATTGCGCGAGATGATATGGACGTTCGTCGCGTGGATGCTGTTCTAGGAATCGGTGACTCCGCGAACAATATCGAGGGACCAGTGTATTAAACAGCGATATCAAGAACAAGGTCGCTTAATATCCGAGTCTGGTCGACGTAGATGCATGCAGTCTCGACGATCTAACTCAAGTATCGTATTATATACTATCCCGACTGGTTATCGCTGGATCGACCTCGTAAACTTTGAGACGTTGATCGGGTAGAGATTTCACGAACGCACCTAAGCTAAACGCTCGCTTATGTTTGAAAGTTCGTCGAGATCGACGGTGACCGCGTTGAGAAAAGGGCCACGACGCGGTGGATCGACGGGAGTCGCGATGTTCGGAGCGACGCGGGGGCAGCGTGTTTACGGTAAAAGTCATCCAACCCGGGAGAGTATCGACCTTAACCTTCCGACGTTCGGGCGGTCCCTCCAATTTCAAGGTCGCGACGCGTGGCAGAGCGCGGAGGAAAAAATTTCCTCGAGGTTCCCGGACTTCCGGCGTCGAAATCGGTCGGGACGACCCCGAACCGGGCAAAAAAAGGAGATAACTCCAAGCGGAGTTACCAAGGGGGGGGGGGGGAGGACGAGCGCGAACCCGAACAGAACAGAACAGAAGAGAACAGAAGAGAAGAGAAGAGAAGTGAAGAGAAGGGAAACGCGAAAAGAGAAGTCGGCGACGACCAAGAAGAAACAGAAGGGGGAGGAAGCAAGAAGGAAAGAAAGAAAGAACGAAGGAGTCGGACGCGCTCTCTCTCTGGCGTGGGGGTGCGCCCACGCCGGTGACGTCACCCGGCGAACGTTGGCAGCGTTACCGACGATGAACGCGTTGGTGTTCGAGCGGAACAAAGAGAGACGAGACCGCTGGTAAAAAGAGAGGCATCATAACCGGCGCGTGGAGGAAGGGACACGGATCGGACGGTACGCGAAACGGACCGATGGAAGGAGGAGCGACAAGGACGGTGGAGCGAAGAGGAACGGAAAAGGGCGCGGGGAGGCGAGGCGCGAGGGGGGAAAGGAATGAATGGAAATCGCGGAGAGACACGCGGGAGAGACGGATGATTCTCGGGCGGAGAAAGACGCCGGAAGAGGAGAGAGGCGGAGGGGGCGAGGGTATCTCGAGTGTGCACGGGGTGATGTCGACGACACGTGACGGCAGCGAGTCCACGGAGGATCGTCCGTCGCCGCCACCCGCGGCAACACCACCGGCAGGAGCACCAGCAGCCTCCTCGCGCGCTCTCTCCGCGCGCGCGAGCGCTCTCTCGAGGCGAGCGACCACTTCCCGCGCGAGCTGCTCTTTATTAGTCTACCGCGGACCATCGCGAACCCCTTTGCCCCAGCGTCCACGGCGAGCCGCTCGGGAGGATCCTCCGCGGAGGAAAAGGAAAAACGCGAACCCCGTAGAGGCCGCGTTCGCGTTCGTGGCGAGATCCGGACCGGAAAACGCGCCGAGACGAACGGAGAGACGGAGGAACGCGCGAGAGGAAGGGAGAGACCGACTCGCTCGTAGTCCGGCGCGGCAGGGGAACGACGAGTAGGAGGAGGAGGCGGAGGAGGAGGAGGAGGAGGACGACGACGACGACGAAGAGCGAGAAAGAGCAGGATCCTCCAGTGATACGACACCGGGCAGCACGCGCGCCGGCACGTCGGGGTTTATCGCGCGCGGAACTGGAAACCGAAACTTGGCTCGTTCGACGGCCGCGCGATTTCGAACGCACCGCCCTACCCGCGGGCAAGCCTTCCGGTCAGTGAATCCGGGGATTAAGTGCGAACACGGACCACACGGTGTGCCTAACGACGATTTTTTCGACGGGACCAGAGATTTTTCTAACAGAGAGGCTTTTTCGGACCCATTTCCGCGAGTGTCGTGCAACACACGGGCGACGGAAGTGCTCGACGCCGCGCTCGGTGACGTCGTGACATGTGCGATAGCCCGTCGTTATCGTCGTCGCGGTGGTCAACGTCGAGGCGAAGAAAGGGGCGGTGTGCAACGGCGGTGATCGCCGGCTGGCGGGAAACGGCCGCAGGCAAGAGCACGTGGACGACAGGCACCGCGACGAGGGCCGGCGGCGCGACAGGTTGAAAAGATGCTGGCACTGGCGATGCGCCGCGAACACACGACCGGCCGCGGCAATTACGAGCCCGCGAATCCGCTCGCGGGTTTCGAGCACTTGCAGCACAACAGCGGCGGTAATCCGTTCGCTGTTGTACCAGCCTCGTCGGAGGGCCGGCTGCGCGAGACCGGCCCGGAGACCGACGGCGAGCTGCAGGAGTTCGTAGACATCGCTCAGGTTCAGCAACTCCTCCAGCAACAGCAACAACAACAGCAGCAGCAGCAGCAGCAGCAACAGCAACAGCCCCAGCACCACCACCATCATCACCAGCAACAGGTGGCGGCGGCCGCGGCCGCCTCATGCATCTGGGGAGCGGTTTATCCACCCCCGCCGCCCGCTTTGGGATACCATCACCATCACCATCACCATCACCATCCACCGCCGCCCACCTCAGGTAACGTTTAACGCGGAACACGGTGGCGGATTACGGATTACGGATCGCTCTCGTCGCTTGGTTCGCGTGGACGGTTTCGAAAAGGTGTCCCCTTCCCCCTCCTAGTGATTTCTCGTCCTTCTCGACTCTTATCGTAACGGAATACGTTCGCCTCGGCGAAGATGTATAACGTGTGGCCGGTAAGGCTTTTTTCTCGTGGATCGGGGCACCTAGGTGCGCAACGTTCCGCCGGCTACCGGTATTGGCGCCCGATCTAAACACTCGGTGATAATCGATCTTTACGACCGACACGTTGAAACCTGTATTTCAAGACCGGCTATTAAGTTTCTTGTCACCGCTCGAACCCGGCCGAGTACACCCGGTGTGAACCGCGCGAAACCTCCGACGCCGATTTTCCATTCTCCGCGATAACACCAACTACGGGATCGTAACCTACGCTCTGTCCGTTCGCGTTGTTTGCAATTATTGGATATCTATATTCCGAGTAACTTTTCTCCGTATATGTTACCCCGGCTCGGGCTTAGTTTTCGAGATATACGCGAAAAATTGTCGCTCTTCTATAACATGGAGGTGTAACACCACCTGCAGTTATTTGTAATTACGTCGGAAACTAAGCACGAACGACGGTAACATATATAGAGAAAAGTTGCTCAGGATATTGATATCTACAACGTATTTTAATATCATCCAAATCGGTGAGGAGGCCCCCATTCCAAACAATAACCGCCTTTATCTTAACACTAGAAATATCGACAAGAAATGTATAATGCAATGGAAATAAGTGTTCATTCAATCTATCACAGAAAATTATGGCAAAATTTTCGAAAATTTTTACCACCTCCGATAGTTCTAGTGTTTCGTTGATACCTGTTGATCGAGCCCCTAAAGGTGTGTACTCTACCCCAATATTTTTTATATCAATTTAGATCTCACGACACCTTCGAACCTTCCACGCGATCTACAATTCGAACATAGAGTTAAGGTTCCCTGCTGTTCCCCGAATTCCCCTGATTTCGACACGATCGCTTGCACACGCACCCTTGCCCACATGCTTTTTTGGCTTATACCGTCGCGAACCGCTCTGCTTCGCCGCGATCCACGCTGGGGCGACGGGTGGCTTCGATCACGACGCGCGTAGATCGCTATCGTGAGAAAGAGCGACGCGAGAACGCGCGATCTCGCCGTCGGATCGCGATATCCACGCGCCCGGAGTCGCTCTGGTAGCTTCAAAGTGAATATCCATCTCCTACCGACTCGTCCTCGTCGATGACACGATCCTTCGGAATTCCCTTTTCGATGCGACGCGAATTAACGCCGCTAAGATCTCCGTTCGCCGAATGGTGAATGGGTAACGATAGCACTAACGATAACGTTAACTGGTGATTAATTGCGCGATTAACTCTTCGACGGTGTGGCTCCATTGTTCGAGAGGCGCGAATATACGTGTTCTAATTCGACGGTTGTCGCGGAGCGTGCCACGTGCGGGTCACGAACGCGTAGGCACCATCGTTCGCGAATCGGAAAAACGATCGAGAGACCGCGACCGAAATGTCACTGGCGGACATTTTGTGCCCTGCAACCACTATACTCGATTCAATCGTGGTAATTTATATTGTAAATAACATTAGCGTACGTGCTAAAACAAGAGACACTTATTTACACCTTGTTTCTACTTTTACTGTATCGAAATAACTATCCAAGTGATTCGTGAAGAAGAAAGTTCTGACAGTGGTACGATTTTTTCAAAATGGCGGGACTGACAAGGGGCTAACCTATGTGGCTGTTGCAGTGAACAGATATTTAGTGTCCTGCAACGACTACACTCGATTTGGTCGTGGTAATTTATATTGTAAATAACATTAGTGTACGTGTTAAAATAAGAGATACTTATTTACACCTTGTTTCTACTTTTATTGTATCGAAATAACGTATCCAAGTGATTCGTGAAGAAGAAAGCTCTGACTATGGCGGGACTGACAAGGGCTTAACCTATGTAACTGTTGCAGTGAACAGATATTTTGTGTCCTGCAACGACTACACTCGATTTGGTCGTGGTAATTTATATTGTAAATAACATTAGCGTACGTGTTAAAATAAGAGATACTTATTTACACCTTGTTTCTACTTTTATTGTATCGAAATAACGTATCCGAGTGATTCGTGAAGAAGAAAGCTCTGACTATGGCGGGACTGACAAGGGCTTAACCTATCTAACTGTTGCAGTGAACAGATATTTTGTGTCCTGCAACGACTACACTCGATTTGATCGTGCTAATTTAAGTTGTAAATCATATTACTATACAAAAGACACTTATTACACCTTGTTTCTACTTTTATTGTATCGAAATAACGTATCCAAGTGATTCGTGAAGAAGAAAGCTCTGACAATGGTACGATTTTTTCAAAATGGCGGGAATGACAAGGGGTTAAGGTGGCCGTTGCAAACGGGCAGACGAACGGTTCTACTTTTTGCGAGCGTTCGCGTGGGCCAGCCGGAGAGCTCGAGACCGAGTACGCGTGCACGCGCCAGGGGTCGATGCGAAAGATAAGAGAAAAGAGGTCAGGCAACGCGGTCTTCGATCTTCCGACGCGCCGTAATGTCATTAAGGATCCCGACCGTGACGATTAATGAAAGAGGCTCGATCGTCAGTGGCGTAAAAAGCCGGCGAAACGAACCGCCGCGGCGGTGAGACAATCGAACCCACCGAAATAGAAACGCGGCAACGGGTGGACACCTTTTTAATTTCGAGCCTAAATCCGTCGTGGCGTTTCACGGTGACGCGTTTCAAAGGAGAGGCCCTTTCGAAACTGCTACAGGACCGTTCCGGTGGCCTTTTGTGGTCCATATTCTCTTCTCGACGGGATTACAACACTTTGGAAATTTCTATGCTCCTTCGAGATCCTCGAGATTTCGAACTTTACTCCCCCCAAACGGATTTAACTATCCGGGGACCCTGAAAATTGACTTTTCTGCGTCGTTATTTCGGATAGGAATCTTGTTTATGATATATTATAATTCGTATATCTCTGTTATAGTTATATTTTTGTCAGTGTGTAGTTTTCTTGTATAATAATTAATAGAATGTCTTTGGACGAGAGTAAATGTTCAAGATGGTTTCCACTGTTCTATCGATTTGAGAACGGAAATTTTAATTATTTTTTATTTAGAAGATGATGAATATTTGTGCAATTATAGTAGTATTGGAAGTCTCTAGACGGATAGGAATATTGTTTAAATATTATAAAAAAGTTTGGCGAGTACCTGAGACGTCTCCTGCGTTATCTGTTGTCTACTACAGTCGCTAATAAATACATTAAAAAATTCCATTATTATCGTAATATTGCAATGTAGATGGTAAAGGTGCTAAGGGAGAACGATTAGAGGCTGTTTCCCAGTAAGTTTACCGCTATATTTGCCTTTACAAGGCATCGAAGGAAGAATAACCAGCCTTTGGTGAACAGTTTTGACATTCGAGCGTAGATTGTGTATTCTCGGTGGCCCCTGCGAAGCGGAGGGCTCGACGCCGTTGGCCTGAATTCGTACGAAAAGAAAGATTGGAAGACCGAGCGATCCCCCTCCAAGAAAAAACGATTAGAAGAGCGGAGGATCGTTGTAGTCGGACCACGCCTAAGCTATCCTTCGTACATAAATGGAATTATTCGTCCCTGCGTCGGGCCATCGGACACGGGAGATCCACGAATCTTTATTCGAGTTCGACGGGGGTATTTCTGCCGGGGATCACCCTTTTCCTCGTCATCTTTATCATGTAAAATACAAAAAAGAACGCACCAAGAAACTCGAATATATTTCGAACCCAGACCAACAAACTTTGCACGTTATCGACTCGTGTATTTTCAATGTTATTAACACTAGATTTACGGAAGCCGTCAATTTGACGGATGTCAGATTCCATATTAAAAATTGCAGAACGCGTAAATATTATTTTTTAACAATTTAGGTTGAATTTTATTGATGCAATGGCACGAATATATATTCTAATTAAAAGAAAAATCGTATTTTAAGGTAATCAATGCCCGTAAATCTAGTGTTAACGCCAGAACCACCAACAATTATAGTCTATTTATTAGCATGAAAGAAATTAAAACGATACGTAAATTGTCAAAAATTCGGTAAATTTTTTACGAGTTCCATTAGAAATTACCAATGAATCATTTTGACTGCTTTGGTAGCTTCACTGTTAATTGTTGCTTGTCGTAAGAATTTTGACAGGGTATCTCGGTCCACTAAAAGTTTTGTAAATTTCTAAACAACTGGGAAAGTGATAGAATCGAATCCTCGGAGATCGGTAATGGCGGTCGGAATTCCTACGGCGGCGTTTCCCAGCGAGATCGCAAGTAGCCAATAAGATAGAGGGATTTTTTCCCTCCCGGTTCGTCAGAAGGGGCTGAGGAGGCAGGAGCTTTCATAGATCATTGTTTAAAGTGTCGTGTCTTTGTATGGTAACGCGGAGTAAATCGTATGTACACTCCTGACATTTCGTTATTATTGTACGAGCCGTAAGACAGGAAATCGTACATCATGCACGAACCTACGGTGGGCGGGTAAAAGGGAACGAGTCACCTTCTTCTCTCGGGCGTTCGGCTCATTGGCGTTCCGCGCGATGTTAAGTGTTTTATACGCCCTCCGTCTTTCCCTCTTCGGCCCCTTTCTTCCCTCAGAATATTGCAAATTCGTCATTTTTCTACCTGTGCGCTATACATGTACGTTTTCACACTGATTCTCTTCTAAAACCCTCCGACGAACCGCCACTTTCTACCTTCGTTCGCGATTCCTCCAAAACACAAGAAAAACTCTTTCGATCACGATAAACAACGTCAAACTCCTCCAACAAACCTACATTAGTGATTGTTTCAAACGTAACGCTAGAAAAATATGAGATACAGAAGTTGATAGTGATTTTTTTCATTAATATGTTTTATAAGATTGTAAGGCAAATCGAATAAAATAATTATTGTATGTACAATCGTTGAATCAGGAGCTCCAGAGCTCCATTAGTACGCGTTATTTGCCTTTTTAAATATTAAAATCCTTTGACCCGTTCAGAAGTTATGACGTTTTAAAGATATGCATGAAATTTCAGGGAAGCATTTCTGGCCTCACATTAGATTTTCGATAAGGAATTTTTTTCTTGAAACTGAGTAGGATTTTGGGGGTATGTCTGTTGACCAAAAATGCTTACAATGGACCTCTGCAACTAAAAATAATTTTTCCAGAACGATTTGAAATTTTTTAATTTTGTCGAAAAATTTCACACCATCTCGAATTTTTTTCTCGAAACTGAGTAGGATTTTGGGGGTATGTCTGTTGACCAAAAATGCTTACAATGGACCTCTGCAACTAAAAATAATTTTTCCAGAACGATTTGAAATTTTTTAATTTTGTCGAAAAATTTCACACCTTCTCGAATTTTTTTCTAGAAACTGAGTAGGATTTTGGGGGTATGTCTGTTGACCAAAAATGCTTACAATGGACCTCTGCAACTAAAAATAATTTTTTCAGAACGATTTGAAATTTTTTAATTTTGTCGAAAAATTTCACACCATCTCGAATTTTTTTCTCGAAAGTGTACAGGGTTTCGAGGGTATGTCTATTCACAAAAAATGTTTGTAATTAACCCCCGAAACTGGAAATAATATTTTCAGGATGAAATTTTTTAATTTAATTTTTTAATAACTTTTTAACGAAGCTTCAACCAAGGAATTGATATTCTTAATTTTTGTTTTACTTTGGTCTTCAGAATCTCCCATTAAAATTTTTCCCAGGGGTGACCGAACTATATATTATAATATTTTCTATTCTATTTTAGCTATCATATAAGATTGTAAAGAGGGCATTGCCCGTTAAGATGTATTATTTTAGTAATAATATATTTATTTAAACTATGGAATATATCCATTTGAGTTCATATTTGCGTTGTACAGAATCAAAAGCAGCAACTGTCATCAATTTTTATAGAATACATTTACAACATTCTAAACAACCGAAATGGTCAATTTTACAAACCGATGCACATACGAATCGTGCATACTACTAGTATAGAACCTGTCGAAGGAAAAAGAAGTTTGGACGTCTGGAGTTTTCCTAAACATCGGGTTCCGTGTCGTAGGAATGTCGGAATAGTTTTGTCTGTTCGGTCAGCAAACGTGCGGACGCGTCGGTGAATTTTGGCCCGCGCGACCGCCGCCACGGTGTTTGCCAAATTTCCCGGGACGCGGCCGGTTTACGTAACGCCGTGCGATTTCCATGCACGACGCCCACGTTTCCTCTGCAACATCGTCGGAAATATGTAACGGGCGTCACGAGTTTTCATTCCAGAAAATTGTTTACAGCGACGATGACTCGTCCGCCGCGGACCGCTCGAGGAGCGTCGCAACGTAGTTTTCGGCAAACGCGAACGGTCCGCGTGCAAATCTCGGGTTACGCAACCGGCGAGCGTTTGCACGCGTGTCCCGATGATTTTCAATGAGCCAGAAGGAAAGCGTAACGATATTTCGGGATTGTTCCCGCGGTGACGTTATTTCTGTGCTCGAGAAGCCGCGTGACGACAACGCCTGGCGTTCGATAATCGAGATATTTCGACAACATCGGTGACGATCGAACGTGACGTACAGACCGAGATAGAATTCGATTTTTCGGGAAAGAATTGTTTGCTCAGCGTATCAATGCAAAAGAGTTTCTTTGGACGAGCATAATAAATCATAAGTAACGCTGATACACTCGAGTAGAGCAGTTCATCGAAGGAATTCAACGAGCCGCAGCGAAGCGTGAACATCTCGACTGGTAAACACGCGTTCGTCATAGTTGGCTACCGTGGTCCATTTACGAGCGAGTCCGTTTCGCCAAAATCATTGTAGTCGTCATCGATGATGCTCGATGGCGTCACGACGCCGACTTGGATCGCTCGCGTCGCCCGGCGTCGCTGAATCATTCCGCAGGAATAACGTTTCGCGGTCCACTACGCGACTTTCCGCGGTCGAATTTTAATTTCTCGCGGCTAGAAATATCGCCAGGGGGAGAAATATCGGATGCCGTAACGATGACGCGACACGTACCCATCGCGCCATCGCGAAATTTCACGATTCTCGAGCTGGTGATCTTTCCAACGGTGCAACTTTCATCGCTCGGAATGCAAATTTCTACCTTGCGCAACTTGGCCACGCGCTAACAGTCTTTTTTGCGGACACCGAAGCGACTTTTAACCGGTCGAGCACGGTGATGATTCGTTAAATGAACTCGGGGCGTGATTCGTAAATTGAACACTCCTTTGAACTGTGCAGATCTACCTTAGAGCCAGCGAATCATCCACTAACTAATTATTTGAAAGAAACTACAGTAATGATTCTCAAAGTGAACCTTGGTTGTGATTCGTAAATTGAACATTCCTTTGAACTCTGCAGACCTACCTTAGAGCCAGCGAATCATCCACTGACTAATTATTTGAAAGAAACTACAGTAATGATTCTTAAAATTAACCTTGGACGTGATTCGTAAATTGAACATTCCTCTGAACTGTGCAGATCTACCTTAGAGCCAGCGAATCATCCACTAACTAATTATTTGAAAGAAACTACAATAATGATTCTCAAAGTGAACCTTGGTTGTGATTCGTAAATTGAACATTCCTTTGAACTCTGCAGACCTACCTTAGAGCCAGCGAATCATCCACTGACTAAATATTTGAAAGAAACTACAGTAATGATTCTTAAAATTAACCTTGGACGTGATTCGTAAATTGAACATTCCTCTGAACTGTGCAGATCTACCTTAGAGCCAGCGAATCATCCACCGAAAATTGATATAAAACTAGTGTAACGATTCTTGAAACGAACCTTGTACGTGATTCGTAAATTGAACATTTCTAACCCTCCCAACCGTGAGGATCCTCTTTGCTTTTCCCCTCAGTCTATTCACTGTCCTTTTCCGCGGTCGTCGACAAAAGATAAAGGCAGCTGCGAGACTCGACGATATCGCCGCGTATAAATATCTGCTGGTGTCGAATTTCGCCTCCGCTGTAGAAAAGACGAACATGCCAAACCCGGAGCGATGTTCATTTTAAGAATCATTACTGTAACAAGTCTAATTTCGAACTGTACGAACTAACAATCGACGTTCGAAGGTCTCTGAACATTATACTTCGACGAGCATGAATTTAAATAATTAAACGGTTAGGATATGTCTCGTATAGTTTGGAGCAGTATGGAGCTGGCGTCCAGCCGTTTCTCAAGGCGATACGAAAACCTTTGACCGGGCCACGAGCAGAAAAAGCATTCAATTATCGCAACGGTACCCGGGCGCAGCTTCTTTCGTCGCTGATTGGCCCGCGAACGAAACAAAGCCCGGAAGGTGGCCGCGATCGTAAACTCGATTCGTTCTCCCTCGACCCCGACGGGATGCCGCCAACATTTCGACTCGCGACCCGTGGAGTTACGAAAGGTCGAACGAACGAAAAGCAAATGGCGCTGTTTCGCGATGGTCGTCGAACAAAGTTCGAACTGTGAAACGATCGACTCTGGAACGACGGAGTTCTGCTTCTTCTCTTAAACGCGATTCGTCATTCTACCGGGCTCGCTCGTTGCCGGATGTCTTAATAAACAAACCTGACGATTCCTCCGCTGGACCGATTATCCGCCATGATCGCCGGTTTGAGGACCGCGCGTATTTAACCCCATTACTTTTCCTGGCGTTCTCGGTCGCCATATTTGCCAAGATTATGGATATTTCTTTAGACGTAATATACAGTTATTCCCATTTCTAATCGGATACTATTATTTCCATTTATTCTTACCAAATGTTATTCATTTATTAATGGGGGAAAAGCAAATTTGAAAACAATCAAATATAGGTTATGCATAGAAGATATTCTAGGTTATAAAATTTTGGCAACATTAATTTACCTTCCAAGGATAATTTTGATTTTAGACTTCCTAATGATCATACAATTTTGAGATGCAAATGTTGTGCAACGACTTTCGGAATGAAATGGAGTCTGATTTCTTAGATACGTTGATGGTACATGCATAATTTTTGGACATGAAATACGACCTTTGATTAGTTTATTTACAAACATAATATCGGTGATTTTCCTTCTATTATGCAACATTTGAAAATTAATATTTTTAACACGTTGATTGCCCTGGTGGTCACTGGTGACCGGCACCTTTCAAACCCTCGAAATGAATATACTTCGTTGCTTCTAAATTTTTAAATAATTCTAGCGTTACCAGAAACACCATATCGATGTTCGAATATTTTGTTTCTCATCCTGAAATTTCATACAAATATTCAGGGCATTTCTAAACATGAAACACTGGCTTAGTCGACATATTAAGTATTTCAATGTTATTAATATGCGTTTGATTATTATATGCTGTTTATTGCACCGTGTTAGTACCATTTGCCCAAGTAGTTTTCTTTATTTTGTCCGTCGATCATTCGTTGCGACGAGATCTCCGCGCTGTACACGCGTCAGCGTCGCGACGACGAACCGTGAAAGTCGAGCCGCTTACGCGTGCAACCTAATGACCCGTGGGTATTCGAGCAGGGTCGCGTTATTCCCAGTTTCATCGCCGGTAAAACCAATTTCCACGAACGTCAACTCCCGGCAGGCGTTTCTCCTTTTTATCCGTTCTCGCCTTCGACGAGGAACCGGCCGCTTCCGTGCAAGCGTTAATTAGAACTCGCCCGTCGACACGCCCGACGGAACGATCCAGGATTCCTTCGTTGTTCGTCGCTCTTCGAGGGGCTACGCCACCCTTTCGATCGAAATTTTCAAAACACAACTGAAAAATCTTAACCTTAGACGATCGGTCAAAGAGTATGGCCGAGTAAGGGGGTCAAATGCGAGGAAAAAGTCGGTTTTTATTTTCTTTCACTGCGGTGCACCAAAATGAAAAATCTAAAAAAAATTGAGAATAATAGTAATAGCAATACGTGTTTACTGTAAAAGTATGAAAGTAGTTCCGGACCTCCTTCAATACGTAATTGGCATTTTTCGGCATTTTTTGCGGTTTTTTATTTTTTACTACCTTCAATCGAAAAATCTGAAAATCTCCCAAACTATGTGTCCCGGTACCCGACGTGTCTCTGAATTTTTTTACATTTTTTTACTCAATAGGTTAAGAGAAACCCCATTATTACCCCCACGGTCGAGATTTCAAGTTAAAAATTGGCAAATAGGGTTTTCTTTTGATAAGCTATCGAATGACCCATCGTTCGTTCAATTGACCCCCTTATTCGGCTATACCCTTTGAGAAAAATAATTTGGAAAAATCCGATGAGGAACGCTTGTCTAATTGACTAATTTTTAATAAAATTACCAGCGTGATTCGGTGGGGAATGATCTACCAAAAGGTAGTAGGAAACGTGACAAATTTTCAAATTTTTTAAGTATTGTCTCCCGGTTGATTAGGTTCTGGCGAGTTTCCGACTCTTTTCTTTTCTTTCTGGCTCTCGAGGCGATAGCGTCTGGACGTTAACGGTAGCAGGATGATCGACAGGCGGCCGTTGGATCGTAGAAATCGGTCTGCGTTGTAGTACGCGAGGTCGCGATGTTTGCGCTTGCTTCATCGTCCGCGAGTATTTATCCGCTCGGCGCGCGAAAATGTTCGCTCGTTCACCGGTCTGTCGTCGGTCAATGACACGGACGCGAGCTCGACGCCGTCGGACGGTCGCGAATCCGGTGAACCTTTCGCACGGAATAAAACCGACCCCATGGAAATCGTCGATCGAGAGATGCACGACCGTTCTGACCCGCGCCCGCTACCAGCCGCGCAGATCCGACACGAAACATACATTTTTATGGAAAACAGCGTCGATCCCTCGAGATTATCCCCCAGCAAATGCATTCTCCGTCGATTCACCACGGAAACGCCATTTTTTGCAAGAAACATTCGACTGGTGCAATGAAAAATGTACGATTCCATTTTTAAAAAACGTTAACGCTAGTGATCTATGTCTGTAATAATGATTACTTAAATCTAGAGGGAAATATGTGGTGGACAATTGTTTTGGATTTTTCATTTATCGAATCTATGATGGTAGTCTCAATATTATGTTACCAATATGGACGTGTTATTTTCGATATGAAAATGAAAATATTGTACGAAACGTCATGTCGTCTCCCGTATTCGCCAGCAGAGGGCCACGCTCTCGTCTCTCTCGCAAGCGCTTGATCTCTTTCGCAAGTTCTCTACAGTCTCTAATGAACGTTAAAAAATGGTTGATGGATTTTTGTGAATTTTTCATCCGTGGACCATCGATAAGATCGAGCAGGAATTCGATCGCGACCAAGCATAGATAGAGAGGGGGTACATATGTACGTAACGCACGTTGGAAAAATAAAAGCACGCACAATGTAGGTCCGACGTTATCGTCTATGAATGGTTTATGGAGGCACAAGCTGGTTCTACGTCAGCGTCGACCGATAAGAGAGCAACGCATTTCACACATCGTCGTTGACGTCCAAGTGCACAGGCGAGACGTGCCCACGCTGGAAAAGGGAGAAAGGGACGGGAATCGATAGCGTGCCAGAAATAAACCCTCCATCCGCCACGGTGTCCGGATGCTCCCCATCGATCCCCGATCGCTACGGTTTACGAACACGACGAACCCTTCAGGTGAAATCTAAACTTTCACCGTGCTCGCCTGAGGGCAATTCTCTTCCACGATCGTCAAAAATTATACCAACATTAATACAGAAGCAACAAAATATAATTCAACAGGTACACTAAAAATCTTGAAATTTTATCCCACCTGAGAATTTCAAAATGTCGAAGTTTAATCTCACAGATTAAAATCTAAAATCCACAAAGGATAGGTGAATCGTCGATTTTATTTTTTAGTTTTCGCCATTTTTCGATAAAATTCTACGAGAGCAACAAACACTCCGCGTGTAACGTGTTCACGCGGTCAGGAATCAATAGGAATCGCTTGAAAATAGTTCTTACATTGACGTATGCGGTTGAATGTCACGCAGTTCCTACGAAACAACGAGCTCCCCATACCACTAGTTCGCTTCTTGACGTAAAACTCGATTTTAATAGCGTGTTCAAAACCCTCGTCCTCCATTATCTTATAAAAGAGCAGTCCATCATTTCGATGACCAAAATACACACGATCTTGGGCACTCGAAGACCTTTGTTCGAATTTTCAGATTGCAATATAATATTTTTAACAGATACAAGGCTTCTCTAAAAAAAATTCTCAACTCTCCAACTACGGTCGATTTTTACGTAAGCGTACAAGTTGTTTACGTAAAACTTTTTCACGTCTCGAGCAACACACCGACCGATTGACAGAGCGTCTATAGACGCTTTTAGTAGTCAAAGGGTTAAATAAATACTCGAGCTGCCTTTTTCCGAGCAGAACAGAGGCGTTGGAGTCTCTGGATTTTTTAATTGGAAATGGAATATCTAAACACCTGTTCGAAAGATTGAAAGTATCGCGTGGCTAGATGAGAAATCCAAGATGGCGTGCGACCCTTGTCTCGACACTCACCACCTCGCGCTAAAAGCACCCAAAATACTTTCACTATCTATCTCTAATAAATAAAAATCTATGGAAAAATTGTTAGAAAAAGTGAAGCAACACCTACGCGACAAAATTGTAAACGAAAACATTCTGTCGAGGAGATTTAAAGTATCGCGAAATGCAAGATGGCGAGCGCGAGGATTCGTGTGAGAATTTTACGCTTTTGGTAGTCAGGGGGTTAAACGAATACTCGAGCTTTTTCCACCTGTGGAGGACGATTAACAACCGACTTCTCGAGCAGAGGTGAGGCGTTGGAGTCTCTGGATTTTTTGCGTCGATCTATTCGCGTCGAAAAGAGGCCGCAATGTCGAGGTGAACCCGTAAACGACACCGTTTCCCTGTTTTATTTCATTGCCATTCGCTCGTGGAGTAGACGGGACCGCGGTTCATGCGAGTCTGCGAGAGGAGCATCGTACGAGAGAGAGGAAGTGAGATCGATAGGACACGGGTCAGAAATAGTCACGGGACGATTGTGTGTGCCGACGAGATCGTCAGTCGAATTCCACCGACGGTGCGCGACTCGTCGATTGATGCTGTGCCGTCGAGAACGCGAGCCCGAGCGGCTATTTAAACGCAGCCACGGTTGTTCCGCGATTCGGTGAAATCCACGGGACGTATTCTCGATCTGGCTCGATACATGGGGTGAATCGTAGGAAGCTGGGGTGCGTGGCACGACCGGTTCTAGCGACGGCCGACGAACATCGAATCTCAGGTAACGTTTCATTCGGCAGCGACGCCAAACAGGGGGTAAAATAAATCTCCATAGGCGCGGGGAACTCTAAATCGAACGATAGACGTGTATTGTGTATCGAGAGGATCGCGTTTTCGGTGCCCCGCTCTTTTGTTTTCCCAACTTCGTGCGTTCTCGCACTCCACGGAACCCGACTATTTTAAACAGGCTTATTTTCGAACCGTATTTTACATAAAGTATTTCCATCCGAGTATCGTAGAGCGATTGTATTTTTAGCGAGTTCGCTCGTCTCCCTCCTTTTTTTTCTTCTTTACACCAGCGGGTTGACGTTATCAGCGGTGTTTATTAATACGGTGCTTTTGCGCCTCGACTTTTTCGCTTTGTCGCGATTGCTTATTAATAGGAGAAACGCGAGGAATAAATAGCCGATCGACCGACGTGTGCTCGATCCGCGAGACCCTCGGAAAGTTTGTTGGAACGAGCAGGATTTCGTAAAAGTTTCGACGTTGCGTACGGAAACAGAGGCCGCGACGCAACTGCGGACGCCTTCGAGCGAACGGAACGCGCGCAACTTCGACGCACCGAGCGTAAGGACGCTTCGAGTGGCGAACGCGCGGCACTCTGCGCCGATCTGTGTTGTGGAATTGTTTAAATAAATACCTCGTATGCAACGATGATGTCAGAAGTGTCAGAACGTCGATAGATGACTGGTGTCGATTTTTTAAATTCTGATGTGGCATTAGAAAGTCAGGCTAGCAGAAGGTTGCTTATTGCGTTCGAGTTTTCAGGCCCAAAGTGAGAAATCCCTGTATGGTAATAAATATTTATTCCTTGAAACAAACGTACGTTTTAAATTGACTTTACAACTGGATCGATCAAATAATAACAATAATTGTTTGCTCGACTGAGTTGATTCTCGTTTGTATACGTTTGGAAAGAGTTGATACTGAGTTAATTTGTTTTGAAACAGTACACATGGTGAAAAGAAATCCAATTGTTCGCCAAACTTATTTATGTGAATTATTATGTGATTTATAAAATTATAGTAGGCATTGCTAGTTACATTACTAACAAATCAGCCTTCACTGTTTTGAGCTACCCTATGAGAATCGTTCAGTTTGATTTCTCGATCAAATATTGAACACTTCTGTTTCACTTGCTCTTATCTATAATACAATGTTATTAAAAATTTTTGGAATTACACTTCGAATAATTGATCTATAATTTTTAACATTAGACGAATTTCTACTAAATAAAGAATATTTACTCACAGACACACGAGTTCTTGAACTAACTTTGAAGCTCGAAACTGAGATGTTGATGGCACGTGCTGTCTCTTGCTCGGCTCGATCCTCATTGAGGAACGATAACAGCGCACAGTACACTGGTACCGATGACGACCGTGAGAATCTCGAGCAACCATAAATACAGGGTGTTCGGCCATCCCTGGGAAAAATTTTAATGGGGGATTCTAGAGTCCAAAATAAGACGAAAATCAAGAATATCAATTTGTTAACGGAGGCTTCGTTAAACAGTTATTAACGTTTAAAGTTACAACCGTACTGAATTTTTTTCTCGAAAATGGGTAGGATTTCGGAAGTATGTGTATTCACCAAAAATGATTGTAATTGACCCCCGCAACCGAAAATAATTTTTCCAGAACGATTTGAAATTTTTCAATTTAATTGTTAATAATTTTTTGACGAAGCCTCCATCAAGAAATTGGTATTCTTGATTTTCGTCTTATTTCGACCTCTAGAATCCTCTATTAAAATTTTTCTCAGGGGTGGGCGAACTCCCTGTATAAATATACCTGAGACCAAACTCTTTCCAACATCATTTACCTGTCTTCGACTCGACTGCTGTATAATTAAAACATTTATTTCAACGACCCAATTTCGAATTTCAGTTTGACCAATTTCAAGAATAAAGTTTCGAGTAGATTTATTAATTTAACTTCAAGAATCGAGCGTTTCGAACAGTTTAAAATTAATTCGATGCTTTTAAGAATTAAGGTCAATCCATTGCTATCTCTAACTTTCGTATGCTAAATAACAATTTTAAGTGTGAACAAATTAGTAATCGATGATTTTGGCAAAATGGACGCTGCAACGATCTTCCGAGTTGAGTTTCCTGGAAGTAGATCGAAGGGCGATTCGAAAGGGTAAAAAGAATCCATTGCAATCTCCAGACTCCCGTACGCTAAATAAATAGAATAAAATGAATAATTTGCAGGGTTAAAAAGAAATTTGCAATTCGAAAAATCTATGGGAAAATGATGATTTTGATGGTGAAAATGGTGGCTCGAGGGGGCGATTCGAAAGGGTAAAATGGCGAGAGGCCGTCGGTCGAGCGTGTCCCGTCGCAGGGGCGCTCATCGTAACGAGATTACGCATTAAAAGGTCAGGAAACGAGGAAGTACGATAGAAGTTACGACCCTCCTCTCGATAGTAAATTTACCTCCACGCCTCCGTGACGGTGGAATTTACAGGCACCTTGGAAACGTCTAGCTTGGTCGTTTTAAGAACGCGATCATGCTGTCCCGCGACGCTAATATCCCTCGTAAATACGACGTTAAACGTATCCGTTCGAGTCGACGCGGTATCACACGATTCTTCCCTACCGGACAATTACGCTGATTGCACAGATTTTACCCGTCGTTCGTAGAGCTCCGCGGATCGTCCATTCTTTCGTTGCGCCGTAAACGGAGTCATAGGAGCTTTTCACCGATGGTTAACACCCGTTATCGCGAACTATTAAGATCGAATTGACTCTAGGTATCTTTAGGAAATACTTCGATATAATATCCTCCTTCGTAGAGCTCGCGAATGGGCCATTAATTAAAGTAAAAACGCACGGATAGACCCGTAAAAAGAAATATATAGGTTAAAGACATAGTTTGTCGTCGACGATAAAAGCAAGCACGCGTGTCAACCGGCCTCCGTTGGTGAATGTTTCTCGCGTCGAACGCTGTTGCCTCGGGAACGAAAATTTCAGCGTAGAATTAGCTCGAGCAGAACGAAAGGATTGACCGATCGTTGGATGGACGACAAGTTTGGAAAGGAAGAACCAAGATTTCGTGAAGACGCTTCCACGTCGCTTCTCGCGCGAGTTCTTCGCGTTGACCTATTTCCTGTAAATAGACGCGCGAACGGACGCGGTTTGGTCGCGCGAGTCCAGACCAGATCAGAAGAAACCTGTCGATCATCTTTCGCGATGTTTTGATGCGCTCGTCGTCGGTTTCTGGTCGCGTGCGGCCCACGTAATTTCTTTAATGGCCCGTTAGAGGAACGGGGGGATGGGGGGTGGGAGGGGGGACGATTAAGACGAAAAATCTTGATCCTCCGTTCGGCGCAACGAGGCGCGGAGCGACGCTGATGGATAACGGAGGCAGCCAGCCGCGGGCAACGATTTTACGAGGGCCCTTGAATCGCCTGCGTTTTGTTTGATCGTCTAAAGAGGCTCGTTCCTTCTTCTCCTCCTTCTGTTTCGGCCTTGCAACCGCGTTTACGTCATCCCGATCGGCTACGGAACTTTGACGAATCGATTCCGCAACGAAACAAACGTAATCGTAGCGTTAAGAGGGTTTTGGGCGCGAAATTTAAAGAGACACTCGAGATGCGCCTTTTAAGGGAGTTTAAAGGGTAACGAAACGACTCTATTGACGAGGACGTCTCAAGATTCTCAGATAGAATTTTACAAAAATTTTTATAGAGATTCTTTACGGGGCATTTTTATTAAAACTTTATGTAAACAAATATTCTCGTTTCCCGTCGTTAATGTGTTAACGTGAAAGATTGTCTAAAGGAACTTCCACTCGAATGTTAGAATTAGTAGGCCAGAGAGACAAAGAAGGAATAGATCGTACGGACTTGGAGAACCATTAAGGATTACAGGTGCGCTAGGCAATTGGTCTCGTTGCAAACGGAGTCTTGGAAACGGAAAGACGACATCCTATGGAAAAGAACTATCGATACGCAATAACGGCGCAATAACGACGCGAGTGCGTAACGTTCCGGAAGCGAGGACGAGCGACTAGCGCCGCGGAATCTTGAGCAAACGCGCGAGTCGACCGGAAACGATCGTTAATCGACGAGACCGCCGTCGTGCCGCGCAAAAACGTGCGAAAGACTCGCGCATCGTGACTCACCTCCAGGCCAAGTAATACAGACAACCGGAGCCAGTACAGGAGCGGACTTAAAAGGACGTCACCGGTACCATTAGCGCGACTATGGTCGGACAACGCGTATCGTCTCCCGCTAAAAACACGCCGCTCCAATATCTTTCGCTATCTGTCTGTAACAAATAAAAATCTATCGGAAAATTCTTAGAAAACGAGAAAAAAACCATCTGGAAGCGTAAAGAGTGACGCGGTGATTCGGGGAAGGAATAAAATAAATGATAGTCACAGGTTAACGATAATAAATGTTATTAAATGTTACTGGTTCCAAAATTGGAAATAAAATGTCTAAACATTTGTTCAGGGAAAAGTATCGCGTGGCTAGATGGGGAATCCAAGATGGCGCGCGACCCTTGTCTCGACACTCACCACCTCCCGCTAAAAGCACCCGAAATACTTTCACTGTCTATCTGTAACGAATGAAAATCTATGGGAAAATTCGTAGAAAAAGTGAAGAAATACGCGACAAAATTGGAAATGAAAACAGTCTCGATGTTGAGGAGATTTGAAGTATTGGAAAATGCAACATGGCGAACGCGATCGTTTTGTTCGACTCTGCGATTAATGCGCCCCTGAAATCGTGAATGTACGTACACGTACACTATCTCGCGTACGTGCATCACGCACGACGGGACTACAACGAAAACACGCTCGTCCCTAATTGCGTTCGGATGTGGGTTACAGACAAGCTACGACTTCTTGTTCTCAGTCCTCGCGATTACGCCCGTTGGAGCATTGAGTAATCAATACAGGCGTCTCGAATCGCGATAGATAGGGGGAGAAACATAGATAGAGAGAAAGAGAGAAAGAGAGAGAGAGATAGAGAGAAACGTGGTCCGAGGCAACCTCGTTAACGCTAGGATCAAGCGTCCTTTCTCTAATTCACCTAACATCCTTCGTCGCGAGCCGGTCGTGACCCGCGGAGAACGCGATCTAAACGGGGAACGACTTCATCGTGGATAATCGATTTTCCCGAGGCATCGCCCTTGACGCAATCGTTTTTCCACGGATTACATTCTGGTTTAACGAGTCCGTGTACGGGGAACAGTCCGATCGCTGACACGGCTTATAATTTCCGTTCAGAGTAGCAATTAACGGTAGGGTTGGAATTACTTAATCCTACGCCGGCCGTGTGAATTTTTACGGTCAGACTACATTAATACTAATTTTATTCGGTATACTGGATGCTTTCGTATGTAATCCAAACGTATTAAATATCCAACGTGCAATGCTTCGTATAATACTTCGTAGAATTATTAGGTGTCGTTGTTATAAAAATTCTAATGTCGCTCTAGAGTTGCTGTTTTCCAAATATTTTTTCGACAATTACTCTATCGTCCCCGTTGTATGCACCATCAAAATATCCAAGGAATCATGCTCTATTTTATTCTCTAAATCATCGCACGATATATGGACCTCAACATTGTATAAATAGAACGATTATTCATTCCAACTCGGTACACGCGAAAACAGATATAACGAAACAATCCTTACGAGCTCTAAAACTGTTCTTGCAATGTATATTAATTATTACACTAACTCTCATAAGTAGGCTGCGGATCTTTATGCAAAAGTATAAGAAATACTTAAAGTAAGATAGGAATTATTCTATTTAGGGGTTGAGACAACCCTCCACGAAGCTCCCATTTAATTAATTCTTTTAATAAAAATGCGAATTTGCACAGAGTCTACTCATAAATATATTATTTTCATTTTTTGAGCTAATCACCGAATAATAAGAATTGTCTCGGTGTGGTATCGCGCTTCTTCCGGTCCGAGTTGTTTGGTTGCTTCTGGTAATCCATCGACGAGAATCGATCGGTGCCAAAAATTGTCTAGATCGGTTGACTGACTCATCGTGACCGTTCGACGCGCGGCGTCGCGCTCGTCATCCCGGGTATTTGGGGATGCTGGGTGGCTCAGGTGGTTGCGTGGCGGCCCGAAATAGAGGCGATCGCCCGCGCAAAATCACGTCGACTCGCGCCGCGAATAGTGCGCGCCCACCGTCTTCTCGAGAGACGACGGTAATTTTAGAACGTTTTGTTTTCGTGCCAGGAACGCGCTGCGTGAGCCGCGAATCGCGCGCGACCGCGTGCCGCTGCCACCTCGGCGCGAGTTACTCGCGAGATTACGCTTCGACGTCGAGATCGATGCACGCGCCGTCACCCACGCGTCCACAAACGCCCGTTTAGAGAAACCCGCGATCGTTTCGTGGGGGTGTTTTATGCGATCAGTGAGAGACAATTAGGAGATTCATCGTTACCAGTGTCAGTGTTCACCGTAGTCGACTCAAGTATGCTATGGGGGCTCTGTTGACGAGATATGGGACATTGGGTAGTTGAACGAGGAACGTATACAGGGTGTTCGGCCACCCCTGGGAAAAATTTTAATGGGAGATGCTAGAGATCAAAATAGGACGAAAATCAAGAATACCAATTTGTTGTTCGTACTGAATTTTTTTCTAGAAACTAGGTAGGATTTCGGGGTTAGGTCTATTCACCAAAAATGATTATAATTGACCCCCGCAGCCGAACATAATTTTTCCAGAACGATTTGAAACTTTTCTTTTTCGTCGAAAAATTTGTCCACTTACTCAATTTTTTTTCTCGAAAATGGTTAGGATTTCGGGGGTATGTCTAATGACCAAAAATGATTATAATTTAACCCTATAGCTAAAAATAATTTTTCCAAGACGATTCGAAAGTCTTTTTTTTCACCCAAAACTTTCAGCACTTACTCGAATTTTTTTCTCGAAAGTGGGTAGGATTTCGGGGGTACGTCTATTCACCAAAAATGATTGTAATTGACCCCCGCAGCCGAACATAATTTTTCCAGAACGATTTGAAACTTTTCTTTTTCGTCGAAAAATTTGTCCACTTACTCAATTTTTTTTCTCGAAAATGGTTAGGATTTCGGGGGTATGTCTAATGACCAAAAATGATTATAATTTAACCCTATAGCTAAAAATAATTTTTCCAAGACGATTCGAAAGTCTTTTTTTTCACCCAAAACTTTCAGCACTTACTCGAATTTTTTTCTCGAAAGTGGGTAGGATTTCGGGGGTATGTCTAATCACCAAAAATGATTGTAATTGACCCCTGCAACCAAAAGTAATTTTTTCAAAATGATTTGAAATTGTTTAATTTAATTTTTTAATAACTTTTTAACGAAGCCTCCATCAAGAAATTGATATTCTTGATTTTCGTCTTATTTTGGCCTCTTGAATCTCTCATAAAAATTTTTCTCAGGGGTAGTCGAATACCCTGTATATACAATCGGAAAGTCGGTCGAGCGCTTGCGATGGAAACGCTCCCTCTAGTAGCAAGTACGGAAGGTGATGGACCCCACGATGCTTTCCTGAAAGAATTCTAGTTCCTCGGGAGAAAAGGGAAACTTGAAGAGAAGAATAGAAATAAAAGTAAGGCAACCATTTGCATCGTAAGGTAAGGCGTACCACGATTATAGCCAAA
Source organism: Colletes latitarsis (assembly GCF_051014445.1). NCBI lineage: Eukaryota > Metazoa > Arthropoda > Insecta > Hymenoptera > Colletidae > Colletes > Colletes latitarsis. The sequence continues at coordinate 30,214,362 of NC_135143.1, forward strand.
AAGTTAAGTACTTTTAACGAGAATTTCGTAAAGAAAAAACTTGGTTGCTTACGACTGGTAAAACTCTATGACTCCTAGTGACTCGTAATATCCGAGACTCGAACTGCAGCGGGTAACGGGGCTAGGTTAATTTCATTGTCGTCGAGGAGAAAGCGGTAGAAAATAGTTGAAAAAAACGTCCCGAGCCCGGACGGACGCTCGACCGTCGGGCAAAGTTACGACAACCGGGCATCAATTAAGCGTAGTTTCTGTCCGTAAATCGTCGCGTCGTTATATCTCGTTCGCTTGTTAGACGAGGCCGAGTCGCAGACAACCTCGGCGCATCCATCGCGAGTGAACGCACGTCGGCCCGATAAACGCTCTTCCGTCTTATCAAATCGCTTCCGTTTACGCGTCTCGCGAACGTGCTCGTAAAAGGCTCGGATTAAAGAGTGGAATTACACGAAACGAAACGCGAGAGGGGGACTCGAAGAGAAAGAAAAAAAAAAGGAGAAAATTCGCCGTCGAAGGATGCAGGGAATGAAGTCGAAACGCCCCGAAGTGATAGCCAAATCGAGAAACACGCGGACACGCTCGTTTTACACCGATCGCCTGCCTCCTACGGCCGTATCCTTACCGCCGGGGGGATTGACAGCGGTAAATCCGACGGCCTTTTTTAGTTCGCCCCGTTTTATCCGAGTCTCGCGGAACGCGCCGTGTCGGGACTGATTTTTTTAGTTTAATGGTCTATCGCGAACGGTGATCGACGGAGGAAGGAGCGACGAGAGACTCGGGAGCAACCGACGCGGGAAGGACGAAGGAAAGACTGAAGAATAGCGACCCGGAAAGTCGGAAAGTCGACGGGTGAAAAGCGCGCGGCGGGGTAGAGAGGAGGAAAATAGAAGGGAGGAGGCAAATCGGCGGAGAGATAGAAAGAAAGGGGGCAGAGGGGGGGGCGGGAGAGGTGGAGGGTAGAGGGGGAAAGAAAAGGAAAAGAAAAAGAGACGGAGAACGGTCGCGTGGCCGTGCGTGGCCCCAAATAGGGCATCAGGTGGTTGCGCGACGCCCGCGAGAGAAAAAGATCGTTCGCGCGTGCGCAGAGGCGCGTGTGCCTCTCGTAACCGGGCGCGCGCACGCATGTACGCGAGTACCAGAACGGCACGCGCGCACTCTTACAGGTGGTGGCAACCGGCTGCACACAGGAAATTGCTCCTTTGCCGTGCAAACTCGGTCCGGACGGAACTTTAAGCGACGCCGTTCACCCGGATTAGTCGACCGACCGATCGAACTGGCATTCGAAGAGAATCGACGCTCCTAGACCCGCGTCTATCCCGCGATATTCTCACCTGTTGCGTCTCTTTTCGAACGGCCTCTTCCTCCGTGCATACCGCGAACTTTGAAGGAACCCCTTCGACGGGGGCTTTTTATTTACATCGAGGCTCATCGTCCTAACGTTGTAAGTTAACCTCCTAAATGTGGCTCGGGACAAATATTGCCTCACGTGGCCGGAAATCGAACCGAGCTAAAATTGAAACCCTCTGTGACGCTTTCAAGATAAAATAATCCTTGGTACCTCGGAACGGACCAACGTGTGAGCTTCACCCCCGAGCGAGCAGCGTTTTAATCGATATGCGTTGCACGAGGAGGAACACTGGCGGCGGTCGCGAGCTCTCGAACGTTAAACCGACGCCTGTCATCGACAGAGACGAGGCGTCGATACGCCGACGCCGTACGCGTCACCGACCACGAGCTTACGCAGAGTAGAGGAGCGGCGGCAGGGTAACGGAGCTACTCCCGCGATTGGTAAATTATTCGTTAGAGATCTCGACATTCGACGAAGGAAACCGTTCTCTTTCTCCTCCTATTCTTAAACTGTCGAGGAAAGCAAAAGTTAACAAACATGCCAGGACGTAAGAATACAATATAAATATAGACGCTATCTTACTATGTAAACGTACGTGTACGTTAGATTGCGCGTTTGATCACGAGTAAATATGTAGTTTGCATTCGATCTTCGATGTTAACTTGCTCGTCTCCACTATCAATTATTATCCGCACGCAAACGACTATTTTACTTCAGTCGAAATGGTTGCCCCAAACATTATTTCTCGAAACGCGACGACGATAATGGGATTTAGAAGTCGAAAGAAAGCGCGTGGAGAGGATATGGGAAGAGTGGTGGATCTCCAAGTTTCAAACTCGCCTCGTCGCGAGGGAGAAGAATCGCGCGCGCGCGCGTGAGTTGAAGCCACGTCTACGTCACGCGTGCCTACGTCACTGGAGAACCGAGCGGCGCGTCGTCGAGGAGGGAGAAGCGAGGATAGAGCGAGAGGCGCGGAGGGGTACTAGGGGAAGGTGGTGGTTGACGGTGGGGGTAGAGATGCCTGCGAGCGGTGGCTCGCAGTGACGACGGCGGTGATCGCAGGGTGGGGGTGGAGGCGCGTGTGTACGTACACACGTACGCGCGTGACTATATACGCGTCACGCAGACAGCGGCGCGTTGATAGGGGACCGCAGAGCGGGGATTGGCTGGCGGTCGACTCGCCGCTTCCAAATATGGGACAGTCTCCGCGGTCCATTCATAAAACTACGGGGCGCGCCGCCGCTCGGCTCAGTTCGTGCGCGACCCCCACGCATCGCGCGTCCTCCGACGATCCGCTTCCTCTCGGTCCACGCACACCTAACCGCTCAGAGATACGTACCGACCTACGTCGCACGGTAAACCTAACCGAAGAGGTAGGAATAGGGTGAGAGGGGGAGATAAAGAAGGAGACGCAGAGAGGAGAAGGAAAAGGACGGAGGACAACGGAACGACAAATAGGCGCGCGGTCGCGCGCGCCTACACCTACGCGAGGCAAAACACGAGTGGATCCGCGAGCAAAGGAACAATCTTAACGAATTTCGATCAACGACCGACTACTCGATAAGGGACGAAGGACGCGGAAAACGCTACTGTTTTTGGAAGAGGACTCGCGGTCTCGCCGCGTTCCCACCCCTCTTTTGCACCGCGTTACCACGCGTTTACGCGCTCGTTGAGCAACCGCCTGCTGTCCCTTCTGGTCCCGAGGGGTCGGATGCATTCCGGATCGGGACGACGATCGGTCACGATCCGGTGAGATTGGATTTTCTCTGTCCCGTACACTTTGGTGGTGGTGGTGGTGGTGGTGGTGGAGGTGGTGGTAGTGGTTTTGTGGTTGGTGGTGGTTGTACGCACGGTGGTGTATTATCCGACCGCGACAAATCGCACGAGTGCGCGCGCGCGGCCGTGCTTGGTCGCGTAAGAGAGAGGGAAAGAAAAGGAAGGACGGAGAGGCGAGCGATCGAGACACGGTTTTTGCCGCCCGGCGTCCGCTCCCTCGTGTGTACCTCGCTGAAAGAGACTCGGCGCGTGCCGCGCGACGGATAAAAAAGGGGGAGCGCGTGCTACGTCCGCTTAACTACTAACCCAGTGACTCGAGCTTGAGGGAAGGAGGGAAGGACTGATACGACCGATCTCTACGGACTTGACGTTTCGATTTTCTGGCTCGTTTCGAAGCGTGTCCGCTGCCCGCGCGTCGTTACCGCCAAACCAAAGGATACGAATACACGTATAGGTATCTAATAAAGACAGAGACTGAATAAACGACTGAAAAGGCTAACCTCCTCGTAGTACTTGTACCGGTGGGAGTAAAAGAGAGAGCGAGAGAAAGAGAGAGAGAGAGAGAAAGAGGCTTAACTGTGTCGGGGCGACCGAGGAAGGACAACATTTTAACCATAATAATAGCGTTGAACGATACAACCGCAGGCGAGGACACGCAGTGCGGTACCGAGGAGGCTGTCGCCGCTGGCCAAGGAAGCGACCCGCTCCAGAGGATGACGATGGACGGCATGGAAGTGGTGGGCACGCAACCCCACGCGGCCACCAGCCCGTTTCTGCTATCGTCGCCGCCCCTTGGTCATCATCATCATCACCATCATCACCCCACCTTTAATCTACAGACGGTGCAGCTAAGCTTCGACGCGTGTTTGCCGTACAACGCGGCCACGTCCTCGAACTCGATCGTTTGCGGCGTCGGCGGCACCTCGTCGCCGGTTCCCACCACTTGCACCTCCTCGACGAGCTGCAACAAGACGATACCCATTCTCTCGTTGGCTACGTGCGTACCGTTGCACGCTCAACACCAAAACAATACCGACGCCGCGGAACATCATGGCCCGCACCATCAGCATCATCATCATCACCACCATCAACGGCTCGAGGATCATCAGCATCATCGGCACGTCGATGCCTCCTCGCCGTCGAACGACTCCACCGACGGCAAGCGACGGCTGCAGTCCGTCAACGAGGACAAGGACTGCTCGAGGGACTGCAGGGACGATCTTCAGGAACCCATCGAGAAGGATAAGCCAGGTGACCTAAACACGCCGGTTACCACCAGCAGCGATTTACCGTCCTTCTTCGGCCCCTCCGCGCTCGTCGAGCCACCTCCTATTTCAGGTACCTACAAATCAGCAGTCCTTTAAATCGTTCTTCGATCGGTCGACCACCAAATCTTCTTGTCTCCTAGTCCCTGTTCGCTCGATCGTCGTCCCTCGTCATAAACATCAAATCGGTGTTTACGAGGCTAGATTTGTTTCTCGTTCCGTCTCCTCCGGGTCGCGTCAAAATAAACGCGCGCCCCCCTCTCCCTCCACCCCGACGGGAACGTGGACACACAGTAGTATCGGCTGGTTCGAACTCCGGCAACCTTGCACTTGCTCTCTGCGTTTCACGAGCATCCCCCGACTTTCGCTTTCCGCATATCCGCACAACTCTTGCTGCTGCTGCTACCCTCGTGGCTCCGCCATGCACCCCTCCGACGAACGCGCGGCTCTCCCGCGATCACGTTTTCAATGTCGTCGCGGGGAAATCGCACGAGGTGACGTAGATATATCGGTTGGCTCGCGAAAACGGCTAATATCGAACCTGCCCGCCTCGGAGCGGATCAATACTCGGCGACCCCGACATTCAGAGACCCTCCTCCGCGTCCCTGCATCACCGACGCCCCCGCGCCTCCACCTCTGCCTCCCACCGCCCCTTTGCCGGTTCATTCATGCTTCCGAATGCCCCCACCACGTTCGTCCGGAGCAACGCCAACCACCCTCCGTCGTTCGCGTCTTCCGCGAAGCTCTCGCGAAACGTTCTCGCATCGTCGTCGACGTTCCGTATTTTTTTTTTTTTTTCTTTTTTTCTTTTAAAGACATGATTTTTCACGGATGTCGGGAATAGAAATCGGTTGCTTTCGAGTAGCCCGGCGGCTCCGGTTTTCGGTAGGAAGCGACACGATACAACGAAAACGTAGGAAGGAAGTAACGAGACGGCAGGATGCAGACGACAGATAGAGCCGCGGCTCGCAAGATAAAGTCACCCCCGTATCGCACGGTCCTTCCTGTCGATTCTTTTAGGTCGCGATGCACGCGCGCGCGCGACCACCAGCGCGAGACGATTCGCGCTGGCCACTACGCAGCGTAATCTTGATCCCGAGACTGACGCGAGACTCGATGGATGGTTTTCAGGCAGCCTGGCGGGCGAGGATCTGTCCCTGGAAGAGGCGACACCGGAGGACGATGAGACGGCGACCTCCGCCAGCAGGGATCACCGACACCACCATCACCAGGAGTCCCAGGACAACGGGACGGCGGGGGCGCCACCGTCGAGCAGTCCGCCGCGCCACCATCAGGCCCAGGAGGACGCCGATCGTTGCAACGTCCTCCAAGGCGGCGTGATCCTCTACTCTTCGCCTCATTCCACGTCGTCGGTGTCCTCTGCGCCCGCGACCAGCGTCAACATCTGCAACGTACCCACGCTGACCTACCGCGGCGTTTTCACGACCACCTGCGCGCAATCCTCGCCGCTGAACACCCTGCAGAACCAGCAGCCGCAGCAGCAGCAGCAGCAGCCCCAGCAACAGCAGCAGCCGAGCGGCCAGGAGATCTGGGGACCGTTACCCTCGCCGACCCTGACCTTGACGGGTCAACCGTTTCTTCACCCCACTCTGCACTCGGCCCCGTACGGCGGCGAGACCGTCGAACTTCTCCAGGTCGAGTCGAAACCACCCCCGCCGCCAGGTTACCACGATACGCCTACCACCACCCCGGCCGGCTGGCTGACGGCGCACGAGGAGGCTTATGACCCGAACCTCCTGTCCCACCACCATCCCCATCACCATCATCAGGAGACGACGCTCAAGCAGGAACCAACCGGAACCGCGGGCTACGGACCGACCGTGCAGCAACAGCAACAGCAACAGCAACCTCAACCGAGCCAGCAGCAGCAACAGCAACCGCCACCGGCCGCCGGTACGGGCGTGCAATTGGCGGAATACAACCCCAGCACGTCCAAGGGGCACGAGATCCTCTCGCAGGTTTACCAACAGAGCGCTTTGCCGCTGAGGCTGGTCCCGGTGAAACCGCGAAAGTACCCAAATCGACCGAGCAAGACGCCGGTGCACGAGCGTCCGTACGCCTGTCCCGTTGACGGATGCGATCGCAGGTTCTCGCGCAGCGACGAGCTCACCCGTCACATACGCATCCACACCGGGCAGAAACCGTTCCAGTGTCGCATCTGCATGCGCTCGTTTTCCAGAAGCGACCATCTGACCACCCACGTGAGGACGCACACCGGCGAGAAACCGTTCTGCTGCGACCAGTGCGGACGAAAGTTCGCGAGGAGCGACGAGAAGAAACGGCACGCCAAGGTGCACCTTAAGCAGAGGCTGAAGCGCGAGGCGACCCACGCGTCCGCCAGAAATCACCCGCAGAGCCACGCATCGCCGCCGTGCAACCAGTAAACCGGCCGCACGGTTTCAGGCTTAGGCCACACGACCCTCGAAGCGACGCGCCTTTCTACAGGGTGTCTCGTTTCAGTGAGTACACCAGGATATCTCAGAAGGAGTCGTAGTTAGTAAAAAAATGTTCGTACGAAAGTTGTTTAGGACGGGCTACAGCATGCAGTAATAATTGTTTTCTTATGGGTGGAGCAATTCTGGGTGGATTCCTTAAATGGAATATATTTTTTTCTTCGGAAAGTAACAGCAGGTACTGAGACAAATCCAACGAGGTGCAATACGATAGTATTTTGAATTCTATAAAGGTAAATTTGTTGACTTATGTTTACGTCAGCAGTCGCTGCTGAGCAGCGTTGGTTGCATTCGTATCAAGTTACTGCTGCAATTACGATATTACTGTGGCGCTGCTTTGCTGGTTGTAAAAAAACGAGAAAGTTAGTAGAGGCTAGATAAGGAAAGTATCTCTCTAGCAGACCCTGCCTTAGACGACTGGATATTGGGGTAGTCGGTCGAGCGCTTGTGAGAGCCGCCCCTCTGGTGGCGAGTATGGGAGATGACCCGCTCCACCCTTAAGAAAACAATTAGTACTGCATGATGTAGCCCATCCTACCGAACAACTTCAGTACTAACATTTTTTTAATAACTACACACTTAAACAAGACATCCTCCTGTATGTTCTTCCTTGTGTTGCAACGAAGACAGACGAGATCGGCGTCCCTATGTCTTTTCGATCGTAAGACAAGGAAGGGTATAAAAACGGACGTTGTTTCGAGGATCGTACGCCGCGCATTCCTTCGATCCATTTTGTAGCTTCTCTCCTCGCCGGGCGACGAGGAAACGACGGAGACCTTTAGGCGGATACGCACAGGCTGCCGTCACCGACTGATCCGTCATCGATCGTCGTCGGTCTTTGCCAGCCGTGGGACTCTCGATGCTGTAAAACCACGCGTGATACCGAAACGCTTGTTCGGACATTTATTAGTACGTAAGAGATCCCTGGAGGATTCGTTCGGATAATTTTGTAAATACCGCGTGAAGCGGACATTTTTTATTTTCCCAAAAAGAAAATTTTCAAATCTTCTCTCTCGGTCTCACGGCTCTCGGTTCCTCGAGGACGATCCGAGGGAGCATCCTCTTCGTTGTCGCCCGTTAGTTGCATTTAGTTTCCTTTTTCTCTTATCCACGGAACGAGTTCGAACGATTCCTAGCTTTGCCGGGCTACGCGCGGGTTAAGTTGTTTCCCCCGACGACGGTCAGTATCGGTCCTCGAACGACCCGTTGGGGATCGTTATTTACGGGCGGTCGCGTTTTATGCCCTTGTTTGCGATCGGGGAACGACCGAGAGATGCAGATGCGAAAAATCGCGCGCGCGAAATATTCCAGTGTCGCGGGATACTGCGACCGCGTTCACGAACGAACGGCGTAGGAATCGATACCGCCCGCAGCTTCCGGGAATCAGGGAGGAATTCATCCGACAAGATAGAAAGAGAGAGAGAGAGAGAGAGAGAGAGAAAGAGAAAGACGGCGCGCATCCAAACGCATGCAAACGAGCGCGTAAAAAAGAAAAAAAAATATGGTCGCGCGAGCTTCTCGAAACGATCCACCGAAACGATTCGAAAAGCCCGCGTGCGCCTCGCGATGGGGGGAGTTATCGAAAAGTATTTTCTATGTATTTTTATAAGCGCTCGAACGAATATATTCGCTCGCGAGTATCCGTTCGAGATCCTGCGGGGGAGGCATTAGCGCTGGACGATGCTCAAAATCAGGTTCCGCGTCGAAAAAACGAACGATTCGATGTCGCGTGGTCGGTCTAGCGGCTCGCCGGAGACTGCGAGACGCACACACGCCCCTGATATCGTTGCAAGAATCGATCCACGCACTGTTTTGCGTCCTCGAACCTCGTGTCTTTCAATCATACAATCGAACAATCGCTTCGTATCGTCCTCTACCTCTCGAACGCGTCCACGTGTCTCGTTCCTACTTCGAACAAACGCCCCTCCGTGCTCCGGACACGCTAAAATCTCGGACTTTTCACCCCGCGTTACTTTCGAACCGTCCTCCCGAGTCCCCTGTCCCGGATAAAACAAAAACAAGAAAAACCCCCACGCATTCCCAACTATTTTTCAAAAACGCACGTCGAGTCCCGTCGCGATCCCCCCCCCATTAACGATCCTTTCGCCGCCAGCAAACCCCACGAGTAAAATCGTAATTAGTCGTGATCATCGTTGTTGAACCGGAAGTTTTCCTTTGTAAATATGTATATATATATAATAACGTGTTATAGATATGTATACATGGGTTACGTGTCTAATCGTACGAGCAGAGACAGAGAGTGACAGAGGGAGAGAAAGGGAACCCGTTAAAATCTTTCACTTTCCTCCTTTTAATCTTGCCGCCCTACTTTCCCCTCTTCTCCTCTCGGTTCTCCCCACTCCTCTCCCAAATCGCTCCCTCCCTCCCAGTACGTCGCGATCGTTTACGTGTAATATAAATATGAGTTTAGCGACGATTAATATTATGTATATGTTGCTCTATTTATTAACAAAAAAATCTCTCTATATATATATATAGTATATATATATATATATATTGATAAAAGATATATATATAATGTTAAAATTAAAGGATTATTTTTATTATGATTATTATATTATAATTATATTAATAACGATTTATGATTATCACGGAACGCGTAGCCGCGGATCCAACCGTTCTCTGTCGCGCTCGCATGCCCCAGCGATGGTTGCATCGACGCGTGTACGATATTATCCGCTATTGTTCTAGATAGGTCGGAAAATACGTAGGCACAGGAGCGTGTACGCACACGCGCGTTCTTCAGAAATAAAAACACAGAGAGAGAGAGAGAGAGAAATAGAGATTATATGCGTGTGTGCCATGGAACGTATGTGTATGCGTGTGTTGGAGAAAACGAGAGTCAACAAAAAAAAAAAAAAAACGTATAGTGAGAAATGGAGGAATACAGACGACACTTTTTTTACGAATGATATTACGCTATAGTTGGGTAAATTATGTGTAACTACTATGCCATATGGTGCTCCGAGTGCTATGCACAGAGAAAAAACAGAATCTCTCGACTACCTGTATACTTGTGTTGTAATCATCGTTGCCGTTTAATCTGGCCCGTTCCCCACGACGATTATTAACAAAAATACAAAGTTAACATTGAACAGCAACGCCCTTCGTTGTTCTTTGATCTTTCCTCCTCCCAACATCGATAAATCGGCGTTTGTTATCTTTAAAAGCGGTCGTCGATACGAGTCGTTGCATTCGACGATCGCGCCGCGGATAAGCAAACCTCTTATCTCGATAAAAATTCCCGACAACGAATAAAAGATAAGCGACCGTTCGGCCCGTTCCTCGTCAATTACCGAATAAAGTATTAATTGGTATTCGAGTCATGTTTTTCCCCGACTCTCGATCACGCCCGATGAATCGATATCTCGGCAACGTTGCGCGTATTTTCAAACACGATTCGTTTCCACCTTTTTCTTTTAACCGTCGTTTATGGAAATTGTCTCGATATATCGAAAGGTTTCGAGAGCCCCGGCCGAACGACGCCAGGCATTATTCCGCGTGTATATATATATATATATATCTATATAAAACGAAATATTTGTTTTTACAAGTACCGTTCCGACTCCGAAGAGTCGATATTTATGGACCCGATCGCGCCAATAATTTTTCTCTTTACGCTCTAGCTTCGGACGCATTCATCGACCGCGGACATCTTTATCGATCATCGACAATTACCGAACAGGACATCGCCGATCAAGGATGTCGATACAGCGAACAGCGTCCTACGCGACCGGACTATTGTTCGTCCCAGGCATTCGTTTAAAAGGCAACCACGAAGATTAACGAGGACCGGTCCACACGGGGCACGAGAGTCGCCACTCTCGATGCAACAGCGTGGTCGCGCCGTCTTTTCTATATGCAACCTTTCACCATAAACACGCGGTTGGCGCCTAAATGCGACCCGATCGGGCCTTTTCGGCCGCGTTTATCGTCCAATTTCCCATCGTCTCGATAAGAATCGCAAACAGCCGCCGATTAGAATCGTTCGCGCGCGTCGATTCCGTCCTCCTAACCTAAAAATGTCGTCCCGTCGTCCGGCGAGCTCTGTCGTCGAGTCTTGGACAGCGAACGGATAAAAATAAAGAACGTACTCGTTTGTGTTTCCGAACGACGATGACGTTGAAAGTGAAATTAATCGACGCCACGTAACGAGAAAGCGAAGCGGACAAACGGAACTCGCTGTGCTCCGTAACGATGCAATTCTGTCGACCAGGTACGTGGTAAAATCTCGGTGCAGAAAACAATTTCGAGATCTATCGCGTTCGACTGCCCGTGGCGAGCGCGCTTCTTCTCCAAACAAGGTCATCCTTGCGTACGATTCGGGTAGAAACGGCGTGGAAACGGCACTCTCCGTGCTATCGATCGATCGCGGAAACGATCGACGGGAAAACGGACGGTTACGATTTCCCCAAGGGCTACCTCGACGCTCGAGGTGGGTCCACGTCATCGATTCTTCGCACTCGAACGAACGAACAGTTTTGGCCGGCTCGCTGACTCTCGCGTGCGGAGAACGTGCAATGGCCACTACATAGGTGTATGCACACCTATATAGAAGAGACAGTGCAAGAAGTGGGCAGGAGTGAGGCTGTGAGAGCATGTCTATAAATAGGACCAAGATCGAGATGAGGCCTCCTCTGCACTTCGTGATGCCTTCTGTCCTTCTCGCCCCGCTATCTCTATCTCCTTCCGTTCTACTCTCTTCCACTTCTCCGCGTTCTTTTTCTTACTCGGCTCTCGCGTCCTCGTCACTCCACGCTTCTCGCTGTATCTTCGTCTCCTTTTTTTTTCGCCTTGTCCCTCTCCGTCTGATGACCGTCGGTGGCTCGCTCCCTCGCGCTCTCGCCCCGTCCTCGTCCCGCTTCCATGTTCCCAACCTCGCGCTGTCCTCCTCCCTCTGGCACATTCCTCCCACTCTAACGACCGACGACCGCGACGACGACCGACGCGCTCCTCGCACGACACATAAGGACCGCGCGCATACGCTCGCGCGCGTGCACGATCGAGCAAAAAAATGTCGTAAAATATAGTTCCTCCGTGGATGTGCGAGGCCCAGCCCGGGCCCTCGAAGAAGAAAAATGCGTGTTGGGTCGCGCGACCGGGCCGCTCGCCCGCTCTTCGAGATCGAACGATGGGATGAGTCAGGTAATGCCCGTACGCGAGCCCCGGTGGACCGTAGGTGTTGGTGAAATTTGATTCCCCGCTGCGCGACGCTCCAACGACGCGACTTCCGATCGTGCGCGCGCAACCGACGCGCGCTCTCTCGGCCGCCCCTGCGCGCCTCGCTTCCGGCTTCCAAGATCCACCGATACCTGGACAAACTGCCCCCATTTCTTCCAATTTACGTTTATTTTCACGGGGAAAAAATTACCAACCGCTGACCACCGTTCGTTTGTCCAAATTAGGCGGGATGTATGTACTCGTCGATGCATTTTTCTCGACGCACAGCGGGCAAGATCGAAAGAGGAAATCGTATAGAATGGAATGCTATAATTATTTGCGTAATAAGACAAGTATATTCGTTTGTCGATGGTAAAGTAGCTTCTAGGGTATTAAAAATCGGTAAATAATTACGATGCATTTTTTCCAAGGGTTTCACCGGAAATCTTAATTTCCTTCCTGTTTTCCACGAAGCGTAAGGCCGATAAAACGCGATCAATGAGAAAGCTACCGCATCCGCTTGATTATTATTTTTTTTTTTTCTAATTTTCCAGCCCGGTGTTCAGGTTCTCGTCCCCTGGTTCCACCGGACGAGTGGCGCATCGACGCTGCAAAACGAGCATTCCGCCTTCATTCGCGCCGCGCAACGATACCCGGTGTCGCATCGATCTTATAAACAAGCATCAAGCGGAGAACAGCCGAATGAGCTGAGTCGAGCCGAGAGCCAGCCAGCTAGCCAGCCACACCCCGACGCGATTAAACCTGTTGCTGCTTCACTAGTGGCTCGACTCCATAGACACGTACACGTAGGTGTCCGGCTACGCATATATGCGGGGATCACTCTGAAACTTTTCAGACGCGAGATGCCGGCAGACCCGTCGCCAAGTTCCCTGCGCAGCGAGCAAAGCAACTCTCTAGAACCGATCCCGGGGTTGGACGTCGATCAACGCGAAAACGACGGAAGACGTGCCGCGAAACGCCTCGAATCGCTCGCTAGCGCTGCGTTCAACGTTACTTGTTCGATTTAGCGATATTTTTATTCTTGCATGCATACTTTCTATCGCGATTCTCAATTAATTGTAACAGGATTTAAAAGATGAATTATTTAAGAGTTATATTCTTGGATCTGTCCCGTGGGGTCAAAAGTGACCCGACTCTGAGTAACGCAACGAATTTTAATTGCTGGTGTTTCAGAATCTGGAACGGAACGAGGGAAGAGTGTATCTGCATCGATTTTTCTCTCTACGGAAAATGGCATATGCACGCGTACATAAATACGTATGTATGTATACAGGGTGTTCGGTCACCCTTGGGAAAAATTTTAATGGGGGATTTTGTAATGGAGGCTTCGTTAAAAAGTTATTAACGTTTAAAGTTCCGCCCGTACTGAATTTTTTTCTAGAATGTTTCGGATTCGCCGTTATTAAGACAATAACGGACGCGACGCGCGAGACGGTTAGACCAGTAAACTGCCGTCTCGACGGTTACCGGTGTTTACCGTGCGACAAATTTTTTGCTCCCGGTTTCGAATCGAACCGAGCCGAAACGCTTCGATACTGAGCTCAGTTGTCGTATCGCCGCTGACCAGACCACTCGAAATAAACTGTGATTTCTATTCCGCTAGTGATATCGGTCCCATACTTTTGTACCTCATCTTTCCTCCTCGTACGCCAGTGGTCCACGGCCCTGACTCCGAAACCATCATCCATCCGCGTGCAGAGAGATATCGACTCGGAAATAGTTCCATCGAATTTCGCACATAGAAAGTGGGTAAGATTTCGAGGGTATGTCTATTCACCAAAAATGATTGTAATTGACGCCCACAGCTAACAATATTTCTTTCAGAACGATTTAAAATATTTTACTTTCGTCGAAAAATTTCACACCTTTTCGAATTTTTTTCTAGAAAATGGGTAGGATTTCGGAGGTATGTCTATTCACCAAAAATTATTGTAATTGACCCCCGCAACCGAAAATATTTTTTCCAGAACGATTTGAAATTTTTGAATTTAATTGTTAATAACTTTTTAACGAAGCCTCAATCAACAAATTGGTATTCTTGATTTTCGTCTTATTTTGGCCTCTAGAATCCCCCAGGTGTGGCTGAACACCCTGTATACGCCAAAGCTGCCATTCAGAAGCGATCGCGAACCACGGATCGTGGGTTTGCATGCAATTGTGAAATTTTCCATATAGTTTCATCGATTTCATAAATTAGAAATTATTCTATACTATTGCTCGCCGCGATGCAACAACAAAGTACAACGATCTAATACTCCCGCGAGAGGTGAAGATATAAAAAGCAACCAGCGAAGGAACCCTCTTTTTGCGTTGCATCGGTCGCGTTCAGCTTCACTGACCCTCTGGCGATCGCGCTGCCTTACCTTTGACTTACGGTTTTTCCTACTCTCGCGTTATCGCGACGAGATCGATGCAAGAGCAACATACAGGGCGTTCGGCCACCCCTGGGAAAAATTCTAATGGGGGATTCTAGAGGCCAAAATAAGACGAAAATCAAGAATATTAATTTGTTAATGGAGGCTTCGTTAAACAGTTATTAACGTTTAAAGTTCCGACCGTACTGAATTTTTTTCTAAAAAATGGGTAGGATTTCGAGGGTATGTGTAATGACCAAAAATGATTGTATTTGACCCCCGCAACCGAAAATAATTTTTCCAAAACGATTTGAAATTTTTTTTTTCCGTCGAAAAATTTCACACCTTCTCGAATTTTTTTCTAGAAAGTGGGTAGGATTTCGAAGGTATGTATAATGACCAAAAATGATTATAATTGACCCCCACAACAGAAAATAATTTTTCCAGAACGATTTGAAATTTTTTAATTTAATTCTTAATAACTTTTTAACGAAGCCTCCATCTAAAAATTGGTATACTTGATTTTCGTCTTATTTTGGCCTCTAGAATCCTCTATTAAAATTTTTCCCAGGGGTGGCCGAACACCCTGTATAACGAGCCACCGGGGGTCTCGAATTTCACGTCTCCTGTAACGCTGTGACGCAATTCGGTAAGCCGCGAGAGGGATGAAGATGGGCTTTATATGGGTTGCGCCGAAACGACACATATCGGGGAGCAGGTTTCACGCGATAGAATCGATCTTATCGAGGGAATTTTAATCGGAGGACGCGAACCGACCGACGTTAGAGAGCCTCTCTGTAATCGTTTAAAATGTTACCGAAACTACGAGCGTAGCATAATCTCGACGTATCGACCGCCTCGTCATACTTACGCAAACGAACGATACGAATCTGAACGTTCATTACCGGAGACTTTCAATTTCAGTGTATACACTATAATGGTAATTCGCTAGAAACGAAGAGAAAGTTGTCTCTTATGAATTATTTCTATTTACTTCTATATACGAAATTTGTTTTATTTTCTTCTTTCTAATATCGACGGACGAAACAGTAATAATGCTAACAATACGCGGTGTATCCAAGCACTAACCGCACCCAACGTTGCTTAACTTCGACGATCGGACGAGAACCGGTGTTTTCAACGTGGCACGATCGTTGGCAAGTTTTGTTTTTAATTTATTCAAACGTAAACCCATAAATATCTCGACGCGTGACAAAATGGACCTATACTGGTTTCAAAAACAACGGCTCAATTGTGAATCACCATTACAGTCTACGAATACCAGTATTTCCTCTGTTTCCATGGTCGAGTCGCGCGCGTGAGTCTACTACAGCAACTAGTAGTTCGATCCCGGATAGGGTTACCAACCCTAAAATTGTGCTATGTGCGTCAACCGTAACACTCGATAAAGAGTAAAATTTCGATCGAAAGACCGAATAAAAAAAAAGAATTGCTCGACAAACCATTCGTTGCGTACAAAATGTCCCTGATATTAAGATGACTGCAATAGAAACGCGTAATGTGAGTTTTCATCGCGCTTTAAATGGCCGACCACCGACGAAGTTCGCGAATCGAGCGTGAAAAACAGCGCACGGACGTCCGAAAAGTGTGCTTGTAGTGGGTCGCGTGTACCGACAGCATCCGGCCGGCAGAGTCCTCGCTGGGGGTTAGGGTCACGTCACGTAAAAGCAAGGTAGACCGTGGAAGCGGTGCTGTATGTGCACAGCGGCGACTGTCGGCGGGGAAGAGGCGAAAAGGCAGAGGGGGGCAAGGGGAGTTCATTGAGGAACGGCACGTGCAGATAGAACGCGACCGCGAGGTGGATGGAACGGACACCGCAGGGGGTGGCGGGCCGGAGGGATAACAACAGGGTTGCCAGGCAACCGTCAGCCGTCGGGTTGCCCCTAGCGACTGATTGCGTCACTGCAGCGCCGTATGACGTCACGCGACGCCACTGCCCTTGACCGCTCAAGTCCGGGGAGAGCGTCCTGACGACCCTCTTCGCCCTCCGGCCGCCGCTCGCCCCGCTCCCTCCGTTCGACTCTGACGCCGCCGTAATCCACCCGAAGCGGAGGGGTGAAGTTATCCGTGGAACCCGAGCAAACACCTGTACCCGCGTACGTCCGTGCGTCGCATGTTCACCAAGCGTTTCCACCACTTTGTAACGGGGGATGCTAAACGCGCCACGGAAATAGAGTCCGTTTCGTTGGAGATTATTTTTGGAATTCCACGCTGATCGACCGGCGTTATTTTTATCGCGCTTGCAACGTTTGATTCGCGCCCGAGGCGACCCGGGGTTGAAGAGAGATATGATAATGAGATTATCCGTGTGTACGGATATAGACTGATCGTTGACGGAAGAACACGTATGTAGGTATAGTCCGGGCCAAAATATAGCGAGGTCGTAAACTAAACTCTTGAGGGTTGGGACCGACTACTGCTGCGGCACTTAGAGCCGTACATGACTTATTGCTTGAGGGTGCCTTTCTGAATGTTTTTCTGTGTCCGTAACTGCATTATCTTTTTTCATGTTCGGCCAACCCTGGGAAAAATTTTAATGGGAGATTCTAGAGGCCAAAATAAGACGAAAATCAAGAATACCAATTTCTTGATGGTGGATTCGTTAAGAAGTTATTAACGTTTAAAGTTCCGCCAGTACTGAATTTTTTTCTCGAAAGTGGGTAAGATTTCGGAAGTATGTCTATTCACCAAAAATGATTATAATTTACCCCCACAACCGAAAATAATTTTTCCAGAACGATTTGAAACTTTTCAATTTCATCGAAAAATTTAGGCACCTACCCCAGACCTACCCCCTGTCGATTTTTCTTAAAAATTCATTTTTCATTTTTAGTAATTTTGTTTAACGCCCCGCAGAAAAGTTGTCTAATACTTTTTTGTAGGTACCCATGAGCTCTACTTCAGAAAAAAGTTTCATTGAAATATACTCACAATTGTAGGAGTTATGGCTGTTTGAAAATTGGACCATCTCTATGGGTTCTTCCTCATTTTAGGAGGTCAAGGAACAACTTTTCGAATATTTTTAGAATTTCTACTTATTCTACATTAAAATACGCGTCGTTTGATTTTTTAAACATTAAAATCGTCCAATCCGTTCAGAAGTTATGATGTTTTAAACTCGAGTTTACGACCTCGCTATATTGTGGCCCGAACTATACATATGTTTTTTCGACAACGTACTTTTCCTTTCTTTAGTACCGTTGTACGTACGTTCTCGTATTGGGCGAATTTCACTTGGGAACAACGAATAAGAATTTTTCTCAGATTCGTCTGCCAATTGGAATAAAGCCTCTGCGAACGAACCTTTGTTTTCCTATAGAACGGCTTCGAAAATCCGCCGAGTACGCGTGCACTTGACCGAGAATTAACGTAGCAAATCTTGTTATAGACTATATCTCGCTTGTTTGCGTTTGCTAATAGCATCGATATCAAACTACGTACTACGAACCTGTTTAGGTGAAGTTTCTGCACGGAATCGCAGGATTTATTAATATGTAAAATGTTAAAGAAACGGAAGCTGAAACCGTCTTCGATTTGAATTCTTTTACTGAATAGTCTTCGTTGATATCGTAAATAGTTTGACTAGTACGTAACTTTCGGTGTTAGAACTAACCTAAACTAAGCAACACCTGTCACGCGAACCTTTAACGCCGCTGGGAGGCGAATACTGGTTAGCAAGAAAAACTTGGCAATTTATTGCTGTAAGTTCTCCGCCCCGGTTATTTACGCATGATAAAATCCAAGTATTTGAACCGCGACTGGGAACAATCAAAGTTGCCAGTCGCGACTCGATCGTAACGATATCCAGACGCGTTATAACCCGTTTCATTGGCTCAAGAACGATAAATATTTTCGGCAAAATGGCGCGACAGACAAACGTTGGCAATTAATAGACGATTCAGATTCTATTAAAATATTGAAACAGGAACGCTGTTTATTGAACAGGAAAGCTTGCTGCTTCGTTGTCGCAGCTTAAACGATCGGGAACTAAAAAAAAAACTACAGAAATATTTAGTATCAATTTTCTACCGTTTGCGTCATACGCCAATCTCGCCAAAAGAATCTAACTGTTAGCGTTTCGATTTTTCTTATCATACATCTGTTTAAAAATATGTTAGGTTATTTTTCATCGAACAGAAACTGACGTTCCGTAGGAACGGCTCTTTTTAAGAGCACCATTAAAAAGTAGGATCTTTGATTTGCGAATGCACACCTTCTCTATTTTCCGGACATTCGAACGTGTCAGGTTACTTCTGCATGTGTGGGCGTGTACGTGCGTGTACCGAACCTACCCAGCTGACGTCCGTTCATTCACTTCGTTCATCCATTCATAAAATGCAGTAGCGCGACGCGCATGTGCGCACGCCTCTGCTTCCTTCTGCTCGCTATCGCAATTTTATGGTTTACCGATGATCGAAACAGTTGTTCCGACCATTTGAGAATTGAACACCTTTCGCTGATTTACCTGCACGGTCTTCGCCGGTTCTGACCACCTGAAAGAATACACGCATGTGTATACCTAGTTCATCCGCAAAACTCGCCGCTATTTTTGAACCATCTCCGTCAAAGAGTTCGATCGACCGCCAATAGATGGCGCGAGCTCTTGCTTCCAACACACTCGCTCCCTCCGCGCGGGAAGAATGCAATCGATGCAGCTATGCTTTTTAAACGAATGAAACGTTTATAGCTACTTCATCGTAATGAGATTAAACATGATTCTTTGACGAGATTATAAGTTCTACTGTAGAGGATGTTTCAGAGTTATTTGTAGAAACTAAACTGGACATTCACAATTGGTGCTTGTTAAAAGTAGCAAAACGTTATCGTAAACTAACCGTTCCAGAAATATTCAATTTCTCAATTTATACATTTATCCATTATTTGTATCCATATATGTTCCGTATATCGTACGATATAATATATGAATATGTAGCAGCTCCAACACATGCTTATATTAAACTGCACATACTGCCGTGTTTCTGACAGAATACATCACGAGTGACGCACGAAAAGCAAGTGCTTATGTCAGTGTGGTTAAGTTCGGTATGATATTCCTGATAATGTCATTAGTTACGATGTAAAGGCTATCATGCAAATACGAGGAATGAAATTTTTTCGTTCGTTCTACATTTTCATTTTGCTTGGCTTTAAAGCATCCTGCGAAATCGGTGGAGGTTAGTATTCGTACAAATTTAGGTTAATGACAAGTACATTGCTAAATTTAACGTTCGTTACTGAAACCTTTCCAGGCCATTTGTTTAAATTTAAGATACGAAACTCCTTCATTGATCCAAGCATCGGTGCGGACGTATTTTTCGAAATTATATATCCGCCAGAATTGGAGTACACCTACAAATTGAGACCCGCGAAAGACTTTGGTGCTCCTTTTGTAAATATTTTTAGATTTAATAAAATTATAAGACGCGAACATATTCATTTCGTTTATTACATGTTGAACAATTTCAGAATGCAAGTTTCTTGGAAGAGAGAATTCCTTTGGTTCCAACAGATCCTCCTCATGGCTGTCAGATAACAAAAAATGCCAAAGAATTAAAAGGTAGAATCGCGTTAGTTGACAGAGGTGACTGCAGTTTCTTTGCAAAAAGCATAATGGCTGAAGAAGCCGGAGCAAAGGCTGTAATCATAGCAGATTATCACTCTTCTCTGGAAGAGTCGATAACTAGTCCATTATGGACAGATTATTATGTAGATATGATACGTGACAATACTATTCCATCCTCAAAATCTGTGAACATTCCTGCTGGATTTTTACTTGGTAAAAATGGTAAAATGATCCGGCAAACTTTAAAACGTTTAAATCAACCATATGCCTTAATCAATATCCCGGTGAACTTAACTTATAATTTTTTAAATAAATTACATCAGCCACCATGGTCAATTTGGTGATTTCTGATAGTTTTAAATATGTAGGTGATGAAATTTTTAATTACAACTGCAAAGAGCTGCTATCAAAGAATATGATGGGGTTAATCAAGAGGGAAGTAATTGTGTAGACAATTTATTATGTATTGTAATTGTAAAAAATAAAGATTTCGTTTTTTTTTTTAATTTTTTTTTCAAATTAATTATTTTGAGATCGCTCGAGTTTCTCTTTTCAACCACTCGAGCGCTTGAGCATTCTCTGGTCCTTGCAATAGCGGTGTTAAAGTATTTAAACATCTTGCGTGATAATTATTCAAATATTCGATCTGAAACAAATTATCATTTATTATTTAAAGATAGTCGAAATATGAAAGACAAATGAAATATGTACCTCGTTCTCTGTTAATAAGGAAACATCGAGTAACTTGGTCTGTATAGGCACCAATGTAACAGTTTCAAACGTAAGGAAACCATGATTCTTGTGATTATAGGGTGTATTCGCCTTTACTACCAATTCTATATTTTCGAGTCTAATACCAAATTTCTCGTCCTCGTAGTATCCTGGTTCTAATTATTTCATCGATTATATTAATATTATTAAAGTACTTTATATAACGTTGATAATTCTTATATTTCGTACCGTTTGAAAGAAACATGCCAGGCTGCAAACCTGGGTCATCTGGATATAATCTCCAAGAAATGGCAATAGGTCCCTCGTGAACGTTTAAATACGAACCCACTCCGTGTCCAGTACCATGAAGATAATTAAGACTATAATTGTACATTTAAATATGAATAAATAGTATTTTCCATTTTATGAGTAAAAAAAAAAATATATTTACCCAACACTCCATAAATTTTCACGAGCAAGCGTGTCGAGATAATTTCCTTGTATCATTAAAGGGAAAATAGCTGACGAAAGTCGACACTGACCCTTGAACACTCTCGTAAAACATTCGCGCTCGAAGTCTGTTGAACTACCGAAATGTAATGTCCTTGTGACATCTGTAGTTCCATCTTGATATTGAGCACCAGAATCACAAAGGTAAAGCTCTTTGTCTGTAATCGGTACATCTGTCTTTGACGTTGATTGATAATGAATTATTGCTCCGTGGGGTCCAACCGAAGATATTGTTGGAAAACTGAGACCAACAAAATGTTCCTGCTCCCTTTTGAATAATATATATTACAACTAATGTACGTTACGTCCGACGTTTGTAATTTTGCATGCAAATTCTCTTACTGCCTAAATTTTTCAAGTTGCATTGCTCCAGATACTTCCGTAACGATTTCTTTGCTATTCAGAATTCGATCTTCCAACCAAGCGAAGTATTTTACGAGCGCCACTGCATCTCGTATATGCGCTGCCTTCATTCCCTCGATTTCGACATTATTTTTTATAGCTTTCATAATGTTTATCGCTGTAATAGCGGTATGTTTCTTTGTTTCTCCGCAATCGGTATGCAAAGCATAACTGGAACCATTACTTATCCATATTTTTTCATCGTTAGTACATGATCTCGCCATTTGATTCAGAACTACATGTATATCTTCATACAGGTGATAAACGATGTTCACCCCTTCTTCTTTTAATTGCTGTAGAGCTTTCTTGCTTAGTTTGCTTTTGTCAATGAACACATGGAGGTCTTGTAATGTAAGAATGACATAGGCAAAGAAAACGGGATTATAAGGTATATCAGATCCTCTTAAATTCAAAATATATGCTACTTCGTCCAAAGCTGTAATCACGAGCACGTTTGTTTTGTTCTTAGTCATTTCTTCCCTGCACAGCTTGACTTTCTCTTCTACAGTACGCCCCGAAAATTGCAATGGCTGCGGTAAGACAATGTTACCTGTAGCCGCGGGTTGTTCTTCACCCCAAACTTTGTCAATTAAATTCTCCTCTAGTGGCATCAGACAGTGGCCAGCAGCACTTAGACTGGTATGTAAAACTGCCCATTCTGTGTAACTCATTAAATTAGAATCTGCAGCAACGGTGGATTTAGGTGGTAAGTTAGAAACCAACCATGTGGCCCTTGTTGGAGTATCTAGTAAACCTTCTTTCATAAGCGTCCATGCATCCGATGGATCAAATTCTGCCAAAGCTTGCACATAATACCTTCCATCTGTCCATAGTAAAGCTTTATTTAAAGTAACAATTGCAACACCAAAAGAACCAGTAAAACCACTGATAAAACGAATTCTTTTATCTCGTTTTCTTAAATATTCAGACTGATGAGCATCGCTCGAATTTACGATCAAAGCTTGAATACCTTTCCCTTTAATACCACCTACTTGTATAGTTTCCATTAACTCCCGAAGCTTGGCTAATTTAACTGCACCACTCCTTTGTGCCATATTGATGTTTCTGAATCAACAAATTTTTTAATTATTTATAACAATCTAAGACAAAATGAATTTACTTAATTTATTTAAAATTTATACTATCTTCTACATAACGAACGGTATTAAAGTGTTTCGGTTACTTCAGTCTAATTAAAAATAAAAGTTAAATCCAACTTACACACTTACGGATGTAGGTACGTAATGGCACACGTAAAATGTCAACCTCTTTGTCCCAACTAACAGCGACTATATTTTTTATCTTATCGTAAGATAATCTTATCGCTAATATTACAAAAACAAGGAGCAATTTAACCGTTTGCTAGTTATTAAAAGCATTGAATTTCAATTTATTGTGATACACTAAACTTCAACATTGAATGAACCACGTTTTAGGCATTGACAATAGTCTCTTTCGTTGTTAAGGGTGACACTCTAACAAAACATTCGGTAAACTGAAAGCACAAGTGTATTTAAATAAACTGTACTTATGAACCAATAACTCATACTCGTAATTTGTTGAGAATTATCTTCGAGTAATTGAGATACTTATACGATTATTTACATGTTGCTAGTCAGCTGAGTATGAGTCCAGGACCGTGACAAGGCAAAAACAGAGAATGTGGGTACCCTTAATCGAAATGTTTTGAGGATGCAGCGGTTGATGCCCATAAAAATTAATAAACGTTTTCAACCTTACAGCTTACGAGAGTTAATATCACGCGGATAAACAATCTCTCCAGTAACGTAGTTAGAATTTAGACTACTAAGGGCAATCCTTGTCCTTGGTAATGTAATACGTACACATAAAATATTCTCAAACAAAGAGAAAAACGACGCATAAGAAAAGTGAAAAACTATAATTTCTACAAAGTTGTTTTTCTTACGTTCCTATTACCAAAATCTTTAATGGCACTTTCGAAGTCTATTATTCTATGGTATACGTTATAGCAAGATTTTTCGATCGCAAGGTGCACATAGTCGATATTGGTCATTTTCTATCAGATTTACTTTAGAAAAACATTTCTTATGGAAAAATTACTACAACATTTTTCGAGCATTTTAGATATGTTCGTCAGATATCAAATGACTCATTGATACTGTAGAAGCCTATAATCGCTCCAGAGTGACTAATTGCTTCCAAATTAATTACATTCTCTTAATATTTAGTCTCAATTTAAAGTGTTAAGAGCGTTGAAATCATGTTCCAGTCTGAACCGATCCGTACAACACGATAAAGCATCGCTTGTGACGCCCATTCTACGTCTCGTCCGTGGCACTACCAGAGATGCCAGAAAGGCACCGAAGGTGCTCTCTCACACCATGTCAGATCACGCGTACGTGAGCTCGTGGACTTTCGGAAAGTCGGGAGTCTCTCGCAGCCTCTGCTGACCGCTGCTGACCACTCCTGGAATTTCTGACAACGTATAACGATTGCTACTGACGTCTGCCAGCCTCCGCTGGCCTCTGCTGACCACCGCTTATATTTCTGACAACGTATAACGATTACTAGACTTCTGTCTGTCTCCGCTGGACTCTGCTGACCGCTACTGACCACTCCTGATACTTCTGACAACGTATAACGATTATGACTGGCTACTGTTAGCCTCTCCCAGCCTCTGCTGGCCTCTGCTGACCACCGCTTATATTTCTGACAACGTATAACGATTATGACTGGCTACTGTTAGCCTCTCCCAGCCTCTGCTGGCCTCTGCTGACCACCGCTTATATTTCTGACAACGTATAACAATTACTACTGGCTACTGTCAGCCTCTCCCAGCCTCTGCTGACCTCTGCTGACCACCCCTGATGCTTCTGGCAACGTATAACGATTACAACTTGCTACTGCTTGCCCCTGCTAGTCTCTGCATGCCTCTGCATCCTTCTGCTGACCTCTGCTGGCCCCTGCTGACCACGCTGACCTTTGTTAACAACTTCTAACATGATGTACATGTATTAAAAATTTGTATAATGTAAATCTATGACAATAAATAATATAATTTCAAAGAATTCTATGTGTTCTCATCACTTTTACCTTTCTTTTCCTCTCCCCATTATTCCCTTAGTTATAAGAAACCGTTTCTCTACTTAAAACTGGAATTCCAAAGTGCCCGGAGCGTTTTTTGAAATGCCGGTGACCTTGACCCACTTTCGAAACTGGGTCAAGGCCAAATCCTGATTCCCAAAGCGCCCGGAATTTTTCTAAGATTCGGTGGCCTTGACCTACTTTCGAAATTGGGTCAAGGCCATCCGGATTTCCAAGTCGGCCAGAAGATTTCTAAAAATTTCGAATGGCCTTGACCTACTTTCGAAATTGGGTCAAGGCCATCCGGATTTCCAAGTCGGCCGGAAGATTTCCGAAATTTCGAATGACCTTGACCCACTTTCGAAATTGGGTCAAGGCCATCCGGATTTCCAAGTCGGCCAGAAGATTTCTAAAATTTCGAATGGCCTTGACCCACTTTCGAAATTGGGTCAAGGCCATTTGGATTTTCGAAGCGGCCGGAATTTTTCTAAGATTCGAATGGCCTTGACCCACTTTCGAAACTGGGCCAAGGTCAAGGTCAAATTCGGATTTCCAAAGTTCCCGGAACATTTCTAAAATGCTGGTGAACTTGCGAAGAAGGTGGTACGCATCTTATACGTAAGAGAATGATTTGGAGAGGAAAAGGACGGTAAAAAATGATGAGAACACATTGAATACTTTGAAATTATATCATTTATTGTCATAGATTTACATTATACAAAACTTTAATACATATAGACATATTATATTATATTACATCATGTCACAAGTTGTCAGCAACGGTCAGCAGTGGTCAGCGACGTCGGGAGATGTTGGCAGAGGCCAGCTTAGGTCGGGAGATGCTGACAGAGGTCAGCAGAGGGTGGCAGTAGCCAGTAGTAATCGTTGTACGTTGCCAGAAATATAAACGGTGGTCAGCAGTGGTCAGCAGAGGCCAGCTTAGGCCAGGGGACGCTGGCAGAGGAAGGCAGGAGTCGTAGTAATCGTTGTACGTTGCCAGAAATATAAGCGGTGGTCAGCAGAGGCCAGCAGAGATCACCAGGGGCGAATAGTAGCAAGTAGTAAGCGTTATATGTTGTCAGAAGCATCAGAGGTGGTCAGCAGCAGTCAGCAGAGGCGAGCAGAGGCATGCAGTGGCAAGCAGAGGTCAGCAGGAGCGAACAGTAGCATGTAGTAATTGTTATATGATGTCAGAAGCATCAGGGGTGGTCAGCTGTGTTGAGCAGAGGCCAGCAAAGGCATGCACAGGCAAGCAGAAACCTGCAAAGGCAAGCAGAGACTTGTAGGGGCATGAAGTAATAAGTATTAATCGTTATAGATTATCAGAAATACCTGCAGTGGTCAGTAGCGTTCGGCAGAGGCCAGGAAAGTTCGGCAGAGACAAGCATACGCTGACAGAGATCAGCAAAGACCAACAAAGGTTAGCAGAAGTCAGTAGTAATCGTTATAGGTTGTCAGAAATATAAGCGATGGTCAGCGGAGTCCAGCAGAGGCAAGCAGTAATCAGGAGCAGTCAGTAACAATCGCTGTATGGTGTTAAAAGTTGTCGGGAGTTGTGTACTTTCGTCAGCACTGGTCATCAGAGGTCATCAGAGGCAAATAGAAACCAGGAGTAATTTGCAGAGTTCAGTAATGAAGTAATCTAGGAAAGGCAAGTAAAAATACCTGGGCAGTCGAGATTCCGAATTGTATGCCGTTGACGTGAGGTCTGATTTCAGTTGTTCAAGAGCGAGAAGGCAAATGTGAGCCTTTCTCTCTCGACTCCCACGAGGCGGTCCGAAATTACTTCGGGCAGCTTCGGAATAATCGAGAAAGAGGACATGTGTCAGTTTGCCTTTGTCGACTTTCCGAAACTCTACGAGCTCACGTACACGTGATCTGGTATGTGTGTGTAGGGCACCGGGTGCTGAACCTGGCATCTCTGGGCACTACAATTAGTCTTGTTATTTTGTTTTAACGATTTAAGAAAACTTTTGTAACAATTTGTAACTATGTCCATTTTAATATTGTTTATATATTTAAGTATTAAATAAAAATAATGAAAACATGTGAAGTAAATACGACTACATATTTGTTTACATTTAATTACTGAGCAGAACGTAAAGATAACATATTATCATTAAAGTTAAAAACGCAATACCAATGTAAGTACATGATGTATTCAGTACTGAATGTAAAAATATAACTTGTACAAGAATTAAAAACTTTTTAGCATGTTTAATGTGGCAAGATACTGTACCTCAACAATTGGAAGAAGCAATGCAACAAGACTTCTACCAATTCGGCAAAATTTACATACATATATTTCTAAACCCAATAAAGCATTTCTATTAATGAAAAGAACTTCGATTTATTTACATAAGGTATTACGCAATCAATTCATAAATTAAAATTAAAATATTCTAATGCTTTATAAATTGAAGTAAGCCTGAATTATTTAATATTATTTGTAGGATCTACTTAAACAAAGAAATATCATATCTTTAAGTTTTGCATCAAAACCAGTCCAAAAGTCTGATAAAATTGTAGGAAAATGGATGTTAACTTGCAGTGGCATGGTGTTCATAGCTGTAGTTCTAGGTATATGTGGTTATTTTTTATTCTATTACTGTATTCGTACTGCTGTGAAAATTGTTGTAGATAAAACTTATGGCAAATAATTTTTAAAACTTGCACAACATTCTAAAACATTCTTCTACAGCTGTAATACTTCTTCCATTTTAAACTTTCGTACAGAGTAGATATTTAAGCTCTTTCAAAACATTATACGAATAAAATATATTCAAAAGATATTCAATAAATTATTTCTCCCTCCTTATGTATTTAGGAGGTGTAACAAGGCTTACAGAATCTGGTTTATCTATGGTTACTTGGAAATTATTGGGTGAAAAAATGCCTACCACTGAAAGTCAATGGCATGCAGAATTCGAACGTTACAAACAGTTCCCAGAGTACAAAATGTATGAATTTATAATATAAAGCGAATACAAGTATCGTAAAATTGGACTTTGCACATAAGTTTTTATTGTAGAAATAATCAAAACATAACGCTGGAAGAATTTAAACGAATCTGGTGGATGGAATATTTGCACAGAATGTGGGGACGTTTGATAGGTGCTGTATTCATAGTTCCAGCAGCCTACTTTTGGACAAAAGGTATGCTGAAACCAGGAATGAAAGCCAGAGTAGTTATTCTGGGCTCATTAATTGGTTTACAAGGACTTATGGGTTGGTACATGGTCAAATCTGGTTTGGAAAATCGTTTCGTGGAACCATCGGACGTTCCTCGTGTCTCGCAGTATCGCTTAGCCGCGCATTTGGGAATGGCATTCATTATATATACAGGATTCCTGTATAATGCTTTGGATCATTTGGTTCCCGCCCAAAAATTAAACTTCAATACTACAAGTATTAACATTAATGATGTAAAACAGAAGCTGAAAAGATTTCGAATGTTAGTTCACTCAACAAAAGGATTAGTTTTTCTTACTGCTATATCTGGAGCTTTTGTAGCGGGAATAGACGCAGGTCTCATTTATAACACATTTCCGAAAATGGCAGATAAATGGTTACCGGACGATATACTTGCGTTTTCGCCTATATGGAAAAATTTTACCGAAAACCCGACTGCTGTACAGTTTGATCACAGACTTCTGGTATGTTCTACAAATGAAATCTGAACTGAATTATGTATCGCCAATACTATATCCTTTTTTTACAGGGTATCGCTACTTTATCGTTAATAACTTGTATTGGAATATTATCTCGTAATCATAGACTTCCTGGGAATGCAAAAAAAGCAGTAGCCGCGGTCCTTTGCGCTGGCTATTTACAAGTACTACTAGGAATTTCAACATTACTGCATCATGTACCTATAGCATTAGCTGCATCTCATCAGTCCGGTAGTCTTCTTGTTTTAAGCACAATGATTTGGTTGTGTCATGAATTAAAGCATTTGAAATATATCGTTAAATGAATTACAGAATTTTATAATATGTTTGCATAATATTTTGTAATTTAATAAAACAGGAACTGATAGGAGAATACCGTAACGCTTCCACAACATTATGCTTTATTTGACAATGCATTAAGTTATAATAATCAATATTCATAGAAATTAATTTACACGTGTGTACTTTAAAGTAATATAGTTACAATCAGAATATCAAAGTTTAAGTAATTTTACATTGTTTTGTAAGTATATTTCGTTTCATGTTTATAAAGAACAAATAAATACCTATCCTAAAAATAGAAGTAAACAAATTATGTAATATCTGTAGTATTTTTGTTTTTATCGTAATTCATTAAGACCGCATTTTATGGATCTGACTTAATTGTAAGTCCAGACTATAAATTGAAACAAACTGACTGCTAACATCATTTGATTTTTTAAATGCTTAATATATCAAATATTAAATGATGTTAGTATCTGCATCTAATTGAAAAAACCAGCTTTGGTAAGTATTATTAAACAGTTCGATAGTAATGTTCAATTACTTTAAAAAATGTGTAAACCCTGCTTAATTAATAACTGCTACCTAATTACAGTATTTTTGTTAATATTCCAAAAATTTGTTCATAATATCGTATTCCCTAATAACTTCTGATTAGCAACACAGTGAATTCAGCTTTATTTTATTGGCAGTTGTTCTACCTAATCTCCAATCAGTCATTCTATGATTTTTTTTTTTATTTAAAACGCCTTATATGCATTGGTCCAACATAGCAACATTAATATTAAGCAGCAGCAATATTTATTAGGCGTTTCGAATTGCACTTTCATTATTGTAATGCTTTTTTATTTACACTTACTCTCGTTTTCATTGTATGGCAATTATGCCTCATCACATTTTGTATTCAATATTATATGGTTATGAGTATTAAAGGAAAATGATTTTTTATCATTCATACAAATAGAAATTACACCACATAAAAAGAAACACAACATTTATAATTAATAAGACATTTGTATGGATATGTATGAAGGATACATAATTTACTTGATATTATGCACAAAATAATGTTTCTATATTGTTTGAATATTAATCAAAAAGAACTTAATGCAGTCTCTTTTACATATTGCAAGTAACCCAAATCCTATATCGCAAAACTAATATCAGTCTGATAGAATTTGTTATTCCATTGAGAATCTTATGTCTTACAAGGAAAGAATCGGTAGTAACAGCATTGATTTCAATAAAATTGATATAGGATGGTAAGTCTATTTTTATGAAAACCATAGATCTAATATTAATATATCCAGAAAATGTTGAACTAGAAACTTTACTTTAGTACTTTAGTACTTTACTTCTTTACTAGAAACAATAAGTATCAACGAAAACGATAGTGACGTAGTAACAGCCTAGATTACGTGTTACTTTTTCGTCCAAGTTTAAATTTTTCCGAACCAAATTGTTTTCGCTATATTAACTTTTTACAGACTAATTGTTGATTATTAGAAAAATATTTTAACATTAAAATGAATTTAAAAATATATTTTTAACTTTAATATAATTTTAATCTATACCATCGTACATACGTCACGATCGTTCTTGTTAAAGAAGTATGTATAGTTACTAGCAAACATCGATCTAGCAGGATTTCCTTAATTTTGACTTTCCTTTTCTCGAGTGGTTATAGATATATTTAGCTAATAGTGCACCTTTGGTTTTCATATTTATAGACTTATCATCAAATACTAATTCGATGAAAATCAGAATCTACCACTATGGATTCTTCTATTGTTAATTACATTCGGATAACGAATGTCCTGTTCATAAATCCGAAATTACTATTTCGATATTTATGAACTTTAAGAACACGTAAAATAATACTTTAAACAGCTTTACTGTTTTACCAAAGAAATCACATGCCTGATCAAATCAAAAGTATTTTTTAATTGTTTTACTGTAAAAAAAATTTTGTTACCTTGTATAAAGAAGTTATAGTTTTTGAACACAATGATCTAGCAGAGAGATAAAAGAATGGTATATGCATGCGGAACTCTTATATTTATAGACTGACAACAAGTGCAACTTTATTTGCACCGTTATGTATAATATATATGTATATCAAAAAAATGCATCATAGTTAACATAAAAATTCGTTCTTTTTTTTTTTTATATATATATGAACAGGATTTTATACACTTTTATGTTCATACTTTTAACGATTTCTTTCAGTCATTTATATCATCATAACTTGCACGTGATTAACCGATTTATAAATAAGTTATTTATAAGATTAAATATTTCTGTTTTGACACTCAAATTGAGAATAGTGGAACTGATATATGTATTTGTATACATATATAATCTATATATTATGTATTATACATACACCCACACGCAATACTATATATTATAATTTTATGATCAATGCATATAAGAAACAAACTTTATCACCGCCATGTTAGTACAGTCAATAAATTCACACGCATAATATGCCATTTTGTATAATTATACTTTAGACAATTTTTTTTCTTTTTCGTGCAACATGTGGAGCAGAAGTAAGAATTAAGTGCCATTTAAAATTGAACTAGCAGTACTTTTTTTTTTATTGTGTAAACAGTTTTATCATAAGCACAAATAACATACATGTGAAAACGATTGTGCTGATAAAATTGTGTAAAAATTATACATTCTGCGCCACATGCTAATCAATATTAGTCTTATGTTTTCTTCTCTGTGCATTATTCGGCTGTGAAGACCTTATTCAATATCCTATTAGTACTTGCAGGAAGGAATCGTAGATTTTAGGCCATCAATAGGCCAAACATATACTCTTATCAAATAATGCAAACTTACGACTTATAAACACTCACAATTCATTTACAAAAATTTAAAGAACCAAGTCAAAAGTAAAGTATCAAACAATTTTATGTCCTACATATATTATGCAAAAGTAACAGAAGATATTAATAATTGTTCCTACTAATTTGATCTGAATAAAAATTATAATTATTTATTTCAGATTCAAAAAAAATTATGAAAATGGAATTTATAAAAAATGAGAAAAAATGCATCATAACAAGCAGCATATATCTTGTTCCTTTTTTCACTATTGTCCATTGATGTTTTTTTATATTCAATATTTATGTAATTCTCTTATTATTATTACAATCTTCTTTAAATGTATGACTTATTTCTTACATCATATAATTATGCAACATGGTTCAATAAGCAGCACAGAATAATTTTCTACATGTATACTTGGTTTTCTGAGTGTTACAGCACCAGCACCTTCGTTGGTAGTAACAAATAAGTTTGACAATATCAGAATTAGAGTATAATCACTTTTCCAGCTATGAATTAAATGTTACTTCTAAGCCAATTTTTTAAATTTTCTTTTTGTATGCGTTGAACTTTAAAAACCATCATAAATTTTAATCAGAATTCTTTAGTATATTCTTGTGTGCAGTTAACACTTCGAAGTATTTTTCATTTGATCTAGTATAAATTAATGAAAATTAAATAATCACAACCTACAATTTAAACGCAATGGTATTCGATTCTTATAACATTTACGTATATTACGAGAAATACGTTGTAAGTGCAATTTATTGTAAAAAATTACTTCAAGAATTGCTGCTCTACCCTTAACAATGACATGATATAAAATTAAAAAAAATGTATTCTTACTTGAACATGTGTAAGATAGTGCTTATTAGAAAGGTTGGTTCAATGTGACTCGTATCTTACGTATACATTAGTTCAGCTTGTTTTCATTGGACTGTCATCCAATTTTTCAGGATTCACAATTACTTGTATTACATAACCTGGTTGAATTTTTGCTTCTTCTATATGCATTTTATCACCTAATAGTTTGCCACCAAAAAACCACCTTTGACGAGATGGCTCCAAACCCTCCTGACTCTATTAATATAATTATTATAGAGAGAAAGAAAAAAGAAGCAAATTACAAATCTTTGTTAATACACTGTACATAATACATTAATGCACATTTTATATTAATATGAAAAATTCTGTACACACCTGTAATTTCTTTTTAGCAGTAGCAATAGTGTCTTTGCTGTAAACAGGCAATTTAACTTCACCTAATGTAGTTGATAATCTAAGCTTTAATGTCTGTTCAACTCCACTATCAACTGGTTCTATGAGCAATTAATATAATACTGTTACTATTTTAAAAATTAACATTTACTTCAGTAAATTTGATCATATTACCTGAACAATCGGCAGGTGAGTCTCGTCCACTATCCTCTTTCACAATATTAATAGGATACGATAAACAGTAAATAGGGACTTGATATCTGGTTCCCAACTCGTCGTAACATTCTGTTAAAAAGCCATTTGGCACAGAAATATTAGCCCCATCTAATATAGCCTGTGCTAATTGATAATCTTGAGCTTCTGCCGCGGTTGCTCCAGCTCTTAATGCGTCCCATATCTCTTTACGGCCATCAAATGCAGGTGCTGTATCCCAAAATTCATCCCTTTTACTTCTGAGTTGACCTTCTGTCAAAGGTACATCTGACTTCCACCTAATGACTTCGTGGCATAGCGGATGATTTTTCCTTGAATTTCCTGCATATATAAACCACATCTTTAGACTAGAAAATGTAAATTATATTTTTCTACGAATGATACAAAAATACATTAACATGGAATAAAAATTAAAACAGTCGTATCCTATTGAAGACTTATTTTGTTTTACAGAGTAATATATTTTGTTTTCAAACTCTAGTAAAGCGAATAACAATCCTGAAATGCAAATATTTACGGAGAAGGAATAGAAACGATAAATGTAATATTATATGAAAAATATTACGGTCGATATTGGCAACGAAACGTCACGGTATATTCAGATACGATTAATTACTCAACCCCGTCGGATAACAAATAGTATGTAAATACCGAGTCATAACACGCAGTAAATGCTAGGTACGAAGGTAATGGAAAAGCTGAAATATCTTCAAGGTTAGCCTGCTGTTGATCGAAGTTTATGCGCACTTAATCTCGATCAAACTTTTACCTGAATTTACCCTCGTCGAATTTCCTGTGGTGTCGTCGACAGAGGCGTTTCTTGCCCTCGTTATACCTATGCAGCCTCCCATTCTAGGCGGCTGGTGTGACCAAACATTTCACTGAAATTTAACAACACCTCGCATGCCATTTTCGTCCATCTTATCCACTAAATTACAAATCGGTACCATAAGAGGCGCTATAATCGAATCTTCGGTGACTTAACCTGAAATATTCATGTGCTTCTAAATGGATTTCGAAGTTAAATAAAACAAACTACACACACTAGAACTTCAACAATATTTCATTGATACGCATTGAATGTGACAGAACAATTATATTTAAACACTCTTTGCTTGAATTACATTTAACGATTCGCAGCGAATAAGTCAGTTAAAGTAAAAATTCGACAGAGGTATATTTTATTATTACGCTGAGGTTAAGTAACTCAGGAAGAAGGTATGGTTTGTGATGGCTTCGTTTACAAATAGAATTTTTAAAGAAAAATTTCTTACTGGATTCATTGATAACGAAACTTTGAACACGACATGTAAAGAGATCGCCACAGGTGTGTATTAATTACCATAATTGTTCTGTCTATGCATGCAGATGATTGGCCTTGATGCTTAAAATGAATAAAAACTGACCACACATACGTAAAGAAAACTTGTTTATGATGTACCACAATCGACTGAATTGACGTGAATTGAACAGAAAATTGAAAGTTAATGATATTAATTTGTACATCAATTTTCATAAATGAATGGATAAATTTAGCATTATATTAACAAAATGTGTATTACTTTAGAATGTTTCTAATCATTTTTATTTATTTAGAAATACAATCTGGATATGTGAAGCTTTATGCAATTGTGAAAGAACTTGGGCCTTTTGTAACAGATAAAAATGCCATTATACGGGAGAATGGCATCAATGCTTTGTCTTCTATCTTATCGCATTTACCTAAAGATTATTTAAACGAAGCTGAATTACAGTTTATAACAACATTTTATTGCGATAGACTTAAAGATCATTGTAATATCATACCAGCAGTATTAAAAGGGATTTTAGCAATTGTGAGTATTGCATTGTACAGTTGCAAAGAATCATAACAAGCTATTATATTTCACTTTTATTGTTATTTCAGGTTCAGATGAATCACTTACCCCATGATTCACCAGAACGTTTATTTAGAATTCTTTTTGAAAATGTACAATGCCAATCTCAATTAGCCTGTGATCGTCGTAATATATATTTAATATTTACAACATTGCTACAAAATAGATTAGAGGACTTAAAAGTTATGGGACCAGACTTTATTTATGGAGTCATTAGTTCTATTGATGGAGAAAGAGATCCCACAAATCTTTTGTTATTATTTAACATACTTCCACATTTTATGAAAGAATTTTCATTAGGCCACTTAACTGAAGAAATGTTCGAAGTCATTGCATGTTATTTTCCAGTTGATTTCAATCCTGTAAGTAGCTCATTCAATGAACATTTCAATTGTTTATCATTTATGAATGTATATTGTAATTTAACTTGACATTTTTCAGTCAGGATCAGAAGGAATAGAAATAACGCGCGATGATTTAGCCGAAAAATTAGCGCCTTGTCTTTATGCTATACCACAATTTGCTGAATATTGTATACCTCTTGTACTTGATAAATTAGTCTCCAATCTGAAAGTTGCCAAATTGGATTCTTTGAAACTCTTATGCAATGGTGCACAAACATTTGATATAAAAGGCCTTGAACCACATTTGGACGAACTGTGGTCAGTTTCGAAAAAAGAAATTATGTATGGCACAGACTTAGAATTAAAAAATGCAAGTTTGAAAACAGTCACGTCCATAATCAAAGTTATATCAAATGATTCCAAACTCTGTGAAAGTTTCATTGATAATATGATCGTAGATACAAGATCTTCCTTGTATGATGTACAACTAAGTTTATTTAAATCATCTGTGAAATTGCTAGAATGCATAGCAACTGTGAATAAAGAATCATGCGTACAGGTGTTAAAAATAATAGTACCATTATGTCTTGGCCAATATTCTACCAAGACTTCAGTAACTGACAAAATTATTTTAATAGAAACATTAAATAATTTTATTAAAATCAGTTGTAATCATGAATTTAATATTAAGAGTAAATATACATTTTATATATTACAAGACATAAGCTCTTGGAAAATATCTTAAATGTAAAATAATATTTGGTATAGGTGTTCCAGAGCTATCATGGACAGATATACCGCAATTATATTTAAATGAACTCTCGATACAGCACGCAGAGTTACAGTCAAGAATATTGGTTGGGCTAACAATACAAAGCTTGTATTTAAACGAAGTACATCGAAATTCACTTTACGATAAAATTTGTAGTCTGATCGAAGCGAGCTGTGAAGAAATAAGAACAATTTGCCACACATCTATTTTAACTTTTGCTACCCTGTATCCGCGTGAAATATCAGCTTTGGTAGAAGAGAGGTTTCAATTAGATACTGGTAAATTGATAGAATATGTTTTAACATGTTTGATTTTAGAATATAGATTTAATATTTTGAATGTTTCAGACAAGGAGAAAACAGAAATAAAAGTTCGTAAATTAGAAGTATTAGCAGCTGTTGCTAAAACTTATGAATTAGGTATTAAAGTTCTTCCATGGATTGTAAACGAGACAAACGCTGTTGATATTAAAATAAGCTTTACAGCTTTAACGTGTCTCCATAGGTTGATTACTACAAAAAACATTAACTATGATATTCAACAATATCTACATAACGAGTGTAATATCATTGAAATATTGCGCGCTCTTAATGTCAGTCCTATGGATCAAAGATTAAATTTGATTTTAAATGTCTGTCGATTAATCGTAAGAAATCTTACGTCCGAAGAACAGCAA
Organism: Colletes latitarsis; assembly: GCF_051014445.1. Taxonomy (NCBI): domain Eukaryota; kingdom Metazoa; phylum Arthropoda; class Insecta; order Hymenoptera; family Colletidae; genus Colletes; species Colletes latitarsis. The sequence goes on from NC_135143.1 coordinate 30,250,942, forward strand.
AAGATCGCTAACACCTATGCTATAACTTTAAATGAAAACATATCAGAAACTAATGCTGCTTTAATAATGAATATTTTCATTCCTTTACGTCCAAATGTTGATTTAACAATAAACTTGAATTTGTTAGAAAAATTGTACAGTTTAGCACTTAACAGCATTCATCTGAATATACAATCTATAACGTGTAAATTTATTGCTGTTATACTAAACAAAATGAATGATGATAATGAATGCTTTGAACATGTTTTGGTGTATCTTAAAGAAAAAATAAGTAACAATCTGGAGTCAAATATCGATATCGAAGTCAAGAAAGCATCAATTTTGTTGCAAATATGGTTAACGAAAGCCGTGATTACAAAAGGTTCCTGTAACGTTGAAATCTTTCTGGACGAGGTATGTAAAAAATTGCTAGTGATTTTTTACATGATTTATATTTTATATTTAATATTTTTTTTAAATATTGTCTATATAGCTTTCAAATACTTTTAAACATGATCAAGTAGGTTATCATACTGCACAGGAATATAAAATTTTAACAAATAAGCTGGAAGATGTTTTAGTGGAAGAAAATTTTTGTAAAATCAAAATCTTTTATAAACAAAGAGTATTTGAACATTTGATAAGAAAGAATCACGAATTCGAGAATTTATCCAGACAAAACTATTTAACTGCATTAGTGTATCTGTTAGAAGAAGTATCTATGGATCTCCTGTTGATGCATTTAACAAAGGTACTAATTAAATGTTAATATACCTATTATAATTGTATGTAATGATGAATATTTTTTTTCCAGTTGGTTCCCCTTTTAATAGAATCATTATCTCTTGATAATGAGCAATTAATTTTTTCAACGTTGATAACGTTAAAAATTTTATTAGAAACTAAACATTCAATTTTTTCTGATAAAGCACAATGTTTTATTCCGAGATTTTTTCAAATGTCCATCAGTAAAACAATGGTAATTATAAAATCACTTAATATTATTTTATATGTTCTTTTATGTTTTTTATGCCATTAAATATTTCAGAGAGTCAGAATAGCAGCTTTAGAATGTTTAACAAATTATTGCAATTACCCGACGATTTTAATTAATACGTACAAGCAAGATGTATTAGAAAAATTGGCAATTTCAATTGATGACCGAAAACGTTTGGTCCGAAAAGCAGCGGCAAAAGCAAGAACGCGGTGGTTTTTGGTTGGCGCGCCAGGAGGAATCGAAAAACAATGATTACTTATTTTAAATAAAATTAAATTAGTTACGAATAAAATATTTTATAATTTACAAACATGGACATTTATTTTTATTTTAATGCGTATCCGAAACGCGGATTATATGTACCTGTTTATACATGTAAAAAAAATAATAAAATTTTTGTTATAATAGATTAGCATATAGTATTTGTATAACAGTGTAGAAAGTAAGATTCATTATATTGTATCTGTGCTATATTGTATATAATGTACATAATTGAATAAAGAATTGATTTCTGTAATAGGATTGAAACCTGAAAGTTACTCTTTAATGCTTTTAGTATACCAGAAGCATGGGTGATGGTAAGACTTAATTTCTAGTAATTCATTTCAGTTTCTTTCTTACGGGCTTACAAACTTCAAAAAATGTGTATATCTAATCAGAAAATTAAAATGTGTACAGTAGTATTTATTTATAGGTGTGGTAAAAAATGGTGCATACAAATATGAAGATGGCACAAAATACATTGGAGACTGGAATGGAAAAGGCTTAAAACATGGTGCTGGTTCTTTACTACTTCCTGATGGAACACGTTATGACGGTGGTTTTCAAAATGGATTGTGTTCTGGTTTAGGAGTAATAGTGTTTCCAGATGGAGCAAAGTAAATGTTATTGTGAAACATGTCCCTTAAGTTATTCAACTTTTTAACAAGTTTTATGTATCAGATACGAGGGTGAATTTATGCAAGGCTGGTTTCATGGCCATGGTGTATTTTGGAGATCGGATGGTATGAAATTTGAAGGAGAATTTCGTGGTGGTCGTGTATGGGGCCTAGGTACGTAAAACATTATAAGTATATAACATTTCACATAGTATTTATAAGCCACTATTTTAATTAAGGATTGGTCACATATTCCGATGGATCTCATGGATTTCCTAGAAACGAGGGTTTCTTTCAAGATTGTAAACTGGTACGTCGTAGACATTGTCCAGACATTATACAAAAGGCACAGAAGATTTCTATGATGGCACGTGCCCAATGTAGTTAAATATTAGGCACATATAAAAATGAGTAGTATCAAATCTTAATAAAAGTGAAATATTTCATGTTGTTCTTTATTTATTGATTCTATAAACAACGTCACTGGCTTTTAGTAATTAAGAATTACCTTATTATTTCTTCGTTATTTAAAATGAGAAAATAACGAATACCAAACCAGCATGTCAAAAATTGTGGTTTGACGTCAAGTCGTAATTACGTAAAATAAAACAGCCATGATTTTGTTTACATTTCAAATCATATGAACACACGTGATCGACGGATTACAAAATAGTAAGTACACACACCACGTATATGTAGACGACAGCGAGCATAGTCTATCTTATTCTGAACTTTGTAACCCACGTTTCTGAAAGGAAATATTTCTTAGCTCTGTGTTATTCGAAAATACTTAAGTTAATCTGTAGTGACGACATCGCATAGTTATTTCGCACGGTCGTCTGACATTTTTGACGAAAATCTTAGTAGCACGGATATATGACGTCAGCAGTTTGATGTTACACGTAGGTACAGGAAAAATTAATAAACCAACGACTTCATGGCTCCGTGACCGTTGTCCAGTATAGTCACGAGAATTTAAAAGGCAAATAAGGGTTAAAAGAGGAAGGAGTATCGCGTCGACCAATCTTTACATGCCCGCGAGATAGTACTGGTTAGTGCCGAGCAGTTTGCTATTGCGCGACGTTGCTATACCTAGATAAATACAGTGATTGTGATGCAAGTTGTACCAGTTTTTCTAATTCACCAAAGAACTTAATGAATTGAAAAACTATTTAAAATTGCGAGTAGTTATGTATCAATGTTAATTCGTTGACACCGTATCATCGATAAAATGAAATTACGCTTCGACAATCAAACGGTCAGCTGGATTTTATATCATTAACTTCGATATCTGTTGATTCACGCGAGTTCGCAGATCAACTTAATAATTCGTGAGAATCTAATCTGCTTTGAAATGACGGTACCAGGTAAGAACATTTCACTTCTTGTTCCTCGTACACTCTACGCTGTATGTACCGTATACAGTACAGTTATTACATTTTCATTCGCTTCGTTTCTCTATCGTTGGCTAGCGTGTGGAAAGTGATACTTGTATTTTGTCCTGTCGCGTGTCTGTTGATTAGCCAATAGTAACGACATACATATCATTCTGTGTCAATATCGTTTTTTTTCCTCTTCATTGACCAAAATTCTGACAAAAAAAGAGTCGTTTATCGCGCGATCTCGTGATAGTTTCGTGGTTCCAAGCGAACGCGCTTACGCGTATCTGCTGACTACTGACGCTCGTACGACTTGTCGTTTTAGATCATTTACAAACATTGATAGCGTCACTTTGTAATATCAACGATTTTAACGCTTACGAATTTTGTCAAATCGATTAACGTTTTAAACGAAGATAACATTATACGTATTGGTTTATCATTTTTAACGTAATCATGGTTTTAGTTAGAAATTTTCAAATACGGTTTGTTGTTGATCGGATCGAGCTCAAATCGTAAAACAACAATTTTATTTTGATTAGCGTGGATTAAGCGTGTGATTAGCATAGTGTCATGCATTTGTTTAAATTAAAATTTGTTTATATAACTCGTTTTTCTTTTGCTCTAAACTGTTTAGCGCAATTGTAAGACGCAAAACGAAGTATGTTTTCAATGCCGAGAATGTCACAAGAATTATTACATTATATCGTTGTGATAAATTACTGCATTTCATATAAATTTTCGTATTATTGTATAATGTATTATTAATTCGAATTTACTGTATCGAAATATATATTAAAGTAAAACTAGTTTACTGAAAAGTATTATCACAGTTTGTATAATCATCTGAATAAGTATATAATGTAGTCAAGTTTTTCAGCCATGGTATGCATAATTAAAGTAACCTTTGCTATTTGTTACAATTCAGCATATCATTATGTGTTTACGAAAGAAATGATTTAAAAGACTAGTCGTATTACAAAATTCTATACAATTCTTTGTGGAAATTATTTGAAATACAAATTTTATGTATAATGTACTATTGGTTTCTTACATGAATGCATCAAATAATAATTAATAATCCAGTATACTGACATGGCATTTAAACATATAAAGAGTTTGCTTTATCATAGTTTTAGAATAATAGTATCAATATAATTTTTATCTTTTCTAATTTTTAGTCCAGGAATTATATATCATATTGGAGAGAATTGTAAATAACTTAAAGTTCAACAATGAGTCCTCAGAGTTATAAAAATCATATTGCTACAAAAATTATGGCATCCAATGGTTACACTGGTGCTGAGACACCATCCAAGGAGTCCAAATACCATTCATCTTGTGAGTCATTGAATTGTATGTGTGCTTAGAGTTGCCACTTTTATTTATTAATTATTATTATTTCCTATACACAAAAATTATTTTAATTGTTAAAGCTTTATAAAAGTCAATTAGAAGGAAAATACCTTGAGAATATAAGTTCTTGTTCAGAGAGCTTTTTTTTGTATACAATACTGTTTTAACAGCTTTGTGCATATTTTCTGTTTCTTACTCTTTTAAATTTATTTATATTGTAAATGTATGCAATGCAAATTTATAATACACCTGTTACTTGTATTCCTTTATTGTTTGCATAAAAGTTGCTTTTTTTAAGCTTAATTTATATTTTATGCTTAAAGTGATTGCATTTTAGTTGATAAACTCCCTAAATGTTTCAAATTTTGTTATAATGGTACTATTTGATATAATAATATTCTACTGTTGAGACTTTGTGTAAGTTGTGTCCTTCTGGAAGATTTATTTCAATGTTTTGTGAGCATTTTAGTTTGCCTCTTCAAGGGTCAAACAACACACAGATACTGATATATCACTTGACCCCTGATAAAGCTAGTTTAAATGCTTACAAAATATTAGGATAATTTTTTTATAAGAACATGATTTATATCCAAAAAAAGCCTCAAATTTCTGATTGTAATAATATTGGTTCCCATTTTTTTTTTATTTTTTTTTTTAGCAATGCCATGGTTTGGTATGGATATAGGAGGTACATTATCCAAATTAGTTTATTTCGAACCTAAAGATATTACAAGGGATGAAGCAGATGCTGAAATAGAAACTGTTAAAAATATTCGGCGGTATTTAGTTAAAAATTCAGCATATGGGAAAACAGGTTATCGAGATACACATTTACAAGTATGTCCTTTCAGTCATTTGATCCTTTAGACCTTTATAAACAAGACCACATCTTGTACATTATATTATTTTTATTATAGATGGATAATGTTTGTATTAGAGGTAGACGAGGCACGTTACATTTTATTAGATTTCCTACTAGTGAAATGGGAAATTTTTTAGCATTAGCAAGGTCTAAGGGCATGGCTAATCTCATAACTACAGTTTGTGCTACTGGTGGTGGAGCATATAAATTTGAAAAAAATTTTAAACAAGTGAGATATTTGTCATATTTTGATACTATTTTTGAAACATAAATGTTCTTAATTTTTTATATAAATATGTCTTTTGCAGGAAGTAAATATGAATTTAGAAAAATTCGACGAATTAGGTAGTTTAATACATGGCATGCTTTATATAGAGACAACTAATCCACATGAATGTTATTATTGGTCCAATCCTACGGATGATAGTAAATGTCAGAAAGTTCCTTATGACTTTTCTGAACCCTACCCCTTTTTGGTACATATAATATTTTAAATATTAAGATATATATTAACTACTAAATGTTACACTGTGTATCAACTTTTTGCAGCTTGTAAATATAGGGTCAGGAGTAAGTATATTGGCAGTTTATGGGCCAGAGAATTATAAAAGGATCTCTGGAACCAGGTATGTTACTTTTACAATAATGTTAATACATAACATTGCAGTGAAAGATTTATCATTGATACAGTTATTTTATATTTAGTCTAGGTGGTGGTACGTTTTTAGGGTTGTGTTGCTTATTAACTGGATGCAACACATTTGAGGAAGCAATAGAATTAGCAACTGGAGGTGATAATACTAAAGTGGATAAATTGGTTAAGGACATTTATGGTGGCGATTACGGACCTTTTTGTCTTCCTGGAGATCTTGTTGCAAGCAGGTGCTCTTTTTAATAATTAAATAAATACGTTATGAAAAATAATATTTGTTATTTAAGGGACTGACTTGCATGTTTTTATTATCTATACAGTTTTGGACAAATGAATTCCAAAGACCGTCGAAATGCCGTTAGTAAAGAAGATCTTGCACGTGCAACACTTGTCACTATTACAAATAATATAGGTTCTATTGCTCGTATGTGTGCTGTCAATGAAAAAATTGAAAGGGTAAAGAAACTATTAATTGTAATTCATTTTACACGCAATATTTTACAACAATGAGAATAATAAAAATTGGGACTTTCAGGTAGTGTTCGTTGGTAACTTCCTTAGGGTAAATCCTATATCAATGAAACTTTTGGCCTATGCTATGGATTATTGGTCTAAAGGAACGATGAAAGCTTTTTTCTTAGAACATGAGGTGGAGTACATATGAAATACACCTATATCTAACTCGTAAAATATAAAATGATGTTATTAAGACTATTTTTTTCCTTTGATTACAGGGTTACTTCGGTGCATTAGGATGCCTGCTTCAATTTAATGGTGAACCAAGCTAAAACCATAGACAATTGCATAATATATAGCATTCCATTTGATACTCCAACTGAAATGAATCTTTTTCATGAGGATGGTTATGCAATTATTTAACATAATTATTTATTTTTGTTATACAATATTTAATTTCTCAGGAATTATTGTATATGTTGTATATGAAGTTACAATAGTGCATGAAATTTATCTATGCCAGAGACCTGATGTCAAACTACACACTGTTTTCAAATGTGACCGTATTTATTACAAATTTGAATAAGCACACTATAATAAGTTATTGTTTCGAAATGTGTTACGTGATTATTGCATAAAGACTGAATGTGGCCACAAACCTTGCATGAATTTGTATAAAAAAAAACTATAATGGACCAAAACCGAATTGCATAAAACTTATTCGGATGTGCTTTACGCGAGTAACTTGGGTCTACCTCATATTTTCCTTTCTAAACATTTTTATAGACACATATTTAGTGTCGTACATATAAGGCATGAAATTTGTCATGTTTAAAAGGTTTCGATTATTCAAAACTACTAACACGGAAAGCAATAATTTGATAAGTACTTAACACCTATTACTACTATTCATATTACTATGAATATTTTATTTTTATTTTGATTATCAGACATTACGGAATGTAGCAATTAACTAGCATTATGTTACAATTATTAGCAATTGTATAAAATATGTGTGACGGTCAGTGGCCATATTTAAAAATTATTTATATACATTTTTTTAATTCGACAAATATGGGGGGGGTAATGTACTAGGTATTTGTCATTATTGAATTGTAACACGCATAACGTGCCTCAAGATGTAGACACCTAACATTATTGTTAAACATTTTTTTATAGAATAATAATTTACAATGTGACGAATAACAGAACGAAAAATGTCACGAGGATATTTGTACTATAGCACTATAAAAAAAAAAAGTGTTTTTGCTATACGTACTTTACGATGTTTGACGTTATAGCTGACATTTGTATGAATTTAAAAATATAATAAAAATAGATTTGTTTATACGTTTATATTTATGGAGTAGGAACAAATGTAACTTTCTTATGTTAATAAATGATTCCATATTTGGCATGAGGTATTACATTGTTTAAATTGTTATTGCAAGATTGTAAATACTGTCTAGTAAATTGTAATATTAAATTTGCATGCATTTATTAAGTTTTCAATGCACTCTTTATACATATCACTTTTAATAAAATGATATTGTTACTAAGAAACAAAACACGTGAATACTTAAGGAGCTGAATCTACACGCTAAAATGATTAAAAACTGTCCCACATACCTTAACTTTTCAAGTTATGGGTGACTAAAGAAAATGTTCGGAATGTCCACCACGTGCCGCAATACACACTCTTACACGTCTAAACATTGAATTTCGCACTCGTATGCTGGTTTTAAAACCGTACTAAACTCGAAATTGAGATACTGACTGCGAAGTTGGATTATCAATAAACCCTACAATCGATGATATTTATAAACATCGTGTAAGAATAAGTCGTATTAAGGCGTGTACTAGCGTGTTTTGGTACACAAGGTGAATGTTGTCCTTAATCATTTATCAAAACTAAGGAGTATAGAACATATGTTCAAATGACGTTCGAATATTTTTATGACCTCAAAATTAGTCATTTCCACGTTTCTCTCCTATTATTTAAACGACTGTACATAATAAATAAAAGACACAGAACACAATTGTCACAGTTATACCGGTGCCCGAAAATTTTTGTGGCAGACTATAGTCCCTTGAGCTCTCGTAAATCGTGAGTTTTGGTTGCTTAGCAACTATTCGATCAAAATAGTGTAACATTACTTTGAAGTCAAGTAGTGAACTGTTACTACCATTTATAACTATCAGGAAAACTAAGTGTTTTATAATGACAGTTATTATTATTGTTGTTTATAATTTAATACATTAAATCATTATTTGTAGTAACTCCCAAAATTGTAACTGATATAGCTATCTTTGTTATCCTATTTTTCTAACAGCGACTTTTTGTAAAAATGGTAAGTTTTTAAAACTTTAATTATAAATATGATTAATCAAATTTGTATTATACATTGATATAAGTTGTTTCATTATTTTCTTTTATCTGTATCTTATAGGGCCCAAAAAAAGCAAAAGCACCAGATACAGTTGATGGAATAGACACAACCAAAATGAGCAGAGAACAGTTAGAAGTCTATTCACACAAGATACTTGAGGAATTAGAACGAGAAAGAGAGGAAAGAAATTTCTTTCAACTTGAAAGAGACAAGCTCAGAACTTTTTGGGAAATCACAAAGCATCAACTAGATGAAACACGTACAATTGTCAGGTATTTCTACAATACAGTTAACTAAAATATTTAATTATGTATTTATGTAATATCTGTTGTTCATAAAGAAATAAAGAACGTGAGAAAGAGGAACTAACGGAAAAACATGAAGCAGAACTTAAATTATACAAGCAGAAAGTGAAACACTTAATGTATGAACATCAAATTAATCTATCAGAAACCAAAGCTGAACACATGGTTGCACTTAAACTGGCACAAGATGATCATGTAGTCCAAGAAAATGAATTGTACAAAGATAAGAAAGATCTAAAAAAGATACAGAAAGAACAAGAGCTATCATTTGTTAATGAAATACGTGCATTAAAATTGGTATGAAAGAAATGTAAATAATTTTTTAATGTTGATCGGATTTATAAAAATTAAACATCATTATTTAGCAAAATGCAGAGGAAATAGATAAAATAACGAAACAGTTTGAAACTGAAGCTGCAGAAATGGAGCAAAAATATGAACAAAAGTTAACAACCCAATATGAATCTCTAACTCTAAAACATCGTATGGAAATAACTGAAGTGGAAGAGAGAAAAAATACACAAATCGCGAATTTAATAAAAAATCATGAGACAGCGTTCTCGGAAATGAAAAATTATTATAATGATATTACTTTTAACAATTTGTCCTTGATTAAGAGTATGAAGGTATGATCATAATAAAATTGAAAATTATTGATGTTACAATGCTGTTGGTGTTATAGGAACAAATGGAAGTAATGAGAAGTAACGAGGAGCGGATGAAGAAACAAGTACGAGAATTAACGACTGAAAATAAAAAATATTCTACTGATCTGAAGCTTCACGAAGAGTCTTTAGCGCATCTTACTCGTCAACTTGCAAGTTACGAGAAAGATAAACTATCTTTAACTGTTAGTATTTTTAATTCCATAAGATGATTGTACTATATTTTAAAAGGTTTAATTTCTAATAATTTTAGAATACCAAAAAAAGATTAACAGTTATTCAGAAAGATTTCGAGAACTTGAGGTGGGAAAACGAAGTATTGGAATTACGTTTTGAAAAAGTATATCAACAATAAACACGCCCTTTATAGTATAAAAAGTACTTCATTTTAATTAGAATACATTTTATTCGTTAGTGTCAATCTGAAAGGGATGAACTACACTCAAGATTTGTCTCGGCTATACTCGAACTTCAACAAAAAACAGGATTGAAGAACGTCCTTTTAGAAAAGAAACTTGAAAAATTATCTGATTTATTAGAACAACGAGAAGCACAGATCAGTGAAGTACTTGCTGCTGCTCAATTGGATCCAATGACTGTTGTCAATGCTAATAAAAAATTGGAGGTCGACATTTTTCAAAACATTGAATTTTTTCTTCTTTTTTTTTTACATTTGAATTACTTGTTTTTTCTTTTGCAGAATATATTGAATAGGAAGAATAGCGCTATACAAGATCTCCAATATGAATTAGCAAAAGTTTGCAAAGCACACGAGGATCTACTTCGAACATATGAAGCTAAGTTACAAGAATACGGGATTCCAAAGAGTGAACTTGGTTTCCAGCCATTAAAAATAAAGGCAGTAAGTTCAAAACTAGGGTTGGGGCCGGCTGGTCTCGTTACCACAAATCGCTAGGCTCCTAACATTTTAATAAAATTATCTGAAATTTGTATTACAACTAATCTACGTTTTTCCCCCGACTGATTGCCGAGTGTGTTATCAACAATAATTAGTGAAACGTAAAAGTAGTGAAATACAATTACAGTAGTACCCACTTAAATGTCCGCGGTTATCCCGAGTGTCGAGCGTAACTTGATGCCAGTCGTTTCGGGTGCCAACTATTGTATCTCACTCGCACTTATCCTCTTTTCTTATCTCCGTTAAATTCTGAGAAATAACCATGCCCACATAAATGACCGCGGCCGGTCCCGAGCGTGGACATTTAAGTGGGCACTACTGTAGTAGGGAAAAAGTATTGATGACTTCTGATGCAGACTACTTTTATTTTGTAAAACAGATAAGTTTCAGCATATCCGCCTTATTTTTATACAAATTACATAAAATCATCACAGAGAACGTACAGAGTAGGTCATATCAGTGCCTGAAAGTTGTATTCATTTATAATTATTCCTATTTGATTTATACCTCAACACTTTCATAAATTCTCAATTGTGATACATTTTCGTATCATCTCCTTGACCATAATTCTTTTTAATAATTAACAACTAACAGGCATCAAATACATTGAAGATGCTTTATATATATATACATGTGTATATATACATATATACGCATGTTAACATATAGACATAGACACATGGACTAGACTAATTTATAAAATATTATAAATCGAATATATCAGGTCACGTGGTTAATAAATTTGAAACACTTATATACTGGGCTTATGTAAAATACGTTTTTCTTCAATCTATTGATTTTTTCGGTTTTGGAAATATTTAATTGTTAAGTGAAGAAATAATTCATTCTTTTTTGCATATTTGTAAACATTATATAATACCTTGTATAGATATAATTTCACCGCGCGCGCGTGTGTATGTGTGTGTGATGGAGGGGGAGGGGGATGTGTACAATGTACACTAACAAATGCATATATTTTCTGTACACACACATATGTTTATACGTGTTAAGTCTCTATTTCAATTCCGGGCAATTTTGTTTTCAAGGGGTGTAATGAGTGAGTTAAAAGTAAAATTTGGGTGAGGAAGTGTCAGAGCAGTCGACTGACAAAAGCGTACCAAACGAGATATAAGTGAGTGGGTGCTGTAGCCAATGAAAAGCTACTCAAACGTGCAGCAAGTTATGGAGCCAGTGCGAGGCTCAGAGATTAAATTAGCGAATAGACAAAGGAAGATTATGGCAAACCCTACCAAACAAAGAAAAAACCAAATAGTCTGTAATTGAAGGGGTATATTAGAAAGGTCTCTATGTCAATTCCAAGCGATGTTTTTAAAGAGTGGTATGAATGAGTTAAGAGGAAGTATGAAAGTCAGTCGACTGACAAAATCATGCCAGGAGAGATATAAGTGTGTGAGTGTCATAGCCAATGAAGAGAACTGTAAATAAACAATTTTTCTGTCTGATTATATTTCTACTTTCGCCTTTATTTTTGTACCAAAGATTATTTTTCAGTTCATTACTTTTGTTCTTCCTTCTGTTTCTGTATATTAATTGTTAAATATATTGGATTTTCTGCTCAAACGTGCAACAATATGTATATATATTTTTTATATGTGTATGTATATTAAGAATTTTGGCACAATAAGAAATAGAATCACAGTTGAAATCATTGTACATCATAAGAGTCATAGATCATTAATACTTTTTTTTTTTCTATATCTGCAAGTTTGTCTTTGCGTGAAAGACGTATTAGATGCATAATGCAAGTACATTTAACTATGCTCTTTTCTCGATTGTTACATTATATCACGAAAAAAGTCTAAACTAGTCAAGTGTTCATGATTTTGAAAACAACAATATGAACATTCAAAAATTACTGTGTCTAATTCCGACCACTGTGAACATAGTAGTTTTTTCCTCTGTAAAGTTTTAGATTAGGCTCAGCTCGTTGGTTCATTACGTCAAAAGAATATTGAATCTATTCAATTTTTCAGGGCCGTATAAGTCTGAATCACAGTAGTAAAAAAAATAAGCATCTGTTTTAATTTTAGACATTTGTGGTCCATTGTTCCGTTGTATCCCTTTTCTACATTAGATCTTTAGAAATTCTTTAAAATATGTAAATTTTCTTACTATTATTAAAGGTGCACTGGTTTCTAAGATTTATCTAATAGTGCCATAATCAAGTGAAAAACTACGCGCATCGTTTTTAAGCAATTTATCAGCATTGTACTTTTATCATTTTGATAAAAATTTTGTGAAATATACCAATACACTTTCATTTTGTTGTTTTTAGAAATTGTTCAAACAATATAAATATATAATAAATGGAATGGTAGAATGAGCAAATTTGAATAATTTGGAACTGCTTTAGAGATTAATTTTAGCTTTTATAAGAAACAATTGTATGCCCTTTCGTATACAGGGTGTTTGGCCACGCCTGGAAAAAATTTTAATGGAAGATTCTAGAGGCCAAAATAAGACGAAAATCAAGAATACATTACATTTTCAATAAAGAATTTTTTTCTTGAAAATGCGTAGAAATTCGGAGGTATGTATATTCACCAAAAATGATTGTAATTGATCCCCGCAATGGAAAATAAGTTTTTTAAAATGATTTGAAATTTTTTAATTTCGCCGAAAAATTTCAGCACCTACTCGAATTTTTTTCTCGAAAGTGCGTAGGATTTCGGGGGTATGTCTATTCACCAAAAATGTTTGCAATTGACCCCCGTAAGTAAAAATAATTTTTTTAGAACGATTTGAAATTTTTTGATAACTTTTTAACGAAGCCTCAATCAACAAATTGATATTCTTGATTTTCGTCTTATTTTGACCTCTAGAATCTCGCATTAAAATTTTTCCCAGTGGTGGCCGAACACCCTGTATGTGTATATTAAAATTACAAATAAAATTGATTATTTAACAATTTAAAATGGTGAATATGGTATTTCAGAAAACTGTTATTCTTCACTAAAATAATAAGCAATAAACAAACATTTGTGCCCAATACAATAATGTTATAGAAAAATTTCATCCTTGAGCAGTTTTAATTTTCAAATGAACATTAAATAATGTTATTTTCACGTTCTAAAATTGAACGAAACGATCGTTTGAATCCGTATAAAAAGTATTTTTAACAAAGTGTTTGTACACGCGTTATTTCTAATTTGAGATTCATGAAATGAGCTCTTTTGATTTTCATTCAACTCATTATCTTCCAGTTTGGCAAAACTTCAGCAATTAAGGTGGAAAAATAAGTTGTTACATTATACACCACAGTTTCACCGGCGGCTAAAATTGCGCCAAATGAACCGTATGTACCATAATCTATAATACTGTGATTACATGCTGATAAAACTGCAAGGTCTTTGCCCGGACCTTTTGCATTTACATCGGACACAAATTTGATTCTATATCGTTTACTATGCAAATTATACTTGCACCAAGCTATATTATCGCTAGTCACTACAAATACTACATTATTATACTTGCCAATAAAGTAATCCATTGCCGCAAAATAGTAGCTGACGGGAGCAGGTCTGATTTTCAATTTCTGCCATAAATAGTCTACATAGTCTGTTCTTCGTACATGAATGCTTACAAACGTTGGTTCAGGTAAGTTAAATTCTTCTGCTACCTCTTTCAATACCCTTTCTGCATAAGTTCTTAAATTTGGCTTAAATGTAAATTCTCTTCGTATATCGTCCAACCACATCAGGATGAAAGACCAGTAAGCTGCATGTCTATCAATAAAAATATTTAATGATTATAATGACTGGCATTATAGATAATAGAGAGTAACTTACCTTGGTATGATGATATTCTGTTCTGTACTGTTCCATTGTCCAGGAGAATTAACAACTTGACTAATATCTAGATTGCATCGTCCAATGTAACTAAGCGGTGGAATACTAAGATTTTCAAAGTATTCCTCAAGAGTTTTTAGTATGCAACGCGGCATGAATGGTTCCAACCCAGTTATTCTAGCAGTAGCCCATACCGAAACATATTCCCAAATTTGATTTCCTAGTCTACCACCTTGGGCTGCCGAAACTATTCCATATTTGGGACAAGGATTTCTCCATTCTGGTGGTACTCTGATATTCTTTAAGGTGGTACGACAAAGAGCTTGCTCGTACGTTGAGATCTTTATGTGACGAGCTGGTGGGTTGGATGTGTACATGGGAAACAGGAAGACATGAATGCCAAAGACCACTATCAGAGCGAGAACTATTGCGCTTGCAAGTACATGCTGCTGAGCGTGACTCATTATCCTTATTTGCTCCTGTATGGCGTTGTCACTACGTACCGACCAATTCTTTTTCTATCTTCTGCACTATTGTTCTTTGCTTATTATTTTCTACTCTTCAACTTCCACTAGTCCAACATTTTGTATCTACAGGTGTGCCATGTCCTTTGCTTTCCGACGTACATCTTTATAACGATAATATCATTTATATTGAAAAGTACATGTTTTGTAACTATAGACAATAGTAAGATTAAAGGATATGTAATTAATAAGGATTATAGGAAAAGATTGGAAAAATATTGATCGAAAATTTGTATGCATTTTATATTATAATTTAAAAATGTTCTAAATTCTCTTACATTTTGTATATAAAATGTCAAAGATTTTCAGTTTACTAGGGAGACAATTAATACTACTATTAAGTAGTACATGCCTATTTTAGACAGACAGCGAAAAAGGACATGGCCTACTAAATAGTTGTTTTAAAGCTACTAATTCAGCAAGGTTTTATTATACAAAGCACAGTATATGTAAATTAAAATTGCATTTGTTTAGTTTGAATCTAATAAAATTATATTACACGTTGCATAGGAAATTATGTTACAAAATGGTTAACAGGTGGTGAGCTTCAGGTGTTACATGAACTTTGATATATATACAAGAGTATTATTTACTATCTGTATAACTACAAATACCACTGTAAAAATGTACAAAACGCTAAATGGTAAAGTGAAAATTAATACTTCTAATTACTTACATTTAAATGTCAAAAGAAAATCGTTAAGAACATAATTATTAAGAGAATCATTTTCGAGCTGTTTCGTGAGATCAATAGAGATCAAATTACGTCCGACACTCGAACCCAGTTTGTTTTATCTATAAACAATATTTTAGCACTCACCCGTTCCTACAAAATATTCGCATTGCATTCGAAGAGCGCTACTAGCCGCGAGACTCGCGTCAATCTGTCCGTTGTTTCCGTCACTCATGTTTTCCCGGTGAAATCGATGCGTGCCTCGTGCATTGACGCTTGTTGCGTATCCACGAGATGTTTCGTGTCCCTCGACCGATGTTTTTTCTCCGGTATGAACAATCACAGAATATCATTTATTTTTCGTATCGCGACGTTTCTCTAAAAATGATTTCTAAAACCGTTTAGCCAGGCAGCCGAACAGCGAACAACACTTCGTTCCGGTCGAACTTCCATCCTTGGAACGGGAGATGTTGTCCCGACGGATGACGTCATGAGAAACCGTCACCCTTGGTTGGTATGATATATAGAGTAATTTCAGTTGGCGCCGGTCGGACTAGGTCGACGGATAATGCAGAATAGTACTGTAACATCCATTTATTGCGAAGACGTTTTTGCTTAACGGGTGCAACGGGTATAGATTACACTTCTATCACAGACGAGGTATAGAGTAGACGTTATATGAAATGCTTTTCTTTGTCACACGGATGGCGAAGCTCGCGAGCCCCTTTACCATGCTGTATCACTTTCCATGTTATCAGTTCATACTGGAATTCGAATTTAGCACTTGTAGTGTTTGGAATTAAGTCTTAGTTATTCTATACCTCGTCTGTGACAATACTCTAGAATGTTTTCGGTATTACCAGACGCCAGACCGGTGCTCAGATGAAACTGCTCCATCACTTACGCACACTACTGTATAAACATGCGTACGTGAGCTCCGGTACTTCGGACAACTTCGGGAATTCGAGAAAGAAGGCGAATATGAGCCTTTCCTTCTCGTTATCGAAACAGCTGAAATCCAACTTCGTCTGTGATCTCACGTAGTTCTATTCACGTTATACGTATCGCGGTATTAGTTACACTTTATTTACGTTATATTACTATTTCATCGAATACACGAGTACCCTTCAGTTAAATCTTAACGATAATAATTACTCATTGAATAAGGTTACGCTAATATGGAACGTGAATGCTTTTATTGTGTTACATGAAACAGTATCTATTGTTACAGTGGGCATTGTAACTTTTAGTGATTGTAGTTAGCACTCTTACATGCCCATTCGTCGTCGAATTGCACTCTCTTCGTTCTACTTTTTTCCTAACATCGGTAGGGTAAAATTTAAACATATTATTCAAAGTAACTATGGTTTTACTGAAAATAGTTACCTCGAACTTGCGCATCATTGCTCGTTGAAATTGATTAAATTTGCGTCTAATTTTTTCTAAGGACTCCTTTTCAACTGGCTCTAACAACATTTGCATCGACTTATCGTTGTAAAGCGGTAAAAATTCTAGCGTTACGCAGTACTCGTGGAAGCCGGATTTCAGTTTTGACCGCATCTCAAGTTGATCCTTCAATAAATTGCTAATTTCGTTTTGCGTCTGTGTAAGTTCTTTGTTCGAATTCATCAGAACTTTCTCCTGACATGCTATATCACGGCCAATGATTTGTTCGACTTCCGGAACATCGCTTCCTACACTGTTACCATTTTCCATGGCTAATCGAAGTTGTTGTTGTCTGATAAGTTTATCGCGTACGTTCTCCAAATTTCTCTTCGCCTAAAGTATAAATTAAAAACGTTAGTTCCCTACGTATGATTTTCAGGAAACTTTTAAATGACTGTGCATCACTTGGAAGTAATTATCGATCATGCACGCAAATTTCTGGCGAACAATAACGAGAGACTTTCCACTTTTATCCAATTTCTCCTTGATTCTACTATAGTTTTTGTTTTCCTTTAGGAAACGCTCGAAGAATTGTCGAACCTTTAATACAGGGAAATCAATAATAAACAAAGTTCTTGCATCTAATACACCAGAGATGAAGATCCAAACCATTGAGATATTCTGGCTATCAATTTTTAAGATTTGCTCGGATGCTACTGGATATTTTTGGTTTTTCGATGCTTCTTCTCCTTCTTCTTCTACTCCTTCGTTTTCTTCTTCTTTTATATAAGGTCCCAAAGTCATTCCTACTGCTATTTAATATTCCAAATTATTTTATAAATATTTCTTTAACGCGCAATATGAACCCACCGATTTTCTTTAGATTTCCAACTTTCTCTATGTCTATTTCGTTAGAAATTTGTTTAATCTCGAGCACCGGCTCTAGCGAACTTCTAGTTCTCTTCCGACTATGGTACTGACCGTTGGTGGATAATACGGATTCCTATATTAATTTCGCATAATTTTACTTTAAAAGAACTAATCGATCGATCGAAGAAATACTGCCCAAGTGCAAGTACCTTCGACAATTTTGTCGACAAACTGACTTGCGCCATATTTTTCGCGACATTTTCGTAGGTTTCCCGCAACTTCTCAACTTCAAGCTCTTTGGAGCTTAACCTAATGTATCCACTTGTCAGAACATCGACCTTTAAATTATATTATACATAACAAGAATGATGGAACCTGTTATATAAATCCTTAATACTCTTCAGTAGCACCGTGGCTTGAGACACACTGAACAGCGTAAAATCAGAGATCGTCCCATTAAGAAAATTCACAACGCTTCGATTGATCTGTTCCATTCGCGACCTAGAAATATTCATCGAGGCTTCCTGGCGTAAAAACAGATCGTTTATCATCAGTTCCTTCTTCAAAGAGTCAACTTCATCCTGAAGTATCCGTTCTATATGATCTGGTCTATATTTAACGTCTTCCTTAATCTTAACTGGCTTTAACCCCACAATGCTTGAAGTGAACCGTAATGTCGACAGTGTGATGTTGAGATCCTCCTTCGTGATTCGTACGTGAGATACGAAACTATTGATAGATTTAACTACTTACCTATTGTACACACAAGTTACACACACAAGTAGTCTACAGTTTACGAATACAGTAGTATCTCGAAAGTTGCTCGTGGTTCGAGAGCAATTTAACAAATTGTTGGGTATAGTAACACAGTAACTGTGCATTACTGTATTCCCAAGATTTGAAATGACGTAAACGAGTACTCGAAGTACTATTGTTTGTCTTTTAATTACCGAATCACGGATGAAACTGTAAAAGCATTTCCCAAGATCTTCAACAAATTACTGGAAGGCATTGCGCCGTAAGAAATTGGTTTCGTTCCCCCGAGGTACGAGAAAAATTGTTCCAGCTGGCTTTTCATTAAATTTGCAGTGCCAATATCCGACGCCACCTTCCAACATTTACTTCGGCCTAGTGACTCTATACCAGCCATCTCTACGATGTGAATCTAGGACCATTTTATAAAAGCTTATCGTTGACTAGGAAAGCAAGATGCGAATTTCGATACAAGATTACTTTGGCTGTCGTTACGACGCCCCACGATGTAATTAGACTAATGTTGGTCGCGTGAACAGTGATCACAGCGGTAGCCAAATGTGAGGCTAAATACGTCGACCCTTTCACGACCGATTTTCTGACTTCTCCTTCGAAAATCTTCCTCAAAGCTTCTTCCTCGGTATCCACGCTGACCATCAAGATATCCTACAATGATTGTGAATTAGATTTCGTCCAGTATTCTTGTTGCCATCGCGTAAACCTTAAACGGGTCCCGGTCGTTTATCCAGATCTTATTCTCAGTTTCAGAAAGCAGATCTTTTGCTTCCTTTCCACGCAGCTCGACGAAGCTCAGTCGATACTCTATTTTGCTGACACTCTTTCTGCTTGACTTTTCTGCGAATATGTCGGTGAAAAGCCGCGCAACCAGCCCTCTGTGCTAAAAAGAAAGACGTAATTGTTGAGCTTACGATATCGGGTAAAAAAAATACTAAAAAGCCGCGATAGATTCAACAGAATCGTACTTCCCAATCGTTTCGGAGGCCACTGATCGTGAAGCTCTTCCCAGAGCCAGTTTGTCCATGGCCAATTAAAACGCAACTCACGCCGTCTAAAACTCTTAAATTGTATCTATTTATCATCCTGACAATGATTTGCAATTGACAATGTCGAACTTTCTTTTTCCATAAGGATATGAGCTTACAATAGGGAGGCTCAGGTATCGAGTTAATACTATAAGGAGACCTTAAACGATAGACTTGCATTTACTTTGATACGAGGTCTTCGGTCGAAACGCGGTACACCTCTTCCTGTGAGGCATCCAAGAAAATTCCATCTGTTTGGAAGCCCCAGTAAGACGGTTGTCTCGATACAGCAATTCTGTTCGGTTGAATCTCTTGCAAACATCGTATGTAGATTATCTGGGTGGAACGCATTCAAGGTGGGAGGATGATGCTTCTCTAAATGTCGTGGACTTCAATTACCTTGTGCTCCGTGTCGATGTTCATGTACGATGGACAAAATCTCTCGAGCGGGAGGATTCTAACAAAAATCTTGACGTTTTTCTCGCAATCGTTAGCGTCATTGTAATTTGTCATTGCGCGAAGAAAGAAGCGGTTCAATGAAACTTATTCTTTCCGCAACGCGTGTTATTTAAGTTTCTTCGTTTAAGGTGTGCGATGTTACGAGTTATCAGGAGTTGTGTGGACGTTCATTTCTTTGGGTAAGTTCCTATTTTTTTTGCTTTGTGCGCCATTTTCGTGGAGCTTGTTGACAAAGCCACGGTGGAGAGAAGGTAACTGCAAATCTACGCTTATGGACACTTTCAGGTTTAACGTTGCAACACGTAATTTCAGCCTTACTCGAACACTTATGAAGGCAGTAAAGAATACAGAGTTTTGTATAATATACAGAATTATATTGAAAATACAAAAAACCTGCGTGGCTAATTTCTACTTACATCGAATACGCGCTATTTCATAATATACAGCATTTTACACTGAATACACGGTACAAGTATACATATATATTTAGTATTTGTGAAAAACCGCGACGAACCTTAGAAAACCGTCGAAGTACTGCGCTCGCTATCGAGTCTTATTTGGTCATAGTTTAATAAAAAACCGCACGTTGTGCTATTGAAAGAAACGATTTCTAATTCCACACAACCGTCAACTCTATAACGCATAAAATTCATGATTAAGTTTTGTGAAAAAAAGAATTAAATTTACTCGAATCGATCGAATTGGCAAATATGCCAATCAAAGTAAATATTTGTATTCGAACTAGGTCAGTCCTGTATTTAATTCACAATTAAATAAAAATCAGTAAATAAATACATAAATTCATCATTTTTATACCTTCTTGATCTCGTCGTAAACTTTATAAATCCAGAAACACGAATACGGAACAAAAATTATACACATAAATCATTCTTGATCAACGCTCGCCTCATCATACTGTATGTTATGAAAAGGATTTCAATTATTACTCTGCCGAAAGAGGGAACCCACTAATTGCCTCAATCGAATACG
Source organism: Colletes latitarsis (assembly GCF_051014445.1). Classification (NCBI taxonomy): domain Eukaryota; kingdom Metazoa; phylum Arthropoda; class Insecta; order Hymenoptera; family Colletidae; genus Colletes; species Colletes latitarsis. The sequence continues at coordinate 30,272,287 of NC_135143.1, forward strand.
ACGTTCATCGCGTTTAAATGCGATTGCTTTTATTCGTACCAACATTGAACGTTTATTCCAATGCAGCAGAATTTTCACAATTCCTTTCTTACCATGACTCCATTATTCATTTTGTCTCATTATTATGCTACATCCTTTCTCTATCTTTTTTTTTTCATACATGTTCGAACAATACACATCTGTCCACTTCCTACATAAACATGCTGTATCTTCGCTCAACTCTGTTTTAGCTCCGAGTAACAAGTAATAATTAATTATCGATAAATACTATCCAAGCTATCATCTATAAACTATCGCAGATAGAAACGCATTAGAAACAGTATAAAATTGGATATGTTCTTCTTTCCTCAACAACACTAGTCTATAATAGTAAATCATATTATTCTTATTGTTTTTTTCTTTTTTTTTTTAGCATTTTCTCCCTAAGCATATAATTGCATACGACTTATAGGATAATAAGGCGTTCAATAAGTACACCGTTAAGTTTTGCGGGCAGGGAAAGGTTAAAACGAATAGTGCTAATATTAAAATCGGAGGTAATCGAAATAATGTGTTGCGTGTTTCATTTCTTTTTTTTTTCTTTTTTAGGCTCGATCGACCTTCTTTGCTCTTCAGTCTTTCTTGTAGCTCAATATGGAACAATCCTCTACTCCATTCTTTTTGCAAATTCAAGCGCAGCAATCCTCACATTCGCGTCCCTGGCTATGTTTGTTCACTCAATGGTCACGCTGGATGTTATCGATCCCCGCCTGGTTAGCCAAACTCTGTGAATCAGAGACGTTTTAAAAATTTTAGAACGCGGCTCGTTATGGCTTTTCTAAGGAATGATTCGCATCAACGAACGGTATACTTCGTGGGAAAAATATAATGGAGTGCTCGAGCCTCGTTGAAGAGATAAGGTAAAGGAAACAAAGCACATAATACTATTTTATTTAAGACATTATGCTGAACGTAATAATGAACGTACATCCGATGTAATGAAATAATTGAATATAACTGGGCTGTGCACACGTTTCAGGCGGAGCGTAGGATCTTAGCATAAAAGTTAAGTAAATGTTTCCTTACCCCAAGCCAGCTCCAACCAAGACGGATAGAATGTTTGTAATGAAAAGAGTGTAGAGGACCTCTTTAGAAAACAACCCAATCTTGCCAACTTTCGCGGTACGAATGCTATATGATTTTTTTTTGTTCATTCCTAAAGGATGCTTGAATTTCCAGTCTCTGAAATGCAAAAATAACGTGGGTTATTTCGCGAAACGTGGTATTTTCAGAGGACTGACAAGATAAACATACAGGATGGGTTCGCAGAAAAATACGAAAGAGATTTATTCTATTATTTCGACTTATTCAGAAACGTTAAAGTCGCAGTGTCTTAAATATTTAAAAATAGAATATTTCGCGTACTTTGGCGGCACTTGATCCGGGCGCGAACTCCATTCATAGATCCAGTCGGTGTTTTTCTCCAAAAGATCAGGATCCTGCACAGAACGAAACAAAGATCGTTAAGCAATTTGTCGAAGCATAGAATTCGTGAACGCGCGAAACTCCTCTGTTAGTAATCCCTGGGAATCCGATTTGAAAGCATTTAAGTCGCACGTGGATCTCGTGTCATCCGGTGAAACTGAAGATGCATACGATTCTATGTAGCGTCTGCATTGAATTAAAATCACGGCGGTGTCAGTTTACCGGCCTGAAACGTATAACACAAAGCTCGTTCGAGTTTTCTGCTGTACGGTTTTACTAACACAGCGAAACGAACGCGTCATTGGAAGCCCGACATAAAAGATCGGTTTCCTATCGTCCTATAAAATTTGATAGCCGACTGTAAATCTACTATGCTTCGTTGCATAAGATGTTAACTTTTTCTTGTAAGAAATTATAATTCACGTTCGAATTTGTGACAAATCGATAAAGGAGAGAAACGATCGTCCCTTGTCGGTGACTTATCCTATTGAAATAAATCCCCTCCGCCAATTGCGAAATCTCGACTGTAGCTTTAACCGGATAGCTGCGCGCATTAGCGATGATTCAGAAAATTTATTGCTCATAGATAATGGGAACAGTCGAAAAAGTCTGCGCGAAACGCAAGAAGTAACGCGTGTCTTCTTATGCGCTTCTTATCTGTGAATGACTTCGGGAGAAGTATGAGGAGCATCCAAAAATAACTTCTATTGGCGGTCGGCCAATCGCGACGCGAGCGCGATTGTCGTATCGTTAGATACGCCCGTGTACGCCTCGCAATTAAACGAAACGTATACTTGTTTGTAAACAATCCTTCCTGTCACCAGAACTCCGACGACCTAAATCCATATTTTACGCTCGTGCTCGTGCTCGTGCCTGGTTGTAATATTCCAAACGATAACGTTTTGTACTTTTATTTGCTCAACGTATGGATGTACAATTCGACGATAATTGACGAATATATAATTTTAACGATTTTTTAATTATCTTTGCTATTTTATATTTTTTAGAGCGAAACGCGAAGATAGCGTCAAGGTAGTTTTCTTTTCGCATTAAAATCGTAACTTTCTAAACATTTCCAGTTTGTATTTCGAGTATGTTTCGAACGACTCGATTTATAAAATTTCGATTTCAATAAAATACGAGGAATTTTCGTTCACTAGTCCCGGCACTTCCGTGACACATTGTTCACAGTTCCATTCGTTGTATCGAGCACTTATCATTTATCGCCGATAACGTGTGACAATTTATCGACCAAACGCGAAACCTAAACACGACACTTCGAAACGCAAACTTAGTAAACGAACTACGAATCTTCTTTTGTTTGAACATATTGTCCGTTTACGATTTAACGCGTTCGCCGTAGAAATATTTTCGCGTCAATTCTTAAAACAAAATATACAGCTGGCGAGAAAGCCAAGAAAGTGAAATAAAAATAATAAAATAAACGTTTCTTTAATTCATAACGCGAGATAGAATTTTTCAAGAAATTTCTATTTCAAACATTGTATTTGCGATAATAAAATTTACAGTAATTTATTGCTACCAATTGTTTACAGAACGAGGAGCGAAGATCATTAAGGAAGGAGAATTGTATTCAACAACGAGAAACTCGTAAATTATGACAGGAATAGAGTGTCTTGAAACGTAGAAAATTAAAAAAACAAAGCTTGTCATTCAACAGCGACTCGTTTACCAACACCAGCAAACCCACCTGTGACGCATATTACACTTAACGTGACCTCTAGAAAACTGATAGCCAGTCTCTTTTTAAACAACGCCATCGAAACCTGTCGTCGTCGATAACCACTCGACTCCGTTATAAATATCCATTACAACTTCATTGTTCGCGCCATTCGTCACATTTTTCACGCATTCTACGCAAACATTCACAGGTGCAATTATAATGTACCCACACGTACCTATTATACAGGGTGTCAGGCCACACCTGGGAAAAATTTTAATAGAGGATTCTAGAGGCCAAAATAAGACGAAAATCAAGAATACCAATTTGTTGATGGAGGCTTCGTTAAAAAATTATTAACAATTAAATTCAAAAATTTCAAATCGTTCTGGAAAAATTATTTTCGGTTGCGGGGGTCAATTACAATCATTTTTGGTGAATAGACATACCCCCGAAATCCTACCCGCTTTCTAGAAAAAAATTCGAGAAGGTGTGAAATTTTTCGACGGAAAAAAAAAATTTCAAATAGTTTTGGAAAAATTATTTTTAGTTGGAGGGGTCAATTACAATCATTTTTGGTGAATAGACATACCCCCGAAATCCTACCCGCTTTCTAGAAAAAAATTCGAGAAGGTGTGAAATTTTTCGACGGAAAAAAAAAATTTCAGATAGTTTTGGAAAAATTATTTTTAGTTGGAGGGGTCAATTACAAGCATTTTTGGTGAATAGACATACCCCCGAAATCCTACCCGCTTTCTAGAAAAAAATTCGATAAGGTGTGAAATTTTTCGACGGAAAAAAAAAATTTCAAATAGTTTTGGAAAAATTATTTTTAGTTGTAGGGGTCAATTACAAGCATTTTTGGTGAATAGACATACCCCCGAAATCCTACCCGCTTTCTAGAAAAAAATTCGAGAAGGTGTGAAATTTTTCGACGGAAAAAAAAAATTTCAAATAGTTTTGGAAAAATTATTTTTAGTTGGAGGGGTCAATAACAAGCATTTTTGGTGAATAGACATACCCCCGAAATCCTACCCACTTTCTAGAAAAAAATTCGAGAAGGTGTGAAATTTTTCGACGGAAAAAAAAAATTTCAAATAGTTTTGGAAAAATTATTTTTAGTTGGAGGGGTCAATTACAAGCATTTTTGGTGAATAGACATACCCCCGAAATCCTACCCACTTTCTAGAAAAAAATTCGAGAAGGTGTGAAATTTTTCGACGGAAAAAAAAAATTTCAAATAGTTTTGGAAAAATTATTTTTAGTTGGAGGGGTCAATTACAAGCATTTTTGGTGAATAGATATACCCCCGAAATCCTACCCGCTTTCTAGAAAAAAATTCGAGAAGGTGTGAAATTTTTCGACGGAAAAAAAAAATTTCAAATAGTTTTGGAAAAATTATTTTTAGTTGGAGAGGTCAATTACAAGCATTTTTGGTGAATAGACATACCCCCGAAATCCTACCCGCTTTCTAGAAAAAAATTCGAGAAGGTGTGAAATTTTTCGACGGAAAAAAAAAATTTCAAATAGTTTTGGAAAAATTATTTTTAGTTGGAGGGGTCAATTACAAGCATTTTTGGTGAATAGACATACCCCCGAAATCCTACCCGCTTTCTAGAAAAAAATTCGAGAAGGTGTGAAATTTTTCGACGGAAAAAAAAAATTTCAAATAGTTTTGGAAAAATTATTTTTAGTTGGAGGGGTCAATTACAATCATTTTTGGTGAATAGACATACCCCCGAAATCCTATCCGCTTTCTAGAAAAAAATTCGAGAAGGTGTGAAATTTTTCGACGGAAAAAAAAAATTTCAAATAGTTTTGGAAAAATTATTTTTAGTTGGAGGGGTCAATTACAAGCATTTTTGGTGAATAGACATACCCCCGAAATCCTGTCCACTTTCTAGAAAAAAATTCGAGAAGGTGAGAAATTTTTCGACGGAAAAAAAAAATTTCAAATAGTTTTGGAAAAATTATTTTTAGTTGGAGGGGTCAATTACAAGCATTTTTGGTGAATAGACATACCCCCGAAATCCTGTCCACTTTCTAGAAAAAAATTCGAGAAGGTGTGAAATTTTTCGACGGAAAAAAAAAATTTCAAATAGTTTTGGAAAAATTATTTTTAGTTGGAGGGGTCAATTACAAGCATTTTTGGTGAATAGACATACCCCCGAAATCTTGCGCATTTTCGAGAAAAAAATTCAGTACCGTCGGAACTTTGAACGTTAATAACTGTTTAACGAAGCCTTCATCAACAAATTGGTATTCTTGATTTTCCTCTTATTTTGGCCTCTAAAAGCCTGCATTAAAATTTTTCCCAGGGGTGACCGAACACCCTGTATACGTGAATATTTTCTGGGAGGTTATTACGACACAAAGGAACGACATATAGTGGATAAAATAAGTATTTCCACACCCGGTTTTTGTTAAATAACTCTACACAAAGAAGGGGAATACTGCTACAAAATACTTTATTCGATAGCTTATTACAAATGAAGAAAACGTATGTTAATAAGAAACTCAAAAAATTATATTATTCACTTGTAATAATCTATCGAATAAAGTATTCTGTAACAGTATTCCCCTTCTTTGTGTAGAGTTATTTAACATAAACCGAGTGTGCAAATACTTATTTTACCCACTGTACCTTATCGACGAAGGTTTAATTACGGCGGCGATATTTGAATATATAAAATGTAATTGCTTGATTACGATGTATACGTATATTCCTAAAATAACAATGAAAACAATGTTATCGTCCGTAGGACACACCTAACGATATCGCCGGCTTGTAAATCACGGTCTAATTTATTATAATTGTCTGCCAAGTTCGACGGAGGCGTGTATTAAACTTGGGCGTACCATTTCTTGAAATAGTGTCGACTCCATTCAAACTAATGCGTAATAAAGCTCGACAATAAACTGACACCATTTTCTCAGCTTGGAAGCCCGTATAATGGATTTCACACACCGGAGCCACGCGTGTGGCTTTTACATTAATTTATTAAAACTATTATTTAAGAATTCTAATGTTATTTCGAGTGAAAACTACAGGAAGAACTTCGGAAGATCGTGTCGTTTCTAAATTGGTTTTATCGGTTTCCCGACCCGTTGGTAGACTAATTTATGGAACCTCTTTCCCGTTACAATTTAGATCTTCTGGAAACGACGCATCTAGCAGCGTTAAAAAAAGAATCCGGCGTATATCGTAAACCTGGCCTAACTTGGTAAACTATCACGATACCGTGGACACGAGGCTCAGGATGAACTCACGACAGACTCGTAAATCGAAAAGGGGATAAATGTATCATAACATAGAGATTATGGTTGAGGCTATACCTTTGTGCAATAGCTAAAGTGCAACGCTCTTAAACAAACGATTACGGCGCGCAAACGAGCACCAAGGACTCGAGCAACGTACCGTGTTGCGACTAATGAGAAATTACCTGAAAAGGACTTGCATCGATCGAGTCACCGTATTGCGAGACCATCATGGAGGCAATTAAGACAAATGCCAATAATTGAAAAGCAATAGCCGTTTTTACACGAGACTTCACTAGGTCGTGGAAGAGTTGCGATTAGTACAAGGACGACGTAGAAGAAATTTTGCTTGTTTATTTTCATTTAGAATTTACTATCGTTCCACGCGTGTCACTGTTCTCTTTGGTATTCAGGCCGCGAAGACGAAGCGTCGACGAATATCTTCGAGCATCGCACGAAGAACATTATGACTGTTCTGTGAAAAAGGACCTTAACACTTACGATTTCGTTCAAGGAGCAACCGTTGTCTCGACGAGTTCTCAAGTTGTTAGGCGTCCCTAGATGTGGTTAGTATTACATAATTCATTCGATGATGATAGAGTCTAGATACCCCGATGTACAAATTATCTTCTAGAAAAGAGGTAGCATAAGCTTGCACAATCTACTTACTCTGCATTTGTAATCGGATAACCGACGCATTACGGCGACTATGATTATAAATTCATCACGACATTAAGAATTAATAATCTCGAGTTCGTATAGACGTAGATATTAATTAGTCATACGCAGTATCTAAACTAACGTTTCTTTTGTTCTAATCAAAATCTATGTTACAGGAGGATACACTATGATTGTTCAGGAAAATAATTAACTCTTTCAATCGTTTATCATCATTGGCGAATGCTCGAAGAAAAAAATCGATATCAAGATAAAATCGAAAGAAACTGGGTCACGCATGTGTTGCACTCGGTAAACGACCTCCGGATCCGACGAATTCGTTCGATATTGCGCATGGTGTGATCTCGAGTCTGGTTTCGGATTGGTCGATTACTCCGACGTAGTTAAAAAGGCAGAATCCCTTCCTGTTGCTCTTTCTTCGTCAGTAATCGTTTCAGATTTTTTTTTTTTATTCGGAATCTCCTACTCCTCGCCCATGAGCGTAATAACTGAAAATTACATCCACCGGCGGCGCGCTGTGGACTCATTCAATGGAGAACCCTTAGCAACCGCATTTCGCCACGTACCACTGTGGCGGCAGCTCGAAAAGGTCATTGACAAACCCCGTTTTCCGAATGTTATTCGGTTATTTAAACCAGGAATTACTGGGTTGTTTAATATATTAGAATATATAAATTAATATACAGGGTGCTCGGTCAACTCTGAGAAAAATTTTAATGGGAGATTCTAGAGGCCAAAATAAGACGAAAATCAAGAATATAAATTTCTTGACTGAGGCTCCGTTAAAAAGTTATTAACAATTAAATTAAAAGATTTCAAATCATTCTGAAAAAATTATTCTCAATTGCGGTGGTCAATTACAATCATTTTTGGTGAATAGACATACCCCCGAAATCTTGCGCATTTTCGAGAAAAAAATTCAGTACGGTCGGAACTTGAAACGTTAATAACTTTTTAACGAAGCCTCCATCAAGATATTGGTATTCTTGATTTTCGTCTTATTTTGGCCTCTAGAATTCCCCATTAAAATTTTTCCCAGGGGTGGCTGAACACCCTGTATAGTATACATTTTTTTAGAGGGTAAATACAAGTTAACCGATCGTATATTCGAAGCAAAATAAATGGAAGCCAGATGAGATTACGTTCAGAGAATAAGGCAAATGTGAAAGGACGTCCCAAACAAGCTCTTGGTCTGGATATTTTTATCACGGAATGCCGTAAACTTGGCGCCCCATAGGTTTACATTTAAAGAAGAAAAACAAATGGAGAAGCAAATAAAGAAAATGTTTAGCGTACAAAATTTAAATATAACAATATCGCGGCTTCGATGCACGTCCAAACAGGTAAACAGAGATTGTACAGCGTCGATGTATAGAGGTTTTGCAAACGGTTCGCGGATTCGTGGGAAATTCACGCACGATTGTTAGAGAAGCCAAGTTTGGATTGTATAGAAGTGGAACATGTTACTCTCACAATGTCGTTCGCAAAAGAGAAATTTCTATCGCGCGGTTTGTTTCTCGCAAGACGGAAATGTAACTCTCTACGTGAAATTTCTGCGAACGGACTTTGTCTTCGCCGCTACGTGGAAACGTCCTGCAAGGAAACCCGTTAGCGAATAAACATAGGTAGAAAATGTTGTTACTGTTATTTCTCCGACTCCTTAAACTTTGTATACCTTGCGGAAGAGCGTGAGAAATGATAGGAAGGGAGATACAGTGACAAGAATGTATCAATGGCGATCCGAAAGATAAGGATTGTAACAACCTGAGAGCCAGAAATTGTACAAAAATCTGTGCTGAAAAAATTAGAGAAGAGATAGGGCAAAGGTTGTCTTAGTCTTAGCGACTGAGGGTGCAAAACTAAGTTATGACGTTTATAAGAGATTACACCGCCTCCAAGTAGTATCTAGCAGATCTATCGAAACGATCAAAATGATCCATTTGTTACAAATTTACCGTGGTTTTCTATAAGAGAACGAATAAACATTTATCTATCGTTTTAATTTCTTTGGTACAAGCAAATACAGAATAATTGTCAGTAATTCTAGCGTTGAAATAAAATATATCGGTAGTATTGAATCCAGCAACGTACGGCTGACGAAGCATGTTCGTGTTTAACGCGTTCCATGGAACAGCAACAGTGCGTTCGCGTGGAATGAGCATAACGGCTAGGTTGACTTAATCCCAACAAGCGTACCGCGTCGAGTGTATCGAGTGTTTCTCCTCTGCGAGCGTTTCTCGTCACGATTCGAGCCCGTTTCTCGAACACGCAATGCACAAACCACGGGGAGGACCGGTTTTTGCGCGGAGATGAAGAGCATGAGCGCAGAGAACGCCGATTCGCTCACTCGCGATCGCGTGATCCGTCGTAACGGGGCAACAACACACGCGCAATACTGGAGAACGCGAAAGCAGGTGAACGATCTATGGCATACCCGCATAGGAGTTTCCATCCCGTGACGAAACACGCCTTCGATGTAATGCATTCGATCACTATTGGCCATTAGCCAAAGAATCTACAAGTTTTAGAAACCACGACGCCTACAATACAAGGAAGCTCTAAGATCAAAGGCCGGGGAACCTTTTCGCGTTTCGAGTTCTCGGATAACGCGCGAACCATTCGTTAGTTTACTAGTTAGTTAACTTCAACTTTTTAACATTGTAAAAAGGCCATCTTTATCTTCGGTATTTACTGTGTGTTTTTAACTTCGCAATCCAACGAGATCCGCAGCTGTTTCTATTTTTAGACGGTTATTAAATAGCGGTGTCCCCGATAAACGAAGAAAGAGGAAAATCGTGTTTAACACTAGATTTACGGGCATTGATCGCACGTATATTGATACCTTTCATGTTGACTATGTATTCGTGTCATTGCATCAAACAAATTCAACATAAGTTGTTAAAAAATAATATTTACGTGCTTTGCAATTTTAAATATGGAACTGACATCCGTCAAATTGACGGCTTCCATAAATCTAATGTTAAACACGGACCGTATATGGTATTTAATTATACGATGGCTATAAAATTATTTTTCAATCGATAAATTAGAATTGTAAATTATTTACGAAGCCCCAAACGTGTACTTTGTTAGCATTTGCATACCGCGCACAGTCGAAACATGTACTTTTTTTAAAATGTCTGTCAAGGTTTCGAACAATAGAAAGCGTGTTTGGAAAAGTATACTTTTAACTGCACCCGCTGTTGCGCGAACTTGGGTATCCTTGGTTAAATAAATACACATATAACGAATATGCGCATCTGATTATCGTCGCACGCATCAGGCCCCGTTTCTGCGTCACAGAATCTTTACAACTGTATAGTAACGTTGGTGTTTCTTGGCAATAGAATATCAAGGTCGTCTGTTCCGCACCGCTCAATAAACGTCGACGCTTTGTCCTACGCCGTGGCAATGGAGACAAATTTTTGAAGTAAAATATAAATCTACCATGCTTGTGGCAAAAGTGTTCCGATACGGAAAAATAAAGAGCCTTGGATTTCTATTTTTAATACCTTATTTAGCAGTTGACCCTGAAATGGCACTCTGGCGTCTTATGGCCCCAGTAAAATTTTTATTTCACGAGGTCGCCATAATTCGGTTAACCGTATGCGATTAAATACAATATTTCTTGTAGGCTACTGATCTTAATTACTGTACTGCAAGAATAACTGCGAATGAAAAGGTTCTTTAGCTTTCCCTTGGTATTTGAAAGTATATTTCAGTGAATTTTTTACGGAATTTTGTACCTGAAAGACCCCAGTGTGACGCGTGGTGCATAGTCCGAGGAAACGGTGTACCTTTCCATGGTTTAAGACGAGGATTCTGAACGTAGAGAGGCTAGTGCACTTTCAAAGACCTCGCCTCCCACAAAGGCGTGTATACAAAGAAAGGTTGCCCGACATGCTCGAAACAACAAAGTTGAGAAACTGACTCATGGAAAATCCTCGCGACTGCGCGTTCTTCTTGACAGCTTATTATCAGCATTACTCATCCTACACCGATACAATTGTCTTTCTCGCTACTTTCGTTAACGTCCCTAGTCAACGATAAATCGGACAGCACATTCAAACGATAACTACCGAGGGGATCGCGTGTTCCGCAGCAGAACCAACAGCATATGTACATGTCTCGCGAAACGAGAAAATCGCAACGAAACGCGATAAAAATTTGTTGTTTTTCCACCGATAAAGATAATTCTCGCGATGATACCGGAGACTCCCCGCAGAAACAAATCGTTCGTATGAATCGCGAGTAAACAGTGAACACGATACATCGTTATCTTACTCAACTTGAATAGGTTTATTGATTTCTGTATCTTGTAGGAGCACAAGTTCAAAAATGTTTTTTAAAAGAGGAAGTAAACATTAATATTTTTTGTTCTTCTTGGCTTTTACGGTCAATTCGATTGCACGCGCCGTATAATTGTACTGTTTTTATATTCCGTCGAATAAAGTATTGCAACGAAACAGTTTCATCCACAATGCGACGGTTGTACGAACACGTGTGTTGTTCCGTAACATGAGCTAGAAGGGATACACGGCGCGCTTGTGGAGTCAGCGATCTGTAGACCTTGCATAGAAAGTGTGACCGACTCTTTCGTTCGATAAAACCAGTTGTTGCATGCTCCTTTGAAGCAATGCTGAAGCATGTGCAAACCACGGAAAGAATTGTGATTTTCGATTCTATCGAGCCAACGACACATTCCTCTATACGTATGCATATCATAAGGTTGGAGGAAATGTTGAAGAAAATACGTGTCAAACGACACGAAGGGTGTCCTTGCAAATGTGTGTTGGTCAACGATCGATGTTCAACAAGAAGCGGCGGTATTCGCGCGAATTTATCGACCACTACTTTCATAATAATAATAGTTGCGTTACTCTGTAGAAATGGCGATACGTTGCAGTCTTTAGCAATGTAACAACGTATCTGAACATTATTGATTTTACAGCTCTTCAAGTAAAGAGAGAAACTGTATTGTAAAAGGAACAAAAATATGTCGAGAAAATTCTTTTTACGTAAAAAAGCTGTTTAAGGTCACACGGTCACGTTTTGACTATTAAAAAAAAAATATGTATTTGTTGAATAGAACGTTTGTTCGTGTATATAGAGGTGGAGGGGCATTGAATCTGTCACGAGGTCACGGTGCATATATGGCGCTAGACTTCTGATTGGTGGAATGACACTAGAAACGTCACATTTTACCGAATAGGAGTCCCCAATGTCATTCCACCGATCGAAAAACTTTATACCTTGCGAAAGATTCAACGCCCTCGGGTGTACACACAATTTTATATACAGGGTGTACGGCCACCCTTGGGAAAAATTTTAATGGGGAATTCTAGAGGCCAAAATAAGACGAAAATCAAGAATACCAATTTCTTGATGGAGACTTCGTTAAAAAGTTATTAACAATTAAATTAAAAAATTTCAAATCGTTCTGGAAAAATTATTTTCGGATGCAGGAGTCAATTCCAATCATTTTTGGTAGATACACATACCCCCGAAATCCTACCCAGTTTTTAGAAGAAAATTCAGTACTGTCGGAACTTTCATCAACAAATTAGTATTCTTGATTTTCGTCTTATTTTTTAATATTTTATATTAAATTTATTATTTAACCATCAAAATTTTTCCCAGGGGTGACCGGACAACCTGTATATGCACACCGTTATGATGACATGGATGCTTAGTTTTTTGCAATTGACGAACGTATGGGTTTAGAAATCAATTATGCAAACTGACCTTATTACAGCTGTAATTTATATAGACACCCTTGAGTTCGTCTTCGGTTGAAAGTTCCGTGTTGGGGCTGTTTGGTGGGCTCTTCGGGCTGCAATAGAACATGTAACAAATTTTATACGATTCCTTAGGGATTCTATTATCGAAGAACGAACTCTACACACCCTGTCTGTAGTCGTTCACTTTACAAGAATATACCTAATTACAGATTTTCCGAGTATATCCAATTATTATCTTTCGTTTCTCTCAGCTTAGTCAGCTGAAAGATTCGTTGCGCGCAATAGATCGCTGCTGTAGGAAATCACACCTCCTGCTAGTTTCCGTTTACTATGTTTATCGATGACTTCGTGAATTTCGTCGTACGTAAACGACTTGGTATCAAATGACCTATCATCGTACGATAGTTTCCTTTTTTTAAATCCATTGCACGAGGCGATAAAAATAAGAGAAAACTGTCATCCATGGATGAGATCATCGACCATCTGCGGCGAAATCGCAAGGCGAAGGTTGCGGGAACCGAGACGCGCAAGGTGCGCCAGGATAAGAAAATAAACACGAAAAACTTGTCGATGGAGTTTGTTTACTCCTCTTTTATCAACAAAAATCAATCGGTTTTCGAAGATGCGGCATGGATAACGGTTCGCTATTATCTCGTGACCTCGACGTCTCGTTAAGCTGACTGCACGCCGTAACCTTGGGAAAGCGTTATCGCAAAACGCATTTGAAAAACCTAAAGAAAGAACTGCGCCGTAAGTTGCAACGCTTTAGCGTCCCGTCGAATCGAATGTCTCGTCATTTAGGATGCACGAACGCTATTCCTCGAGAGCAGAGTTTCTACAATTAGGTTTGGAAGAAGTAATTTGTGAGGACAGATCGCAGATACGGTGGCTTTTGTTTTGCCTCTTCGTCCTTCTTTTGATTGATGGTCCTTGAAACGTGCCGGCGCCTACGTGCACAAAGAAGCCGTCCAGAAAAAGATTCTTCCCTCGCTGGCTACGAAGAACCCCACCCTCGACATCGTCTGACTCATGCTACTTATTCCTTTTTTCTCTTCTTAGGACACTATCCTTACTCGTACGCGAACAGAAACTCACAAAACCAAACCTTCAGTGGTTTAAAACTTACAATTATTATAGTGATTTGAATTTCAATCCTATTTTGAATCATTCGAAAAATGCATGTATATGAGGTTTCCATGCCTCAAGAGACGCTGGTCGACAATCACATATTAATACTTTGCGAGTCCTCCGATGGAACCACACATAGTTTTTAAATGACTATGTTGTTTGTTTTCTTTGCATGCACACTTGCGTGACTCAGTGCATGTCGTTTTCATTATTTCGTTTTTAAATTTAGGGATGTCCGCTAACGTCCACGGCCGGACATTTTACTGGAAAATGTCTTTACCTGTCTCTTGGTGTATCCCGGCGGGAAGACTGTGTGGAATCCCTTTGTGCTTCTCTCAGAAGTCGCAAATACTCCTCTCCGCCGCTACAGAACGGTAGTGGCGTTACCCTGTCGGGTACAGGATTCAGTTCCACCCATGACTCTGCGAATATAAATAAAATAGGAACATTATTCTAGAAAAGTTCTAAATATACAACGATGTCTGATAACACCGAAGACCACAATAGTATTAATTTTCTATTGCACGTGAGGACGAGCGCACGCATGTGTAGTAAACAGTTTCGAGCGAGGCGTGAAACGCGTGTCGCGTGTCGAGTGCATTCATTGCAATGACCCTTTGAACATAGTGACCCAATCAACGTTTCAACACTTCGCTAAATTTGAGAAAATATGGCTGATTAAAAAGGGAAATATTTATGTCGAAATACATTATGTATATTACAGCAACACGTAGTAGAATCGAAAGTTCTCGTGTGAAAAATCAACACGCGTGGACATCTGTGGAGGTTCGCGTTCGCGAAAACGTAAAACACGATCGCGCGAGACCATTATCGTGCAATCTTCGACTCGATTATCAGAGAAGTTCATGGACAAGGTCAGTTAGCTCTGACGTATCAATTATATGTATAGTGTATTGCGTCAGAAAATATTGCGATCGTAAGATTGACCTGGCAGAGTTCGATACTACGGAGAAATCTATCCTGGTTTGTTGGTGGGAAAAGCGCCGTAGGACTTGTAATTAATCATTCGCGAAATCGGTGCGCTGGAAGCGTGACTCTCGGGACAGCCCCATTGTTTGCAAATCCAGAATCGGTGCGCTTCCGCGATTAAAAATTATACCCGTGAAATCGCCTATTCGAGCGCGAAAGAATCGTAGAATATTCTTTGTAAAACGCAAAGTATATGTCGATCATCGAATATTTCATTTTAAATTTATTATGTGTACGAATATATGTATAATAGTAAGTGTACGAATACGAGTACAATGGTGATGCAGAAAGTGTACGACGGAAACTACGATTCGCAATTTTCTAGTTCTCGAACGTTTCGTGATATTTCGATCGAACGTTACAAATTTATCAAGTTACGGAACTCTTTCGATTCAACGTAACATTATCATTCGTGGTCAAAGAACTTCCAGCTTTCACAGAAGTGAAACCTTACGTTCAATTATTTCACGGAACTATAGATCCTGGACTACGTACGCAATCAACGTAATAAAAGAATGATCCCCATTTGTAAAAAAGTATCTAATATGTAATCTTCTTTCGAACGCACGACTATTTCGATTCGTCACTTTATTGTTATGTTTGTAACGAAGGTGCGTTGAAGTTCTACAGATTTTTGCATTTTCTTATGCACCAATTAACAACATTGCAAAAACGCCTGCTCTTAGGTAATACTCGTGTCGCAATAGTTACCGGCGATAACAAAACACGTCCGCACATTCATCGGGAAAATTAAATGATTTTTATCGCAAATCGATTTTGCGGAAAACGTGACACAAAGGATTACCTGTCACAGACCTAATTGTCGGCGTACTCGATGTACGTGACTGTTGACACACACGTATTTTCTCATTGCTTCGTATGTACACAGATCTTACGTCATTAAGGACGAATTATTATACATACACGTATTAGGGAAATGAATTTTTATCGATTTATGACGACAGAGTTTATATAGAATTTTTCACCGTGTAAAAGTATCTTGTTTGTTACGTGCAGATAACGCCTAGAAAAGATTGGCACTGACCATAGTCAACGTTGCTTCGCCTTGAAGTTTGAAAATGAAACGTGCCTTTTTACACGACTGCTACTCGATAAGACTTGACTATAGAATACACATTGAATTGGTTGTTATTTCTAAACACGCGTTGAACCTGATCCCATCGCTAGCCATCTTCCGGCAAGACCTTTAGTGACTATATTCGTTGGTTCACCTTTTCTCAGCATGGCGTCACAATTTGCTATGCAAATCGTTGCTTATCTCACATTTTTGCGAACACAGGAATTAAGCAATTACCATCGGATGACATAATTTGCTACTTCGTCTTTATTAATGTCGTGTCAGGCGGTCGAATCCTGATAAACTGTGACACGCACAGCATGCGTTTAATCGCCGAGGTGATAATGACTTATGGGCCGTCAAAATGTTCGAAGAATATTACGCTTTCCGTCCCCTCTGGGAACTAATAGACGATCGTTTCTCTTTCGCATTTTGTTCTCCAACATCTAACATTTAACATCACAAAATTTTAAGAAGGGATCGCGACTGATCGTTTGGCGCAGAATTCGGTGAAATGAAATTGCTTTGTTGAAAGTGAAATGGTGTCGAAAACGAATTCCGAGAACAGCCTCGACCTAAGCAGAATAGTAAACTGCCACTACGTAATTTCCCATGATAACGTTAAGATAAACATGAAAAGGTTGCGTCAACTGGTGATATTGTCGTGTATTATCAGACGCCAAATTCGAACAAGACACACCGATACACGGTTTAAAAAATATGCTGCTAACTGAACTATCAGACAATAAGGCCAGGTTAGTTTTATCCATTCTTTGACAATGATAATGATTATTATCAAATATTTTTATCTTTAGCCTGAAGAACGAATCTATCAATACTACCTCTCAAACGTAAAGAAACAGACTTTGACAAAACTTTCAATAGAGTTATTCCAACTTAATCGAAATAAAGAAACACATGTGCTACAAGGTCACATATCTTAACTTAGCGAATGCACCACGTATGTATTCGTTATTCTACGAAAACAACAACCTACACGGCTGACACTCTTTGATATTTATCTGCATAAGACGCGTCTGGGCAAACACATTTAATTACAACGAATATTGATAGCGTATGCACACCAAACCGTACAGGAGATGCGTCGTCTTTTAATCGAAAATATCTAGTACCAACTATCTAACTGTGTTTTCAGCAATTCACTCGTAATCTGTGGCTGTAAAATTTCCGGTGAACGCGAACTACGCAAATGTGAAATCACGATCGTCGCCAATTGTCCACTTTTTAGCTAGCAACACTTACTCGTCGTTATAGTCGAAAAGCCGATTTATAACTGATCCGTGTAAAGTTGCAGGCATACGAGTTATCGTCGATACCAAATTCTGAAAAATTAACGAACGAAAAAATGTTTGTATTTAAAGCTTATATCTACTGAACATTTACCATAAGTGTACGTACGATTGTACGCGTTACTTTCGACTTATCAATTATCTCGTTCGAGTAGGTGTCCTCTAATTACTTTCAGTGGCGTATAATTCTCTGAATCATCATGAAACGTTTAAAGCTGCAAGAATGCTTTAATACGCGTGGCTATGCATACGACAAAACCGATGAAATTTTCCTGCCGACGCAGCCTCTAGAAAATTGTATTCATTTTGCATAAACATCTCCCTACGGCTCGGAAGAACAAGATGATGTTTAACGAGGATTAGTAATGAGCTTAAAGCGAGATGAATTCAAACAGTCGACCCCATTTCGCAATTTAAAAATACACTTTTTTTATAACAAAAACTTTACACAATTACCACGGATAAATCCTTTTGTTTTCGAAATTAAATGTTTGTTTAATTCGAGAAATCCTCCTAAAAAAGATGCTCATAGTTAATCAACAATTTACTATTAACAAAAAACAACTAAGAAATTTTAATCTCGTAAGATTTTACTTGAATTTTACTTGCCTGCGTTGAGTATTTAAATTGAATCCACTTTATCCATTTTATTCGTATATTCTATAAGTTTTATAGCAATTAGACCAGACTCCTGAATCCCCGTTGCGATTCACAAAGTAAAGTTTTATTCCGTTCCATCGAATAAACGGTAGAACTGAAAAACAAAGAGCGTTCCGTAGCATCCACACGATGCGCTAAGATTGATTGACAACGTTCTACGCGAAATGCAGCCGATGGAGGGGCTCCATTGACGCAGACGAGATGAATGCACGACAAATGACCAGGAAATGTCACGTGCCGCGAAATCACAACAGGTTAGGTGGCCTTAATAAATTGAATTAGGTTCGCCAACAGGCGTTACGGTTAAAAATAGACTCGAACATTGTCCCCCTTTTCATCAGTCCGCCATTTCAATCAAACGTTGGGAGGCGTGTAGGGTAACGATACAATTTCTTAAAGGAAGTTTCTCATTTCAAAGTTTCTCGTCCCAAAAAAAGGAACTTTTTCCATCATACGCAACAACGACCTATCTTGTTCCATTCATTGTAATCTAAATATGTACCACGGTTCTTTTACCTACAGCTCCAATTACTATTGTAACTCAATTCCCCTCCTCTACAATCTTCTCCTTACTAACCTTAACTCCTTCAAGCGCGCTCCCTATCGCTTTCATCGCTGAGCATTATCAATGACAGGGTATTCTACTGTTGATTCTGTTTTCTTTCTGTAGCTTCTATTTCTGGACTTTACTTTACTGTTTTATTTTCTTATTATTTATTCTATACTTTGTACTACTTTCTTTTACTAGTGTTTTCAAGGTTAAGTAAATAACAGCATACAGAGTGTTCGACCAATCCTGGGAAAAATTTTAATGGGGGATTTTAGAGGCCAAAATAAGACGAAAATCAAGAATACCAATTTGTTGATGGAGGCTTCGTTAAAAAGTTATTAACAATTAAATTCAAAAATTTCAAATTGTTCTGTAAAAATTGTTTTCGGTTGCGGGGGTCAATTACAATTATTTTTGGTGAATAGACATACCCCCGAAATCCTACCCACTTTCTAGAAAAAAATTCAGTATGGACGGAACTTTAAACGTTAATAACTTTTTAACGAAGTCTCCATCAACAAATTGGTATTCTTGATTTTCGTCTTATTTTGGCCTCTAGAATCCCCCATTAAAATTTTTCCTAAGGATGACCGAACACCCTGTATAGTTGCACCTCACGTGTGTACTTATGTTTATAATTCACTGTTAAATTTATAACTCCTACAAGTGCCCGGAGCTACTTCTTCATACCCGTTGTTTTGTTTCCTAGCGATGCAGGTGTATCTTTTAAATTGCATTCACCGAGCAAAGGGCCGAGAGGACAATATTTATGAGTCAGGTCACGTCCAAACAGGCTACCTACCCCTGCGTCAGGCTAGCATCGAATCAGCTTTCTCGATACAATAGCGTCCATGGGATGACGTCACTATTCGACGCTCCTGAGGACGGTCACGTAAGCAATATTACGACTGCGCAGCAGGCCCGGAAAGAGAACATTCTTCAGGAAACGATAAACTTTTGCTGTATCGAGCGTCCAGACTAATTCAACTTCTTAAATTAAAATTAACCCGGGTTCGATGTACTGGATGTATTAATTCGCAAAAGAATTTTATTCTTCGACAGGAATTAGCCCTTGCACTTATTATCTCGTGCAATTTAGTTGTCCTTGCTGACATTACTTGCTGTTTTAAACACGTAGCAATACCTATCATACACGCGAAACGGAAAAAAACACTGCATCGTGATAATAACCCGATAACATTACGGCGTTGCTTCTTCGATAATAATAAAATTGTGACTTTTCTACGATTTTATCAAAACAATCACAAAAACAATGAAACATCGTAAATAAACAATAAACTTGAGAAATAAATTTAACGCCGGGGAAATGCCCCTGAACTTGGCAGACTGCCACGTTTGTTAACGCCCGTTTAAGTATAACAATTAAGTAAATAAGTAAAGCACTGACCTAATTAGCCAACGTGCAATTTAACGTCTATGAAAGTAACCATTAGAGTGGTTAATACAAATGTTGAAATCATTGACACTATTGTCAGCTGTTCGTTGTAATTTTTACGTTCAATAAATTGTAGAAAATGCTTTGTCTTGTATACAGTTTTTGCAATCAAATGATAAATAGTAACGACATCCGTCATAGTCATTTACAGACAATGTTATTTTATAATACGTGAGTACATAAACGATACGATTAGTGGAAACAATCGTTTGTATAGTGATATTTATAGACCAAAATGAACCGCAGTGATATGAATATTATCATCGCACGAATGATACACAGATTTAAATGTCGACTGGATGGATTGAATATCCAACAACGTATCTCTCAAAAGTATGCTCATCGTTGACGGTAATTCGTCCTGCTTAGGTTAAGTTTCACCCATCGAAAAAAACCATAAATAAAAATTAGTTTCCCCTGACGTTTATCCTTTCCCCTTCATGGCAACCGCGCTTTAAAGTAAGTACAATCTACCGACCGTTACAAAGCAATAATTTTTTATGGTAGGAAGACTACAACGAAATGTATCCGTTGAAGGTCAGACTTAGGCACTGTATAAATATTTCTTTCCATTCTACGTAAAAGACTGAAACGTGTTGTTTTAATTTGTTCTTCCTTATTTTCATTTCTGACACGGAACCAATTATTTTTTATTTATAAATTCCATAATGTGAAACTTCTTTTCCCCGAAGAAGGTACTTTAATTCGGAATTAATAGCGTTTTAATTATTTAAAACAGTCGTACGTATATCCAAAAGTAGAATTTTCTGCTTCCCGCTCCACGAAGGCTTTAAAGTTAGCTTGTTTTCATCGTAACACGAGATTGAATAATATAACAAAGAAAACCTTCGAAGAATTATTTGATAAGTAACAATAAATAAATAAATTTATATTGTTTTTGCAACTGTAACAAAGGCCATGTACGAATAATATTGTAACTCATTATTAACGTATTTCCATTAAATTTGTCAAATGTCGGTAGGCAGTCGATTTTTACAAAACAATCGTACAACCTGAACAAATGATGACCGATAAAGTTTCAAACGAACGAACTCATTTATTTTAGTACATACAACGCCGATGAGTATTAGGTTAGAAACAAGCAATAATCGCGCCAAAATCTTTGTAATTATACACGACTAATATTACAGCAATCTTGTACTCATATTAATTCGAGAACAAAACGAATATCATCAGAAAACACCTTGAGAATGGTATGCTTTACAAATGAATACGTCTGCGACGCGAAAGGAAGCAAAATCGCGTTTGTTTATGCGTTAGCTACAGTCACGCGAAATGGCCGCGATATTAAACTGACAGCTGCTCGCATCTTTCTATAATACAACGTTCTACTCACCGCCTAGACTCTCGTCCGAAGTAAATTTCACGGTGGACGACATCAGAATGGCCAAAGGCACTCGTTCACTATTAACTTAGTACGACACTCTGAAACAGTTAACTAACACTTTTTGTAAACTCCGTTAGTGCAGAGACGATGCACCCACAACGAATTACCGTGATAAAATGCTTGTTCGGTCGCGCGACCGTGCTTTGTTTTGATGAAACGTCACACACGCACGTCAGCCAATCACATACTACACGCTTGAAGCGTGACGCTTCAGGTTAATATACTGCTAGAGTCAAACGAGGAATAGCCTCGGTAGCCATAATGATTCTTCCCACTGCACGACTCAACACACATTCTTATGCTTTATTTGCTAGAAAATTACGAAAAAAATAATTGTAAAATAAATAATGAATTAACATAAAATTTCATGTAACAGACCCGTATTAAAATATATCCAAAAATTGTATCAAATTATAAATGTCTAGCACTCAGATGTGTTTTTTTTTTTTAAAAAAGATACACTTTGGGAAAAGTAGATATATTCGAGATATATTGAAACGAAGAAGTGTTTACTATTTTTGTATTGTCTTTCATGAATGTCACTTTATCTCTTATTGTTTTTCTACCTATTTTAAATATACGTATGCATATACGCATAACTTACTTGCTCATACGTATGAGTATGTTTGCATCGTTTTTTTTAATAACATATTTTAATTTCATATTTATTGACGTACCTCAATGTTCATAGTTTATTTATTATAAAAAAATTTACTGTACAAATCATTGTTACTGGTAAATTATATAATTATTTAGACACTTTATAAGAATATTTGCTATATGCCGTAGTACATCGTATTACTTGACATTTTGTTTGCAACGTAACGAAATATACTTGTATTTGAACTTTCATCTATTAATCATTTGCGTACTCGAAAATTACTTAAAAAATACCTGAAAATACAGAGTTTGACTACTTACTCATTATTTAATAATTGCAATGTTCAGATCAAAATCAATATCTATCAACTTTTGGAGCACGGAGTGCATTGCTCTTTTTGTACATGGTGGCAGCACCGTCCCAGCATTACTTCAAGGGTTAATTTGTGTTGCACGACACGTATTTCACCCATGAACTGCGTAAATCGTGTTTTCTATCGCAAATCGTCCAGAGACGCACTGTTAAAAGGTATGTTTACACTTCGCGTTTAGTAGAGGATTATCTTCGACTGTAATAACAATAGATGCACGACATAATTATGAATAAAGATTAATAAATATTGCTTTGTCGTTACTACAAAGTAGACAGTTAAAAATGGTTGCCCTGTAACAGATCTGTCAAGCGATATTTTCTCGTATCCATTTGCTACGATGCGATAAATACTACGATTCAAAATTTTCAGTTGATCTTGCATTCGATAATAAATTAATGGTAAACGCTGGAATCGATCCGTTTTTACAGCGGAAAATGTAATTTCACGGTCGATGCTACCATATGTGTAAACGAAGCAATTGCATATTTAAACGTTTCGTTTGTGAGCCTCGTAGACGCAAAAAGAGTTCAAGGTTGCATTTTGTTAAACACTTTTTTTCTTTCCAACTTCAAATCGCAATATATTTTGTCGAGTCATCGAATCACTGTTTTGTTGATAGAATACGCATTTTAATTTTCCGAATGATATAAACAGTTCAATTCATAGTTAGTATTTTTCGTCATCTGTAAACTGCTTTTTAATACCATTATCCAAAATTAACATGTAACAACTACGTATATGAAAATATGTTGTATTTCTTTGTATAAAATAAAACATCTAAGTACATAGAAAATTTATTGTAAATTAAAGAATGATCAATTTTTTTTTTATAGATAATAACTTGCTGTACTGCTAAATATTTTGTTGGAATGAAAATGAAGATTCCAAACAGTGGCTCTGGAAATGAGTACGGACATGAAACGGACATTATCTCTTATATGGACAATAGCTTTGAATCTGAAATTGATATGCAAAGAACAGAAGATAGTGATTTTTCAGAATATTTATGGATGGAAAATGAAGAAGAATTTGATAAAGAGGTTCAGTAATGACTATTTTCCTGATTTACTAACGCAATTGAAACAGAATAATTTTTTTCTTATGAAGTAACATTTATAAAACAACAGTATTATAAAAACATTATAGGTGATCCAACAGTTAATGGAGGAAGAATTGACAGAGGAATGTTTAAAAGCAATGTGGGAAGATGAAAGGCAACACGAAAGAAATACAAATTCTGTTGCTTGGTCTACTGCTACAAGCATGCCAGAAAATGGTGCTGAACTTTCTCAACAACTTAGTAACTTAAAAATGCACAATGACCTTGCTAAACAGGTATAATCCAAATAATGTGTACTTACATTATGCTATAGAGTATATGCTTAATCTTATTAAGGTAACATAAATTTTCAGAGTACATTGAATCCAAACGCAGCTGAATTTGTACCAGCATTTAAGTCAGCGGTAACGTCTGTAAGTACACCGCCAGAAGTTACTGCCGAATCATCATAGAAGCCATACATTCCTTTCTTTAAAGTTAATAAAAATGGGCTATGTTGTATGGCTAATATTTACCACCCTCGATAACACAGTTGTATTAACTGAATCATATTAAGAGTTAAATGACTGTGACTAAACGTACAAAGATATAACGAACGTCAAAGTGGATAATATGTAATGCTGTTATAAGATATTCAAGATTAATGAAATCAGTTGCATAACCATAAATTGAAGAAAAATGCTATTCAAATTTTTATAGGCAGAAGATATTGCATATTATAAACATTTAATTTTACATATATATTTTTTGTCAATATAATCGATAATGATATACACATAAATCACTTGTTACAGAAATTTGCAATCTATATTTCTTGTTTAATCGAGGACAATTATTTTCAAAATTAAATGTTTTTTGCTACTTTTATCTCGTATTTGTAAGTTGTTACAAATTGAGGCAGCGTATAAATGAAAGTCGTGTACTGGTAGAGTTTGGAATCTTTAGTTAATTCTGATACATCACATTCACTTTTCCATTAATTATGTTGTACATATGTACACCTGACGATTAATTATTGCATCCAAGATGAGCATATCTTTTTTTAATTCTTTCAGAATGCTTCTTTTATTAAGATCTGAAAGGTTTTATAATGTAGTATGCGTTTCTAGATGAAACGCTTCTATAAGAGTTCCTTTTATAACACTTATTTTATACTGGTATACATCTTCTGTAGTGTTACTGACAAACTAAGAACAATATACTGAAGTCGTTCAGACTGATGTAAATGAAATGTTGCATTGAAAAATGTATCGCATCCAATGCATATTTTGTTGCTAAAACATACTTAATATATTCAATCATGTGGTAAAACTTTTAACAATGATTTTTATTATCAATTTACTTCGTTTAAAAAGAGAAAACCTATGTCATAATTCTGGTCCTCTGTCAGCATACATCTGAAAGACTTAAAGATCTCAAATGAAAGTCTTACACAGGCTGTGAAGGACTGTTTCTATGGCTCTCTTTAGTAACGCTGAGAGTAGTCATATTGCTTATTTACTTTAATTAAATAATAAAATTTCTATAAAACAGTACTTCAAAACTAATTAGAATATGTACATGAGATGTAATATTTAGATACTATAAGTGGTGAATATATTTCGAGTTTGACAATTCAAAATTGAATATAAAAATATGAAATTTACGAACTACTGATTACATTGTGTTACCATCTAAACAATATTTAAGAATGAAGTAACAATGGAAACCTGTGGAATATAAAATTATAGCCTAATAACAATTTAAACACAATATTCACCACTTGTATTATATGTACTACTTGGAAACACATACTTATGTACAAATTTAATTAACATTTTTTGCATTGTGATAGACATACATACTGTCAGGATTTTGTAAGATTACACGTGGTAAATCTGTATTATTTTAGTCACAACATACTTTAGTATGAATGCAGGAACTGTGATTATAAAGCAAATTAAATAGATTTATGAAATATATTACTCACAGTTAGGGCACCTTATTAATTTCATAACGCTTCGTGTTATCTTGCTTTTGAATTTCTTTTCATATATCTCTTACCATTTGTGATTCCATGCAACAATGGAAAAAGAAAAACAAAAAACAAAAAACAAAAAAACAAAAAAAAAAAAGAATTGTATATGTAGCTTGTAACGAAATATGTTACAGATATTTATAGATTTATTTAAGAATGATTCAAATTCAATAGTACATCGATTATGTGAAACAACTAACAATAAATTTAAGTAATTTTTCTTAATTTTCAAATTCAACTTAGTATGGAGAGACTGTTTTCTAGATTTAAAACTCTGTTTATCAGGATCTGGTGTAAATTTAATTTGTTATATAATATTGATAGAATGACATAATATACTAATTGAAAGCAGCTATTTAGTTTGTATGCTTTTATTCTTTGCAATAAAATCATAAAAAAAAAAGTCCAAATACTGAGCATATACTAATAGTTATATTAACATGTATCTTGTAGTCATTGAATCGGTGTCAATTCAGATGACATGCAATATTTAAATCATATTATTAATATTTTTAAAGCATGTCATGTATTACAGTGAAAGCTGTTTTTATAGTAGTAGAAGAAAATAGTGAATTTGTTTAGTTACAATGTAACTAGTACATAACGCTTTGTTGCATAATATTTTTCAGTTTTCATATACTCAAATTGTCTCAAATTTTTAAATATCTGAAAAATAAGTATCAATCTTTTTATGAGTTATTTTAATGGTACCTGTATTTATTTAGTATGTAATAATATTAATAATGACAAGATAATATGTAGGTTTTAAAAATTAAGCAACTGCAATTGTCTCGTATATTATGTATAATAAAAAAACAATACTATGAGAATTATATGAAAAAATTTGTTAATTGTAGCGATAAAAATAATTTATAATATTCAGATCAACAAGCGTAAATATTACGTTCTACTTTCACTAGATCGTTTGTGCGATTTTGCGTTACATATACTTTTTCGACTTTGCGTTGAAAGATAAAAAAGTACAAAATTTAAAATGCAAAAAAAAAAAGAGAATGTAATCCAAACAGTGAATAATCTTTTTTAAGTAATGATGAAATTTGTCTTTTGTAATTACCATTTGCAAAAGCGATGTGTAATGAATTAGAAATAATTATATTTTATAAGCGAGTTTGAATTACTATATCATACCATTGCCATTAAATATTTGCATTTGCGATTTTCCCGTATCGTATCATTATTTCTGTATCATTTAGTATGTAAATGAAATATATAAAATACAAGTCTGTGTATTGTATTTGAACTTTTTAATATGTCCCGTCCTCTTAATCTCTAGTACTAAGAATTATAACTTTCAAAGTTACATATAATTCAATTATGCATATAGTAATTAAAAAATGATAATGGTAAAAAAGAGAATCTTTTAAAAGCATCACCTTATATTTGGCAGCATATCAGTAACTACAATTTAATTTTACAATTACTTCTATATAAATTAGTATTTGTCTTACAACAGTAAAAAATTGATACCAATACATATTATATATTGACAATCTACAAAATATGAAACTTGATTATTTCTCACTTCCTGCAAACACATTAATGTATTCTATCAACCAACACCTATTAAAACAGCTACATAATACAAATAAAACATACTATTTTATAGTCATACATTACAAAATTTGTTTAATGTAACAAATTGCGATTGATCGATATTTCTAAATAAATTTTATAAAATATCGAAATGTATATAAATAAACTTTTGGTATTATAGGAATTTGTTTTGGAAAATGTAATATTCATTAGAGCAAACACTTGTAGTTGCATTAAACACAAATTCATTTGAATATCAATTATGCACAACTACAAATAATGTAGTACTCAATCATATAAAGTATGAAATTGGTATCAGTTTTTTTACAATTATTTCTTACTGATTATACGTATTATAAAATCATTGTAAACAAGATTTCTCCGAAAATGTGTAATTATATTTACTTATATACAATTATTAAATACTTCGATCTGCAGTCTCTTTATTCCAATGCAATACTGTATTATGCCTTATTGCTTTCCTGAAAGTCTCGATGATAAAAATCAATAGAATTTGTTTAGTTGCAATATTGTGTTCTTTATCAAATCATAAACACAATGGATGACATCAAAATTTTATATAACAAAATACGTAATAAAGTAGTCTCTCAATTATCCGACCTAATAGAGGGTTAGTCGCATAATCGAGAGTGTTGGAAAATCTAATTAGGGCAACAAGTAGGCAGTAGTATAGCTGGGAAGGGGGATCCCGAGCAGTAGTTTTGGTCTACTAAAATGAAAAAAGGTTTGTTCTTGTCTTTATTAACAGCTTCATGAATTTTAAGAAAAATATGCCTTTTTAACCTCGTCGAATATTTTTGATGGCAACATGATTGTATGAGTGTTAAGTAGATCATTTATACGAAATAGTAAATGTATACAGCCAAAGTATGGGTAAAAACTTATATAAGAAATAATGTACTTTTTATATAAACATATTTATACAAATGGGTTTAAATCGACTTTTATCTTTTTCAATTGAAATCGTCAATGTAATTATTAGTTTGGAAGAATATTGACGTTATTAACTGTACTTTAGCAGGCTTTATGTAAAAGCATAACAAAAATATGCAGCGATATTATTGTCAAACAATACGTTACAATAAAAAACTGATATCGATATAACGTATTAGCAAAAGTTCAAGGCCTAAGATTATGTTAAAATTATTTCGATCGACCTGACAACCTTTTGCGTGCAAAAATTAACAAATATTTAAATATTTCAAAAGTACGCGTTTTTATACGGCCACCCCTGGGAAAAATTTTAATGGGGGATTCTAGAGGCCAAAATAAGACGAAAATCAAGAATACCAATTTCTTGACGGAGGCTTCGTTAAAAATTTATTAACGTTTAAAGTTTCACCCGTACTGAATTTTTTTCTCGAAAATGCGCAGGATTTCGGGGTTATGTCTATTCACCAAAAGTGATTGTAATTGACCCCCGCAACCAAAAATAATTTTTCCAAAACGATTTGAAATTTTTTTTTTCCGTCGAAAAATTTCACACCTTTTCGAATTTTTTTCTCAAAAATGAGTAGGATTTCGAGGGTATGTCTAATGACCAAAAATGATTGTAATTGACCCCCGCAAACGAAAATAATTTTTCCAGAACGATTTGAAATTTTTGAATTTAATTGTTAATAACTTTTTAACGAAGCCTCCATCAACAAATTGGTATTCTTGATTTTCGTCTTATTTTGGCTTCTAGAATCTCTCGTTAAAATTTTTCCCAGGAGTGGCCGAACACCCTGTATTATTAATCGGGAGACATTTTTTCTGGATATGTATAAGAAAGTGTGTTGACTGTAGAATTATTAAATGCAACGATTAAATATTGAAAACAAAACGGGGAAAACTAAGAATACATTTCCATCAATTTTAGTCAAAATATCCTCACCACTGTCCATGTTTCTTCAGCTCGAGCGTACGCGAGGCAATTATACAGATTCTTCCGCTGAAAGCAACCGACATCGCGGCGGTAGCCTTTGATGTCGCCATAATGTTTCGTTAGGCAGGTCGTAGCTTCTGAAACATCGTAGCGACATCAAAGACTGATCAAAGGATATTGTCGTGGATTGTGTCGGCTGCTTTTAGGGCTTCCAGCAGTAGAATCATCTTGTAGAAACAAAACCCAACTGATCAAACTTCAAAGCGATGCCGCATGCACACACATCGGTACGATAACCACTGATTAAAACTAAAAAGTTTTACATTTTTTACGGTACCATTATGAGTATACTTGTTAGAGCGGAAATGAAAGATCGATTTTTGAAGTGAAAATGTGAGCTCGGACCAAGTAAAACGATGCGGTCCCAATTTCATTTTAATTATGCGTGCAGTATACTAATAATCTTGTATAATAATAATAAAACGTAAAAAATATAAGGCCTTTGATAAGCTGTTGCGCATATATACGTACGTATACATACACCACTCATCATTCGATATTCTTTCATGAAATTCCATAATAAATTTCAGTGTATAATTAAAAATTGATGTTTGCATATTAAATATACACATGAAAATGAGAAAAAATTGGCATTCCTTATATACTTAATTGTTAGTGTAGATTTTGTTATATAATTAAGTATTGTGGTCACACTTCTTGCACTGTAGATACTGTTTGCAAAAAATATATTCGATTACCGATATTCACGAGTAATAAAAAATTGTAAATTTCATTTAAGTAAAGTATAATTTACTTAAATAATATTAATATGTACTTCTTAATGATTAAAATGTTATAATCAACTTGCGTTATCAAATGATACATCTTTAAAATGTAGATCATTCTTATACTCTATGAAATATAATCGACATTTAGTCACTTATTTGTATATAATTGAAATCTAAATTTTACATATACTCTAGAAAAAGAAGGTAATCTTTGATATCTAATTAAATGTCGTCTGAAAATTGATACGATCGTACACTGTCTTTTTTTGCTTTTCAAACATCTATAAATCAATAATTACAAAGAATATGAACATTTCTCTTATGCAAGATATTTTATTTTCAAACAATGTTATTATAAACATTTCCCTTTTTTTATCACAATCGTAAACATGAAATTAATCTTTGCATGTTAATATTTAAATCCTTCTGTTGTTATGTTAGCAACAAGTATTATAAATAGCAGTACACTATGATATAACTCTACACAGATGATATTGAAAATATGCAGCGATCAATACAAAACACTTATTTTCGTGTTTAAGATAGTTCTGCAGAAAGAGCGATTATTACGTTCTATATTTCACGGTACACACTGAATTAGTAGTGAATACAGATAGTATTTGAATATTGTATATGATAGAAAATAAAACATCTTGCTCATTTGACTTTCCAAAGGTGATGCTGTATACTAGGTTTCATTTTCATTAAATTACTTACACATAAAAGTTTAAACACTTTCTGTAGGACTCTGAAATTCGGAAAGTGCATGTATTGGATTCTGCACTTTTTTCTGGGAGCCCTTGCGTACTTTTGCCCTAACTTCTTCTGGTCTCTCAGGGCGTACCAATGGCTTCTTTTCCGGTGCTTTCATTTTCCACACAACAATTGGAGACTAATTAAACAAATAAAAACATTATAATGTTTCATAAGTAAAAAGTAGTAGAAGGTACGACTAACAGCTATAATATAATTATATAAATACTTACATACTGCACAATCCAGTAGTTTGTTAGTAAAACAGTTTTATCATTAATGTTAGTTATGTATGTACACAAGTGACTACATATAATTAAGGGCATATAGACTACATGTTACATATATAGAAACATTTTTATGAATTTTGACATAAATAATTAAAAAACATTAACAATACTTACAGTTACCGTAGATTGTCGAGTATACTTTGTTGACGCAACATACGAAGCTTTGACGGTAAGAACAACAGCATTCATTAAGTTCTTAGCTGCCTGAATAAGAGAAGTTGCGCTGTCAAGTCCAGACACTATCAACTCTCCACTAATATTTTGTACATCTGCTTTAACTTTACTCGTAATATTCATTTGATGGCAATACAATGCTATGCGTTGCAAATATGCCAGAAGATCTTTCTTGGTAGAACTTTCTGGACATTGATCTGCAATTTGCCTAGTTAATTTATCTAACTTAGTTCCAGCTTCAGAAATTTTCTTTGCTGCGTTAATGACATCCATAGTTGTCTTTAAAGGTCCACGACCTCTGGTGAAATCAGTCATTTCCATCATGATCATACACATATGCTTTGCAAGAACAATAATGTCATTTCCTGCATCGTCCCATTTGGCAACTTCTTTGTCGAATTTCAGTTTCTCACTCTTAAAGTATTCCACTTGTTGTAAAATCTTTTGTTTGTCTTCCTCCGGCATCTTACGCATGGCTTCGCGAGCTGTTGTGATACCACTGATCTCTGGATATTCGTCAACGCCGTGCTCGCCTGTCTGAGCACTCGATTTACTACGAGTTTCCAATGTGTAATGCTCGTCGAGCTCGACGTCTTCCGGGTCTAAGTCTTCGTCCGCCTAAAATAAATTGTGGAAAAACAAATGAAAACAGTGTGAAGAATAGGAGCACAAGGCCTACGATTTCAAATCATCTTACTCTATTCATCAGTACAGCGCGTCTAATCTCACGAACTCCATCGTAAACTAATCTCGAAGCATCTATAAAATCATTCTCATCCACATCTTTAGGAGGGTTACTACCCAAAGCATCTACTGCGACTTCTACTCTCTGTGCAAACTTCGGCATTACTTGTTCCCTTAAAACTTTCACAGCTTCTAAAACTCGCTTCGTATAGATACAAGGTTCATAATTATCCATTTCTGCTTGAACAACGTTACACACTCTGGCTGATCGTCCTCGGATTGCGCCTGCGGTTCTGTCTAACGTATCGGCATCGCCTTCTTGCAATGCCAGTACACATTTATTTACGTCTTCCAAGATATGATTCTCGGATACTGCTAAGAAATCGTCGATAGTAGTAATATCATCGACAGCTTCCGTTAATACTCTCACTTGGTTCTCCCATGCTTGTCGAAATACTTCCATATTATCTAAGGCTACTTTAGATCGATTACGAGCTGCCAGTACGCGTGCCGCGTTAATTACTTGCGGGCATAAGTTTCCAATTTGAGCCGCCGCGTAACGAACCATTTTTACACCATCTTCGTTTCCTGACATACTGCACACCAAATTAGCAACCTGATTAAGTGAATGCAACGTTATTAAGTTATGTCCATTATAGTAAATTGATTACATCAAATAAATACGGTAATAATACTTAAATAAATTCACCTCGACTAGCTTGTTTGCATGCTCTGTAAAAACAAGTGCGTACTCTTCTACTTCTTTGTCACGACCATTTCTTGCGGCCTCGATAAGAACCAACAAAGGTACGCTTGTTTCCAGAAAACTATCGGACACATGATCTACTACAGCTTTTCGTAATTGTCTGCGTAGATCGCGTGTTTTTCTGCACATATGATCGATTGCTCTTTCTAAACCTTCTGATTGTTCCTTCACTCCTATCTGTTAAAATTACGATATTTCAAATGAAATATAGGAATCGACGATATATAAGTAATCAAATAAGATCTATGCTATCTCTTAACTAATTGTATTAGAGTGCAAAATATTTGAAGTTTAATGATTATTAAAATAGTAAACAACTAGAAAGGCCAATTTTATATTATTGTGCGAAAAATGCTTTACTTATTGAATTTACATGTTTAATATGTTTTAAGAATTAAAGTATTAATTATAAACATAGCGTTTGTATTTGTTTAATGAAAGGAAAGTTTTAATTTGAATAATATTAAATTATTGAGAAAAAGCTATGTACACAGGCAAACATAAACAAACAAGAAAGTGTAAAATTAAACAAATAGGATTTTCTGCACTACAAAATAACATTTTTACATTAGGAAAAAATAAATATGTGTGAAATTTATGATCGATTAAACTCAATTTAAACTACACATTTACTTTGATTGAAATAGTTTATCTATAGCTCTTCTAAGTTTAGCAAATTTACAATTACATTTGTAATATGCACTATTTATCTACACTATATACCTTTTCATTTCCATTAATTGGTAACTATATTACATATTGTGGAATAATATAATATGTACAGTAGTGCAAGTTAAAGGACAATTGTAAAATTTATAAACACTCGGTTATTACGAAATATTTGATTAGTGTTTGTTATAAGATAAAATATCAATAATATATATAAGGACTAATACAGTGATCAGCAATTATAACATCTCGCTTGATTTGTAAATTGTATGCAAGAACAGTGCGAGAACACAAAGATTTCATATTTACCCTTTTCCCACCCCGAGCGAGCTGTAACTGCAGTCATTAAAATAAAAAAACAAATGAGTAGAATAAACATATGAAGGAATGCATAAATCAATCGATTACATTAAATGATAATATAATTATTTGTGTGTTTTAAATATTTTTGTACGAACTTATATAACTGTAAAATATTTTGATATTCTGATCGCTATGGTAGAGAGTGAAATAGAAATTAATATAAATTACAGAAAAATGAAAGTAATTAAATTTTCCTACATCACAGATATTACTTCAATTTTTTCAGACATGAGTTTTACATTTTACTTCATTGTGCATATAGATAGTTTTACACATATAAAGCAATTATGTTCTGAATCATGAAAAGAAGTTTGTCAAATACTTACATTGTTCATGTATTCACTAAGCAAATCTTGAAGTGCTTGTCTAACTGCATTACATTCGGCAACAATGCGTTCCCGACGTTCATCACGAGTACAAGAAGAATCTGCCATCAGTGCAGCACCGCTAATAATGCTTTCCAGTCTTTCCTCCAGACTAGGTCTTGTACGTACTTCATTGTATGCAAGTGGGGACATTACCATTCTTTCATCAAAATCGTCTAAAGCAGCAGCTAATTCACCAGGTCCTTCATAAGGATGTTGACTGTCAACCGGAGTTTTTCCTTGTGCAACATCGTTAATAGTATTCACAGCTTCGCAAACTTGTTTTAAAACATAATCGCGATTCGCTTTTGCCGCAGCTAGTTCAGGATGACGAACATAAACTTTGGAAGCAGTAAGCAGCATAGTAGAGTGCTTCTTGAGAACAGCTCTTGCTGCTGCTAAATCATCTCGTAATTGAGGATCTTTCAATTCTTGTTGACGCTTTGCAGCTTGATTCATAAGTTCTGATGCATTTCTTCCAAATTGTTTGATATTTTCTAGTAATTCTCCTTGCGAGGATGCATTCTTTAATTTCTGTAGATCATCTTCTACTACGTGTAAGGACTTCAACAACAGATGCACATCAACCATGTCTGCCAAAATAAGTAAACGTGTTACTGCAGATAACAAATTTCTTGCAGCACGAACCATATTGCCTCTTTTTAAAGAGGAACAAGGATCTTCTGAGAACTCCCTGTTTAAATAATGATAATAATGTAAGAATATATTTAGAACCCTTTTTACAAAACAGAAGTACCAAAATGAAACAAACAATACCTAGCAGCGATGCTCATTGCAGCACCTGTTTTCCTTACTTCTTCCACAGCACTTAACATTTCAGCAGTAATGTCAGGATTTTCATAAGCAATTTGTTCACCTTTTTCAATAAAATTATTAGCTGCTTTATCCACAGTTCCAACCAGAGCACTGGCTCTTTTAGATTTTCCTTTCTTCTTTTTACTAGGACCCTTTGTATTCACAAGTGTAGTTACTTGCAAAACTAAGGGTTCCAAGGTCTTTTCTACAGACATGGTACGAATCTCCAAATTTTTGGGATCCCATTTCAAAGTTATTGGTCCAAAATGATCTGACATCTTTATCGCTTTAAGTAAATCACTTCTAAAAATTAAAATAACGATGCATGTAAGTTATTATCGCATAAAACGTACAAATGTATTAAATATCAATGAAATTACCTGTGCTCTTATAGGGTAATACAGATAATTTATCAAATAAGATGTGAATCAATTGATTGGAAAAATATGCAACAATATTTGTATATTTTACTCGTTTTTAATTATTCTCAATTATACTTTTCTCATATTTCTTGATAATTATCATTACACTCGGATGATTTATTTGATACAGCAAATAATAATGATTACACAGGATTATAATAATTTAATTTTTACAAAGTTTAACTAGAAACGCACGTATATTAATCTTTCCTCGTAAAAAAAAAACCTGGAAGGCGTGAGTTTGATATCTCGCGAGATATGTATGTTTAGAAAAGATATACCTATGTAAAGCGTTAGAGCGCACCTATCGTACTAAAAGTTTTGACATTTCGTATAGAAGGCAAAAAGAAATAACAAGTTCTTACCTTCATGAAAAGACTATGGCTTAGAACCTCTGAAATCTTTAATAAAACCCACTCACAACTATCTTTATAATGTTTTTTACAAAATCAGTCACATTGGAAATTAAACTTTAACGTATACACAATCCCATATCATTTCGATGTATCATCCATTTGTCACCAATACTTCATTCATGACGTCATTAGTTCCGCCAGAGTCAAAAAGTTAACGATACCGAACAAAACCCGTCTACGCCCGAAGCTTGAAACATGAACGCTAAAGTGATGCTTACAGAAGGGTATAGCCTATACTTCATAGAGTATATACACAATTGCTTACATGAAATGCAACAGCCAATCAAAGGATGTCTTTTTCAAACTTTCAAAAGTATGTTATGTATCAAATTACTTCCGTGAGAAATGGATTTGTTGTACTTAAATTTATGCATTTTCGAAATAGTTTGGAATATCACTTCAGGCATTACACTATTTTATTTCGCGTCTCAGAATCATTCTTCTTTACTTTAAGTTTATTATTGTCCGTTCAATGGAAAGACGAATGGATGTAAACAGTATTGCGATAATCTTATGTGATTAGAATCTCATTGGTCAGTTGTGTCGACACTAGCCCTAACTCAGGACCCAGGACTGAATTCCAGCCATACTGATAGAATATTCCCAGATGTGACGCAATATTCGCGCATGCGTGTCGGATATTTCATTAGTAAAATACCTTGATCGAGTAAGAGTATTGTATCGACCCCTGGTCGTCTATAGTAAGAAATTATTTAAAAATTGTTGTAAAGTGAATCGAGAATGATTGGAACGTATGCTTTTCCCGACTGTTTTAAAAGGAGATCTCTATCCGAAATTTATCGCGTGAAACTACGATTGTAACACGACAGTTTTACTCAGTTTATTCCGTTTAATTACCCATTGAAGCCCGTTAGAGAGTTTAACGCCCATAATACTGGCTACGTACGTAGCTGCTTTAAACGCGCATGCGTAAAAATTGCTTCACATCTGGAAACACTGTCCGGGTTAGATGATTAATCGTGGTTTCTCTGCATTAAAACTTTTATTTTCCCATGACAGACCGCTCCATATAACGGAGGGGATTAAACAGGAAGGGACAGTGAAATAATTATATAGAACATCAATTGTATATAATAAATAAATACTAATACTTCTTTACTTTCAATACCCGGACCTATCCCATCGGTCATTGCAGTGTGCAAGATCCCGCCAAAACAGTTCCTCAATTTCCATGACGTTGTATTTAACAATACAAGTTCGTACTGCTCTGACATGGTTAAATTTCTTGAACCTTAGGTTGCTTCAAATGTTAAAGTCTTTTAATATCGTTACATGAATGAAAAAATCTATGTTCTTATTGCATTTGATGCGTATTCGGTATGAGTTGAATTTACTGAATTCTGTCGAGAGTGTTCTACAATTTGAAAACAATATGAGATGTGAACACTTGTGTATAGACGTTAATTTTCCAGTTATGTATAAACAAAAAGAATAAAGATTCAATGTTCAAAATGGTTTTACAGTATTTATGTAATTAGTGTATTTTTGTTCTCGAATATTTTGGTTTATGATGCATAGAATACTTGTCGTTAAAGCGATACTTATTTCTTACTCATAAAAACACGTTTGACAAAGCATTTTAACAGAATGACAGACGTTATTATTTTAAGCGATTCGGACGAATCTATTTTGCCTATTGAAAATGATGAATTTCAAAATGTTAACGAGGAAAATAGAAAGAAATTGCTGCTTGCCGATTACGATTCGGACGGCATTGAATTTCCCGAAGTAAATTTCTATCATGCTATTGATGTAAATGAAGAGTTTGATTTACAAAATAATATCGATAAAATTTCTACTAGTAATGAGAATTCAAAATTGAATAATGCTAAAAAATCTAGTACGTCCGATTTATCCGATACTACAGAGAATTTGAACGACGTAAAGAGAAAGAGAGTGAGACAAAAGGCTGTTAAAACTGTAACAAAAAAAAGTAAAAGTCAATTAACCGAAGAAAAATTAAAACGACAGGAGCAACTAATCAGAGAAAGGGCACTCAAAGCAATTGCATCAAAAAAATTAAAAAATATTAAACCTGGCGAATGTATGAAATTCGTGGAAGTTGTTCTTGATAAAGCTATTGAAAATTTTGATTTTATTACAAATATTACAAGCACACTGCTTGAGGCCAACATCCAATATAGTATTAATGCAGAATTAATTCCAAACAGTATCACATGGAAAAGAAATATTGAAAACAGTTATGTAGATGATACCAATAAAATATGTACAGTAACAGATGTTGAAAAAATTAATCAGATACTGATAATTTGGAACTGGGATAAAGCACTAATGGAAGTAGCAGATGGCAGCTTTTGTGCAACTATTTCCAGTATCAAGGCATCAATACCAAATTACAATATGATTTTAGTAATTTTTGGTATAGAAGATTATTTTACATACAGAAAACAAACCACAAATTCAGTTAAAAATAGAACAAAGAATAAAACACAGAAAACTAATGCTAAAAATAACTGTGAGTTTCAAAGCTTTCCAGAAATATCGAGGCAACAGCTTGAAACATGCCTTAATGAAATACAAATACTTTCTAAGTGTAGCAGCAGATTGCTTAATAATTTTGAAGATTTAGCACTAATGGTATATCAATGTACAAAAGCTATAGCAGAAATACCATATAAATTGGAGAAGAATAAAAATATAACTAGTAAATTTGATTGGTATGTGATGGGAGATAATAGGAATACAGTACGCGTAGATAAAGATGGAAATGGATTAAAAAGACTGTGGCAACAACAACTTTGCCAATTTAATTTAAGTAGTCTTGAAATTGCAGAAGCAATTTGTTCTGTATATCCATGTCCTCTGGATTTGATGGAAATAAGTATTAATATATGTTCTAAATACAATTTAATCAAATTTTTTGTGTTAACCTTTCTGTTCTTTTCCAGGCATACAAAAATTGTACACACCAGGAAGGAATGAACTTGTTAAAAGACATTGTGGTAAATTATAAATGCCAGCTATTGTTTGTACTACTTCCTACATAATGATAACTAATTTTTAAATGCAAAGAAAATTTTAAAACAATAAAAATCAATTATCTTATTACTATACTTTACTTACATTTCATAAACATATTTCGAATGTTTTACAGATTAGAAGAGCAGCTGGGCCTCTTACAACAATGCGTAAAGTTGGTCCCGAATTGAGTAAAAAACTTTATATAATGTTCACATCCAATGATGGTGAAAAAGTGTTAAGTTAAATATATATTTATGTAATAAATTTCAATGAAAATATAAATAATAGTTTTATAGAAGTCTGACAATATTTTGTTATTACTTTCTTCCTTCTTATTAAATTATGCAATCAAGTGGAAAAGTTATAATGAATTCATGTATTTGATGTAATTTTTGCGTATTTCACAAACATAAAAAAAGTAGGCAATTATTTATATTCATATGTTATACATGAAATGATATTAAGATTACATGAAAACTTTAATTGTTTTCCATAATTAGTTCTAAAAATCTAGCGCATAATTTGACTAAATGAAAGACACAAATGTTTAGCAGAAACAAATATATCTTATTGTTACATGGATGAGAATATACTATCTTCCACATTAGTCTAATTTTGCACTAGACATTTCTTGACACCTCATACAATACGAAATTTAACTTTTTTACTATACCAAAAGTATATATAATACATTTGTTTACAGTAGATACTTCTCTGTAATAGACGGTTAAGTATTTATAACATGTAAAATACCTAAAAAGTTGTTATAAAATGAAAAGACGTTTGTCGCTTTCTAGCAACTTTTCCCTACTATTTCACAGTAAAAAATATATAAATGAACAGATACAACCTAAATGATGTTTTATGTAAACAAAACACTACATCTTCTACCGAATTATTAACCGAATTTTTACACGTATTTTTCATTTAATCAAATTTGCGAAAAAATTTTGAAAATTGTTATACAAATAAAATAAGTTTAGTAATGTTTATTTTTTATCATAAAATCAACAATGATTTTTTCGATTTCGAAATGTATTTTGAAATTATCGTACAATCTGATCATTACAAAAGAAATTTTAATGAAGTATAAAAGACTATATATAATGAAATTAATTTTATTTCAGTCCTATTCGATATAAAGGGCACTTAAAACACTTTTAACCTGAAAATTTAATTTATAAAGTCACAACAAATTTTCAAATACCTTTATATATAGTATAAAATGCAATATCAATAAAAAGTTGTTAGCCTTCTACTGTTAACATGCATTTTTACGAGGAGAAAGTAAATGTAAAACAAAATAATATATATATAAAAAAAAAAATTGGAATTAAATAAAAGATTGAAAATATTTATACATGTTTACCACAATTTTTATGTCCATTTGTAAAATAATTCTGACGGTCTTTGTGTAATGAAAATGTATTTATTATCGAAATTCATATTTGTTTTTGCTAATAATATACATTATTCATAACCTTAATACACAAAATTAATTTGTTAAAAATATTTAACTGTTTACAATTTACAGAAGTGCAAATGATTTTAATACTAAAACTGTTCACAGAATTTTGCATCGTTTAAATGGATGCAAGAAAATTACAATATGCATGTTAACAGTCAGTTAGACTCAATAGCTTTCTGCAACATATATTTAATACCGACCTTGTTTTAATCAAATATTATCAATGATACTTATTATTACATAAAAATAGTAACAAAGTACATTTGTAAGCTAATTTTTGCAGTATCAACTTAATAACATCTCCCACGGTATATCATTGATATTACGAATGTTTCGCTTATTAACGTAAACTTAAGTAGTTCAGTTTCTCAAATAATTGATCATTAATACTTTTTAGATAATGACTCGATTCATTTTTTACCATCATCGTTACAAATTGTTCGTACAATTGTGACCAAATATTCCTTAATAAAAAATATTTAAATAATGAATACATTTAAATAAATGGAAGTCGGCTGCATGTAAAAGTAATATGGAACAAGATGTATGATAGTAATTCATATAGTTGGCTTCCTATTCTAAATTATATCTTTCATTTAAGAATAAAGACAATATGATATTTATTTAAAATAAAGTGTAAATATAATGAATAATATGTATAAAAGCTGATTCTTGGCACTGGAAATCAAAAAAATGCGTGCTGAAAGGCATACATATTTCTTTTATATTAAAGTAAGATAAAAATATTAATCTTAAATTCTTAATATTCTAAACGCTTTCAGAATGTAGCTAATAAACATTAATGTGCATTCAACCTCAAATTATCAATGAAAAATGCGTATTAACTGTGAATCTACAAAATGTAATATATTTATTGCCAATCATTGTAGGTAATATATGTGCAAGAATATTTATGTTTTAATGTCGTATCGTATCAAAGTAGTAGGAGTATAAAGGTAATAAAATGGATCTATTCTTTTCCGTTTACAAATTTAGGATAAAATGCATATACGTATATTAATATCAAACTGATAAGTATACTAAAACATTTAACATTTAATAAATGAATATGAATTTTGTTATACTATAGTTTGAAATGATTATGTAGATCAAAAGAAATTTTAAAACAAAGTAAGAGAATAGGAAGCCAAACAATAATGGATTCTATAAAGCAACAGTACTTAATTTATTATCTTTATACTCATCTAAAACCATAATTTTAAATCCACCATAATTTATAATTTCACTCGCACACACATTCAAGCATTTGGCAGGCAAGAACCTAGAAGAATCTAATAGAAAGAGAGCGGTATCACTACGTCATCATTTCATTGACAGTATTTGCAGACGTGTAAGAAGGTCCTTTCGAGGTATCATTTATATCTTTTATGAGTGATGACAAATTTTGTGTAAACCTAAAATACAAGAATCGCGTAACATGTAGAACAGTATGTACTGTTCTTATACTTATTTAATTTTTTTTCTTACCTATCTCTATTCCTTGTGAGTAAATTTCTTTCAATTCCTTCCATTAAATTTTCAAACCACTGTGCCATTGTTGCCTGCTTATTAACCGGTTGACTTCTAATAATATTTTCTCGTAATTGATTAAAATACTGAAATCATAAATATTTTTTTTTTTATCAAATCACTAGTATATCCTTTATAGAATATTAAATGGGAAATTATTTGCACCCACATCTTCGTTTAAAAGAATTAACCCCAATAGCGGACGTGACATACTCCATTGATTTCTACAATCCTCAAACATTATCACATTTAAAACAGTACTTAATATTTGTTGAAGGATTTCTGGATGTTGTTTTAAAACTTGTAAAAATAAATCTCCTCCTCCTGGTACAACAGCATTTTTCCTCCTTGCATAGCCCCCTGAAAGAAAGGATACATGTTGTATGTACACACAGATACATACATATGTTAATAATCACTATTATGTAGGCTATACCTTTTGGATACATTTGTTTAAATAAATATGTCACAATATGATCCAGTGTTGCACAACAACCAGTACAAACCATTGTATCTGCAATGAATGTTTGTTATTTTTATTTTATATTCTATATGTAAAAGAATATCGAATAATATAAATTAAAATACAGGAGTAACTAGTAAAATAAAAATTTTAAGTTACGTGCAAATGCGATCACAGCAATTACTGTGAAATGTATTATACTGACCTACCTTTTGAATGTGTGCTTTGTAAAACTATGTGTTCATTTAATAAGTTAATTGTGTCATTCTTCTGAATACATTTCTATTAAAAGATAATACAAATTTGAAATTTTCAACGTTAGTCAATGAGATAGGAAACAAAAGATAAAATAATTTATAGCAATTTTGTGTAAGAGCATACACGGTAAATAGGATAAAAAGAAACCATTGGTATTTAAGATATTCGTAAAAATAGACTATAAATTGTTTAGCATATCATGTGTCAATTAAGAAAACAAAGCGTAAAATATATATAAAAAAAAAAAAACAAATAATATTAACATACCATGCATATGATAATTAGTAAATTAATAATTCACGAACTTATAACTGTAAACATTCATACGTTTTAGTAGCGTGCCAGCTGTGCGGCTGACTATGTGTGCTAGATCCATCATGTAATTTAACTTTAAAGGAATAAAGAATTTGAGTTTATAATGTAACATTGTATAAGAAACGCGAATGAAAGTTTAAAAAAAAGCATTACACTAATAGTAAATAGGGTCTTGATTCTACAAACTCCAATCCTCTCATTGCCTATTATAATACCATGATGATTCAATCATACTCTTTATATGCATGAAAATGAATTATTCAGCATACACAATTATTCTTATATGTTTCAAACTATGGCAATAACTAATACCTAAAGGCAGGTTTACATTCCAAAAGCAACAATGCAAAAGGCAAAATGAACATAACAAAATGAAACGCCCTTATTAACTAAACTTTTTGTTGAGATCTTCAAATACTAAATTTCTTACTGTTAAACACTTTATGTAGCATTGTAAATAAAATTGACAGAATAAACAATCAGCGATTATAAAATCGTTAAAAAATTGTCCAATTATTCATACATGCACAATACGAAACATAATTCTTTGTTTCCGGGTACAATTTAAATAGAAATATACGACGAAATTTTGAAGTACCAGATAGTATCAAAATTGATACAAAATTCATTAGAATTAATTTTTCAATGCTTCGATTGTAATCAAATATTCATAGCTTTTTCAATTTCTCAAAATCTTAACAAAATATTTGACGAATACCTTTCTAGTAAGTAGAAATTGGCCTAAATGATTTGAGACTAACAGCCCCAAGGCATGGCATAGAGGATAAGAGACTCATAATAAGATAGAATCAGCCGCACAGACCTGTATAGGAGTCTTTTTGCGCACCTAGTGTTGTAAGGCCTTCACTGATGCTTGATAGAATGTACAAGAAAAGTCTGGGTTCTAGGGTGGAGAGGAAAACCATGTGATCCTGTGCCAAGTATTCTAGTAACGCGTAATATGTTGTAGATAACTTTGGGTAATCCTATCAAGAACAATGGAATGTTAAAATATTGTTCTTATGTCTATAAGTAAGCTTCATTATTGCAATATTTATATGAATCAAATACATACCAATAAATCACTTTGTGGTATACTAAGGAGTAATTTTACAAATGTATTAAGCGCATTATCTAGAGCCTCATCACCGTACAATCTGAACGTTCCAAAATTCACGTAATTTCCACACAAAGCAGCTTTTAGCATACTAAAGCATATACTTATTCCTTTCAGTTTTAAAGGATAAATTTGATCTTTCGGAACTTCAACATTCAATATACGATTACCGTAACTACATATCACTTTACTAGCTTCACGAAATAATAAAATTCCGTTTGGAGAAGATGCCTCAAACAGTAATCGTTGACTTCTATTTTGTACTAATTCAGCAAATAATTTTAGGACGGGAGTTGTGACTTGTGGTTCGTAATGCCATAATTCCACAAAATGTAATAAAATCGGTGTATAGTTTGGATATCTATATACGGATTAAGGTAATTTATATTTAAACGTTCGAGTAAGTTGTTACCGATCATGTATCGGTTGAATTATATCTTTAATAAAAGGATACATCCAGTCAA
This sequence comes from Colletes latitarsis, assembly GCF_051014445.1. Taxonomy (NCBI): domain Eukaryota; kingdom Metazoa; phylum Arthropoda; class Insecta; order Hymenoptera; family Colletidae; genus Colletes; species Colletes latitarsis. The sequence goes on from NC_135143.1 coordinate 30,316,306, forward strand.
AGAACATCATGTATGATGTCACTGTATTAAATGCAAAAGCTAAACCTCTCAAATCTCTCGCTAAACCGATTACTGCTTTTTTCGCTTCTTCTGCTGCGAAAAGTGAGGGATCAGCAGCGCCCATTAATTGTCCCAAACTTTCTAATGCAGCTAGAAATAAAATATATAAATATAAGTTAAATAAATTGTATTACTATATTTTCATGTATAAAGTGATTCTTATACCTGTTAGAGGTAACATAAAAGTGTGAAACCTTTCTTCGTCTTCACCTAAATCTACCATCAATAATCTACCCAAGGATGTGTAGAACATTGATCTACAACGCATTTCTGATACAGGAACATTGTTTCCCAAAAATGGAAAATGCTCTCCCTATTAAAATAAAGAACCACGCATAGTCTTTTACTTGACGTTTTCTATATAGCAAAGATGTAAACAGTTATCTATACATACTGTGTGATTGTTGAGCATAAATTGTACTTCTTCTAATTTTACAAGTTTACGAACGCAGCTATAACCCACAGATAGATCATTTAATAACTGTAATGTTTTCGAAATAATTTGTTCACTACGGCCCCAATATTTCAAGTTCGTTATTCTACAAACGAAGCATTAAAAGTTAACAATCCAAATTGTACTGTCGTATGTTCCACAATACTTACATTTTTCGAATTAGAATACCGAGTATCATAGATTCATCATTCACGCCCAAAACGTCCGACAGTCTTCTATATACCTTAGGAGTTTTTTGAACTTGTTCGCCTACGTATATCTTACGAAATTGTTCGAAAAAGCTCAACATTGCTGACTCCAATTTTTCACAGCCACCTTGTGCAAGTCTCGAGTCGGTCAAATTCATTAACTGAAGTACTTTGCAGACTAATTCGCCATCCATCGCGTCTAACTCTTCATTACAATTAAATGTTACTTTTCCACCAATGACACCACCTTATTTTCAAATACAATATATTAGCTTCATTACGTATATCACGTTTTATTTATTTTTCTTGTGTTTCATAGTTTACAAATTATTTGTTTACCTATAATGTATACAAGCCATGTGAGTTGACCTTCTTGTATAGTGATATCCATTTGTTGAGTAGGAGATGCTGTTTGTGTCATTAACTCTTGATACGTTCTAGCAGCTTGATCAAAGAGTTGTACTAATAAGGTATATGTCTTTTGATATTCACATCTTCCGATTACCGATATTTGTTCTAATTGCTGTTGTACCACTCCTAAATCATCAAGTGGATCTTCCAAACGTTCCCTAACCACTATCGCAACCGATTCGAATCTCGAAGTAATGTATGCATTCACAACTTCCGGTGTGTATATATCTAATAAATGTAGATCACCGGATTTCACATATGGTATAGATGACACCATTTTTTGCCACAAAGTTAAAAGGTAATGCAAACTATTGGGTGAAAATTGCCACATTTGTAAACTTTGGACTGTAAATTTTGCGATTAATTGTATATCTTCTGGATAATGTTCAAGTGAAATCAGTTCACCGAGTTGAAAATTGCTTTTTAACCTTAATAGTAGTCTACAAAATTCGTGATAGTTCCCAGGGTCGCTCAGGCCCCTTAAATTTTGTATTATGTTTATCACACCGTTAACCAAGTGTGTTAAAAATTGTGTCCTTTCTGAATTTGAAAATAAACTTCTTCTGACAGATGCTATTTGGACTAAACACGATAGAGCCAAAGATGACAATGAGTTGGGTAGACTATGATATAGATCAAAGAAAAGTTTTAACGATGTAGGATCCAGAAATATGGGTCGCCAATTGTTTGGAATTTGTATCGCACAAAGATCGTCGCTTTCATCCGTTGACGTTCCAAGAAAGTCAAATGTTAGACAGTTGTGTGCCAGTTTTAAAAGCTGTCTCATCAGACCGTGCTAAATTAAAAATTGAAAAAAAATATGAAAATTTCACACGAATATATATAAAATACTGTAAACTTTCGTACGAAAAATGCAAAAACGAAAAGACGTACTTGTGCTTCATCATTAAAATTTAGATTTTTACAATTCTCGCGTGCTGTACTCAGTAAAGTACACGATAACTTAAATATTTCAAAAAGCTGTGTATCTCTGAAGCTACTGGCAATTTTTCTATGTTTTGTAAGAGACCTATTTGCATCAGCATCCGATACTTGATTCATTTCACAAGTCAATTGAGAAAGTAATTGTACTCCTATCATACAGTGTTCCACAGACCCCTGTATTATATTAAAAGATTATACAGTTATAAAAAATATTTCTTTAAACTATAAGGAAACAAAAGTTATATCGCACCTGAAGAAATTTTGTTACATCGTTAACCACATTTCTAAAGACAAATTCATCTTTGTCAGAATCGAACCAACCAAGCTTTGATATCCTAGCAAATAATGTAACCAAAGCTTGTATTACAAAATTTGGTAATTTTGGTTGAGTTGCTAAATAGGTGAGAACATAATTCCCTGAAAAAAAATTAAAGAAATTATTTTTAAATATCCCTGTTTTTTTATTTTATAATTTGATCGATATACTTACATATGTCAAGCCTTTGTTGTAAACTGAGCCCTCCAGAGCGTGAAACCAATTTTGTCAATGTAGTGGCTGCTAATAATTGAGCATATGCAGAATTTCCTCGATCAAGTAGGAGCTGGCACTTTGTAAGCGTATCTGGTGCATTTTGAAAAGCAACAAGTGCCTTTTCAGCCTCTGCACGATGCGCAGAATTTTGTGATTCGTACAATTGCTTGCATAGCAACTCCAGCTGCTGTACTTCCTGTATGTGATCCATTCTTAGTGACACGATTCAAACATATACTTTGATATTTCCATTTAGGTATTTCAAGTCTATAAGCTTCAAAACCATTGCTTCACTTTTCAGATTATTCAATGAATTCTTATTTTCTGTTATAGTTAACATTTAAAAGTTTACAATGATAAAAAACGTCATGTTATCTGAGAAGTATGAAACACAATTATAACTAAATATATGTTTCCTAATTAGCCTTGATATTATAATAAATAAACAATATTTTAAAATCATACAATTTATTTACAATATATTTTTTCAAATATAAATATTGCATAGAATAAAAATTAATGTATCAAATTCTACAGAGAAATGCATGCTTAGAAAAAGAAATAAAACTATGTCAGTCAATCAAGAAGGAACTTAATTTGCGTGAATTACTTTAAAGTAATATCTGTGATGAGTAAAATGATATAAGCAATTAATAAAAATCACCATTTGTTAAATACATTTGATTTTAGTAGTATCGATGATTTAATTTTACAATTTTTTTTAGACTTTTGCTTTATTAATTAACGAATGAAAGACAAATAATATAAGAATTGTTTTTTTAATGTTCTGAGCACAGTAACAGAATACTAATTTATTTTCTCAGTATTTAACAAAATATTTTGAGGTTACGAGGTTTATGTTTTGTAAATATTAATCAACTGAATTTCAGACGATCACATATTCAGTTTAAAAATATCTTACGAATATATCTTAAAGTATTTTAACTTGTATTCATTTAAATCAGAACATCACGATTAATTTAACCGGGCATTTGTCCGTGCCGAATATCGGATAAACAATGATCTAACGTATTAAAGTAACAGAAAAAACATCTTAGTTGATGTTGCAAAATAAATGTATCGGATAGGTTATGCCGTATTTTTTAAAGCAATTTTAAACAATAGTTTTACACGAGAACGTTGAAAAGAAGCGGAACTTTTTCAAATTATAATGTTTAAATATAAAATTCACGATTTAGATGATATTTCCACCCATTAATTATCTTTTGAAACTTCGAAACTGTCCCTACACAATACTATTCACGAAAACAAGGTTAATGTTTTGCACATCGACAACACGGTTTCGACCATATAATAAAATGTCAATTAAACGGTGAGTTGAAAAATCTTTCAGTTCGTGATTGCATTTTCATTGACAGCGCGACAAAATAGTAATCACTGTAGTCCGGCAACAAACAGTGCAGTAACTTCGAAGAATACTCAAGAGTTTCCCGGCAGCAAAACGTTCGGGATACACATCGATACAACACAACTTGCAACAGTTTTACCACCGACTGGCTTACCGCACGATTTTCGAAATCACTTCATCATAAATAACTTTGTCGTGTTTCGAGGTTTGCACATTATTTTGATCGGCAACTCACCTGTTCGTCCGCCATTTTCGCAGCTTCGTATTATCTACACTGAAGGCAGGATCACATGCTTTAATCTTGTCTGATCTTAACTGCTACAACATGTATGTAGAAGCGACGTTTGCTATGTTGGGAGCATCGACAACGCCACCTTTAATATCGAAAAACAAAACGAAAAAAAACAATCGTACTTCAATTATTGCGCGAAGACAGAAACACAGTTAAGCCGAGTCTTCACTGTGGTAATCAACAAAACTAGGCGATAGTGTTGCATTACAATGAGTTGTGGAGTACTTATTCGAAAACATGTAATTAAAAACATTAACGAGCAAAATATGTAAGTGAATAATTAAAATATTCCCATAATTGCGACGTAACACAACAATAAATATTATATTTGTGATATTCATAGAAAATCGAGCAAGCTGTATAACAGTTATAAAACATTTATTGAAAATTCATCGATTCAATTCGAAATAAAACAGTTATAGATTCAACAAATAAAGTATTTTACCCACGATACTTCTATACAAAAACTATCTTTGACAATCTACCTTTGCATTAGATGAAACTGTAGCTTTGTCAAGTAATGGAAATAAAATCGTATTTTAATAATATAAATATCGTAAATTTCTTCTTATTTTATTTTTTAAATGTTTTGCTCTTTTTCTGAATTAAGTTTTAATTTTTAATACTTTTAATTCTCTGAAGAATTATTAATTTTTTTTTATCGTAACTAAACCATCATTATAAATTTTTAATTTGCAAAATTTAGTTTTATAAAATTGAAATTATGTTCTGTAGTACTTTATTTATATAGTATTAGGGTAGAATATACTATATGGACTAGATTCACAATATAAATCATAAATTTTTGTTAAAACAATAAATTATTTCCTATTAAGCAATTACTAAAAGATAAAGGTCTTCTCAGCATATTAAATGTATGTATTATTCTTCTATAGTTCATATATACACTCATTGGAATTATTGTTATCAACGATGATATAAATTTTATCGTACATAATATGAGATAATGCAAATTTTAATAATTTGTTCAAATTTAGCAGGAACTATATCATGCAATACTAGTTCCAAGTAAAGATACTAAAATCCATATTATATACTGATAGGAAATATTAAAAATATTACTTGATATGTAATGACTTTAATTTTTCGTACTAATATGATATATATTTTAATAAAATTTTAATACACGCACACACATACCTGAGCACATTAAAAATTTTTTATTATCATTAAGGATTTGATAAGTATTTTAAAACGTTCGATAATTTTTATATAAATTTTAATTACAATGATAGACCATCGAAGGTGTTAAATTCAAGGGATAATGATGGATACTCTTTTCTATTAAAATTCACCCATCTTCTTGCATAGGTATTATATTTCGAATATAGCTTTTCCACAGCCTTCATATCATTTTTATGTAATTAATTTCATACATGAAACTTTGTGTTATTACTAACAATAAACATCACAATGTTTTCTTAAAGATATTTCTGCCATACTATTATTTCTGATAAATGTATCCAAGTTACGATCAAGACACATCGCTCGTCACGAAGTTCTAAAAATGAATGAAATATTTCTGATTTCTGATCATGTTATATAATTTATCCGCAAATATTTGCCTCAATGATTGATCTCAAGTGTAGCGTTTTGCATAATGAAAATTTTGTATTTTATAATAATGCGTTTATTAACTGAAACGTTTTAAGACCCTGATTCTAAATAAACTGTATGTACGAATTCAAAGTTAGCTGAAATATAATGGAGTATGTGCTTACAAAGAGTATGTTAATACCTGCTACGATTATTATTATGCTATTCTTTTTATTAAAGTGTTTTATGAATTCAAAACATGCTGCATACTACAAAAGTATAGTTTGCACTGAAGTCCCTTATATACATACCTTACAGTTATACAAAATTTCTCATGTCATTGTTCTAGCATAAAAATCACAATTCTTTTGTACCCAATTTGACTACATGTACTTCATAATTTTGTGTAAGTTGTTTGCCTTCAATGTAAACATTATTATAATAGTAGAATAATGTACAAGTACTACTTAATACTATTTGTTACTCGTGTTATGTAAAAGCGAAGTAATTTCACATTTTATCAGTAATAATTAATTTCTCTCCCGTCAAAATACATGCATGGAAATCAAAATCAGGAATTTACATACTCATAAGCTTACTTCGTACTTTTTTTTATAAAGTCAATATATTCAAATCATTTTCGTGTTACTTCTCAATATATACATATAGATACATACATACATACATACATACATGCACGCACGCACGCACGCACGCATTTGTGTGTACGCGTGCGTGTATACATGTTTGCGTGTGTGTGTGTGCGTGTGTGTGTGTGTGTCTTAAGAAATTATTATACTTTGATAATTCTGAGAATTTATAACATATTTGGTCTACCGTTTAATATACTAATGAGTAACCGTGTTATCTAGGGATGTGCAGGTACCCGATTTGGGTTGGCAAACTGTGTTAAACACTGGTAAATTTGGGCCAAACTATTTCGAGACTAATCGATTCGCAATATATAAAGATCTGCTCGAACTCGCTGGCGTTGACAGCTCAAATCGGATACTCGTACTCTCCTATGTTATTGTATAATGCTGACCATAAAAATAAAATTAGTATTCTTGATAAATACGTTCAAAAATTTTGAAAATGACGATAGTTACATTTTAACACATATTACATTATTCAAAACATGTTTATAATTTAGATCGAACAAAAGTGACTAACGTAAACTTAAACAAAAATTGAAAATATGATCTATTCGAGATCAATCAAAACATAATAATTTGTTTACAACAGCTAAGATTATTTCAGAGTCACTATATTGCTTTTGTATGAATCAATATTTACATCTTGGTATAATGAAAATTTATATTTTAAATGCAAATGGTATTGTACCAATGGCTGTGTACAGGTGGTAGTTAGCTTTCCATGTACTTTTCAGTATATAATATGAATCTTGTAAAATTAATGTCTATGGAAATTGCTACATGTTCGAGTAACGGCTGTACATCTATAATGCTAATGGGTATATCGATTCACATCAGCTAGATTTCGAAGACAATGAAACATGATCATTATCATTCACATTCACACAAAATAAGTACTCCAATCAAACGACATTTTACAATCATCTTACCATAAATTAATTACATAAACAAATCATTAATTTACTATAATACAGCTAACATTTTATTAAATGTATCCAGCCTCCCTAAAAATGTTTTCATTTTCTTTATGTATTGTAAGTCTTTCTTTTTATAGTAGGAAAGTGGTCAACTTCTATCATGTCATAGAGCGTAGAAGAATTCCAGATATGGCCAAGCAGATAATTATTTACATCCATGGGATGTATTTACATGGTTTTAATATACTGTTCGTTATTAAACGCAGTGCGTCAAGCGCGAATAAATTAATTTATAGTTTTATGTGTCACTCCATACATCCAATTTTTAGAGAATTACTTTTGCTTTTCACAGCAAATAATAAACAAAAGTCAATGACCATGTCTTTTTGAGATTCTGTTTCTGTCTAGGCGCTGTTCACATTGGACACTGATTCTTCATTTTTAGTGTACACTATTGTGAACACATTTGAACTCACTCACTAACCACTTGTCTGAAATAAAATAAATTGATTAACTTATATTTCTACATACTTTCTACAAAGTACGACACTTAAAAGGAAGTCAACTACCGATGTAACTTGATACAATCATACTTTATGACTACAAAAGAAGATACATATTTATAATGAATATACGCATTATATGTCTAGACAAAATTTGTAAATTTTTACTTTCTAAAACGATAAGTACAACTAAAAATGAACTTCTATGCATTATACTTACAATTATATCACAATGAAGGAATCTCTTCTTATAAATGCGTCACTCAAATGCTACAAAAATATATTTATGTCAGAAAATATTAAGTATAGCAAGTAAAACTTTCTTATCGTACTTACGAGATGGAGATCTGTTGTCAGATTGATTCGCACCTGATGCATTTATTGCTGTTAGCCCATGCGATACACTTCCATTGAAATTGAGAAAATCCCAAATTAATATTGTATCATCGTGCGATGACGATACTATCTGAAACTCGTCAAACTGAAGACGAAATACACGTCCCGTGTGTTCCTACACCATAAAAGAATTATTATAGTCATAAATAGTTTTATAATGTTAAAATAAATATTTAAAATATCTCACCACTAATGTTCGTAAACAAAGTGAGTTAGCTAAAGCACGTGGATCTAAAGCTGCTACCAAGTCCCATACTTTTATCTTTCTGTAATATAAAACATTGAATACAATATGAATGTAATAATACGACGCACTGTATTAAAACAAAGTTTCTATACTCACCCGTCATAAGCTCCGCTAACTATATGTTTGCTATCAAATCTAATACATCTGACCAATTCCTCGTGACCTTCCAAAACACGTAAGCACGCACCACAATCAATATCCCATAATCTGATAGTGTTATCACTGCTACCACTAACTACTAAGCAATCTCTATATTGTAAACACGCTATTCCTCGTTTATGTCCATTTAATGTTCTCACAAATTCGCAAGTAGATGTATTCCATACTTTGATAGTCCTATCACCACTAGCAGAAACGATATATTTTTCATCAAAATCAACAACATTCACTGCTGCCCTATGTCCTACGAGTACTCTTCTTAATGTAATTTCCGTTTGCGATGTCATGTCCCATACAGCTATTGAACGATCCTGATAATAATTAAAAAATAGTATTATCCTTTCCACTTCGCGAAAGGAAATAAAAATATAAAAAGAAAAAAACGTTTTCTGACCTTCGAACAAGTGACCATCATTCCATTATTAAATCTGAGATGTAAAACTGCTTCACAGTGGTGTATCAATGTGTTAACCATTTCACCAGTATTAGCATCCCAAACTCTTACAGTACTATCAGAGGAACCAGATATTATTGCTTTGTCATCGTATTGTAAACACAGAACAGAACCAGTATGCCCTGTTAAGACTTTAATACATTGTAGCGTATTTCTGTCCCAAATTTTAATAGTATTGTCTCTAAGACCAGAGACTATCTTTTGGTCATCGTATTGCAAACAGTAAACACCTTTTGAATTTTCACTCCTACAGTTTATTCTTTGAAGATTAAATCTTCCCATTCTCCAATTATTATCTATACTATCAATATCTTTAACTATTTTGGGATAAAGAGATCTATAGAAATTGTGATTTGGATGACTTTCTCCAGGTCTTGGTTTGAATAAATACTGAATCCTAAAAGTAAAACGTAACCAGATTTCTGTAGTTCATGGTAGTTTCAAAATTGTATATATAGTTCTGCTATTTGTTTAATTTTCATTTCATAAGATCTGCACGTCGGAACTATTACATTTATGCGATAAGCGAGCATAAAATATCAACTAACCATCCTCTCCTTTCAGCAAGGCCTCTCCAAATTGAATCTGTCCGAACTTTTCGTTCGATTAATTTCTTCCAAAGCATTCCTTCGCTAATTACTCTGTGCCATTCTTTACACACTAATTCTGCTGCAATTAACGAATCAGCATCGAGATAAGAGAGAATACTTTCTGCCACATGATCCAATCCTTTTTCTAAGAACATAAAAACGATTTTTTTTTATATATCTCATTTTAACAAAAAAGTTTCAATATAGATACCCACTTGGTAGCAGAGAAATGAAATCTCTCTGTAACATTGGTTTCAGATACGTATTGATGTGTCCATGCTGATAATGACACATTCGCGCCAACAATTGTTCAACAAAGTTGACTTGTTCTGGTTCGCTCCATCTCTCAAACAGTTTCATACAAATTTCCCTCTCTTGTCCATATTGTGTAGACACCCCTGTTGGCAATTCTTTCTTGCGAGTAGGGTCGTACAATATCGTTATTGGATTCTGGAAAACGAAAAACGTGTAAATATTTGCGATTTAATTAAATTTAATTTCTGACCATAAAAATACTTTTTCGTTTACCGAATGCGTATTTATATACTACAAGGAACATGTAAAAAATACTCACATATATTTATTCATTGTATATTTAAATATTTCTTTTAGTACATCTAGATTATGAATTAAACATCATACAAAAATGTGCGTAATCGCAGACCTACTATACGACAAACGTATCTTGAGGTGGAGCGTGGTACCGGGTTCTTGACCTCAGATAGATCACGCTCTCTTGTATGTACAGAACATCGAGAATGCTTGCAGAAATAGATGTTCAAACACGCAATTCGTTCCTTTGATTTATAGCATTTTCTATTATACACGGAGACAATTTATCGGTGAACGCACTCGTTATCAGCAAACACGAGAAATAGAAATCACCGAATATTTACGAATACCGTGAGTAAATCGGATTAGAAAATTTCTTTTAAACGAAAAATTTAATCCACGATTGTCTACGTTCGCAAATCGAGTACTAAAAATTCAATAAAATCGCATTGACGATCATTTCTACTGAAAAAGTATACCGAAGGACCGTGGCCTGCGGTAATCTAATATTTCGTGTCTGACCTACTTGTTACGCTCGCCACCTCTGGAAGCGAAAACCCTTATAATAGACGCATATCTTGTTAAGCGTTCTACAATTAAAACATTCTTTTTTAATTCATAGAGTAATCCATAAACTGTCAAATGTACGAGACCAAGAGAAATGTAATGGTTGGGGTCGTTTTCTTTGCTCGAAGTATCATTTAATACAAATTGATATTGTATAAATGGTGGTACATATAAAATGACCGCTTGTTATCATATATTCAAGATAAAATGCCATTTGAGTATTTTAACAAAATAAAGATACGAGATATTGATTAAAATTCTTTCGGGGACAATTATCATTGAAAATTAAATTAAAATCGTACTAATCCCAACACTCGATGTTCTACATTGCGTATTGCACGCATGGAAATGTGCCTTTAAAATATTATTCGTATATCGTTACATATAACAATGATACGTTCGGATTTATAAATATCCTTGTAAATAGAACGTTTCCTTCTTTAATTTCATACCGTTTAAAATTGGCTTTAGCTTTCCCCTCTACGGAACAAAGCAAAAAATGAAGCTGCCCAGAAACTTAGTAGTAGGGGATTATGCTATTATCACGTGCATACACTACGGCAGAAAACGATCCTTCGGCTCGAGATATCGTGCTCACTCGACTGTAAAAGGTGGCATAGCAACATTGAAGAGTCCTGGCGATCGAGGAGTACCCTCGATCACCTGAAAATGTTTCTCCATGATGCTCTCGGCGTAACGGGATCGCGAACTCGTGTCGAATCTATGTTCTTCGTATTTCTTTGTCTTCGCGTCGTTACGTATTCCGTCTATTTTCTAAAGTTGCCCAGTATTCGAAACATCCGAGTAGCATAAAGCTTGAGCCGTGAACAGAAGTGGGAAAAATTTTATCGGAACAAGAAATAACGTACAAAACCAATATATAATTAAAACTTGAATTTTTATTTAAAGAAGAATTTTGCCCATCTCTGTTCGTCAATTCGAACTAATCGCAATCTTAACGATCGAGTAATTCGATAAAATTCAACTAAGCTTCTTTCGATCGATAACTTCAATTAGATTTTACTACAAAACCAATATATAATTAATAATACTTGAATTTCTATTTGAATAAGAATTTTGCCCATCTCTGTTCGTCAATTCGAACTAATCGCAATCTTAACGATCGAGTAATTCGATAAAATTGAACTAAGCTTCTTTCGATTGATAATTTTAATTAGAACGAAAAAGCTAATGATTTATTTGTTACTCACATAAGCAGTTTGATTCCGGTATCGATATCAAGATAATTATCTGATAATGGTAACGACAAACCACGTTCTTTCGAGTATTTTTTGCTTTTAAATACCTGGAATATTACTGTAGTCCACTTGTGCGAGTATCGTGTTACAAGGGAAAGACAATGAAGTCGCGAAAAGGGAATAATATCTTGAGGTTTTAAAAGTACTTGACAATTAATTGTACAGGTTTGAAATTTTACACACAGTTGATGCTACATTTCTGGATGAGAGAGAATAAAATTCGCCTTTATTTAAAGGAGTAGAATTTACTATTAAAAATGCGTTTGCAACAATAAAGATTTCAAGAATAAAAGTACACAAATTGATATGCACCAAGGTTCGAAAGACTATTGTAAATTTTTTGTCACACTGCATCGCTTGCTTATTGATCTTTGTGTATTTGTTTATTTTTTATGGTAAATTAAGCAAATGCGAAAAATTAAAAACGCGCCGATCGATGCAATATTGAGAAATATAACCTGAATGATGAGTCATTGGCAGAAAATACAAAGGATACCCGTTTTTCGGTCAAGTCATGCTTCTCCCAATAACACAATGCAGATATAGTTAACATCGATGAATTATGGTACACTTTTACCAAGTATACAGAAATCCAATCTTAAAGTAAATATAAACTAGATTTCAAATTCACAAAATTACTGACGCAAGGATTGCAACTTCTTCCCACTTTTTGTATCTTAAACAAAGAGAGTCTCCTCGAGACACATACATCATTATGGTACAACCTTTAATCAAATACATGTATAGATAATTTCTTATGTCCCCTATTAAAATGTCTCATCATTACATATTTTATGTTACCCGCTTATTATATTTCACTTTGATTTCCTATATTTTACAATCTTCTTTTTATAATGGGTAACACAAAGTTGAGTGTGAACAGTTTATATTAATATATCTAAACGTAATTAAGTTAAGAAGCAACAGAACGATATGTACCAAAACTTTAAACTTATTTTTTATAAACTTGACATTTCCTCATCTAGTGATATATCATATCTCAAAAACTAATCAACCGATCAATTTGAAAATTTGATTACATATAATCTAAATATCCAGTTTTTCTCTGAACTAAAATAACCTCGATACGTTACAATATTTTGTATTTTAAAATAAAGCGCAAAATTTTTCCTATTTCTTCAAGTTCGGACGTAAGCTGCGCCCATGTAGAATAATAACATGTTTGTATTTTTTGTTTCCAATTACTGGATGAGACGCAATTGTGTTCGTCGATAAGGATAACATTTTTAATACAGCACCAGATAATATTAATAACTTTTATATTACGAGTGGAAATTGCATAAAAATAGTCATGCAATATCTTCATAAACATATTAATAAGCATACAAAATTCCAGTTTATCATGTCGCGTACGTTTCGAAAAAAATTCTAAACATTGCGAGAAAACCCCCTTAAGCTTAATGAAAGTATAAATTCAAATGCAGATCTTGGTCGATCGTTCCTTATTATTACGAATGTAACAACGTACAGTATCGCCGAGTCGCAAAAGCAATGAAAAAGGGTAGAGGATTGTAAAAGAGGAGAAACAGGAGAAAGAGTGAAGAGGGAGTTAAAACATTGATTATGTAGTATACTATTCTCAGAGTTCGCCAAACCTAAAGATTAGACTTGTGTTTAAGCTGACTTTCTTTTGTTCCGGCAACAAAGACGATTATTGCCGATCAAATTGAGTCATTATAAATTAAATGTTATCGCGTATAATAGCTTTGCATTTTGCGAGCGAAAAGTACTAAGTTTTGCGTTTAAATTGATACTTTTGTACTTATATACAGGCAATATACGCTTTAAATTACGAAATTAATAAATTAATAAAAGATATTAAGCGAACGCCAGTGCGTGAAATGTACAATATAAATACAGCGATTTTGTGACCCAAATTAATGCTAAAGTGTACGAACATTACAGTGCTAGGAGTAACAGCATTCGATGACACGGATAGCACATATCATTTAAGCGAATCATATTTCTGATACATATTTCCTTCGTTCGGTTTAAAGCATGGTAGCGATTGTTTTACCACGAAAATAATTAAGTACGATACAATGTAGACTTTCATCGAGCCGTAATAACTGTCATCGATAGACACACGTAAATATACTTTTGGTAAAAGATTTCAAGAAATAATTACAATCGTCGCCGTGCATGACAGTATACGATCGAACAAACGATGCACATGATATATTTATCCAATTAACGATTCTCGCCATGAGACACATGTGACAAACGTAAGGTTTTTCGGGAATTAAAGCCGATCGCGAAACGTTAGCAAATTTCTCCATCATAAGGAAACATAAGATGGCGGTAGGATGGCGGGTCAAAAATACTAATGTATGAGCGTACCTGAAGATTCGTGTTTGTGTCGTCGATAATCTTATCCGTTTCCATGTTGATCATTTTCACGCGCAACTGGCACGATCTCGTTGATCTAGGTTGCGAGAAACGGGTCAATACGTTGGAACGTTCGTGGAAAGGGATAAAACACCGTTCGAACACTGGCGTTTGATGACTACTCAACACGTCCGACGACGCTCACGAGTCTTCGCCATGTACAGGAAGTTGAGACAACATTTCACCAACACAACAGCTCGTAAATACCTATGTCACTTCACGGTGCCGAGAAACCTGATACAATTGTTAATTTGCACGAAAAAAGTATACTGCGGTATACTTCTTATTCTTGGGAGATATACAAAACGCGATGTTAAGTACTTTGAACAGTTTGCGAGATACTCGGTCGGATTTTGCAATTTAAGAAGATATGTGCAATCAACCGCCAAGTTAAAAAGTTTAGCGAGAAACGCTACACCATCGACTCGACTACTACCCATTGACTGAAATCAACTTGGTGGCGCACCATACGCGATACTTTCAAGATGGCGTTTGGTGCGCAATATATTTATTTATACATATATTTCTGCGCACGTTCCAACGCGCCATTTTAAATGATTAAAGAATCTTCTCTATCAAAATCATTTTATTCGGTAAAACAAATACTTCTTAATGACAGAATGTGAAAGTTTATATTTAACATACATTCATTGGAAATTTATGTATTGATATTATATTCTACATTTATAAATATACATAATTCATGTATAAAAACAAAGCATGTAGTCATTGAGTATTTCAAACTATTATAATTCTCTGAATACCATCGTTTATCCTTTTAAATTATTAATATATTAAATCCATTTGACTTGGTCATTTCTATTTTTTGTATTTTCATGTTGAATTTGAAGAGTAAGTACAGCATATGGTTTATGACATACTTGTGAGTCCAATGGTGGATAATAATGTCTATAGCACATGTACGCCAAAAAATACCCTATTATCGAACCTGCAACCACATCTAAAATTTGAAGTATTAGGAAACTTATTAATACGGCGAAAAGATATGCTTACCTTGCCAATGATGATGATAATCGCACGTTCTACTGAGCGCTATTACAAGAGCAATACAAATTGGTAAAATAAATGCGCATAATTTCCATGTTTGTCCTTTGCCTACTAGGCTAAATGTATGCAGCTTGCCAGCTACATATAATGCAATGAAACCAAAACTTGCAAATGCAACTAAAAATTAAAATCAAAGTTCCTGTAGAAAGCACTGTACACCTCATTTTGCTTTCAAAAGAATACGTACATGAAGAATGTCCACTGGGGAATGATTTTTTTCCATCTCTTATCACTATTGGATTTCCATTACACTTAAAATCTGGATTTGTTTTTCCATCAGGAAAACATCTCCAAAAAAAATCTGGTCTGGGACGACCTATGGAAAAAGTGTACCTAATGTATGTATACATTATTTATTATTTCACAAATAAGATTAATAGTTTTCAAATTCTTACCAACTATAAGTTTTATAATATCTGTAATTACACCATTGAATCCTAATGCTAAAGTTACAGATAATACTGCTTGATAGAAATCAGTTCTGTCTTTATAAACTAAGAAAGCAAGAAAGATCACTATGGCAGGCAGAATAAATACAAGAGGCTAGAAAGATATACAAATTAATAATAAGTAGCTAAAACTTAATTGTAAGCATACAAAAGTTTGGTCACTCATAAAATAGATTACCCATAAGATTATTGTTGGAACATAAGAATCTGTTCTTGGATTTTTATATAACCATAATTCATCCTCATGAATTTTTCTTGTAAATGGTTCTGCTTTTTCTAGTTCACTATTCGTGTAAAGAAAATATATTAGTTTTTTTTCCACAAATATCAATGAGTCATTTTTATATTATAATATTAAATTTTAAATAAAAATGTATACATGTATAAATAAATTGAAGACATTATGTTAACAAATAACATGCTATATTATACATTAAATGAAAACTTACATAAATAATCCTATTAATATAATCCGTAATAATACATCAAACCAAAATCCTGTCAAGAAATCTGTGCCACGTGCAAGAGCCATTACAAATCCGAACAAGTAGCATCAATCATAGTGCACTTATCATATTTATGTAAACGTATATAAACAAGTATATGATGATATAAATCCAAATTATTCATTATACAGGTGTACATGTGAACTGTACATTTGAATGACACTGATTAACAAGAAACCATTCATTGTAAAATTATCTAAAAATGTGCGTTTTCAGTTATTACAAAACTAAAAACAAATAGTTTTGGTATAGTATATTAAGAATTGTATAAAAATCAGTGTTAACCTATCATGTGTAAAATTCTTCAAATAATTCAATTTTTGTAATAGTTAATCAATCATACGTTTACGTAAAGGTATATTCAAACGAAATGTAATATTGGCAATATATCATGGAATACATTACATTTTAACTGCACTATTTTGATTTAGAAGATAACATTCGATTTTATGCTACCTTTGAAAATGATATATTCGATGCTTTAATGCATTAAGGTCGATTCGCACTATAAGTAATGTCAGTCAGAGTCAAGTCAGCAACCATAGGCCGACATTATTGATCTTTATAACCACAGCCGACTCCAGTACTAGCCATGTTAAACAAGAAACATTAAAACATGGTGAGTCTGGTTTTGTACTTAGTAGAAAGAGTATACACCGCTTGTACGTCTCTGTCTATTCGGTGCAAAATTGGACTCTTGCACCATTACTGCCTCTCGTTCAGCTTAGCCAGTACTACAGTCAGGTTATGGTAATACTTAAGTTGCCATTCAAGTAGCATACTGGCATATGTGGTTTATTCTCAAAGATGGCAGCCTCCACATCGTGACAAAGAGTTATAGACCAATATCAAAAGGATCAAAATACATTAATCATTACTTAAAGATCGAAAATCGGGACTGCCTGATTTTATAGATAGAATAATAGAGAAAGAGAGAGAGTGACCAAAGACTTAAGAGCGATGCCAGTAAAATTGTGTATATTTTTCCGAACCGAACGTACTCACAGAACATATCGTAAAGGAGTAGGGGTAGCTTGAATTGAGTCATAAGTCCCTTAAACGGCAAAAATGTGTAATGCCGGGGACTGTTCGCCGCTAATTTATGGTTGTGTTTTCGGGAAAATGTAAATAATAATTATTTCTTTCGTAGTGGACATTTATAAACTGTCAAATATTACATGAGTCATGCATAATGTACCAAGTATCGTAATGGTTCTCGTGAAGATGATATAATTCTCGAATTGTGCGCTAAAACGCTTGTTTCGTTGAGGGAACTGGGTCGATCCCACATTCGAGTTCACGATAGCGTCCTAACCTCTTCCTCAAATTGTATTCTTTGAAAATATTTTTTATCTTTAAACAGATAAACATGATTGATCTTTTAAACGTTTACGAACGATCCTTTTCGAGAGAAACATTTATTATCGATATGTGACAGGGCATGAAACCGTTAATGAAAGATGGTAAGACGCGCATAGTTCGTGATTATGGAGTATGACTCTGCGTCAAGCTGCGAAGGTTGTTTGAGAGATTTTGAAGCATCAGAAGATTTTACACGTTCAAGAGAACCACGAGAAATCGAACATTCGACTTGTAACGCGAATTCAGCACCATGGCGATCTTTGCAAGTTGTCGCTTCGAAGCCGAAGCTCAATCTGGGGACAACAAACAAAAGTCTTTCTTCACAGGTGATGGAATATTATCATAAATATTCTCAAAATACAAATTTAGACCAATACTTTTCTTTGCCTGCGTCTAGTACATCACCAGAGGCCATTAAATATTATTACAGTATATACGAGTTGAATCCTAAACTGAGTGGTAGTAGACAAGACTGTATCGGAGAAGAGTATAATCTACGTTCGTATGGGCCCAAAGAGAGAAGGAGATGGGTAAGGCCCCCTCTTATTGGCCAATCTTCGAGTACAGATTCGTCGACGAGATACGTTCAACCGTTATCGAATCCCAATTCACTGTCGCCTGATCTAAAACATGTTACTTCAGAAACAATTCTGGAAGAGAAGAACGAAAGTCAAGAAACTTTACCAGAAGCCATAGAACGTAAGATCTCTTCTCCAACTTCTAGCATTGCTTCTTACAAACCACTCGAATGGGACAGTGGAGCAGACGTTGGTTATTGTAATATATTACCTCACAATAAACAAAGCAACAAAAAATTAAGTACAATTGAACGTATGGCTTTAGCTAGAGGTTGTTCCGCCGCTTTAAGACTTGATCCCGAAGGTACTACAGAGTCTGGGATTACAGGAAACCTTACGATAGCTCAAAGTAACTTTAAAGCACCCGTTACTCCTGTAGCCAGTTCCACGCTTTTGTTAGGAAATGCTTCGGAATCGGAGAGTGAAATTGAAATCACTCCTATCGTGAAAAATCACTTGCCTGGTATAATAGCAGGAAACAATATAAAGTCCAACGAAAGATCTCTTCCTAAAGACTTCAAGCAACAAGATGCTGTTGCGTTGTATTTTAAAAAAGAGCACAACCATAACACACCTAAAACATTGTTTACATATAAGATACCCTTTACGAAGCATTACGTGGCGCGGAAAGCGGCAAGCAAGGAAAATACAAACAAGGAAAACGTATGTCCGCAGACGTCGCATTTGAAAAAGAGCACGTCGATGAACACGTTAGTTATACCGCCCTCTAAATTAACATTGAAAAGAAGTCAGAGTGAATTGAATCTGTACGTCAGGGATAAAAATAGGGCCGCGTTGCCGCTGATTTTTAACTCTTCGTCGTCGATCGCCACTATTGTAAATAAACCTTCTACTTGTGATAAAGTTATACAAACGAGCCTGAACGCTTACAGTCAGGAATCCGTAGGCGTTCAAGTCTCGGTTTTCGAGGAGGAGAAGCCACCGTTACCAAAGAGAGGAACTAGTTTGCAAAAGAGTACGAACTTGATTTCAAAGAACCCAAAAGGCACATACAAAGTTCCAAATTCGAGGCAAAATCAAGAAGCAAGCGAGACACGCGATGCTGTATCTAACGAACGCGATAAGGAAACAAAATCGCGACGCAGTGGTTCAGAACCGTCGCAAAACGGGTCCGGGACGCAGACGCCTCAGCCCGACGACGCCGAAAATATAACTGGCAAGGCAAACAGCTTCGAATATTTTCCAGGGCACGTTTACGAGAACGTTCCAAACGGAAGCGGTAGCCACGTCTCGTCATCGGATACAGGTAGGTCGCAATCCACTCTACCCAATACGAGTTCTAGCATAAACGAGAAGCTCTGGGGAGACTCGGACAGCTTAGTGAGGGACCTGGAACGAAGCGTAAACATTCTGAAAAGCCTGGTCGACGCTAACAAATGCGACAAGGAAGTGAAGAAAAGACTGTTACATCACGTGGTAAAGAGACTTATAACCGCGAAATACACGGACGACAAGATCGAGCACAATCTGGAGGATAACGTTCCGTGGAACCCGGACGACGCCAGGAACAAAGTCTACAGAACGGAGATACTTCAAGCTCTGACGAAGAAGCACACTACCAGCGACTCGTCGGGTGACTGGAACGCGCACAAGGAAACCGTGCGTGGACGAAACCCTACGGGCAACGCGAGAGGTATCGCGAAAGATATAGCTCTGGAGAGCAGCAGCGACAAGATCGACAAGAACACCGACAGAACAGAGAACGATGGACGGAAAGCGAGGATGGGTCTAAGGTCGGACGATTGTCGTCGAAGCAGCAACACTCTCACCGATCCGGACAAGAGCGAAAGCTCGGAGTGCTTTTTCCCCCAAAGAGGCCGCAAAGGCAACAAAGTGCAGAGCATATTCTGCGCGAAAGAGAGATGCAAAATGTCGCGGGAAGATTCGACGATGACGAATATCACGCCGCCCGATCACAACAGAATGTTGCTGGACGCGGTGGTTAACAACAGAAGAACTGGCAATACGCTTTCGAGCAACAGCGCGGCGGAGCAAGTTGACTGGAGGCTGCTCACGACGCTGTCCGAGAGACAATTCGAGCTGAAGAAGTGCAACAATTCCGATTCCGGGGACTCGAAGTTGGTTAGCTACGCCGAAATGGAAAAGAGGAATCAACTGATCTGGATCACAAACGAGATCAGTCACTTGTCCAATCTGAAGAAATTGTTAGAGGAGCCGCGAAGATTGGAGAGACCGGTCAGGATGTCGCCCAGGAAGCCAAGATCTACGAACTTCAAGCCAAAGTTGGCAGCGTCTGACGCGCGGGCCCATAGACTGGCCAAGGAAGACGACTTCAATTCTATGGGGGAACCGTGGTCGTCGCACTGCAATTTAGCAACGTGTCAGCCGGACAGTAGAACGAACAGCGTGATACAGCGCGTCAGAAAGCGGAACAGCTGCGCTCAAACGGCGACCAACGTCACCGGTGCTCATTCGAAGACCGGCGGTGAGATCGTGTCCGCGTCGAACATGCACAATTCTACGACGAAATTGATAAATACCGGCGTGCAAACGGTCCCCCAGGAAGCGTCCGCGATCCCAACCTTGATACAGTCCGAGATCGTGCATTACATCAAGTGTCCGGCGCATAACGCGATGCATTTCCAGAATAGCTGTAAACGCAACGCGGAAGCTAACCAGTGTCCGAAGCATTGTTCCATTCAGAACGTGGTGGCTGCTTGCGTGCACTGTTTGCAGGAACAAAAGGATCAGTCGAACATGATTAAAATGGCGGACCACTTGCGGGAAGAGAGTCCAGTCGATTCGCAAACGCCGTCGGAACGAATCAACGCCGACAGCACGAGCTCGTCGGAAATGGCTCGACCATGTACGAGCAAGGATGTTAGCCAGTTGAAACAGAAGGAGACTAAGAATCAGATAAACGCCTCGAAATCGAAGCACGCTTGCGATTGCAAACGCGAGAACAAGAGGCCGTTGTCCAAAGGATGCCAAACTTGTTCCATTCCGCAAGGGGCGATGCTGGAATCCAACAACGTCGCGAAGTGCGAGGAATGCCAGAAAAAGATGTTCTACGCGCGGGAAGATACGAATTCGAAAGGGTGTAGCTGCGCTACCGCGTGCGAATGCGAAAAAAATCGATGCGTTTCGAGCTTCGATCAGAACGGTCGCGTCGAGTCGTGCGAGTGCCCGACCGACTGTTCCTGCGAAAACAATCGCGAATCGGAAACCCACCACGCGAAAACGTTCTGCAATTGTCATTCGACTGGAACCAAAGTTCAACAGAACGGTACACGTCACTACGGTCACCGAACGGAAGCAGAAGATCGGCCGACACAGTCACGGTCTTACTGCGTGGCCAACGGGCAAGACAATGAAACTAATCAGCATAAACTGCAAAACAGTCTGAAATGCAATTGCGAGAAAGATTGTTTGTGCAATAACAGAATTGCAAATGGCGGCGAAGAGAAGTTGTACGGCAGAGGCTGCAACAATCTCGTCAAGCTAAATTACGCGGACGAAACGAGCCAACGTTCCAACGACTCTGATAGGGATTGCAAATATTGTCGTCGCTGCGGAGCGATTTGTCAGAACGCAAAGAAATGTAGCTATTATCAAACGTACCCGAAACCGGTCGCGTACGAATTGTCGTTCGCGAAAGAGGACGAACGCAAAAACGATGGCTCGGGCGCGTTGTTGAAAGTGCCATTACCGAATCGTACCGTTAATGGAAATAAAACCGATGGCTGTGCCTGTAATATGATAAAAAAAATTAGTTTGAATAAGAGCTCTCCGCAAAAGAATACATTACAGGTAAATATAGTACTGGTTGATCGTAGAATCATCCTGCAAATTTCGTGCAAACTAACAATTGTGTTTAACGATTCAAGGATTACTTGTCCAGAAACAAAGCGGAATTCGTGAGTAACGCAGAGACGCGTCGGCAGTACATGTCGGAAATATCTCATCTGCGACAGTTGCGCAAGGAGAAACGAATACAGCTGCTGGCGATGGCTAGTACGTCGAGCGTCGTTAAATCATCGAAGGTGTCTTCTAAACCGACAGGTAAAGGCTCGATGTCGCTCGACATAGTCGTTTCATTTGTTTGTAATGTTCAATTTTTATCACACGTTTCTCTTCAGTTTATACACAGAAAAAGGTGAGCGACGAGGATATGAGAGAAAGGCTGAGAAAGCGATATCTTCGATTGAACGAAGTGCGATACAAAAGGCGACAGCAGGAAAAGCAGGAGGAGGCACGGCGTAACAAGCTCATGGCCAAAATCTTTTGTAAAAAGTTACAACAAAAGGTATTGAGAGGCCAAATAGATTTGTCTCAAAGCGTTAGCGTTATATCCAACATGTAATGTTAAAGAGATGTTTGCGTTTGTGTAATTTTAAATAAATTAGCGAATTATGGTCCGACGTTTAGATAAGTCTATAGAGGAACGTACAAACTATTTTGCCTTTTGAATTTAAGGATCATTAAATACAAAGATCTTATTTTAAAACACCTTTACTGTTCTTTGCGATACCGCATAATACACTACTAACATGCGACGTAATGTTTAATTTTTTTAATTTAGGACGTGAAAACTAATAATTATATTATGCATACATGCGGCGTGTGCAGACGAAATGAATCGGTGAAATAGAAAGTTTAACGAACCAAGAGTATCAATCTCCGTAATGTAGTTAAGAATACAAGTATTATAACTCATTGTTCTACAAGATTTGTGCCTAGAGTCTACGGTATTTATATCAAATTTAAAGAAATTTGTCTTGCCAAGATATTTTCATACTAAGAATATATATATATTTAGAAAATGTTGCGCGTACGTTAGATCCGACGCGACGATACGACTGTAAGGAATCTTCATTCTTTTGCGAAACGATGAGGAACTTCTTCGTGACATAGATGCTTCACGTTTTATTGATAAAATGCTTTTGGAGCTTGTCACGCCGAAGAAGCGTTCGATCGAACTAAATCGCACGTTTGTGAGATGCTTTAAAACGACGAAAGTAGTTGTTAGTACCTGAATCACAGTACACAATCCTTTGTTACTCGTAAGACTTAGATAACATAGTCCCTTAGATTTTTTTAATATTTTACCCTTTTGTATGACGATTATATTCGATTGGTTATTCAGAATAAAGTGGATCTGTGCATCAACCATTTTCCTGTTCTCTTACGTCTCGCGTGGCCTCAAATTTTAACTACGCGCCACGCTCGGCAGCAATTATGTCAAAAAAATCGCAAACTCTAGTTCTTTGCATCGGACTCGTGGTATGCAACGCAACTGATTTCACTTTAAACGTTCGATTTTTTATCTCTCGTTCATTGTCCTTGGTTGCTAAACTTATGGACGTTACTAAGGTATTTGTTACCCAGGTGCAATGTTCGATATAAACAATTAACAAAACGTGATAACGTTATAACAAAATACAGGTTGTACAAGTAATATTAAACTGAAATGTTAAAAACGTCCAGCACGAATTTGGTTTTGCAATATTCACTATGCGATTCTTGTAGAGTGCGCACGTTGTAAACTGTAAAAGTAAGGCAAATCGGTCGCAAAATGAAACCTTTTTGTATCTTCAAGGTTTCATGTTTGCGTATTTTTCCTAACATTCGGTGAATTTATTGACAGTTCGCGTTGCAAGACAATGAATAGTTTGAATAAAAAAAGACAGTAACCTTGTTCCAGTAAAGCAACACTGAAATAAAAACCTCTCAACGATATTAGCTTGTGTTCTCCGTATTACTAGTTGCTCTATATAAGAACATTCACGGATTTCGAGACAGTCGGGTTTCCTTTGAAAACGTGAATGTGTCTCGTTTCTACAAACATTTCCGCGGTGTCGTTTACAATATCATTCTTTCCAAGTTTTGTCAACTTTTGAATCGCCTGGAAATCGAGATTTTAAAAGGATGGCTCCACAGCTGGCAACGGACAATGATTTGAATCAGATTCTGAAAGAAACATTTACTACAGAATTTCGCAAAGGCTACATCACCGTGAACGGTGTTTGTTTGCCGGAGAGATTCAACAAATTTTCTCAGGCGATCGAGGATTTTGAAGTGAGAGACGACGATATCTGGGTCTGCAGTTTTCCTAAAACTGGTACATGCTCGTTCGCTTTGTCCAATTTTTTAAAAGAAGAATCGATGATACTAATTAATATAAATCATGCGGCCAGGTACAACATGGACTCAGGAAATGATCTGGTGCATCGCAAATGATTTGGATTTCGAAGGTGCAAAGGTTCTTTTACCTGAAAGATTCCCTTTCTTAGAGTAAGTAAATAGAATGGATTACCTAGGTATCTTCATAAAATGATTATATACGTTTTCGACCAGGCATTCCGTACTTTTCGATTACACCACGATCATGCCCCGCCATCCAGAAGTAAAACTACACCGGTTGGTCTTGGATAGCGTGAACTATGTGAGCAGTCAGATCAGTCCAAGATTCATCAAGACTCATTTGCCTTTTCATTTACTTCCACGTCAGCTTCGAACAGGCAAAAGAAAACCGCGTATCGTCTATGTTGCCAGGAATCCAAAAGACACCTGCGTTTCATATTATCATCATTGCAGATTGATGGAAGGTTATCGTGGCGACTTTAACACTTTTTGTCGTCTTTTTTTGGGTGAAAAACGTATCTAAGCGTACATGCGATAATTACACGCAATAATTTATCCTCTAATGTCAGATAATATGCTCGTTTTTTCCTAGTGTGCTTCACTCCATTTTGGGACCATATTCTTCAGTTTTGGAACAGACGAGCGGATAGTAATGTTCTATTTTTGAAGTACGAAGACTTGAAGTCCGTGAGTATATGGAGATTATAAGAATCGTTGGTTCGATGATTTAAAAATATTTTTTTTTTAATCTAGGACTTGCCTACGGTGATCCAAAAATCGATGATGTTTCTTAATAAAACCATGTCCAACGATCAAGTAAAAGCGCTGTTGGAACATCTCAGTTTTACCAATATGAAATCCAATCCGGCAGTAAACTACGAGGATGCCGTTGAAACGAACAAGAAACTGAAATTAATCGACGTCGACGGCGACTTCATTAGAAGCGGAAAAGTGAATCAGTGGCAGGGAGAAATGCCCGAAAGCATAATCGAACGATTCGATGAGCTGACGAGGGAAAAATTGGCTACGAAAAATTTTTTCTTCTGAATCATGTTGTATAATAAAGATTGCTCTGCAAGGGTTCGACAATTGAATTACAATGTCCTTGATTTCTGTTCGAGGCACCGCAGAACGTTTGGCATGCAAGTTCTGCACAAATCACCGATAGAAGCTTTCGTCGAAGGCGTGACGACGTTCGCGTCGCATCCTCTTTCGATTAAAATGACCGCTGCGTCCCTTTTCCTCGACAAAATTGCTATCTGGAGAGCAGTGAAACCTGCGTTGTCGCGTGCATCGATCTCAGCACCACGGTCCAACAAAAGCGACACGATATCCAAATTTGAAAGGTACACTGAGCAAACGAAGCCTTCGTGAGAATCGGGCGTATCGTTTTTCCCATGATTTTACTTACCGGATATCATGAGCGGCGTTCGTCCTTGAAAATTTTGCTGATTTACGGAAACGCCAGAGTCTAACAAAAATATTACGTTTTGCAATCGTTCTCCGACGATGGCGTATGAGAGACAAGTCCAGCCTCTGCTACGAGTTAACACTTTTTAAACTGAAAATCGATATAAATTCTTGCTTAAAATGTTTACGCCTTACGTGTCCGTTTTTTGAAGGTCCGCGCCCTTTTTCAAAAGCGTCTGCAATATCTCCGGGTTTCTCGAAACGAAAGAAGCATACATGAGAGCCGTTCTCCCGCAAGGCTGCGTGATCGTATCGTCCAAAGTCGTTAAATTCTTTTCCAACAAAAGCGATAAAATTTGCGGATCGCCGCGATCGATGGCCGCTGTCAGAGGCGTTTTCAAACTTGGCGTTGGGTAATTCAAATCTAACGATTGACTGCAATTTCGATGGTAAACGTCAACGGTACCGAACGCTTATAAACAAGTACTCACTTCTTCGCGAGGAAGTCTTTGATTTGTTTGAAGTTGGCGAACCTAAGGAGCCACATGAATCGTTCCTCGAGCGAATCTGAGAAAGATAATTAATTAGAAAACGCAATTGGATAGAATCTGTCAATGCGCGTAATGTTTTTACCGTTTCGTTCACAATTGAATATTGTTCCCGACATAGGCGATACGATAACAAAGTATAAATGTTTGAACTTGTACGAGAACTGGCTACGAGTCGGTTCTGAATCGATCAAACATCGCGTTGCCTCCAAGCATTTCGTAATAATTTACAATAACAGTATATATATGTATATATCAACGATTTGTTTGCATCATCGTTTGAAATTGTCGAAAAATTTAACATGTCTTCAAAATTGATTTCCTTTTTCAACAGATACTCTGAAATAAAATGAGACATCCTCTGCGAGCGGTGCGCTTCTTGCTCCTTCGTCCACTTCTCTATTTTCCTTCTCCAGCGCGCATTCCGTGTTAGTGACCACCGGAAGGACGAAAGTCCGATGACACTGTCCCTCGTTCCTGACGCGGCGAGAAGGCCTGCGTAAACTCGTGCGTGGACATTGAATCATACCGAATCGAGCCACCTCCAGAACACGCACACTTTCTCTTCGAGGCGGGAACACGTGCCAAGGTGGCTGGAGAGCGGTATACTAACCGTTTGGACAACCCAAGTCTACTTTCTAGAGACACAGAAGTGTTCGGAGCAAGTCGGAATCGCGTCCATTGCAGCGCGTACCTGTTGCTTTTTTCTTCAAGGCTTTGTCTCGGCGTTTCTCAAAGGAACTTTGGTGCCTCGCGCGTCCTGCGACGAACGGAACCGAAGTCGAACCGTTTGGAAACAATTTCGCAAGTGTTCTCGACGACCGAAGGAAGATGAAGCGATGGCAGATGTTACTAGGAGGTGGATAACGCGTGTTTTCGTGACGGTTTTGGCATGTGTTCTGTTCTCTGACCACGGTAAGTTTTTCTGGAGCATTCGACCCACGAGAAAGTATCGTACAATGTTTCTTTGCTCGGCGTTCGAGTCTTGTACGCATCAGGAGTTATTGCGGCTAGTTTTTAGCGATTTATAAATCATCGAATGCATCGATATTACACTTAATTCGTAACAATATATTTATCAGACATATGATCGACACGCCTATTGAATATGTAGACGTTTTGGTGATTCAGTTATTCGACCGTTAACGACAGAACGGTACATTCGTCTAGAATTAAACGGGAATTCTACGCAGGAATGCAGTTAGAATGCAGGAACGGTGATATCTGGTTCTCGCGCTCGGTCTCGTTTTTTTCCTTTTCCGATCGTGATACGGAACAAAGAACTCCTGACTCGCAATTCACGACTCGACCACGGCTGTAGCTGGATTCGACAATTTCTAACAACCACAAAGACACAAAAATATAAATAAAGGCATAAATCACGATGATCGATAGGTACCGCCGAACAGGACGGCGAAGAGTACAAGGGCAAGTACCTGGGAAAGCTGAACGCGTATCATCATCAAGTTTCTGGCGACGTTTACGTGGTCGACGAATATACGTTGCTGCTGACGTCCTTCAGCTACGATGGCAACGGGGCCGACACCTTCTTCTGGGCTGGCGCATCCAATCGACCAGGTCCTCAGGGTTTCATTGTTCCAGACGAGTGGGGCAAGTCAGTTCGCTTTGGTAAAATAGCACAGAACAAGCTCTTTAATTCTCATAGACTAAAATGTATATCTCTGTTCCAGAACGAACATTCTCGATCGGTATTTCAACAAAGACTTTACTCTCACGTTACCGGACAATAAGAAAGTAACGGACATCAAATGGTTCGCTGTTTACGACCTGGGAAGTCAGGTACTGCGTAACGATATTTTTTTTTTTAACTTTTTAATGTAGAAGAAAGTTTATCGTTCATTTGTTACAGAATACGTTCGGTGACGTGTACATTCCCGAGGAGTTTGACCCACCCACGCCTCAGAAGATCTCCCAATTAACGAAACGATCGCACGGGGTATCCTCCGAATCTATCGTGATCGTGGACTCGAAGACAATAAAAATACCAGAATTCACGTACGATGGCCAGGGAACGGACACGTACTTTTGGGTGGGACTTGGCCCGCAGCCTTCCAGCAAAGGGATCAAAGTTCCCGACGAGTATGGCTAGTGAGTACAGAGTAACCCGAAAAATTGAATCACGTTAAAGTTTACAAGAGCAACGAATTTCTTTTCGTGCACCATCAGTCTGGATCCGATTCGCGTGTACGAAGGAGAAGATATACTCATTCAACTGCCAGGAGACATGACAGTTTTCAACATCGATTGGTTGAGCGTGTTCGACGTGAAAAGTAAATCGAATTACGGTTCCGTTATCATTCCGGACGGTCTGAACGTGCCGCCTTCCCTCGTAAAAGTAACAAATCGTTTCAATCTCTTATTATCGCTTACACGGTTAGAACCGGAAGTACTATTGTACAATCAATCAAAGTACAGGTGATCAAGCACACGCAGACTCTGCCGAATTGCATCCAACTCCATAAAAAGTTCCAAGTCAGCTGGGAGATCTTTGGTCCTCAGATCACTGTCCAGCTAGCTGGTCAAGTCGGTGAGTGTAGTCCGGTATTTCGTTTTACTTTTTAACGTCGCTATTAATATTGTACGATAAAACGATTCTCAGACGAAAACGAGTATATGTCGTTCGGTCTGTCCGGCTCGGAAACATCCAGCCAGATGGAAGGTGCGGACGTTGTGGTAGCTTACATGGATGGGACCAGAGGCTACGCGCGAGATTACAACATCACCGCGAAAGCACCGGTACGTAAATGCAAATGATGTTTAATACAAGTTTGTAGCTGGCATAATTCTTCCCTTGGTTCACGAACAGTGCGGAAAAGTTCTCGGTCAGTATAGAGGAGTCTGCAGGGATGAACTGTTCGGTGGTTTAGACAACAATCAATTGTACACCGCTGTAAGAGAAGATGGGATCAACGTCATCACCTACAGACGTACGCTCAACTCGTGTAAGTGAACGGTTTATATTTCAAGAAATAAAAGCGTAAAGATGAATTGTATCGAGTATTTTATATTCACAGCCGATCCAGGAGACAAAGAGTATCCCACGGATCGACCAGTTTACGTGGTATGGTCTTTAGGCAGATTGGATAAAAATAAAGAACCAACCTTTCACGACTTGTATCCCAAAAGCAACTTGAAGGTGGAATTAGTCCGTCAGGAACCAGAGAACACGTGCATGGACTTTACGGAGAATAATCAAAAGTTGATGTGAGTAACAGAAGCAATGGTTTTTAATCTAACTATATTGTTATTCCTTCATCCTGATGTTCCTTTGTCAGAGAACCTTGGGAGAAGGCGGAAATATTTGACAGAAGTATCCGAACCTTCAAGGCCACGATTGGTCCGGCTGGAGGGAAAAAGGGTTATCAAGGAATGACAGGTACTGTAACGACGATAGAAAAGATTAATCGGTGATACAAATAGCATAATAGTATATAAATAGAATCCTACATTCCGTAGGACAAACGTCCACGGGTTTGGCATGGTACATCCAGGGTCAACTCGTGCCAGAATTATACCTTCGTCGAGGATTGACTTACAATTTCCACGTTCACGGTGGGAACAATCCTCACAGCCCAAACTTGTATCATCCGTTGATTATAACCGACGAACCACACGGTGGATACGATAGGCTCAGCGATGCTGCACAGAGTAGAGTCAGAGTACTCGCCGGTGTTGAATTCACCAGACGAGGTCAACCAAGACCAACCGCAGGTTTGTAGAACAGCCTATCGAATCGTGATCCGTTAAAATGAAAAAGGAATTACTATTAAATCGAGCAACGTTTACAGTTGGTCCGCTTTGCTTGAGTAAACACAATGGACGAGATAGAAGATTGGACGATGACTTTCCAACGTTTAAACATTTCAACAGAACACTGACGTATGTGTGCGAACCAGGCAAGTAGATTATCTCGTTACAAATTTTCAAGTTTGTTCAAAATGTTCAAACGTTACAATTGTTTTAATAGGGGAAGGTGGAGTCTTGGAAGTTACACCGAACTCCACGTGGCCGGACATTGTTTATTATAATTCGTTTACTCACGCGAACATGGGCTGGAAAATACACGTGGTGGATGCATACTTGAGGAACGTCGCTGTCACGCGAAAGTTGTCGTTGCTCGCGGGAATGATGGCTGTGTTTTTTCGTTTGTTACAAAATTAGATATAAGTTAATGCAATTAGTCGCTCTTCCTCGCTTTGTGAATATAAACTGACTGAGAAAAAAAGAGTTTAATCACGATAACGTAGAGTACTTAGTTCCTGAGGACCTGATCGAAAACGAAGAGTAATCGACGTACGTGGAATTAAATGTTAACATCATTAAGTATCCATAAACGAAACTATTGGATACTATCTGCATGAGATTACAAAATTATTCCATTTTTTCTATTTAATAATGACACTTTTAAATGTTGAACTTATGAATGTGCATTTTTTTAATTAAAAAACAAAAGTACTAATATCTTCTGTTTAATAGTTCGTTTTTATAGCACCCTGAAAATCCACACAATTTTAGCTAGTTAACTGTAGTACATCTCCTTAATTTCATTCATCCCATAAATGAATTTAGTTCTCAAATATGAATTATATAAGATTGTGTATTATTAAAATCTTATATAATTCGTAAAGTTTACTTTGTTTGTTTCATTCCAAGATATTATCTGTATTAGAGGTTGCCCTGCAACATCTGGTATGTCTAAGCATGCTCCATAGTTTAATAACAATTTTATCAAATGTGCTAACCAAGAAATAATAAGACTTTATATTCTTTATAATCGTATGATGAAATTAAATTTAAATAATTAATATTTTACATGCTCTATATTTATTATTTACAGATTTTTACCTAAGACTAATGCCAAAATATATAGGACTGCTGCTAGTACGGATTAAGCAGGTTCTATGAAATTTACTTTAGAAACACAGGGATGTAAAAGCTTATCTTTAAATACTGTGGCATTAGAATTTTATTTAATTAGTTCCCAATCTAGATTTTGTCGTTTCTATTAGTAAATAAATAAGATGTATCGTACATTTCATGATTTCTAGGTAATTATTTTGATGTAATGTATGAACTAGATGTATGTGCAGAGAAATAAACATATTAAATGAAATAAGAATAGAAACAATTATACAAGTTCTGTTGACATCAGCCCTATGAAACATCAAACATTTAACTGGAAGTTGACCAGAAACTGTTGCATATCATAATAGAGTAACATAATGTATAGGTTGACTGTTATTGATCTCATATTTTTTGAAATCTGAAGAAAAAATCTAAATAGTATATTCATGTTGTGTCTCATTGTTGACCAATATAAATTATGACACCCTTCTTGTTTATACCTTTGTATCTTTTTTCCAACAAAACAAAAGAATCAAGTTGGTTAATTTTGATGCTTAGAAAATAAAATAAATTAGTGCCTCTTCTTCGTAGGGTATTATAATCGGAAAGATTCTGACGTGTATGCGAAAGGTATTGAAGAGAAAGACATTGTAGGAATAAAATTCATTACCATTGAAATGACGAATGAGATGCAAAGTGGACAACACACGATGTGTATCATAACCAGGGGATTCGTAAGAATTGGGCAGAACGGTTCGAGTATTTAAATTGTTAAAAGGCAAACTTTCTTACGGCATAAATGTCGGTCGACCAAAAATTAATACGAATGGTAGAAAACAATCGATGAACCGTATCATTAGAATTCAAGTTGTTACGTGACGTACCTATTGGCGTAGGAGCAAACAAAGTTTGATTTTAAATTTCGAATTACGTCCTTACAATCTATCATAGAAGTATATTTGCTTTCGTTCCGAATTCGAAAAAATAACGGTAAAATTGTGTCGTGTAAGTTTGTTACGTGATTTCTATCGATGTGAGTATCGAATTGGTTTTTTCCTTGGATAGAATGCATCAACTTTCTCCGAAAGTGAAATCTCACCGAACGAGAAAGTTAATAACATTGAAATATTATAATTTGTAAATGTATGATAAACACTCCGTGACTGTCGCCACACTTATGAATTGCGTACCATGAATCATAGGCGGTCGAAACATTTATGGAACTTTTCTAATAGGTTCCGTTATAAATTGGAATAAATTTTAATAAATCCTGAATTACGTGGATTATGTTGTTCGAACTATTAAAAAAAAAATAATTATATACAGTGATGGAATGCTGTAAGCTTTCTTCGTTTAGAAAGTTGCTCAATTTAACCCAGATCTAATCCAGGCTAGAGAAAAAAATCTATCTTATAATTTCTCGTAATGGAATACAACGAACTAAATCAATGTTAGTTGATTCTTTCGTTAATGTACATGTACATACATGTACATCGAACGATGTACGTGAATAAAACGTTATAAACGTATATGTACGTTTACACAGTAAGATTCAGGAACTGAAAGTTGCTTTGACTAAAAAAGGAAAAAGTGTTGAATTGTGTTCGTGGCGAAGAGACGAGATTAAGTTCGTGGACATCATTTAGTCGCTGGCTATAGCCGCAACAGCATCTCATCCGACGCTGAAAATCTTCAAACATTAAGTGAGTGATCGTTTGACACAATCGTACGAATACGTGCAAACTGTTACGCTCATTCTCGCACGTACAAATAATAATTATTCGCAGTGGATAAAAAACCAATTAATTTCGCTACCATCGAGGGTGATGTGGGAGCAAGACTGGACAAGATGTTCGGCGTGAAATCCAGTTTCTTGAGGGTGGAACCGAGCCATTGTTTATTGCCACCCCATTTCGTCTTTTACGGAACGAAGATACGGGACATGGAAATTTATGAGGACGACGTGTGGATGGTTTCGTATCCGAGAACTGGTAAATTCCATTGTTTTGTGCTTTTATGTATTCTCGAATATTTATTCTTGTTTACGAATCGTAGGCAGCCATTGGGCACAGGAGATGGTGTGGTGCATTGGGAACGATTTCGATTTCGAAAACGCGCGAACTTTACTAGTCGTACGTAATCCGTTACTCGAGTGAGTTTCAATTTAACAATTGCAAATAAACATCTTTTAATCGTAAAGATAATAACTTGAAACGTTGTTCAGGGCCTCGTGTCTGATGGTCTCAGGAGATTATGTTGAATGGTTCGCGAAGCTGGGCGATTCGGTCGAGAACGTTGCAAAGATGCCACGAACAAGATATGTCAAGTCTCATCTCCCTTTGGACTTGTTGCCACAGCAAATCCACGAAAAGAAACCAAAAGTACGGGGAAAATTTTAATGGGAGATCTTAGAGACCAAAATAAGACGAAAATCAAGAATACCAATTTGTCGATTTAGGCTTCGTTAAAAAGTTATTAATGTTTGAAGTTCCCGTTGTAGAACGGCAATCTGCAAACACTGCCATTCTTCCACGGGAAGAAGGCCCAGCGTGTTTACATCCCCACTCCTGTTGCAGTCCGCTGACTCACAGTATTGGTCGAAAACGGTAACGAAGATCGGTGACAGCCAATCAGCGAATTGCAGCAAGAGTGGGGATGTAAACACGCTGTGATCCTAGTGGTTCTCATTCACAAAACTGTAAGACTGTCGATACGCCAGTAAATAGAGTTTCTCATGCTGCGTGAGAACCACTATCGCATGCGCACAGCTGTTCGCAGATTGTCGTTATACAAGCGAAACTTTAAACGTTAATAACTTTTTAATGAAGCCTCCATCAAAAAATTGGTATTCTTAATTTTCGTCTTATTTTGGCCTCTAGAATCACCCATTAAAATTTTTCCCAGAGGTGATCGAACACCTGTATAGTAAGAGAAAGTACATAGTTATCATATAATTACGTTAACGGCGTGAACGTTTCAGATCATCTACGTCGCTAGGAATCCAAAGGACACTTGTGTCAGCTTTTATCATTTCTGTAGGATGTTCCACAATATCACGGGTAGCTTCGAGGATTTTGCTGAATTGTTCCTCGAGGACAGTGGTACGTATAAAATTGCGCGTTACATTATATTTCTTTAGTTTTTAACATTATTATTATTTAAGCACCGATGTGTCCGTTTTGGAATCACGTGCTACAGTTTTGGGCGATGAGAAACAACGATAACGTACTGTTTCTAACATACGAGGAAATGAAAAAGGTAAAGTAGAGCTTTCCGTGGAATTTCGTTGGCGAAGAATAATTGGGTTATTTTAAATAATTATTTAGAATAATTCGAAATATTTGTTAGAATCAAACGGCGGTGATCAAGAAAACGGCGAAATTCTTAGGGAAAAACGTGACGGACGAGCAAATCACCGATCTCAGTGAACACCTGAAATTCTCAAAAATGGCGGCAAATCCTGCCATAAACTTGGAGCACATTTTGCCGAAAAAAAATGTTTCGGAAGACGAGAAGTTTATAAGGAAAGGCAAAGTCGGTGATTGGAAAAATTATATGTCCGAGGAATTGTCACAAAGGTTCGACGAGTGGACTGAGAAGCATCTACGTAACAGTGGTTGTGACTTTGACAGAGAGATAATCTCTTACGATGAAAAAAGATCCGTCAATTAAAATGTATATAGCTATTGACAATAGACTTTGCACGGGATCCATATGTAAGATAATTGTTACCGCATTAGTCATTATCAATCTATTACAAATGTATCATTAAACTTGTACGTGTACACGCGTTCTTATTGTATATACGTATCTTTGTTAAAAAAAATATATTAGAAGGGTGACAAGGTGAATCCATAACGTATCCTTAGTGACTGCGAATTAGCGCCACTTATTTCTTTATTAAGGCTACTGGTTGGACACGTTCCTACATAGTATAAGACCGGTTTCCTATTAATGAGCAATGATCCTTAGTCATTTAGATTCCTATGTACAATTCTAGATAATCTGAGATTATCTATAGAATGAAACTGTGTTTAGATTATCTGCAAGAGTTTCTACGTCGCGAATCTACTTGTTCATGAGTACTAGGTTCGAGGTTCGCGCCGAATTTTCGCATTCAACGTTTCCACGCGCACGACGTTGTATGTCAAGTAAAGATGGCGTTGAGTTGTGTTGTGTCAGGTGTTTAAAGTTCCTTTAAAATCCCGTTGGAATCTGACATTCCACACGGCCGTGACACTTTGCTCTGTTATTTGCACTGCTCTTGGCCTTATCGAAGATCATTAAGTGAAAAAAAGAAGCAGTGGTGTCAGGAGTCACGTGTAATATCGCTCACTAGTAGCATTTCTGGGCTTAACCTTAGCTTTCTCAATGCTAAATGATTCTTTTTCGGATAGCCATAAAATTTTGAAGAATCAACGTTGATGCTGTTTAATTCGTTAAAGAAAAGATTGTGAAGTTTTATTGATCGATCCAGATTCACTATCAACAACGATCGTTCGTATTGTATAACAAAAGGGACGACTACACAAAGCTTCATGAATTTCATTTTCGAATACCGTCCTTCCGAGTTTCGTTCATAAATTGGTAAAACATCGTTCATAAGGTGTCGAATATATTGGGTTGAATGCTGGTAAAATTCACACCTGGGTGAAATGCCTAAAATAAAAACCAGGCAACCAAACAGTTTGTGGTTAAGGCAACGCGAATTAGGCATAAAGTTTCCTCTGGGACATGCCGATCGCTTTCACAAAACTCTTTATTCTTCGATTCAGCCTGTTGCTTCGTGGGATCATGCATTGTCTACCGATCCTCATGGAGGAGTTTTTAACCTAGAATACTCACCTGATGGGTTAGTTTGTATAAGTTGCTGGTTCTTTGATTTTATTTAAATATTATACCTGTTACTAACACGTGTATTTTTGTTGTTTTGCAGTTCCCTACTGTTAGCAGCATGCGAGAGGAAGACCATTTTAATGTTTGATCCCTTGACAAGGAGATTAATCCAGGCGATAGAAAATGCTCACAATGATTGTGTCAATTGTGTCAGGTATGTATAAAGTACTTACAAACAGCATTTTATTAACGTTTAATTCTAATTTTCTTCTGCAATAGATTTTTGGATCAAAGTATATTCGCAACATGTTCGGATGATAGTACAGTTGCTCTTTGGGATGCTAGAAATTTAAAGCATAGAATGAGAAAACTTTATGGACATTCAAATTGGGTTAAGAATATAGAATACAGTCCT
The DNA here is from genome assembly GCF_051014445.1 of Colletes latitarsis. NCBI lineage: Eukaryota > Metazoa > Arthropoda > Insecta > Hymenoptera > Colletidae > Colletes > Colletes latitarsis. The sequence continues at coordinate 30,352,987 of NC_135143.1, forward strand.
AAAGATAGTTTATTACTTACAAGCGGATTCGACGGTAGCATATACACTTGGGACCTTAATACTTTTACTGAAAATAGTATTTTATCTAATCGTGTGTTTCATACAAATGGACTGATGCGAACTAGATTAAACCCAGATGCTAGCAAGATGTTAATGAGTACCACTTCTGGGTACCTCATTATTATACACAATCTTAAATTAAGAACATTATCTCAAGACCTAGCAGGATTTAGAGTGCGTTCAGTTTTCAAGTTAAACGATTTATATTTTTTTATATGCGTCGCGTGAAATAACAGTTGATTTTTATTCCAGCCAAATATGTACCGATTGATGCAATCGTCCCAAACAACAATACCAAATTTGGAGAATTTCACGCATCTCTTTTCCCAATCTCGTATATACAATAGAGTAGAATTTGTAACAGATTTCCCTGTTGGCGACAATGCAGACATAATATCGAGTTTGCAAGTGCATCCTCAGGGTTGGTGCGCTTTGTCTAGAAATGTTAGTAACGGGGAAGAGTCTGAGGTTAGTTTCAATGTGATCATTGACGCGATACGTTCTGTTTCTCGTATGTTTTTCCAATGTGTCTTGATTATTCGTTACAGTGGACCTGTGTACACGATATACAAGAGCGTGACGTGTCCAGTTCAGAGGATGAGACAAAAGAAGGGGAAGAAATGACGACCCAGTTCGACGATGTGATCGTCCACGGATTTGAAGATTTTCAACAACCGCAACCCTCACGTTCAGGTATAACATCCCCGTCCTTAATAGAAAGTTCAAATCGCGTCAGAGTAGTTCACACCATGTCTGACGGGAGATCGAATTCGCTCGGATCGTCGGATAATGGGCAAGCTACCAGGCCCTCGAGAACCGGTTGGCAATCGACGTTTCGCAGAGCGTCACTGTCACAATCGAGGAACTCGCGTTCAGATAGAAACGCGACAAGAGCGAGTCTCGGCGCAGTCGAGATCAGTTCGAGTTCCGGGTCATCCAACTCTCGAGTGAGCGCGGACAGAGACGATGCCAGGCAAGAAGACGTGCATTATGTCAGCGAGAACGAAAACATGCTCGACGACAGGTCTCCGAGACCACACTCTCATCTGAACTACTTAAGACAGCGTAATAGGATCGACAATTTCTCTACGGGTAACATAGAATTGCACGTGAGCACAACGGACATCTGGGAGGCGCACGTGGCGATCAGGGAGGCTAGGCTTAGAAGGGAAAGGGATTGGCTTTCTAGATCGAGCAACAATACAGTGGTCATTATCGGTGATAGGACCAGGGTTCAAAATCAGAACAGACAGATTCAGCAAACGATGTACGCCATCCCAAGGAATCCTATGATTCACCAAAATACACCTAGGTTAACGCATTACATAGAGGAGCCGAACGTGGGCCCTGGTTACATCAAAGAATTGTGTTTCTCCGCCGATGGTCGATTGATATGTTCGCCGTTCGGGTACGGTGTACGATTGTTGGCATTTTCCAGCGACTGTTCGGAGTTATCAAATTGTGTACCTCCCTTTAACGAATCCGTGCAGCTGCACGAGCTGGCGACAAACGTCAGCCACTCTGGAATCGTGGTTAGTACGAAATTTTCTCCAAGGCATTGTTTACTCGTGTCTGGCTGCCTTAGGGGAAAGATAGTTTGGCACGAGCCAGTAATTTAGAAACATCGATTCGATTTTGCGATATAGAGTCCTTTTTTTAGGACACAAGTCTCTATGATATATTGTATATACATATATGTATACATACATATATTTGCCGTTTTTGTTTTCGTTTCTTTTTTTTTTTTTTTATATAAGATCGATAGCATGCAGTTAAAATTTTTCCTAAGTATATACTTTTTGATAAATCTTGTTTCTTTTGTAGCATATCTTGTTGAAAGTATGATTCATCAGGAATCCGATATTTTATATGTATAATAAGCTAGATCTTTTCGTCAAAGTATCGTACGACCACGCGTCGATATTTTTACTCGAGGTACAAAAGAAATACGGTGAAACCAAACGTAGAAATAATTTTTTCAGAATTATGTTTCAATGATGATTAAAAAAAAAAACCACCAACAATCATGAAGCTATTTTAAGTACCATTTAACGAGAGGATTATTCATCTTGCATGTTTCAAGCTGCGATCGCGGAAGAATTTTTTTTTTTTTACGAAGGTTAGAAGATATTCGTATTCAATGTGAAATATCTCGATAACAATTTTATGGCAGAGTACTTCTTTTTTGTATCACTATGGAGCACAATGAGCAAGCAGTTATTTTAACCTGTATCTCAGAAACATTCCTACAACAGAATTGTAAATACTTTCGTAGAACGATCGTGCTGTTGTTTGCGAATTGGAATTATAATATTTCGTATAACCTACATACGCAGCTGAGACTAACTTGCTTCCATTTGTCTTCAATTAGTTCTTTCGACCGATCACGCTTTATTTTGCAAAGTTTCGACCAACGATCATAAAGGAGTAGATTTAAGAGAAGGAGTAACAATAGTTCAAAGTCGTTCTCCGTTCGTATCATTTCTAATAGTCGTTTGTCGCGAATTTAGAGATAAATAACGAACGATGAAACGATCATTGAAAAAAAAGAATTCAACCTTGTCGAAGAACGTATCCTTGGGCGTAATCGTTAGTATTAAATGTATTAGCCGCGTAATCGCGTGACTAGTTGTAAGCACGATAATTCAACGTAATCGAATTCGCATTGTTGACTTGCCGTTAATCGATGCGACTCGAAACTTTGCTGGCAATAAATCGTTTCGGTGACACGAATCTCGAACATGGAAAAAAGGAAGGAACATGGTAAGAAACAAAGTACAGACGCTTTTAATTCGAGTAACGAAAACACTGTTGCATATAGGGTCGACAAATTCAATGCAAATAGAAGAGAATAATCGTTAGGAGGAAATGAGCAGCAATGTATATTCAAGTGTGTAGTTTCTTTTCTTCCTAATAGTCGTTCGCGGACCCAAGACACGTCAGTTATCCGAGCAAATTTCTAAACGTTAAGGGCGGGAACAAATCCTATAACATATGTAAATATATCGTCGACTTAGATACGTGTAATAACAAAAAATACGACGACGTCCGCGTTTGTGAGGATGCATCCACTTTCAGGCGAAGAGGATGAGTCATGAGTGAAGGTTGTGAAAGATTTGGGATGTCGTGCGATTGTTTATTGAAATGGTTTCAATTTATTTTTCGATCGAATGTTCAAACGTCATACCATTCCTATCGCGAGGAGAACCGAGCTACTTGCAAATCGAAAGCGTCAAGATTCATAATGCGAACTTTTTTAACGATCTTAAACGGTGTAAATTTCGTCGCGTACCGTCGATAAGGTTAGAATTACGAATGGTACGTCGATCTTGAATGCAAATGCGGATTCGTCAGCGTCTTCCTATTTCATCGTGGAACGTGCGATTGTTCACCCGATATCAGATTTATTCTTGATCACCGCCACTTCTAGTTGACAATTTTTTTTTTTTCTTTTTTTCGAAGTAATTAGCGACCGTCTGGATCGTCGCACGTACGCTCTTATATTATCACTATACGATCGTGTACAGTAGTTAGTGTGCTGATTGTTTTGTAAGATTTCTTTGTTTCTTTTTTTCTATACAATAAACTATTGCTTAACGTCCGACGTGTGCCCCCGCATTGAATTTCCCTATTGTCGTCGGCGATCGTTTAACATAGTTTCTGTGGATATTTACGCGTAGTTGACAAGGAAATTGACACTTACGTCGAAAATGGTCGCGCATGCTATACGAGTTAGTCACGATTCCCCTTTGTTTCAACAAGGAACTGCGTCGCGCCATTTCTGGAATTTCTTTCATCGTAGTTGCCTATTGGCCACAATTATTTTCGATGCTGTGTCTCTGTAAGTGACAGTGTTTGATCAGAGAATAACTGTTGGGTGATATCGCGTGTCTGACGAACTTGTACGATAAAGGGTTAATAACTCGTTAATAAATAGCTACAATACGCTCAATGCTCAATATTAGTCGATCTTTTGTTTTATTTAACTTTGTCATCGATCATAGAGTATAATAGAACTGTCGTGATACGCGGCCTGTAACCATTTTGTATACGTACATATATATAGCAAACATCAGCGCACTGATTTCTATACATATATAGAAATTGGTGGCTTTAAATAAACATACGCACACCTCCTTGTATCTTCATGTACTGACTCACCTTCGCGACTACGTTTTATCTAGCGGGTGTAATCTTAACGTTGATCTCCAGCAGATGGCGCTTCGATGGTACGAAAATTTTCTCCCAAAATACGTTTATGCATAGGGTTTTTTTAATTTCAAAATACCTCTTTGCGGTCATCAGAGTAATAATCTTTAATATATTCAACGAGTGACAAATTGAGGATCGATTTCAACAAAAACTTTGTCATATTTAGAAAAACGAATATCTTTGTAAACCTATCTCACGTCGCCAATTGTAAACAAATTTTACAATTTCCAATTTACACGGAAAGACAGATATATTTGCAGAAAATTCATAAAATTAAGTTTTCCCTATGAGTAGACTCTGTTAAATGTCATAATTTTAATATTTAACGTGAAAATGATGTTTCGTGAATTTACCACTCGACACGTTTATTCGAGACACTCGATACCAACAGATGGCGACACAAATTCCGATTTTCGTAACGTTTTACTTTGTGTAGCATTTTTTTAATCACAGAAGCTATCTTTTTACTCATAAAGAATTCTATATTTCAACCGATTTCTACGATGGATCGCAGGTTTTGTGATATAAGCGAAGCACATCGTTCTAGATTATTAAAGATAGATAGAGGCAGGTCGTCAACGAAACGGTCGTTCGATCAGAGTGCAGAAATGAAGTGTAATATACGATTATAATCCAACGTAAAACGCGCGTGTGGCTAATTATCGAAGATAAAAAAGCAGTTTATGTAATTGCGTCTCGTAATTACAGGCCGATACCGAGCGGATGATTCGATAACCTCATCGGCCGGTTTTAGTAATGTTAAGAATTTTTGCCCGGTCGAATTGCGGTTGAAATCGGAGCGGCTCGCATTCCAAGATGGTTTCAGTGGAACAGCGATGTGCGACCAGTGATATTAGCGATAATAAGAAGAGCAAAAAAAAGAAGAGATTTTAAAAGGCTCTTAAAAGGGAACGAGATCAAGGACCGAAGACACACACCTTCCGGCTGTTGATTGACACCGATTTATTTTACTTAGCCTCTCGTTCATGTTTCCGGAAATTCAATAGCTGGAGCAATCGCGGATAAATTTTTTAGCAGGTAGTTCAGTTTTTAATATCTCAAATTACGGTTTATTGATTCAATGTCTAACACATTCAGTTTAATTATTATCGATTTTTATGAATGAATTATTGACAAATTCTGATCAAGCATGAATTTTGCTTTTTAATTCCTTTTTTGCTCTTTCGATCTGCGATCATAAAACGTGAAGCTAATTTGAGGTTATAGCATCTCGAATAATTTTCGAATATTTGATATTTTTTTTGCGATATTGAATTTTAATCATAATATATAGTAGTCTAATGCTCGTCATTTTTACAAGCATTTCCTTTTAATGTTTATCCCGTTCGCGTCGATGTTGTAATTTCGCCATTAGAGTTTACACGACATCTGACGTCAGTAGTTGTAACTTCGGCAGAAATCGGAACCGTGTAAACGTAGTCATTAAGTGCTTCTATAACTTCAGATAATCGGCGTGCTGGTTCGAACCGCGTATCGATCGCTGTCGATATATCCTCCGACCCCTTCGTATAAATCCTAGACACTACCCCGAAGGATTCTAACTCAGAAGAATCGCGTCGTTTCGTTTGGCCAAGACAGTGTTTTGTGTGAGGTTGGGACAACGGCTGCAATAACAGTGTCGAGCTAAAAGTACGAAGAGAGTGTGGCGCCAAAGAGTACCCGAGGGCTCGGTAAGGTTAGCGACCTTGACGTACATGGTAAAGGACAGACCGTGCCGAGGGGCGCCCTTCGTGCATCCATCATTGCTATCCGGCAATCAGTGCCAAGCAACATTATCGGTCAATTTACCGTCACCGTGACCGGTCTCGCCACGTGAAAAAGCAAATCTCGTTACATCGTCCGTGGAAAACGTTCGTCGATATTCAGGCTGCGTTTGCTGCACGATCGGACACCGTAGCGTTTTCTGTCTATTACATTATGCTTGTAATGGCCGTGATTACACCATGACCATGCCGGGAAGCCTTTATTCCGACAAGTAATTCTCATTAATTTCTCACGAATCCACGATCGCGTTTTTGAAATCGTTTACCATTATGGCGTTCGTAGATTCTTCGTCGCTGTTTATAAAAGCGAGGTTATGAACGCTTACGCGATTTGTTTGTCGTTTTCTAGGTTAGAGGTTCACGTCGGGAATAAAAGCAGGGAGTTTGAGGTTGTTTTGCAGTTACCCTGATGTTACAAGTTTTCTGGACTGAAAGAAGCGTAAGTACATACAAATGCAAATACAAATACAGGGTGTTCGGCCATCCGTGGGACAAATTTTAATGGGGGATTCTAGAGGCCGAAATAAGACGAAAATCAAGAACACCAATTTGTCGATGGAGGCTTCGTTAAAAAGTTATTAACATATAATGCAAAAATTTCAAATCATACTAAAAAAATTATATTTAGTTACAGTGGGTAGTTACAGTCATTTTTGGTCATTAGACATACCCCCGAAATTTTACCCACTTTCTAGAAAAAAATTCGAGAAGGTGTGAAATTTTTCGACGAAAAAAAAAAATTTCAAATCGTTCTGAAAAAAATATTGTTAGCTGTGGGGGTCAATTACAATCATTTTTGGTGAATAGACATACCCCCGAAATTCTGCGCATTTTCGAGAAAAAAATTCAGAACGGGTAAAACTTTGAACGGCAATAACTTTTTAACGAAGCCTCCATCAACAAATTGGTATTCTTGATTTTCGTCTTATTTTGGCCTCTAGAATCTGCCATTAAAATTTTTCCCAGGAGTGGCCGAACACCCTATACATATTTCGAACGAACTGTGCTTAAATATGACTGAAAGTAATAAGTGTCAAGATACGTGACGCGATCGAAAGTAAACGCAAAGATTTATGAAACAAGTCGGCGCGTATCGTCGAATAGAGATGCAAAGGGACAAAATGACAGGAGACGTCGGTAAATACATCGCGGAGTCATTACTCGATGGAAAGAAAAGAGGACTTTCGAGATTGTCGTTCGCAAATTAATCTCGTATTAAATAATGCCGTTTGTTGGCTCTGTGAGGTGCTTTATAACATCGGCAGTCGTAACGTATAAATTACATGCACCGCGTTTATAACTTATACGGCCGAGGTATAAGTTATAAAGGCGTCGTACAGTCTATGAGTTATAACTGCCGCGATGGTAATTTATAAGTAACAACTGCCGAAGTTATAACGCCCGAGGTCTCGGAGACGTAGCTCCCCGAGACTCTTATATTCGTTCGCGACAGTTGCGAATCGAACGTAAATTTTGTGCTCGGGGGCGCGGGCGAGTTTTAAAGTCTTATGATATTTAGATATCTCGCGCGGGGCCGTTTATCAGTCGGTCAAGACAAGAAACTTAATTCCCTCTTCACAGTTCGTTCGCTTTAGCGTGACTTTTTAATGGAACAAGCGTATAACCTAACCTGCAAGCAAATAATAAAACTGACAGGCGATAACTTAATATGAAAGACTACCCAGTTAGTTTCTTACGATTTCTTTCGTTTTAGCAAATTGCTGGTAAAGCATATGTTTATCGGTTATACGTTTCGGTCGTGTGGTTTTTGAAATTATGTAAAAAATATATTTCGTAAGGAGGAGTAAATACACGTTTATAATTGACTTAATTACGTTCGAAGTAGGGAGAACGTAGAAAACGGAAAACATAAATTAGTCGATTGTTCGAAATCATTGCAGTAAAAGTAAAAGAAATTTTTAAATTCATTTACATCGATATTGAAAACTTGTAGGTGACTATAACCAATAACCGATTAGTAAAATATGATTACACAAACTTCATTACTTTAGAATTCATTGATAGTAAGATATTATCGAGATATTGCTTCTCTTAAAGAATTTCGTGAGTGTCATTTCTGAGTGAAGAAGACATAACCTAACCTAACATAGTAAACAGTAGCTTAGGATTGAAGTATATTTTATTTGTAAACCTGGTAGTTTACAATGTGTTATTCGAGCGTTTTTAGACCGTGAAGTGCCAATATATTTTTATCATTAGCATTAGTGGTTCCTGATTCTTCATTGTTTTTGCAACTGTGACTAGTGAAATGGTGTAAATCGGTTTCAAACGACTAATGCTTAATCTGATCCACGAGTAATTTTTAATAATGGCGTTGTCGTTAATAAAGCGATTACAATTGGATCAAAATTTGGCAAAGTGCTTAATGCCACTGACAAAGAGTGTCAGATGACGAGCGTGGCCAAGAAGTATGGTGGGGATAATCCTGCATCCTTGAACGACCACTTTGTGACTTTTACGTATCCGCTAGGGGGCTCCACGTGTCCAAGACTTATAATTTAGATATCAACTTGTATTTCAAATGCATTCTGTATCTTTTGGGTGAAACGCATAGACTGAAATTGAACTTATCAATAAATACGGACGAACGTCGATAACCCAAGTTAGAAAAACTGGGAAGTTCACGCGGTCGGACCTGTGCATGTGCATAAATCTCCGCGCGGTTCGGTGCATTCCTCCGGAGGCAGGCGCACGTGCGTTCGCACGCGTGTACTGCGAGAGACCTCCGTAGACATCAGCGATGGTACGAGAAACAGGGAATCCTGAGAAAGACGGGAAGACGACGAGGGGTGGGCGTGGGGGGGAACGGAGAGGAGAGCCCACGTGGAATATCCAGTGCAGCATGTAAAAGTCCGTTATGCTCGGGACGCGGTGTTAGCGTGGTGCATAGGCGCATATGCATTAGTATGGCGAACGCTATAAATAGATGTAGCAGACCGCAGAGATCCTAGCCACCCCGCCTCCTCTCGCGTATCAGAATGCACTTGGTAGCGCTGCGTCTCTTCTCGTTTCTGCAGAAGGGACCCAAACTTGCGGGACGGAGACTTTTCTACGAACGTCGAACGGTTCGTTGAATGAACCGTGCGTAAACTGAGCGCTTGAATAACTTAGAGGTTAGGATTTGTAACTGCTTTGCACGGTTCGTCTTGCATTTCGGTTCTCACGGTAAATCGTGTACGTACGATAAAGACGTTGAACGAAGTACAAGATAAAATACATTTTATGGAGATAAATGAATTTCAGGCTGTACAGGGTGTTCGGCCACCCCTGGGAAAAATTTTAATGGGCGATTCTAGAGGCCAAAATAAGACGAAAATTAAGAATACTAATTTGTCGATGAAGGCTTCGTTAAAAAGTTATTAACAATTAAATTCGAAAATTTTAAATCGATCTGGAAAAATTATTTTCGGTTGCGGGGGTCAAATTCAATCATTTTTGGTCATTACACATACCCCCAAAATCCCACGGACTTTTGAGAAAAAAATTCCTTACCGAAAATCTAATTAGGTGCCTAAATTTTTCGACGAAAAGAAAAAATTTCAAATCGTTCTGGAAAAATTATTTTCTGTTGTAGGGGTCAATTACAATCATTTTTGGTGAATAGACGTACCCCTGAAATCCTACCCACTTTCGAGAAAAAAATTCGAGAAGGTGTGAAATTTTCTCGACAAAATTAAAAAGTTTCAAATTGTTCCGGAAAAATTATTTTCTGTTGTAGGGGTGAATTACAATCATTTTTGGTGAATAGACCTACCCCCGAAATCCTACTCCATTTCTAGAAAAAAATTCAGTACGGGTGGAACTTTAAACGTCAATAACTTTTTAACGAAGCCTCCATCGACAAATTAGTATTCTTGAATTTCGTCTTATTTTGGCCTCTAGAATCTCCCATTAAAATGTTTCCCAGCGGTGGTCGACCACCCTGTATAAGTTTGAATGTCTAGAACGCCCTATAAAATTTTACTGCAACAAAATGTATTTGTGATCAAGGCTAGAGTTGCCATGGGAATCCACAAAGATGGCACTGGCATTCTGTCGCGTACGTATCGCGGTAAAGGGTGCTACCGGGTTTCGCGAACTCTATGCCTCCTACGAGTTCCGAGAAATCTTGTGTCCACCCGACGGCGAACCAGTCCCTGGCGTTAATAAGGCGTCGATATAACGCCAGCGTGCAATTTAAAACACCATTTTCGCGGCGCAGGCCGTTATGAGATACCGGTACACCCGACCGATCCAGGCACAAACAGCTTCTGTTTTCGGCAATGAGGATGTCAGACAAGTTACGACACGGCCAGCAGGTGTTGTGGGGAGAGCCTGTCGGGGCCCCGGTACTTCCTCTTTTTTCGTCCATTTCTCATTTTCCTTTGATTCTTTTGGAACCTGGCCCCAACTGAACACGCGAGCGCAGCTACCGTTCAACCTTTGTTGTATCGGGTCGACGATCGATTCGGGGACCAATTACCAGACGGCGCTACTCGTTGTACAGGGGTAACGCTTCTGTCTTTTTGATCTGCCAGAAATTTCAATAGAACTTGTTATGGGAGCTATTGTGGTAAATGGCCCTTAACCGTTCCCGTGACGAGTCTCTTTCAATAGTAAAAACATTTCTTTTAACGTGAAGCGACAATAGCATGCTGGAATCAGTTTCCAATTAGTGGGCAGAATCCGTTGCTTATAGAAACATTTTCTTTTATTTAATGTTCCGAGTACTTGGAGACAGAAACACTAGTCAAAGTTAACTCTGACGTGACAGGGATGATAGGTTAAGATAAAGTTTACTCCAGTGAAATATAATTTTTTATTTGTCGTGTTAGCCATAGCAGTCCTCGATGCGTTTAGAGTCCAAGGGTACGCTGTAACGGCGATAGTTATAAAATAACCGGCAAAGGGAATTGCACTGCGCGTGTGAGCGAGATCGGATCATAAAAAATGAAAAGCGCATTAGATAATCCATTTAGCCAACGGCTGCGACGAGATCGTTATTTCATGCAGCATGTAAATTAACAGTTCAAGATTCATGATTCGCGTCGAGCCACCTGTAATTTGCGCGTAATGCTATACATTAACACTTTAACATACAATGCAATCGAATGTGCCGGTGAATGCATTTGCGGCTCGAAACAGCGCCTAGCTGTTGGCAATACGGTAGATATTTCTGCTAGCGTGCCCCTGCCGATTAGGCGACCATTGCAAATAGAATGAAACATTATTTATACGTTAAAACAGCGATCATCTGGTCTATTCTGTAGTCGAAGGCTTTATTATGCGAGATGCACTCATGGCGATACTTTATGACAATATCTTGGAGAGCAATTGAAACACCGAACAAAGAAAACTGATGATAGAAAAGTGTATTCGGTATTATACATATATGATAGGCACAGTTGTTCGATAAACAGATTTTTTTGCAACCCTGTGAGACAACAGGAAATCTAGCACTATTTTGCTAATTGATCGTGAACTGGACTGCTTCGGTTACCGACGGAAGATAATAAAATGTAATTTGGTAATGAAACGGTCCACGTGGGAGTGAAAAATACGATCACTTAGTAGGGTAATGCTGTAAACGCTATGAGCAATATTACTTCGTGATAAATGTCCCTATTCCCGTCCAAAACCCGATAAGAATACTTGACTCTACCAGTCCAATACCTCCGCACAGAAATAACATCTCGTTCTTCACAACCTGGTAGCGCGTCTATTAATTAAGTTTGCTTGTATTGGCTTTGAAATTGTAGCAGCCGGTTGCACACAATAAAACCAAGTTCCAATAACATAAATACGATAATCCGTTCCTCCTAAGTTACCTACGGGAGGTAACAAGATAGCGAAACAAAACTGTGGGGATGATTGGACTTCATTTATGGAGGGGAAAATTCGATTAGTTAACGAGGTGACTCTGTAAACATCAAGAGTAATTTTGCTTGCAAATAAATTTTGCGAATACCAGTCCTGTACAATTATTGAGGGCAGGTAACGAGGCTGACTAGGATTCAGTTATCGGGGGCAAAATTGTAAGAATAATTGTAGCAAGAAATTTTGCAAATACTCTGCGGTATTAACTATCGTAGGAAGGAATAAAGTTTGGTTCGTTAGCAAAGTAAGAGTAATCGTACGGTTGCTGACGCGAAAGCTCATCAAAATACCCGACTCAGCGTTATCCAAAGTTCTCGACCCGCCGGCGTAAATCTAAAGAAATCTCCCAGCCAGCCGGATGGCGTGCGCTGATAATAACATCCCGTTCTTAACAGCCTACTGGCGCGTCCATTAATTAAATTAGCTTGTTTTCCCTTTGACATTGTGTAGAAGCCGGGGTCTGGGTACAATAAGACCAAGTATCCCGGGAGGGCTATCGACGGAACGGGCATAAATACGAAATTCCGCGGGGCTTATCCCGTCGGGGACGGGGCTCTTAATCCCCGGGAGACGCGTTATCCCCGGCCAGTAAGATCGTTTTATACGACGAAATCTAAATAAAGTCCGTTCGAACGGCGCGTTATGCCGATTTATTTCAATAACCAGCCGTACAGCGCGCTTAGAGCTAAGACCCAGGCCAGGGTCGCGTCCCGGAGTCGATTTGTGATGCACCGAGAGCCGGGCGCAGCAAGGCCGCGCGAAACAGCCGGGCGCTGGATGGCGTTCGAGGGCCTCAAGGTCAACGATAGTATCGAACCGCACGGCCCCGGTGCAAACGCCAGAGAAAGAGAGTCGACCGTGCATTGCATAATTGCGTCACGTTGTCCGGGAATCAGTGCTCTTGGACGTGCACAACGACGGTTTTGCAAAAACTCGCCGGCAAACTGGATTCCATCGCGAGACACACGAGGCGTACGCGTCGAGCAACTGCACGCGCGCGCGACTGCGCTTATTTATATGCTCCCGCGAGACCGCGTTTATTTCGCGCGTGCATCCACGGCTCTGCGGTCGTCCTTGCGTACGCTTCGAAAACATTGCTTTTTTTCTTCGCTTTGCACCCCGCGTACCCCCGTTCCCCGCATTCTTCTGCGCCGCTGGTTCGCTTCGCCGGCCGACCGCAGCGCCTCTGTCGCTCGCGAACCTAACCTACCAGGCGAAAAAGTTTGGTTATGGTCCGCGAAACCGGCGAGTTTGCTGAATTCGCAACGTTCGAATCGCGTGTACTTTACACGGGGAAAGCGAACGATTCGTGGACCCTGCTTTTGAGCGACGCTGTAGCTGTATTTAATCGTGTGTCGTGTCGTGTGAAAAATTGAAAATGCAACGCGTCGGTGCAACAAAGTCGGACGGAAGTGGGCGCAACAAAGTTGAGAAAGATCGTTCGTCGCTCGCGATGCTCCTACCAGGTACTATTCCTGTACATCGCGCTGTTATGTTCGCGTAAACGTCTGTTGCTCCTCTTGTCGCGTTTATATGCTTTTCCCCATGGAAATTTATGCAGATTTATGGAGAAGAAACGTTCCACTAATAGCGGAAGTAGCTGCAAGAAAGTCGAGTAGAACCATTCGTTGACCGTGACACTACATTTGTACAGCATTGTAGCCTCGGTTTCATTAACGATTCTTGTTCCCCTGACAAGTTTAAATGAAAATGACGCCGTTCTGCGCGACAGCGTGTATGAAGTAATAATAAAACGGAAGAATGTTTGTTGCCGGTAACAACTCTGAGGTGCATCGTGATTGTATATGTCCGTTGATCTTTTTGTCGCGTTTGTACGTTTTTCTGAATGTAAATTTCGAGAGAAACACGAAGTATACTACCCTCTTTATAGCGGAAGAAGCTATAACGATGTAGAAGACCGTCTACAAATAATGACAACGTTGCAGAAGACTGCGTCTAAAGGGCACTGCTCGCTTCCTCGCGAATCGATGCGTCGCCGTGCGTTGTACACATACTTTTTCTATGCAAATTTCCGGCAATAAGATACAGCAACCTTTCTGCTGCGACGTCTAATGAAACTTGAACGAAATTGCTTGAAAATTATGACATTACCGCGGGACACCACTTTTGAATTGCGCTGTAAATTTAATTCTACGGTCACTAGTGGCTTTTCTTGTTAGAAATCACTGTACATAAATTTAGACAGTGTTATTTAATATTTTACTATAGATTAAATGAAACGATATCACGGTACATCATTTTTACTTAGAACTGTACTTTCTCTTACACAGGCATACGTTACTTTTCTTATATTATTTATGTGTTTTTGTAGATATAAATGTAAGTTACGAACTCGAGAAAGGTCACTCATTGGCAATTACGTTACGGAACACTGTTTTTGCAGGGAATTATACTTTTAGCTTCATAAACGTTCGTTGCTCTTTCAGCGATTACTATGTACTTCCCTGTGTGCAAATATAGATAGAGTCTCGCAGGGTGAATTTTCCACCCAAGAAACAACAGCTGCGGAACAATGTTGCAGGGTGACTATTTTTGCACGGCACTCTACAATTTATAGAACACGCGTGCACCGTCACATTTTTATTCCGCTTATAGACGCGTATAACAAACTATAGCAACCTCTATCCATGCATTCCGTCGCATTTTTTTTACAACTTTCATACGCTTCCTTCTGCGTGAAAATTTCAATTATACCCATAGCTTCCTTCTTAGATATCTGTGATAGGCAGGGCCACTATTACTGAGAAGGGCTGTACAAGCTGTGATCGATATTCTCACTTCTATAACTTTGCAAGAAACAAAATTTAACTATTCCAAATATTCCTCGTCGGGGGCCGCGAACAATCTTGCACGACCACCACTCATGAATAACCCTGTACAATTTAATCACGTCTATTCCTGTCCCTTTCATGCATCTACTTTCCCCCGGAAATCTAACCACAATTTCACGCGCCAAGATTTTTTCTCCACGGAGCTATACCTTCGGGCCACCATTATTGAACACAGCCGTACAATTTAACCTACCACTACCGCCTTTCTCGTCGCTTCCGTACAATTCTCAACGCGTAAAATTCGAGTGGAACTTCGCGTTCGATATTTGTGCAGCAAGTAATCAGAAAAATATTGTTGGACCACTGTTTTTGAGCGACGCTATATAACCTACCCGCGTACTACTGCGTTCGTATAATTTCCAACGCGTAAAATTCGAGTGGAACTTCTCGTTCGATACTTGTACAATGATTTATTAGAAAAATATTGTTGGACCACTGTTTTTGAGAGACGCTGTATAACCTACCCGCGTACTACTGCGTTCGTGCAATTCCCAACGCGTAAAATTCGAGTGGAACGTCGCGTTCGATACTTGTACAGTGAGTTATTAGAAAAATATTGTTGGACCACTGTTTTTGAGCGGCGGTGTATAACCTACCCGCGTACTACTGCATCCGTACAATTCCCAATGTGTAAAATTCGAGTGGAACGTCGCGTTCGATACTTGTACAGTGAGTTATTAGAAAAATATTGTTGGACCACTGTTTTTGAGCGGCGGTGTATAACCTACCCGCGTACTACTGCGTCCGTACGCCACTCCTGCGTGCAAGTTCACGTATACTCTTGAGGATGATGCACGGATAGCTATCTAGCCACTCCGTCGTTCATCAATCGACTGCCGCCCAGATGGCATTCCAATTACAGACGATCACGATTCCGTCTCGGCATCATCCTAGTTTCTGGGATCGTCGCCAGTAAAGCGACGAGGGATTTTTTTGAAGGATGCCAACTGGCGTGCAGCGAGTTTATGTGGAGCATAAGGCGGAATCGAACCGTGATTTTATTGGGGTACCGGTCGCGTGACACGTTCGTCCGTGCGTCGACTCCGCGCTCTTTCGAGAGAGAGGATGTGGGATGTTTTGTTCGGTAATTTAATTACCGTGATTTTTTTCCACCTGGCAAACCGGCTCCCGTGGGCAGTGGCACAAAAAAAAAAAGTATGGTAATTATGGTTGACGATTCCGCAGGGACGAATCCGTACTCGAAACCGTACTCGTCGCGCGACTACTCTTTCTTCTTTATTTTGGTTCAACGATTCGTCTCGCCATTTAACGACCCGGTCCATCGAATAAATTCCAATTTCGATTCTCTTTTTATCCAAAGATAATGGAATACCGATTCGACCGCCGCGTCTCGATCGATAACCGTCCAACGGTACATCATTCGCCTCGTGTATCGGATATCGTAACGTAACCTAATTTTATTTTTATTCGTTAAACTTTCGCGAGTATTTACGTTACTTTTCGTTTTTATTTTAGGGACTTGGTATATGCGTAAATAATTTTTGTTCCGGCCACTGTCGACGCGCGAACGCTAATCACACGTCGACGTACGACTGTTCACAATTGACCGACGTATTTTAGAAAGTCGAACGAAACTGCTTGGAACGATTTGTGGGTAAACGGTTGAAATGTATTTACGAACTCTGTTTCTTCGCGACGAAAGGCAAATTCGACCAGAAATTGAAATTCCAAGTAAATAAATACCGCAAAGAAAGAGCGAAAGTTGCGTTTCTTCGGGGCAGCGATCGCGCGTGGTACCGTTTGCAGTGGTTCTAAGAGAAAAATCTGGGCCGCAGGGGTGGGGGAATGATTTATGATCGAGATCGAAGGAAATTAGCCGGAAGGTCGCGAGAGTGTAGTCGACGCGGGGTAAAACAGATTGCCCTTGGAAGTCGGGTAGGAATAATGGTCAATTTAAGAGTATATTGTCCGATGGGATTGCCAGTTCCAGTTCGTGTTTCAAAAGATAGGCATTAAAGGCGCAACCACCGGCGACGACACGCGGCGCAAGAATTTTAACGGAATCGCGCGCGGCGGTGCCTCGCCACGGGCTTCGTTTTGCTTCTGTTCCCATTGCTCTTACCACTCAACGAGTGTACGTCTTTTCTAACAACGTAAGTACAAGGTACACGTGGACACACCGTACCTACCACCACAGTGACACATGATCGCGACGATGGAAAATACGAGCCGTCCCATTGGCGTAGCCAATCCTCTTTTACAGCCACATTGTTGTCGTTCTTCGCCTAGCTCTTCCGCAGAGTCACCTCTTATCGTGTGTTGTACGATTCAGACTTCCTGATCGTATTATTTTCCAAATTTACGATCCAATAAGAAGCAATGGGAACCTAGTACATTTTTTCTAGGGAGATAAAATCAATGATCGTTTTAACTCAGCCGAACTTTGCATCGCCGATACACCGTTTATATCATGATTAGACGTATTTTTTACTTAGAACGCGCCATTAGTTGAACGAGTTATGGGAGATCGATGATCTAGAAAGGCAACGGAGTAACGCACGACGGAATTTTTCTCGCGATTCAGTCTCGCGGATAGATCCTTCGCGGCGCCGGTTTTTGTGATACGTTTCCTGGTGCTCGCAACCGTATACTTGCGGCTGTCGATCGTACGTTGGAGCGATTAAACGATAGAAGCGATTAGGAGGCCGCGCGCATGCCTTCGTAACAGCTACCATGAAATTATTAGCACTGGCGCCAGTTATCTAGCGCCTCTCTCTTTCTATCTATCCATCGAACCATCTATCTTTCTCAATTTTTTCCTCTCTGTTCCATTCGCGCCGTGGAAACGCCACGCCACCGGCATTGCCACGCACCTCACCCACGTTTCTTCTTGTTCCACGGTTCGTGGAATTTCACGCGAGCGTGCTGTGAAAGGTTCTTTCTCCTATCTATTAATCGAAGCTTCGCAAACTTGTTTATTGTGACCAAAGAATTACTTCGTGCCTACTTCGAACGTAACTCGTAATGCTTCTGCGCCAATTTCGAACCCCAACCTCTCGCGTTTCGTCGCCATTTTTAATCCCAACTCGTAACGTTTTAGCGCGAAATTCAAACCCGATTCGTAATATTCTCGCACCGATCCAACCTTTTGCCTTAAAGTGCAATTCTAAAATTCATCATTCGACTTACTATGATCGCAACGACAGATAGAATTGAAAAGATCTCGGGAAAGGTTGACGTTTCAGACATTTATCGTTATTCTAGAAACTAACGCCTGTGTATTTTCTCCCTCGAATCTTCGTCCGTCTATTTTTTCTCATCTCATAATGCCGGAGATGTCGTGTAGAACTCGACATTACATTTTTACGAGCAGCTGTATATTTCTCGAGCATTGCGTCACCTGTTTCGCGCTAACGAAAGAAAAAATGGCCCCGCGTATCAGCTTACATAAAACGCCCAGTTCCTTTCAATCTTTTATCTCTGTACCGCCGTACAAAGGGACCCGATATATTATCTAGATTTCTTATTGCACGTCACTCTCAAGGTTTAAAATTTTTCATATCGAATTTCACTGCGTTCGTTTAAGATGACGTATTTCGAAAAGAAAATATTCAGAAAATAGTCTCAGTCGACCGTACAGTACGGCCCATTAATGTCTAAAAAAAAATTAGAACCTTAAAGAGGAATTTTTTGTCTACCGGGTGACTAATAAATACAGTTCGCGGTCGATTCTCCTAAATGTCTATACCGACGTGTTGGTACGCGTGTTAGGAATGCCGCGCCAGGACGCGAGCCGGCTCGCAAATTTCGCTAATGGAACGGTAATGGAACGTGAACGCGATTTTCGGCGTTTTGGCACGAGGAGCTCTTTTGGCGCCTCGCCAAACGGTGTCTCCGGAGATGAAATGCTCCGACGGTGGCGAACGATTTCTGTTTACGTGCTTCATCTTTTTCACTTTCGAGTCACCTGTCTCGACGAGTCCACGGGCTGGAAAAAATACAAACTCAAACCAGAAACTTAGAGTCAAGGTGTCGTTTAATTCTTATTTCTATGGAGGCCATCGCCTCCTGTGCTTGCCGCTAGAGGGACCACTTTTCTCGCAAGCGACTAATCTTCCATTGGCATCCCATCGAACGATTTCTGTTTACGTACTCCATCTTCTTCACTTTCGAGTCACCTGTCTCGATAAGTCCACGGGTTGGAAAAAATACAAACTCAAACCAGAAACTTAGAGTCAAGGTGTTTAATTCTTATTTCTATGGGGGCCATCGCCTCCTGTGCTTGCCGCTAGAGGGACCACTTTTCTCATAAGCGCTCAACTAATTTTCCATTGGTATCCCATCGCCACATTTCTTTAAAAACGAAAAAGGTGTGCCTGTGACAACGCTACAGTCACGAAACGACGCCGTCATCCTGTCACCAGGACCCCGATTTCGCTAGTCGGTTCTTTTTCGGCATTCGTTTGCGAACAGCCAAGTAACGGCGACAGTGACGCGGTTGTTCGATTAATAGAGAAAGTTCTTCCTCGTGGACGACGAAAATAAGAAATATAAAAAAAAAAAATAAAAAGAAAAAACCCTGTCCGGTGCTCCTTTGTTTATGGGGAACACCTTCCGCTGCGATGAATGGTCCTATTCAGTCGCGAGTTGGTCCGTCACCGGGGATAATAAACTCCCGGTGGCCGTCGTAGAAAGAGAAACCGACGTCCGTCGGACGCGATTAATCGATCAGCGATTTCGTTAATTGCGTCAGTATTGTGTTTCTTGTAATTACTTTCACCGCCTCGCAGGAGAGAATCTTAATCCAACTGGTTGCTTAGCAAGCCATCGGAGTATCTTGTTACGGTTTTTGCCGTAAAGAATCGGCGAGCACGACTCAATAGCGAACACCGGTTGGCCATCCGACTAATTGGGGGTAGATTTGTGTCGAGGATTAGCCGGGATTCTCTTGTAACGAGGAAACTGAAAGCTGTTAGCGGGTGGGAGAGAAAGTTCGTGGGTGGTTTGGGGAAAGAACGAACGACGGCGAACGCGAGACGCCTCGAAACTTAATACGAACAGCGGTGGCCAAAGAAAATTGCGGCTCCACGAAGGTATCAATGTTTTTAGTTTAACGCAAGTGCAGGCACCGTCTATATTATTGGCCATTAAAGGTTTGATTTACATTAAAGGTAATGATGGGTTCGGATTTTACTTGGAGAGCTATTAACTGCTGTGTATTTCGGGCATACTTTGACAACGTAACCATAACCTGTCTAATATGATAGATGACGTTGTGCCTCGCGCTGCAGCGCAGTGTGAAATGGGCCTCGAAGCGTGAACGTATTTTTACCGGAAATCATAATTTACTACGAATCAACAAATAGTTCAAAATATATTTAACCTTTCTTTTTTCACGAAAAGAAAGATTACACTTCGCGATCGACCGAGCAATCGCAGTCTATGTTACCGACCGAATTTACAAATGGCGCGGAGTGGGGGAAATCTTCCCCTCGCTACTTTCCCCTCCCTCGAGCACGATTTATTTAAGTCGTCCGTAGGTGCACCCTTGTCGCGAGCACTCACTCGAACTGGGGACTTTCACAATCTGCCAGGTTCGCGCACGAAGCCCATAAATTCTTATTAGCGATTAGCCCATCCGAAATGTAATAACGATGCCCCGGCGTGCCGCTTGGATGTATCATTAGCCGATGATAGACGACGCGTTGCGCAATTAACAATTACTGGCGCGCGCTGGGGCCCCGGGACAGGATTTCCCGGAGTAATGCAAATTACAGGATTACGCCTGGCATTGGGGCAAAAGTGAATCCGATGATGGAGGGCACGAAACTCGGAGCACGAAACTCGGGGAAAAAGTTAGGTTAAGTACTTTCCTAAGTATTTATTAGCAAACTACCATCGAACGACGATCAATTATGGGATTAACGAGGTTATAAGTCACGAGTATTTCCAAACAAATTAGACCAATCCCATGGCGAGAGCACGGAATAATGAACGTACAGGAGTTTTCCTCCCTGCGCATGAAACTAACAATGGCGACGAGTGAAACTTCTGTATCTGTCGTTATCCTGTGGTGCAAGCATGGAAGACCATTAATTTCAAGGTGAACGGATCAAAGAATTGAGAATAATGGTTTTAAGAGTATATTTTATTCAACTTAAAGATCAAAGGAAAGATCCACGTTCCGTGCATCCGCGTTGCGCAGCTACAGTGGCGCCAACTAGCGTTTCAGTCGATCGATAACTGGAAGAACTAGAACACCTTCTCATCCTAGCCACGAGAACAACATGTTTTCAGTTTGCCCACCTATTTCAGGAACACTTTGCATACAAATTAGAATATATCTATTACGAGGATATTGTAACTCACGAGCCGATGTCAAATTAGCTGGCATTAAGCAGATAATAGTTAGTTTACCCCCGTAATAACAATGCGCATAAATTGCTACGCCCAAGTACGTTTCGATTTTTTCCAGCAGGGACAGTTTCGAAAGATTCGATAACGCAAGTCGTATCGACGTATAATTATAAACCACCGTTGCGTTACTCGTCATCAAAGGCGACCGCCTCTGACAAACAAATCCACGGTTTTGCAACTCGATCACCCCGCTACGCCCGCTTCGTTCCCGCCATTTTTCCGCCATCTAGATCAACACTTAAGAGGACATATTCATTGCAGTATGCAAAATCGAGATCGTTCTGTCGGAATTTTTACAAAACGGCGGCAGTGACAAATATAAAATAACTATCCGTTTAAAATAGAATAAATTAACCTAGTATTTATCTCGAAGATTTATTCAAAATGGCGACGTGTTTTCTAAGAACGACGGTGTAGACGATTTCTTTTGATTCTTATTTAAATGAAGAAATACGAAAACACTGTTTTTAATATGTTAAATCACTGTTAAAAATTGTTTCTGTTTATCAATTATCATTTTGAGATTATTATTTCTGTTCTTGTTTCTCTGGAAGTGTCAACTTCTGGGACACGGTCAACAACCAGTACTTTTATTTACTATGCCCTGTTAATTCTTGTCCTCAGACAAAAGAGAACGGGAAACTTGTAATTCGCCTTGCTTCTGCGAGCGATTCGCGTTGCCGCCACTTGCATAATGCCGTCTAGGAAACCTGCGCTCTCGGGGCCTGCAACGTACGATCGCGACTCGCTATTTTAATTAACAATTACCGCAACCTGTAATTACCGCGGACACGCGCGTCGCGTATGCATACCGAACGCGAGCGAATTAAAGGGTTGCACCAGGATGGAGAGGCAAAATATTCATGGATATTTAAAAATTTGTTGCAATGGGTCTGTACGTTCGAAAAATTTTTCCTCGTGGTGCATGAATATACATCATTCATTGAACGCAAAAATAGTTCTATTTCTGGTTAGTTGATTTCTCTACAAATACACATTCTCTATCTGTTTAGGTAGAACTTTGCTAATTAAAAATATCACAATCTGAGTGTTGCATTATCTTATTCGAAACATTGATACAATATTAGGGTTTCTATAATCTAATATGCCGGATAATTGGACTCTACCTACATATTAAGGTATTTTTTTCCTCGCAAGTGTGTAGGATTTCGGGGGTATGTATAATGACCAAAAATAGTTGTAATTGACCCTCGCACACGAAAATAATTTTTCTAGAACGATTAGAAATTTTTTAATTTTTTCACAAAATTTCTCCATATTCCTGAATTTTTTTTCTCGAAAGTGCGTAGGATTTCAGGGGTATGTATAATGACCAAAAATGATTGTAATTACCCACTGTAATTAAATATAATTTTTTTAGTATGATTTGAAATTTTTTAATTTCGTCTAAAAATTTCAGTACCTACTCGAATTTTTTTCTCGAAAGTGGGTAGGATTTCGGGGGTATGTATAATGACCAAAAATAGTTGTAATTGACCCTCGCACACGAAAATAATTTTTCTAGAACGATTAGAAATTTTTTAATTTTTCCACAAAATTTCTCCACATTTCTGAATTTTTTTCTCGAAAGTGGGTAGGATTTCGGGGGTATGTCTGTTGACCAAAAATGATTGTAATTACCCACTGCAACTAAATATAATTTTTTTAGTATGATTTGAAATTTTTTAATTTCGTCTAAAAATTTCAGTACCTACTCGAATTTTTTTCTCGAAAGTGGGTAGGATTTCGGGGGTATGTATAATGACCAAAAATGATTGTAATTGACCCTCGCACACGAAAATAATTTTTCCAGAACGATTAGAAATTTTTTAATTTTTCCACAAAATTTCTCCACATTTCTGAATTTTTTTCTCGAAAGTGCGTAGGATTTCAGGGGTATGTATAATGACCAAAAATGATTGTAATTACCCACTGTAACTAAATATAATTTTTTTAGTATGATTTGAAATTTTTTAATTTCGTCTAAAAATTTCAGTACCTACTCGAATTTTTTTCTCGAAAGTGGGTAGGATTTCGGGGGTATGTATAATGACCAAAAATGATTCTAATTGACTCCTGCAACCAAAAATAATTTTTTCGGAACGGTTTGAAATTTTTTTTTTCGCCGAAAAATTTCAGCACCTACCCCTTGTCGATTTCTTTCTTTAAACTTTGTTTTTCATTTTTAATAAACACAACCATGGGTAATGTAGTAATACAATTTAAGTATGCGGGGTATTCCGGACATTCCGGATAATCGGAACTCTACTGTATCCTTAAACGGTCCGCTGGACCCGACGAAAGGAATCGGTTCCTATCAATTAGAGGTCTCCTCGAGTTTCATGCTTTCTTCGCGAACGAATCGAAGCTCGACCGGTCTGTCCGTGGATCATCGATCACTTCCGATCGATTAACCCGTTTTAACCGAAAGTCGGAGGGACGCGGCATGAGTCGAAGGAGGAGGATCAGGCAATCGAATGACTTCTCAATCTCAATGCGTCCGACGCAAAATGTCGTTTTTTAACGCACCACTGAAGCGAAAAGACGTCCCGAGTCCCGAAACCGACTGCTTATCGCGAGTCCTCGTCCTCGTTGGATCGGAGTAACTCTTCTCTTCTTCAGTTGTCGGAATTTCTGCCGCGGAAAAGGCCCCGCCTCGAAGGGAACCCGAAGGATAAAGAGTAAAAGGAGCACGGGTTTCTCTCTACGGTGACTTGAAAACTGTGTAAGCGCGATCTTTTGATGCACGGTCGGTGAAAGTTTATAATTGATCGGGGGATCACCGTGCTGGATGGATTTCTCGCGGACGAGACGTTGGGCGGAGCTTTTTGATACGTACGAAACGCGAGAAAGGCGAAAGATCATGTATTGGAAAATGTTCTTTAGGCGCGGGTTATCGATACAGCGTGGGACAAAACGATGAATGAACGTTCTGCATTTTTAAATAAATAATAAATTGCCTTCTTAGTGAAATTCAAAGGGTTCAAACGAGAGTTGGTCGAAATTGTATAGAGTTTGCTTCTCCTAGCTTATATTTTACTATTTAGGGGTATTTTAGGAGAGGCAACTGGTTTTCTAAATTCATTTTTCTGTCCAAATTGTCACTGATGCCTTCTTCGCTTCAATGGCCTCTAA
Organism: Colletes latitarsis; assembly: GCF_051014445.1. Classification (NCBI taxonomy): domain Eukaryota; kingdom Metazoa; phylum Arthropoda; class Insecta; order Hymenoptera; family Colletidae; genus Colletes; species Colletes latitarsis. The sequence goes on from NC_135143.1 coordinate 30,377,285, forward strand.
CTCCTCTTCCTGATTTTATTTTTAAGAGTCGGGATTGTAGCAAAACTTTCGCGATTAAATTATCTTTTATCGTTATTCTAATATTAGAATAAAAAAGAAATTAAAAAATAAATTATCTGTACCCGCGAGGAGGACGACGAAGCCACTTGTCTCCCGTGTCCGGACACGAAACGCATCGATTGACCTTTTTCTCGGCGAACAAGCTGACAGACCGTGGCTTCGAATTAATATATTCAACCTGTCGGCCTATCTCGTCGCTACGGAGGATCGTAGAATTTTGGCTCGGTGTTAGGCGATAAGCTTCTGCAGCTGGTGCCGCTACCAGTTTTCTTTTTAGCGGGTAGAGACGATAGATGTTGACGTAGTTTTTTGTTCGGTTATCGATGATGGATCGAGACGTATGCTCGCGAAGAAATAATGGGACGTGTTTCCGTTTCGTTGCTCCTGCTGATTGATACGTCCACGGTCCGTGTCTTGATTTTTAATTTCAAGAACAATATTTCTCTACTTCGTTGATCCTGATATTTTAATCTTGGCCGAAAGAATGCCATTTTTTGTACTCGTACAGTATACTCGAACTCGTTTCAGAGTATCCGTGCCTAATAATCGATTAAGAAATCTTGTACTAGGATAGGAGGTAACGAAATTCAGATTCGAATCAAGATGGCGGCCATCGTTTGGTCGCTGGGGACGCCATGCGATTCCTTTAGCCGGATTAAAACACAAACAAAACAAGAATCGACTAAAATAATAAACTTTTTATCTATTTTCAACTCTGTTGTACTTTAAAAAGATACGTGTTGTGGTTTGCCTTAACCCCCTTTCTCTATGTGGTTCCTTTAACTCTCAAGGTGGCGCCCTCAGCGACCAAACGACGGACGCCATCTTGGGGGTTAAAGGAACCGCATATAGAAACGGGGTTAAGGCGAACCACAACACGTATCTTTTTAAAGCACAAAAACAGAGTTGAAAACAGATGAAAAGTTGATTATTATAGTCGATCCTTGTTTTGCTTGTGTTTTAATCGTCCAAATGCCAATCTCTGGCACTGATTGCCGCAATCCTCGCGTTTCTTTCCGCCACGGTTGGCTCGGAAGAAGTCTTGTAACCACGTAATTTTTACGATGGCTCTAATTGAGCATCATCGGCGCGGCCAACAGTCGGTTGGTTTTTACGCCGTTTTCCTCGGCTCGTGAACGGATCGAAACGCCAGGCGCCGACACCGGGACCTCCGCGGCTCCTAATTCCGCAACGCTAAGGCGCTCCTCAATTAACGTCACGGCGCTAACTTTCACCGCAAGGCAAAGCCGCTTCGGTTACGCCCCATTATCTCGTTGCTCGTGTTGCACGCGTGCCTCTACCTGTCTCTCGATACGCGTGCGTTTCTGCGTGCACGCGCGTGTATTAGTGGGCGCGAGCGCGCGTGAAAAGGCGCCCTCAGGCGCCATCGATCGGCTTCCGATCCGTCGATCCGCGGCGGACGGAAATATCGCGGCGTGGAAACCGGCTCAAGGGGTCTGTCTAGTTTCGAGCATTAAAAACTCGACGATACCCGACATTTTTCCACCGAGAAAACTATCAGACGTATCGATTTCAAACTTTGCATATTTATTTATGCCTTGTCGAGCCACGGAATTAGTTTCCATGTATAAGTGATCGGAAATATAGGGGCTCGTCGGTCGAATCTCTAGCAATATTATTAATATAGAATTCGAAATCTGCGTGTTTGTGCATTCCCTATAACTCGTGCAATTTTTGTCCGATCCGAATGAAATTTCGGTTGGTTGATTTGTATGTTTCGGCGGAAAGTATAGGCTACTTAATTCGTGGAAATAAGGTTCGACGATATTATAAATAAAACTTACTCCGAGTAGGTTTGGTCGAATAGGTAATCAGCTTAGACTTAAACTAGTGTTTTCACGAACAGTACAGATTTTTTTGAAAGTTTCTGGTTTGGAAACACGAAAATATTTGTTAGCAGTCCTGCTCTTTTCTGCCCTGAATCTTAAATGGAAGCGATTTCTCTGAAAACCGCAATTGGAACGATTGTCAATGAAGTTGCACCTGTTACCAGAAAAAGTTACCCTACTAGGTCAACGTATACATCTGTGCAGATTGAGGTTAGGTTGTGCACATTACCAAAAAGTTTTTTAGATTGTATACAATAGACTCGAGGATTGATGTTAGTGTAGTGCTTAACGTTCGATTTTTTCGTATTTTTGGTACCCACGATTTAGACCTCGCCTAATTGCCAAAGTAAATAGAGCAGAAGGTAGCTTTTACGATCCCTAATATTCTGCTTCACGCTACATCAACCTGCTGGTACGATTTAATTTTTTTTCCCCCCAGGCTGGTTGTGCGTGGCTAATTTGCTTGCGATGATCGCATCCCCAAGTACTGTGCATCCTCCCCTTTTATAGCCGCCTACGTAAATTGCACGTGCATGCGTGGGTGGCATCGGATCGGCTAACATTTAACAGAGGATGCTTAAAATTGTTTACAAAACATGGTTTTAAATTAGACGGTAAGCTAAGAATGCATCGAATATTTTTATTCGGTGCTCATTTGCATATTCATTCGGTGTCAGGTGATCCCCGATAAGTGTACACTTAATGATTGCATTTCAGTAGCGGTTCCCAACCTATTGTAATTTAATCCAAATTATATCAGACTTAAATATTCAATAGCTACGTAGCAAATTGTTTCAAAAGAATCTCTGCTCCTACGACAAACATTCTATTAGAAATAAATTCTATATTTAAATTCACCGCTGCTCTCGACAGTCCGCGCGCCTTCTTTCCTTTCTTTTTCTAATGTATCGTCTATGTTATCTACTTCTTGTACGCATCAAAAATCTCGACACGTGAGACTGTATTAATAAACGGTGCAATTTTTAACCGCAAGGCTGAATATCCTGAAAATTAATTCTAACACATTCTCACGGAATTTTAACATTGTAGGATTGCAGATTACAAATGTCGTTCCAACCCTCTCGTTAAATTTTATTTTTATTATAGCTTCTATTTTCAGTAAATATAAATTTCTTTACGTCGACAGAATTAGTCCCCCGTCTCTAATAATAGTGCGTGGTTAAGAACCGCTGGCGTAGAATGCACGTTCGAGTAGCAAATTACCTCTCTCGAAACTGACGTTTATTATCTTAAAAAAGCAAATGATACTCAAACGAACCGTAGAGCTTGCTAAAAATTCGTTGCCTACGCGTCCTACGAATAGATTGGAACGCGACGAGTTGACTTTACAGGCTGAAAGGTAAATAAAAAGAATGCCTTTAACGACACCGACCCGTAATTGCGTAATAGTAACTCATTGTACCGGTACTAAAGTTCCATTTGACGCACGCGAGCCGCGCAAGAACTTTGTCATTGTCCTTCGGTTTTCATTACGATCCGAGCAGAAAGCGTCGCGCGGTCGTTCATTGAAAAGTCACTGTCGGAACCGATCACGGCCGGGGCTCGTTAAGTCCCCGGACAAGGCCGCTCGATTTCTTGCGTCGATCGTTCCGATGCGTGCGTACCGCGACCGGTCGTTTCCGCAGGTGCAACGAACGGGGGCGATTCCGTAGATCGCGGAAAGAAACGAAGAAAGGCGGAACGGTGAAAGTACCACCGATGCTTCGGTTACACCGAAAGCTTAGACATCCTGGCTAATCACCAAGTTTCGGATTACCTCGAGGATATTCAAGGAACGCGGATCTCGCGATCGGTATCCGGAAATCCGTACCCTGTCAGATATCTCGTCGATGAAACTCGATTCGTTCCGTCAATGGCTCGTGTTCGCCATTTTTCAATCTTCCACCACTCGATTGGGGGTTTCTCGTTATACAGGGTGTTCGACCACCCCTAGAAAAAATTTTAATAGGGGATTCTAGAGGCCAAAATAAGACGAAAATTAAGAATACCAATTTCTTGATGGAGGCTTCGTTAAAAAGTTATTAACGTTTCAAGTTCCGACCGTATTGAATTTTTTTCTCGAAAGTGGTTAGCATTTCGGGGGTATGTCTATTCACCAAAAATGATTGTAATTGACGCCCACAGCTAACAGTATTTTTTTCAGAACGATTTGAAATATTTTACTTTCGTCGAAAAATTTCACACCTTCTCGAATTTTTTTCTAGGAAATGAGTAGGATTTCGGGGATATGACTGTTCACCAAAAATGATTGTAATTGACTCCTGCAGACAAAAATATTTTTTTTAGTACGATTTGAAATTTTTTTTTTCGCCGAAAAATTTAGGCACCTACCCCCTGTCGATTTTTCTTAAAAATTCGTTTTTCATTTTTAGTAATTTTGTTTGACGTCCTACAGAAAAGTTGTCTAATACTTTGTTGTAGGTACCCAAAAACTCTTGGCTCTACCTCAGAAAAAAGTTTCATTGAAATATATTCACAATTGTAGGAGTTATGGCTGTTCGAAAATTGGACCATTTTTATGGGGTTTTCCTCATTTTGCGCGATCAAGGACCAACTTTCCGAATATTTTTCCGATTTGTACATATTCTCCATCAAAATACGCGTAGTTTGCTTTTTTAAACATTAAAATCGTCCAATCTGTTCAGAAGTTATGACGTTTTAAAGATTCGCAAGAAACTTCGGGCAGATATTTCTGGCCAGAAATGATATTTTCGGTAAGGAATTTTTTTCTCGAAAGTGGGTAGGATTTCGGGGGTATGTCTATTCACCAAAAATGATTGTAATTGACGCCCACAGCTAACAGTATTTTTTTTCAGAACGATTTGAAATATTTTACTTTCGCCGAAAAATTTCACACCTTCTCGAATTTTTTTCTAGGAAATGAGTAGGATTTTGGGGATGACTGTTCACCAAAAATGATTGTAATTGACTCCTGCAGACAAAAATATTTTTTTTAGTACGATTTGAAATTTTTTTTTTTCTCCGAAAAATTTAGGCACCTACCCCCTGTCGATTTTTCTTAAAAATTCGTTTGTCATTTTTAGTAATTTTAGTTGTCTAATACTTTGTTGTAGGTACTCAAAAACTCTTGGCTCTACCTCAGAAAAAAGTTTAATTGAAATATATTCACAATTGTAGGAGTTATGGCTGTTCGAAAATTGGACCATTTTTATGGGGTTTTCCTCATTTTGCGGGGTCAAGGACCAACTTTCCGAATATTTTTCCGATTTGCACATATTCTCCATCAAAATACGCGTAGTTTGCTTTTTTAAACATTAAAATCGTCCAATCTGTTCAGAAGTTATGACGTCTTAAAGATTCGCAAGAAACTTCGGGCAGATATTTCTGGCCAGAAATGATATTTTCGGTAAGGAATTTTTTTCTCGAAAGTGGTTAGGATTTCGGGGGTATGTCTATTCACCAAAAATGATTGTAATTGACGCCCACAGCTAACAGTAATTTTTTCAGAACGATTTGAAATATTTTACTTTCGTCGAAAAATTTCACACCTTCTCGAATTTTTTTCTAGGAAATGAGTAGGATTTCGGGGATATGACTGTTCACCAAAAATGATTGTAATTGACTCCTGTAAACAAAAATATTTTTTTTAGTACGATTTGAAATTTTTTTTTTTCGCCGAAAAATTTAGGCACCTACCCCCTGTCGATTTTTCATAAAAATTCGTTTTTCATTTTTAGTAATTTTGTTTGACGTCCTACAGAAAAGTTGTCTAATACTTTGTTGTAGGTACTCAAAAACTCTTGGCTCTACCTCAGAAAAAAGTTTCATTGAAATATATTCACAATTGTAGGAATTATGGCTGTTTGAAAACTGGACCATTTTTATGGGGTTTTCCTCATTTTGCGCGGTCAAGGACCAACTTTCCGAATATTTTTCCGATTTGTACATATTCTCCATCAAAATACGCGTAGTTTGCTTTTTTAAACATTAAAATCGTCCAACCTGTTCAGAAGTTATGACGTTTTAAAGATTTGCAAGAAACTTCGGGCAGATATTTCTGGCCAGTAATGATATTTTCGGTAAGGAATTTTTTTCTCGAAAGTGGGTAGGATTTCGGGGGTATGTCTATTCACCAAAAATGATTGTAATTACCTACTGTAACTAAATATAATTTTTTTAGTATGATTTGAAATTTTTTAATTTCGTCTAAAAATGTCAGTACCTACTCGAATTTTTTTCTCGAAAGTGGGTAGGATTTCGGGGGTATGTGTATTCACCAAAAATGCTCGTAATTTACCCCTGTAACTAAATATAATTTTTCCAGAACGATTTGAAATTTTTGAATTTAATTGTTAATAACTGTTTAACGATGCCTCCATCAACAAATTGGTATTCTTAATTTTCGTCTTATTTTGGCCTCTAGAATCCGCCATTCAAATTTTTCCTAGAGGTGGCCGAACACCCTGTACAATCAACACCAGTAAATCTAGTGTTAAACTCACAAGGGAAGTTTCTAATGTGAATCTTATTAATTTTAATGAAATTTAATAAAGTTGTCAATATCTATCATTGATGATCAGCCAATTTTTAGAATAGTATGTATAATAGTTTCAAACGAAGCACATATCGAGTGATCGTTTAAATTTGTATGATCCATAATTTAGTGAAATATCAATGTTGATATCTCGTAGATAGTCGAAATCCTTGACACTATATCACGGCAATATTTTGTTAGAAATTATGCTATCACTAAATCCGAAGAATTAAGATACACTTAGGAATAAGATACATTGCAATAAAACGAGTAAATAACGAATGCTATTTAATTTCTACGCGGACGTTAAGACAATAGCCTTTTGGCATACACTCGTAATCGTAACACGCATCACCTGTTGCGTACTGATTTACTGTTATGTCCCTACGGACACTGATCGTTCATTACAGCCGTAAGATCCACCAGAAATTGTAAAATCGCGCTCTATTGGCTTAGACGTTCTAAAAATAATTCCGCGTTAGCTGTAAACTGTGCACATATTATAAATTTTATATTATATTATAGTTTTATTCGTCGCCCTAGTTCCGAGTTTTTATTACGGTCCATTGCAGATTATCGTCGAGCTTTTATAGATACTGGTGTTATAAAACGATGTTTTTTAATTCAATTTAGAGTAGAGTAGAAACAGTCTACAGGGTGTCCCAGTAATCGCGATAGAATCTTTCTACGCGCTTCGGTTACTCAAAAAATCGACCCAGAGTATTTAAAAAATCTTGTAAATGGGAACGGTAGCGGAGTTTCGATGGGCATATACTTACTATGGTTTCGATCAACAATGTCGCCAATAAAATCGAGGAGGGAGCACTGGGAAAAAGTGCTCATTGAATTCCTCGCGATCCCTGTCCGAGATACGAAAAACAGCATGCAGTAAGTCGTCGCAGCAATTTGCAGGCGAATGTAGGCCAGGCACACAGTACCAAGATTAGGATAATAAATATGGCCGAGGTGAAATCATCCACCGTCCCGTGGCTGACCTTACCGCCGTTTCCAGACCACGAAGAAAAGTGATTCTGCATGCTCTCACGGATGGCACCCTTCGCGCGTTTTATAGACATAACCTACATTTTACTGGCAGATGCTCGTCTTTCAGCGAGAAAGTCGACGAGTCGAACACCTTTTCATCTTTTTTTTTTTAGTAATCTCCTCTTTCGAAACGTCCACGTTCTTATTGTCCAACCCTATTCGCACATTTTGCTTTCGAACGTACGACGAGCGACCGCCATCTTGATTTCGAATAGCGCGCCAAACGGCAGCCATTAGCACTCGTTTCGAATCGAACAAAGTCTCAATCCCAGAATCGATCGAACCTCTCGAATCGAAGCTGGCCTCGATACGAAAAATTTGAAACGCGAGAACGTTAACGTCACCACCATCGTTCGCTAAGAGAAACGACGCGCTGGATCCGCGCGTATCGGGTTTCCCAGTCAGCGGTCCAGATTTGTGTAAAGATCTGTCAAGTTCGCGAAACGAACGCACGCCGGCGAAAATTATGGCATACTAGATTCCAGACCATGGGTAAACGTTGCTTCAAAACCAGTAATTAATTTTCATCGCGGACGTTCCCAGCCGAAACATTATCTTATCGCGATCTCGCTTAGACGCGATAAAAATCGGAACTCGGCTCGTCGTGGAACACCTTTCGAAACGATGACGAGTTAAGGCAACGGTTTCTCGGTTGTTTACAGAAATATCGTGCAAATGCGACGCGAGCCTCTCGTGGGGACCAAAGAATCGAACGTGGATATGCAAATAGTCGATTTGCACGGTGACCTTGAGTGGCCAAAACATGCGGCGCAGACCTCGAGCGTGCAAGAATAATTCCTCGATAGATTCGAGCGCTCGTTTCGCGTGGTACGCGCATTACCAAACATTTATCCGGTCGGACTATCGAGCATCTACCGTGTTTCAGCGTCTCGACTCCCCCGGGTTATGTTTGCTCCGCGAACTTTGTCATTAAAAGCAGCCTGCTCGTTCTCGCCCCTATATAATTTATAGGCACGTACCTACGCATAGTCAAAACCGCGATACGATCGGGTCGGCGTATTAATACAACCGTGGGTTCTCTGTCTCGCCACCTACGCCCTATCTCAGCCCCGAGATTAGATCTCGCTCGAAAAGTTCAGCTCGGAAAGTGTATCCCCCGCGGTATCGTGTCATCGTCGCTCACGCGTCGCCGTCGAGCAATCATCGAGCCTAAATGTCATCGTGCGTCTGTGATCGACGCTCACCAGGCGTGCCGGCGTCGATGCCTCGAAAATCGTAGACGTTACGTCTCCTCTCCGGGGATCTATCGTAAAAATTTAATGCTTTCGACGGCGTTGCTGGTCGCTGTAACGAGATCCAGCGTCGATCCAACGCGATAGTGTTATTACGGTTTTAATGCCCCATTATGCAATCGGTCGTGGTAATACCGGTTCATTAATATTGTTACCGTGACTGGAAACGGTTTTACTGCGCTACTATTACTGTTTCCGTGCACTTAAAGTGTGATTTGAATGTATCGATGGGTACAAATTGCATCGAGCTTCCTTTTAGAAACAGTAGCTCCGTAGTGGAATGGATATCTGCAAATTGAGCTACCTAAATCACTGACTTTTATAAACTTTATCATTTTATAATGGTAATTTGAAGATTGAGAAAATGGTGGATCGTTAAACTATGATTCGACTACTGAAAAATGCTTCGAAGATGATCGAAGACGACTTGGCTGGCAGCGTCTGTCCATTGCTCGCTGTTTCTACTTGCGCCAACAACCCAACGTCGTCCATGAATCAAACTTTCAAACTCAATTATTTCGAAAACGAAGCATCGTAGGGAAAAATTTTACTTTACGTTTTCGACTTGTTTTACACGTAAATTTTGGTTCCCCCAAATTGCAACTCCCCTTCCGGGACGATAATAAAAAGTTCCCCGACACAATGGCGTCCGAGAAATCGTTCCATTTGTCTGACTAGAGATCTTCTAGAATCCGGTGAGCCTAAACTTTCCCTCGGACGATCCTCGATTCAGTCCCAATCCCAAGAAAGATTATCATCTCGCGAAACAGAAAATAGCCAAGGATTCAAGGGGAGGTACGGAACGACACCGACGATGCATCATTCTAATTAGATGTCCGCGTAATTCTGGCCTGCAACCCGGCCGAATTAGGAAAACAATTAGCGCCGTGGGGGTTGGGGGCAGGAACGAGCGGAGAATTACTCGTTGACGATGTTCCCGGAGCACGGTGCCCGCTGGGATTGCATTAATCTCTTTCCAGAAGCGGTACATTCAATTGATACTATCTTACGAATCGCGGTAATAAACAACGACATGTTCGCGCAACGGACGGCCACGGAGAAACGCTTCGCGTCGACTACGTTCCACCTTCGTCCTTCTCGTCCTACATCTTCTTTGTGGTCCCGTACGACACGTTGCAAACCGGGCTAACGATGGGGGATCGAATCCTTTTTATCAGCCAATACAGGCCATGGACACGCTCGTTGCCCTTTTGCAATTTTCTCGGTCGATGTAACCTCCAAGCTTGCACCCCCCACTGTTCGCAACTACGAACAATTCGTCTTTCGTACTCGATATTTATACGATATTAACCGTTCGATGTTCGATTATTCCTTTCGAGTATCGAAGAGGGGCGATTGACCATTCGACACTCGATTATTCGTTTCGACTATCGAATATATACATATATAGTAACAAAATTCTAAATGAGTCAAATTAGCTCAGTCCGTAAATCTAGCGATAATTGATTAATCATAAAATCGATTCAATGTTTTCCCAAGAATGAGATAGACAGAGATTCGATAAAAAATCTAAGAGTACGCCTACGATCCTCCGTAAGTGCGTTGGAATTCACCTTTCGTGCCTTCCTTTATTCCTTTTTCTTTCTGTTCCGTTCAGTTTTCCCTTGCTTCGTCGATATTGCGTTCTATCTTTCTGCTACACTTCGATTACCTTTATTTCACTCTGTTTAGCTCTCTGTCTCGTCGTACACCATTTAATTCCATCGTGCTTTGCTCCGCTTCCTCGGTGCGCGTTGTTACATTATTTTACTCCGTCGTATCATCTTTTCTACTTTGGTCCATTTCACTGTAATTTATCCCGCTTTGTTCTCCTCCATTTCGCTCCATTTCTCTCGGTTTATTGTGCTACATTGTCGTTATTTCGTGTTTCATGTTACTCGACTCTAACATATAGTATTATTTTACTTTTTGCCTATTTGCGTTGCATTCTGATCTACGTTCCTACGACCCCCTTTCGTTTTACTCTATTTTCCCGGTGTATCAACGCTTTGTTCTGCATCGTTCTACACGATCCTGCCCCGGGCTACCATTATATTCTACTTTGCCTCGTTCTACCTTTCAACATTAGCAGCAAACGCATTAAATGATAATAAAACACACATGTCCGAGCATATTTCCAGGCAATGCCAAGACTATACATTCGTAAGAAAGATTCATTGGTAAAATTAACCTCTTGTCAGAAACAAAGGACTCGAGCATATATTTTTATTTAACAATTTTATTAATAACGAGCTAAAATTCTGAAATCCACTTCGTTCTCTTTATTTTGTAAAGTCTCTTGTCTTCTCGAGGCCACAATGAATTATTTCAAATTTTTCGAACCAGTTAACCTCCATTTTGACCACAATAAATTATTAAACTCTCAATCTGCTGTTTAACCCAATTGATAACGTACAATCACAGAGAAATACTCGAGAAAGTATTTAATTTAAGAGCCAGGTAACGAAATAATCTACAGAAAAATCGTTCGTTCGTTCGAATAACTTAACGCACGATTATTTTAAAGAACGTCTGACGGAGGAATATAATATCCCATTTTAACGATCATTTTTCAGACACTTTATTTCACGGTGTCCCAAGCCTGAGAAAGATTCTGTTCCCCTATCCGCAAATTTCGACTGGCGAACAGTAGACGCCGATATTTCACGAGGAGCTGTTTTCTAACAAATTCGAGTGTAACAAGCGTATTTTCTAAACGCGCGTTTTCTAGCGTTCGAATGGATTTAGTGTGCGATAAATAACGAGTTCGGGAGAGCCAAGAGGAAAACCAGCGTTCTAAGCGGACAGAGGAGCCCGTACGTTGGAAAATGGAGGATTAAATTTAAACTCGGGGTTTGATTGTCAACCACGTGTTATATCGCTCGGATTCCGTCGAGTCGTGTCACCCAGGCGAGCAGAACCATTAACTTCTAACCCATTTCTATGAATCATCGGTATCATACGTCTCTGCCCCGATCTTTGCCAAGAATTTAGCAAGCCTCGGTGCGCGGATCCTCAATTTGCGCCTCCGACTTAATTTTCCCCGTCGCGATCCGGCGAATTCTCGAAGCCGGGAAAAGAGAGGATCTATAAATTCGAAAATCTCCGGCTACCGGCCCGTAAATCATCGCGAGTGGATTAAATCGTTTGAAAATGTTCGTGAAAAGTTAAGCCAGCCGGTAAATAAATAACAAGCATCGGGGCGAATAAAATGGACGACGGTAAATCTGGCCGAGGAATCTCGTAAAATTGGTTTTATTCAAATTTGTCGCGGATGGCACGGGACGGAGCAGATTATGGCAAATTTTATTCTCTTTAACGATACACGGGGTGCAACGAACCTTTTATGTCGGAGTTATTCGATTCTATATTACCCTTTTTAATTTCGAAATTGGTAATAATTATATCGAGTACCGTTTAGTCATATTAAAAGATTTATTCGTAATGATTCGTATGCAGGGTGTTCGGCCACCCCTGGGAAAAATTTCAGTGGGAGATTCTAGAGGCCAAAATAAGACGAAAATCAAGAATACCAATTTCTTGACGGAGGCTTCGTTAAAAAGTTATTAACAATTAAATTCAAAAATTTCAAATCGTTCTGGAAAAATTATTCTCGGTTGCGGGGGTCAATTGCAATCATTTTTGGTGAATAGACATACCCACGAAATCCTGCGTTATAGAGGAAAGGATTTTACGAATGGGAAAAATGGCGTTGGAATGTTTGGGAACCATCATGGAGGTTTCTTCGGAATTGGAAGCGCGGAGGACCTGGCACGATGAGTGAAAGAACTCGATGTCGAGGAAGGCGTTACGGTAGGCAATCGCTTAGAAATCCGCCGGAACATGGCCACGCCAACAATGGAACATTGTACGCTAATGTCGCGCTTGGACATAATTACGTCCGAGATATCTCGATATCTCGCTTCATGCGTGGGTGAAAATCGTGTCATTAGTCAGTCGGTACCGGCACGCCATTAGACACGGTCCGTTAATTGCAGAAACCGACGCAGGCTGCGACAGTGTCCGCGGATGATCCTGTTGAATCGTCTCGATCGAGATGATCTCAACGAATCGGATCGAAACTTCCGTCACGACACCCACCACTGGCCGCGTCAGAATCGAGCAAATTTCATTCCCTTCAATTTTTGTTTACGTTTCATTCACACTGAAATTAACTTTAACCTCTTACAATTACGAGTCTGACATCAGCTCTCATACGAGTCGTTTATTTTGAAAGAATAATAAAAGTATACTTCATTCCTAAAATTTCCTCGAAATTCATAAACCCCCCAATCTATTTTCTTCAACCTCTTGAGGACCAATTTCTTCAGCTCCTCTGTGGAAAGTCCTATCATCAGACTGTGAATCTTTACGCAAATTCATATTTTTATCAATAGAATTAATGAAATGAAACGAAGTTACACCACCTGTGGTTAAAGACTTAACTACAGTTTAATAAAAGACAGTTGGTTTTTCTCTTCTAAAAGAGAAAGTTTTCTTTATGTGACAAAAACCATCGACGCGTATGTTTCGAAATACAAGTCAAGAGGGTGCAGCTGTGTCCCTTCCTTGGCTTGTTTAGACAAAGTATAGGACCGATTGGGTCTGAGGGTACGGGACGAATTTTTCGTCACTGACCTATTCATTCTGTACGTTCCTTTGAAAGCGTGAAGACGTGCCTTCCACGTGTTTAGTAAAAGCTAAGTAAAAGTTATAGTAGTTTTTTATTCCACCACCTATTTCCAATAACAGTAAACAGTGGACTAAAAAAAATATTTTCGTATAGTCTGAGGGTCTCCCTAAAAGTCTAGTAGAATAGGGCTTTCGAGAAAACATGAAAAAGGAAACTTTCACTTAAAATTTTGATTCTGTTACACGAGAATCCCCCCTGAACGCGATTCGTGGTGACGGAAGGGCCCAGAAATGCGACCTGGCCCAGACGCTGAGGCCCCCGGTGACTCAGCGCGGCCAATTTGCGTCGAGGCGGCGTCATCGCGGAGACGTTTCATTAATATCGCGAAGGTTAGGCTGCGGCCAGGACTTCTTCCTAAGTGATCTACGGGCGGAGGTCACCGGGCTGTTAAACCCGGCCCCCTTTCGGTACAATCACGGCGTCGTGGCGGGGAGCCACCGTGTCGCGTATCAACCCTCGGCTACCAAAATGGAAGTGCCAACTTGCCAGCCCGTTAACTACCACCGTCTAGACGACCTTTCTCCGACGTTCGAAGGGCCACGACTGCAATGGCGAGTCGGCGCGGTTTTACAGTCGTCGCGCGAAATTAAACTGCCACCCTCAAAGTCGCCGGTGCTGGCCGTTTTGTTTGCCGGTGGAACGTCTCCGACCCGAGAATTCGCACCTCCTTCAATCTCCGCTAACTCTTTGGTACACGTTCCGAGACGGTTCTTTGTTCGAACGTTTCTGTGGATTTTCGGGGCCAACGAAAGAAACGCGGAAGAAAAACCGAAACTCTCGCTTTGGGCGATAATTTCGCTGCGTTTCCAGTCGGGAGAGTTTCGTCGTAAATCTTCGGTGACGGTCGTTTCCTTGAAAATTCAAGTTAATTAACGTTGATTGTATATTATTGTACGTTGGAACACTGCTGGTAGATATTCGGAAGGAGATTCCAGCGGAAATATCAGTTTTTATTAGTTTGAAGTAAATTCAAATATTATTGCAAATAACTCTGACTTTCTGATAAACTATCCTCAAGATACAGAGAAACGCGTTCAAACAAGGGAAGACGTTTCCAATTGGTTTCGTTTGCGTTTCCAGAACATCTCGAACTTGCAAATTCGATCAAGAGCAAACATTTCGAAGAATATCAATGGTTTGAAGTCGAATGGTCCAGCGAATTTCTCGAGATTTCTCGAGATTACTGTCAGCCGAAAGTGAATTATGTCACTTTCGTCGGGCGTAGCCGTTCATGTCGAGGAACCCCGAAGAATCGCGCAGCTGGATATCCCCTTTCGATAATCCCCCGCGATCGACGGAGATTTCCCAACGCGGGGCCGCTGGACCGCGAAAAGATCGTGGATTTTTCGCTTCCGCGATTACACGTTGCGAAAACAATGACTCCGGACACATCGGTGCACCGGGGAACAATAATCGGTCCGGCGACCGATCGGCTTTCACTGATATCTCTATTCCACTGGCCTATTCCTCGTCGTTATTACCATACGCTTCGAGCGGAGTGACTTTTTTCTAAGCCCGTTCAGCTCGTTACGTTTCGCCGTGTTCCGCTCTGGGCCTGTTGCCTGCCACTGGCCCGTAATTCACACTCGACCCCTTTGTCGCCGAGTCCCGGGACTCCTTGGCAGTTTTGACGCGCTCTGATATCGGATACATGATAAATTATCCGGTCCTCTGTGGGGGTAATAATCTGACAGAATTACGATATCGATGAGGAGAGATATTGCTGAATAGTTCAAACCTTTACTGTTGTAAATTAGCAAATGATCGAGTCTTGAATATTAAAATCAACAGATTTTTCTATTCACTTTGTCTATTCCTTGTACGAACAAATTTAAACGAAATATTATACGCTTAAATCGTACGTCGAATAACCATGTCCTTTATCTAGTTTCAGACATTCGAAGACCTGCAGCGTCCGCCATTTTGGTGACTTACAAGGAACGTTCGCGAACGGTCCGGCGTTTGCTCCGACGGAAAAACCAATGGACGGCGACGATTTATCTAAGGACATCTGCGAAACCGATCTTCGAGGCGCGAGGGTTTCATCGAACCATCCTTTGTTCGTAAGTAATACAGTCGTGTGTCTATAAATAGCTCGAAACTTCGGAGTCGCGGAGACGATCGAATATCGCTCCGACCGAATTCCCCGGGTCCCGGCGAAACGTACGAACGCGTGAAACCAGGCCCGTTTGCGTGTCGCGGACAACATTGTTGGGATCCGCTGGCACGCTTCTCGTGAAATCGATTCGCCACGGTAGGCAACCAACGGCCGAGAAAACGACCACGACGGGACGTCAACTCCATCGTTCGCGAAGGACAGCTGTAAAATTGCGCCGGAATGGCAGACATCCCCGATCGTTCCTCGCCAATGGGAAGCCGAAGGTTCGGGGACCGATTCCCGACGATGACCATGCCCGAAGCTGCTTTTTTCGATATGGAATCGTTTGGACGCTATTGGCTGGCTCAAACGTATTCTCTCTCTATACTCTGCTTCGCGAAAGAACGACGGGCGAATGTTTCGCTATAAATCTGGGTCATTTTATGGCTAGCCTTGAACACTAAAACTACTGTAGGATATAGAACTTTATCACACCAAAAATAATCGACTCAAAATACACAAGCTCGCTTTGCACACTACAATTGCTCTAATTCACACGTCTTGGGACGCCTCACACACTTATACAACAACGCGCTCATACATTCACACCTCACACTACCGACAATTATAGTATATTTGTACCGTGGGGACCTGTGACGAGAGATGGAGCCGAGCGCTAGTGAGAGAGACAAGAGCGTAGCCCTCTGGTGGCAAACACGAGAGGCGATGGGACCCTACAGTACCAAAGAAATTAAAACAATGGAAATGTTCATTCATTCTCTAATAGAAAATTAAATTTTTAGAAATTTAGTGGAGTAAATGTTTTACAAGTTTTATTAGAAATAACGAAACGTGTCATTTTGACTGCTTTGGTAGTTCCAGTGTTTTTTAATTCAGTTCCACGTGAATTTCAAAACCGATCTAACGTGGTTTGATGGATCGAGTCGATGGAATAGATAGTTAGTTCCGTTGGGACTAACGAATAACGAATTAGCGATTCCGGTTGCCAAACCGAGCGGTACGGCAAACGTAATATAGTCATTACACCGCCGCCGCCGTTCATTATCATAAAAGGATCATTATCAAGGAGAACAAGAAATAATTTTTAAACGATCTTAAAGGAAATCTCTCGATCGCGACCATTCATTAACATGCAGAACGATTTAATACATATTTATGAGCCTAGAATGAAAAATGGTACAACGTTTCCTTGGACGTTTGAAAGTATTAATTTTAAAACTGTTATCTACAAAGTTTTATCTGCGATATGTAAAACATTGGTTACAACAGGCAGTATATTATTGATTACGATAGACACGTTATAGACACATAGTCGGCAAAGAATTACGAGGCTGTCTCGAATTTCATTATTCAAAAACTAAATCGTCTTCTAAATTAGCTAATGAGACGCTGAGAAAATATTGAGTTTTCAGGAATCCATTAGAGCGATGGAAAAAGTAGTATTCGTGATTAGGTATTTCTTATTACGGACGATTGATCGAGAATATGTTCCGACAATCATTTAGTAGCTAATTTGAAAACTCGTATTCCCTCTAAAAATTTGACTTTTATAAATTTCTAAACTCATGATTCTCCACATAAAAATATAGTAAAAAAGGATTAAAAACGAAGCCACTATATTTGGAAGTTGGCAAATTACACATTCCACGTTACAATTGTAGCTTATATGTATATTATACAGGCTTCGTTAAAAAGTTATTAACAATTAAATTAAAAAATTTCAAATCGTTCTGGAAAAATTATTTTCGGTTGCGGGGGCCAATTACAATCATTTTTGGTCATTACACATATCCCCGAAATCCTACCCACTTTCGAGAAAAAAATTCAGTACAGGCGGAACTTTAAACGTTAATAACTTTTTAACGAAGTCTCAATCAACAAATTGGTATTCTTGATTTTCATCTTATTTTGGCCTCTAGAATTCCCTAATAAAATTTTTCCCAGGGGTGGCCGAACACCCTGTATAAATAATACACAACCTTTGAAAGGGTTATGGATAGAACAAGACAGCAAATTCAAAATTGAGAAATTGCAAAATTCTCTAATTGCGTTTTCCGTGTCGCGTAAAAATATAATCCACCGTGAATGAACTTCTCGTTCTGTATAAATGCGTACGGGTACGTTGGAGGGGGCAAGAAAAAGAAGCAGAAGAGGAGAAAAAAAAAGGTAAAGTCGAAGACCGATTTAGGCGTCGATAGCGGGGCACACGGCTTCCTTATCGCCGGGCCCCAGGTGTTGGACATTCGGAAGTCGCTAGTCGTAAATCAATACACCGTGCCAGACAACCGTCGTTGGACACGTACCTAAATGAATATTTCGTGCCGGCCGGCACGGATCCTGATTAATGCGATCCGTGGCACGACCGCGCGCCGTAAACTCGATCCTGATTAATACTGTTTACAGCCCCGCTAGATCCCGAAACCCATTAATCAGGATCGAGTGACGACCTCTGTTCGGCTACTCCTCGTTGGCCTCTTACGTCCTAGCGGGGAGAAAGTGTCCATTAATGTTACTTCTGCGTAAGTATCCGGTGAATTGCACGCTTTAACAGCGAATCCCCTTTGGTTCGATTCGAGTGCTCGAGCTTCGGGGGCCCCGGCAGAATCCTCGCAGCTTGAACTCCCGGTTAATGGTTAAATCATGTCGGATGGTAGCGCACTTTTGACCAACGGGGCTCAGATTTATTTATAGAGACGGGCTACGATCGCTAAACGTCTTACCCCCATTGTTGATCTAACTGTATCCCCCAACGATATTGATAAGTCCACTGTCGTTGGCCAGTGATATATATTACTGTTGCGATACAAGTTTATCGTGAAAGAAAAACTGCTTTTTACGATACGGGGATCTTGCTACCCAGGAATATAGCGAAGACTCGAAAAGCAACCTTCGACCCCATAGACTCCTAACTATGAAACTCAGACAACTATCAAGCCACTTGGAATATTCTCAAGAACTGTTCAGCCGAATTTTGGTACGCAGTCCTAGACCAAAAGTATATTTAGAATTATCCATAAGGCAGCGGAACATCACAGAACAAGATGACGGCCATATTGACGATCGAGTGAGTCCCAGATATAATCGACACTATGTTCTCGTAAAGAAAAGGGGCTCGTTACACAGTCCAGATAGAAATTACATACAGATATGGAATTCTCTGTGAACACATCGTTGCAATTATGGAATAATTACGCATAAACTGTGCCGGGAGTCCATCAATCGGGATTCCCTGGGCATCGGGATCCACGGAATGCCAGGGTATGCAAGGTGTCGCGATACGGGACGCCACGGCAGGCAGTTTATTCGCTTAAGTCAATGCACTTAGGCGACGATACGTAACCAATGGCCTGAAGCGGTCCGCAGCGCGACGTAGGCTCGATCTCGAAAGCCATTAATCAGGATCGAGCGACGACCTCTCCCCGAGCTACTCCTGATCCTCGTATACATCAGCGTTGACCTTGAATCTATGGCGAGAGCGCGACACCGTAAGAGAGTACCGACCGCGGCTTGTGCAACGCCTAGCTGGAACGGCGCTGCACCTTTTTACAGGCCGCGGTTGCACCTGCGCGCGGATCGACCGACCGGAGGCCGGATGACAAACGAGGATATCAAACCCGTATGCACCTAATAAATATCGGTAGCCGCTCGACGATACGGTCCCCGTGACGCGTCCACGTCGAGCCCCACCGATAATTTATCGTTTATTTTTCCCCCCACAAGGTCCAGGTCGATCCACGGGACCAAGCTGACAAGAGATTTTAATGTTTAGAGAGTGTCTGCAGATCGATGGATAGCGACTCTCCTCGGGCACAGGAGATCCAACGAGATGGCGTTTGGGAATAACAGGATTTAGTTGGTTTGACGCTCATAACCGATTAGATGAAGAGCAACTGCAAGAAGAAGTAAAATATCAAAGGTAGAAACATTTAGAGCATAGCCCTGGGTAGACTGGAGATGTTTGAGTGTGTTTGATCCGATGTGACGAAGTTTGGGAACTCCAGAATTAAATATCCATTAAGAACCTAGACATCAATTGCACATAACATCCTAAGGAGAAGCAGAACATAGTGCACACCTCTTCAAACTTGAGGATTTGAGAGTTCAGGAAGCTAATCTGATATCATTTGCAAGTAGAAACATTTGGACCATAGCCCTGGATAGACTGGAGATGTTTGAGTATGTTTGATCCGATGTGACGAAGTTTGGGAACTCCAGAATTAAATATCCATTAAGAACCTAGACATCAATTGCATATAACATCCTAAGGAGAAGCAGAACATAGTGCACACCTCTTCAAACTTGGGGATTTGAGAGTTCAGGAAGCTAATCTGATATCATTTGCAAGTAGAAACATTTGGACCATAGCTCTCGATAGACTGGAGATGTTTGAGTGTGTTTGATCCGGTGTGACGAAGTTTGGGAACTCCAGAATTAAATATTCATTAAGAACCTAGACATCAATTGCATATAACATCCTAAGGAGAAGCAGAACATAGTGCACACCTCTTCAAACTTGAGGATTTGAGAGTTCAGGAAGCTAATCTGATATCATTTGCAAGTAGAAACATTTGGACCATAGCTCTCGATAGACTGGAGATGTTTGAGTGTGTATGATCCGATGTGACGAAGTTTGGGAACTCCAGAATTAAATATCCATTAAGAATCTAGACATCAATTGCATATAACATCCTAAGGAGAAGCAGAACATAGTGCACACCTCTTCAAACTTGGGGGTTTGAGAGTTCAGGAAGCTAATCTGATATCATTTGCAAGTAGAAACATTTGGACCATAGCTCTCGATAGACTGGAGATGTTTGAGTGTGTATGATCCGATGTGATAAAGTTTGGGAACTCCAGAATTAAATATCCATTAAGAACCTAGACATCAATTGCATATAACATCCTAAGAAGAAGCAGAACATAGTGCACACCTCTTCAAACTTGAGGATTTGAGAGTTCAGGAAGCTAATCTGATATCATTTGCAAGTAGAAACATTTGGACCATAGCTCTCGATAGATTGGAGATGTTTGAGTGTGTATGATCCGGTGTGACGAAGTTTGGGAACTCCAGAATTAAATATCCATTAAGAACCTAGACATCAATTGCATATAACATCCTAAGGAGAAGCAGAACATAGTGCACACCTCTTCAAACTTGAGGATTTGAGAGTTCAGGAAGCTAATCTGATATCATTTGCAAGTAGAAACATTTGGACCATAGCTCTCGATAGACTGGAGATGTTTGAGTGTGTTTGATCCGATGTGACGAAGTTTGGGAACTCCAGAATTAAATATCCATTAAGAACCTAGACATCAATTGCATATGACATCCTAAGGAGAAGCAAAACATAGTGCACACCTCTTCAAACTTGGGGATTTGAGAGTTCAGGAAGCTGATCTGATATCATTTGCAAGTAACGAGAAGTTTGACCAAGTTTGGTCAACAGCAACAAGGGAAAGAACCGGTTATCTACTTAGGTGTACTAAAATAATATCAACGTTGTTCCAGTGGCTTTGTAGGTGTATCTGAGTAATCCAGTATGACACCGTTTGAGAAACAAGTTTGATTCGGTTTATTCGGTAGCGAGACATTAGGCGACAAGTAGAAGCAGAACGTACACTTCATTAGATCGAGGGATTTGACAGTTTAGAAAGTCCCTGTAATTAGATGGGCTGTCATTTCTGACAGATCTGGGTTACCAAGTGTGATAGAAAACAACATTGTCTGTAAAAAAAGGTTCGAGTTGGTTTGACAATGAAACGTTTGATTGTACGGGGTGGTAAGAAGCGAGTACACGCGACAATAGAGTGACAGCTTTGAACATTTACACGGTTCCAGTGAATTCATGGGCAATTTAGTCCGTTCGAATGGTGGTAGCAAAGTGTGATAACGTGTGGTGCTGTTTGTAAGCAATAAAGTAGACGATCGATTATAGACTTCATCGGGCTGAGAAGTTCGAAAGCTTAGAAAGTCTCTGTAATTAGATGAGATCCCTTGCGGATGCAAGAAACTATCGAATGTGTCGGCGTTTCAGAACAACAGGATTCATTTTGTTTGCTCAATATCGAGGCGTTGGGCTGCAACAAGAAGCAGACACGGGCGTAGACATCATTATACCTGGGGATTTGACAGGTTAGAAAGTCCCTATAATACTGTGATTCTCAACAAATATATGCAAAAGCAACATTGTCTGCAAGTAGCATGTTTGAGTATGTTTATACATTGGCAGCGAGGAGAAATGAAAGTGTAGAAACAGAGATTCGGTAAATTAGAAAGTATTTGCAATTAGATAGACTATAATTCTGAAACAAAGCAGGTTACTCAGTTAAACCTTTAGACAGATTCTGTACTTTAATAATCACGCATCTAAAGACTGTAGAGCTGATTCCACTTGGTTTGACCAAGTTTAACCTCGTTTATGAAACAGAAAAATATTAAATTCTATCGGAGAAGAAGAATTATACACCATATTCGAGAGATCAGTGTGTTTGGAGAGAGTCAGTAGCACGACAGATAGTTGATTCTTTGCAGACACAGGCGACCAAGAGTGATCTGATGTGACGGCATTTGGGAACAACAAGTTTGAGTTGATTTATTCAGTAGCGAAACATTAGACTGCCAGGAGAAATAGAACTGGCCTGTACACTTCATTAGACTGAGGGATTTGACAGTTTAGAAAGTCTCTATAATTAGATAGCCTGTGATTCTTTGCAGATGTAGGTCGTTAAAGGTGATCGAAAACAACGTTGTTTGCAGATAAGAGGTTCCGTTGGTCTGTTTGCCGACAAAATGGCAGCCTGTGTCGAGAATAAGGAACCGAGTATACGCGTCAGTAAACTGGGAGTCTGTAATTTAATGGATAATTTACAGATGCAAGTAGGCAACGGATATAGGAAAGGCTGATTTTGCTTGCAAATATTGACAATCTCGACTTAGTTTAGTCGATTGCAGAACATTGGATCGCATGGAGATTATCGTTTCGTTGGACTGTAAGATTTGACCGTTTAAAATGTTATTGCGGTTCGATTAACATACTTGTCCCCGACTATGGAAGCTCGAGAGTGCTAAAACATGGCGTCATGGTCGAATATCATCAAGCTCCTCTAATGTATTTAACAGAGAAGAAGATGAATCGACTGTATGCTTCGATTCGAAGAATTAAGAGTTTAGAAAGTCTTTGATTTTGATGGACAGTGAAATGTGGTTTACGAGAAGAAGAAATAACGATTAGAAGATACTAAAAGATTTAGGTTTAGAAAATCATTGTTACAATTACTTTCAAATGCAGCTGGAGAAGGGTTTTCAATTGTGATTCTAAATAATATCAAGCTTCAATTAGTGCATTCAGCTGCATATAGTGAGCAGTACACATTCTTAGCTTGAGAGAGTTGAGAATTTAAAAAATTATTATTTCATACTAAAAGATTATGGAGGGTTTAGAAAATGGGTTCTACAATGTGATGATTCTGATTAATATCAATCTTCGATTCGTATTTTCAGCTGCATATAGTAGATGAACTGACAGTACTGTACTTACACATTCTTAGCCCGAGGGATTTGAGAGTTTAGAAAGCCATTGTAGTTTGACGAACATACTCCATTGTAAATGTAGGCGACCAACCACGATAAAATCTGTTGTTTCACGAGTAATAAGTCTGAGTTCTTTAACCACAAAGCAATAGGCCTCGAGAAGATGGGAAACTGGCTATACGCTTCTTAAACTAGGGGATCCGAGAGTTTAGAAAGTCTTTCTAATTTAATGGGCAGTGATCTTCTGTGGAAACAATGTACAAAAATTGATACAATTTACAGAGTTACAATTTTCTCTTATATTATAAGAAACTATTTTAAATTCGCAGCTATTAGCTCGGTGATACCTACGAAGAAGAACTTTGTCTAGTCAGTTACCAATGCGTCACCTGTAAAGTAAAAAATACATTCGTATTGCAACAAGAGCAGCTAAGTAAAGCCAAATTGGAAGCAAACGATAAAATAGAAGCGGGGAGAGGATTTCTGATCATTTCTTACCGTTGGTCAGCACTGGTCAGTAGTGGTCAGCAGTGGTCAGTAGTGGTCAGTAGAGGTCACCAGTGGTCACCTGGGGTCAGCAGCGGTCAGCAAACCTCGGAGATCCCCTCCTTGGCACGTGGACGCTCCCAAAATCGCGACGAGACTGAAGGATAGCTTCGGTAGTGAGGCTACTGACCTTCCTAACATGATGGAAGGGTGGGGATACTCAGTCACAGCCAAAGTCAAAGTTAACAGTTAAGATCATCTGATCTACAGAACTGTTTCGGTTGGTTTTACTTCTTGGATATTCCTGAACCTTCACTGGACCGCTGACCTTGAAATCAACCTCATTTTTTACCATCGATGACCATAAGGTAACCACTGTTGACCATCGAATAACCAATGACCCATTAAAACCATCACAAAGTCGAAGATTAAAGCCTTCTTAGAAGGATCCTCTTACATTTTATTCCACTTTGAAGGAGTGTAATTAAGACTAGGATAAACTAACTATAGACTAATAAAAGAATAAATGTTAATCGGACATTCCGGATAATCGAGACAATAAGAATCCATGGTAAGGAATGGGTACAGAAATTTTTCGACAAAAATGAAAAGTTTCGAATCGTTCTGAAAAAATTATTTCTGATCGTAGAGATCAATTACAATCATTTTTAGTGAATACACATACCCTCGAAATCCTACGCATTTTCAAGAAAAAAATTCTTTACTGAAAATATTATGTCTGACCATAACAAATGATTCCCCTGAAATTCCATGCGTACGTTTAAAAAATCGTAACTCCTGAATGGATTAAAGGATTTCAATGTTTCGAAATACAAATAACGCGTATTTTAGCGAAGAATATTTAGAAATTCTATGAATGTTGCTGAGAAACTTTTTAGACTATATCGGTGACGAAACTAACGAATGCAGCAGGATTTTCTAATCGTAAAAATTTCCCTCGATCTAGGTACATAGATCGTACTTTACAAGAACGTTAAGAACCACTTAGCGACGAAACAGGTGCCGAAAGTTGATTCATGGGAATCCCCCGCAACGATAGACGTTCGAAAAATACGAACGAAGAGGAAAGTATCGATCACCGACGCGTTTCGAACGTCAGCTATAATTTGCGCACGGTTGGTCGTGCACCGGAGATAAAAATATTAATTACGAAGATTAACGAACTGGCCTGAGACACCTGCAGAAAGTAGGGGACCGAGTTCCCTCGGCGTCTGTGCTCTTCGCGGCTGCGTTCCGCGGTTCATTAGCACGCCGCGGTGCGCTCGCTGGAGGCTTGAAATTGATATGCACCGCGGTGCAACGACACTGCCTGCCGATGACCAATCACTTTTGCAGGGAAGCGTTCCGCGTCTTCGAGCCCGACGGCATTTTTCGCGATTAATCGTATCACGATGACGTTTCTATCGACCGTGGAAATCTCGAACCGATCGACGACGACGGCCGTGGCGCATCGATGAATCGACTGGCGTCTCGTGGGAGTGAAAGTACTGCTCCAAACCCTTTCGTTCCTCCCCATACGTCCACATACTTACTAGGGACCATCCCGAGGTGTAAATCTCCAATTTTTATGAAACTTCGCAATTATGTAGTTCTCACAAATCTATTACACGTATTTTTTTTGTAGTTGCTAATATTCACTTTAAGGGGTTGAAATCAGCCCTCAAAGCTGGGGGTTCAAAACATACTTTGTTGAATATCTCGGAAACTATTAGAGATAGGGGTGTGCTTCGAATGGATGAAATTTATGTTTTTAAACGGCGAATTTGATGGCAAAACTTTTATTTGTTTTTTTACGTTTTTAAAAATGTGCTATTTTTTAACGTATCGTTTAAACAAATAAAAGTATTAAAATTTGTAAGACCTAGAATCGTATCCATTAACGTTATGTTTACTATTTCGCGTTAACGTATTGCTAGGATTAGGATTGAGTTAGAAACAAGCCGAGTAATGTACTCGAAATAAGCCAAACAGGAAAATCTTCGAGCCAGAACTGTTCAAGTGAATCATCGCCGCGAATATTGGGATTATTCTTCGGCAAAGTGTCTCGTTACCGTTGTCACCGCGGCGGCCATTGTTGCCAAGATGGCCACGTGGCCGCGATATTCGAACCGTTCCCGCGCCAGAGTCGAACCCGAGTGGTTATGTCACCGTCGGGCAGAGTGGCCGCTGAGAAACGATACACAGAAGGGTCGCGAAATTGGGGCGCATAAATCCGGAAAAAGCTAACGCCAAGAAGACGTCTGCGTTTCTGGGTCAGCTTTGCACGCTCGCCTCGCGACCGTCGCGCGAGCAAACCCGACGAGGATAACAAGGGAACACCGTAAAATTATTCGCGAAACGGTGTCGCGTGTCTGGGCGCTCGCGCCGAGCGTGTAATCGTCGCGTGCGTGTATACGTTATATCACGATCCGTGAATTACGTCCAACGTGGACGAGGAACGGATTTTGGCCGGTCGGGAATGTTGACGATGTTTGTCAGTCGCGGAAAATAAAATTTGAGACGACAGAAGACTCTTCAAAACGACGTGCAATAAAATTAGCGATATCAGTATTACTCGATGAAACGTTAGAGATTGCTGTGGTTTATCGGGGATCTCGATTTGTATTGATACTAAGAGAAAATTTACTCTATAGAATACTCCCATTTTATCTCAGAAATGAGTCAGTCTTTTGCTTCCACGCGAGACGAATTTATAGAAATTCCGTTGCTCGGGAGTGTCTTGTGTTTTCAATTAATAGTGCATTCCTTGCGCAAGTCTCAGCCCTATTATGCAACGGAATTGTTTATGATTTCTCGGATTATTCGTATCGAAACCAGGGCGTTACACTGTGACTCACCGAATAATCCACATATTTAGCGTCGAGAGCAATTTCTAACAAACCAGTTACAAATTATTTCGTCAGTAAATATACAGCGTTTTCGGCCACCCTAGGAAAAAATTTTAATGGAAGATTCTGGAGGCCAAAATAAGACGAAAATCAAGAATATAAATTTCTTGACTGAGGCTTTGTTAAAAAGTTATTAACAATTAAATTCAAATATTTCAAATCGTTCTGAAAAAATTATTTTTAGTTGGAGGGGTCAATTACAATCACTTTTGATGAATAGACATACCCTCGAAATCCTATGCACTTTCGAGGAAAAAATTCGAGTAGATGGACAAATATTTCGACAAAATTAAAAAATTTGAAATCGTTCTGGAAAAATTATATTTGGATGCGGGGGTCAATTACAATCACTTTTGGTCATTACACATAACCAAGAATTCCTACCCACTTTCGAGAAAAAAATTCAGTACGGGCGGAACTTTAAATGCTAATAACTTTTTAACGATGCCTCCATTAACAAATTGGTATTCTTGATTTTCATCCTATTTTGGCCTCTAGAATCTTCCATTAAAATTTTTCCCAGGGTTGGCCGAACATCCTGTATAACAAGTATTTTGATAATCGTCGGAAACTATTATATCTGATGTTTCAAAAAATGGACGCGGTCAAGGACCTAAGCGTTTCGATGAAACGTAAGATTGATGAACCCGGGCGCTGTACGTGTTAATTTTCTCGAAAATTAGCCGTACGACCTATTTATTCCGGGCGCGTTTCCGTCGACAGAAATTTTGATGGACTCGTTCTCGCGTCGCGTGGCGTAAAAAATGACCGCGACGGCCGGGCTGCAGGCCGATAATCAAATATTAGCTCGGTCGTGGCGAGATTAAAACGGCCACACCAGCAGGAAACGAGATTAATGGTTCACGGTTAAATCGCGGACTAATAGCGGGCCGACGCCGGGCGTAAATCATATTTCGCAACGCCGCGGCGACACATCGCGAACAAAGAGGGTTGAAACGATTACGCCCGGAAGCGTGTGCGCGGTCGGAGGCGTATGATTAGGAAAATGAGGTCCCATTAACTCTCGCGAGCGACGCTGTTCGCGTTAAGAAGTGCCGCTTGCGAAAGTGCCCGGCCGTTGGGCGAAATGCCATTTCAAGCAGAAAAACTAAATACTGGGTATTAACCATACACTAACGGCCCGTAAGTCTGGAATCGCTGCGTAAATAAAGCGGAACAGGATCCTTTTAAGAAAAGACGAACCGGTTTCCAGCCACCGAGGAACTCCGATCTGTCAAAAAACACAATTTTTACTTCCTGCCATTCTTTGCTCGGTTAACGCTAGATTTACGAGCGTCAGATTCCATATTTTTTAATTACAGAACGCGTATATATTATTCTTTAATGCCCTGGAGATGTTTTCTGATGGTTGTGGTATTGTGCATTCGCGAGAAGTTGGCTAGTGGGACGGCACAGTCGACGAGGGCGTGGCACGCTTTCGTCCTTTCGACCAATAGCGACGATATGTGGGGAGTCTAGGCACCAATCAGACCCACATTCCTTTCACTGACCAACTTTTCGCGGACGTACAATAGAGAATGAACATTTGAACATCGAAAAGACATTTTAGATAGTTTATAGGAATTCTGAAACCTTCTACAAATATAAGGTTCTATTTTGGAATGTTTCAACATCATAATAGGTCCTCTTGGTGAATGAAAAAAAGCAATAATGCACGATTCTAAACTTCCCGGTTATCTGCTCATCCTTGGACGTCGGTTTTGTGCGAATCACGATTAAGTAATTGGCGAGGTAGCGGTCTCCGATCGTCCGATTCGATACCGTGGCCGTGTTGCACGCACGTGTTTCCCCGTTATTTCTCACTCGGCGCTTTTTCGCCGTGCCCCGTCGATTTCTATACGATCCTGGCACCCGGACAGTTACACGAACTTCTTCAAAATATAAATCCCAACGGCAACTACGCCCGATACTTTCGCGTTTCCCGCTTTCCTCTCGTTGGAACTGTAAACCTCCGACGACGTTTGTCTTCCCCCGCGGGAGGGACGGTTAGTTTCTATTCATTTTTTCATCGTTTAACATGCAACGCGCAATTCGTAAACAAAATACACGGAAAAGATTCAGCGTAGATAGCCGAAGCTTTCGATTCCTTCGTCCGTTGGTTGCCGCGAACAGGGCAAATAACTAAACGAAAGACAGGAGAACTTAGCCAAACGCAATTTACACACTCCCGTTGCGCAAATTTCGTTTTATCGTTCGACGAAGAAATTATTTCACGGCCGTACGTACGTACGTTCGCGAATTAAACGATTATGGAAGTCTGTGAGACCGCATTACTAGATTCCAAAGTCGGATATGAAAGTTTATAATGGTTAGAATTTTAAATATAATGTATACACTGTACCTGTTTCGAGGTTTAGATTAAAAATTATTAGGGGATATTTAAACTGGTGGAACGTCTGAAGAATATTTATATAGAAATTCTTTTCCTCGAGTTCTTGGATAATATATTTTATTTTATTTATTTAATGGCTGAGAGAGGTATATGAAATATGAAAACGTGTACAGAATAAAACAAATGGAAAATTCAAGTCTGTAAGAGTTAAACAGTTGTCGGTTATAAATAATTCACCGTGAAAAATATATTAGCTAATAATAACGGGTGAGCCAATTATGTTCAACAGGTTCACCCACACGATCGTGTGTTCAACGATACATTCTCGTCTGCATTCTCGGTCTGGAGTATGGAACGTGGACGAATTTATGTAACCGTGCAATGGCGACTCCCATTTCCGGTGCGCCTTGGCTGAATTCTTTTTCTTCCTCCTTCTGTGGAATATGCGTATCTGGCAAGGAATCATAGTAATTTGCCATGCATTGATTTCACTCACAAAGCATTAAATTACAGTCAAATAAAGTGCTCTGTATTGTTGATCGTATCGTGTAATTTAAAGCAATTTTACCGAGTAACAGTTGTCATGTCTTCGATTATATTCTACTTTTACTTTACCTTAATATTACTGAGAATAAAGTATACCAAGTATACCCAAATAGAGTCCACTATAGTTGAGTAGAGCTGAGAGTACCCAAAATAGAGTATACTGTAGTTGAATAGAGCCAAGCATAGTCAAATAGAGCCAAGTGCACCAAAAATAGAGTCCATTATAGTTGAATAGAGTCAAGTCTAGTCAAATAGAGCCAAGTATACCCAAATAGAGTCCATTATAGTTGAATAGAGTCAAGTCTAGTCAAATAGAGCCAAGTATACCCAAATAGAGTCCACTATAGTTGAGTAGAGCTGAGAGTACCCAAAATAGAGTATACTGTAGTTAAGTAGAGCCAAGCACAGCCAAATAGAGCCAAGTGCACCAAAAATAGAGTCCATTATAGTTGAATAGAGTCAAGTCTAGTCAAATAGAGCCAAGTATACCCAAATAGAGTCCATTATAGTTGAATAGAGTCAAGTCTAGTCAAATAGAGCCAAGTATACCCAAATAGAGTCCACTATAGTTGAGTAGAGCTGAGAGTACCCAAAATAGAGTATACTGTAGTTGAATAGAACCAAGCATAGTCAAATAGAGCCAAGTGCACCAAAAATAGAGTCCATTATAGTTGAATAGAGTCAAGTCTAGTCAAATAGAGCCAAGTATACCCAAATAGAGTCCATTATAGTTGAATAGAGTCAAGTCTAGTCAAATAGAGCCAAGTATACCCAAATAGAGTCCACTATAGTTGAGTAGAGCTGAGAGTACCCAAAATAGAGTATACTGTAGTTAAGTAGAGCCAAGCACAGCCAAATAGAGCCAAGTGCACCAAAAATAGAGTCCATTATAGTTGAATAGAGTCAAGTCTAGTCAAATAGAGCCAAGTATACCCAAATAGAGTCCACTATAGTTAAGTAGAGCCAAGCACAGCCAAATAGAGCCAAGTGCACCAAAAATAGAGTCCATTATAGTTGAATAGAGTCAAGTCTAGTCAAATAGAGCCAAGTGTACCCAAAATAGAGTCCACTATAGTTGAGTAGAGCCATGTATAGCCAAATAGAGCCAAGTTGTACCCAAATAGAGCCCGGTCAGAGCCAAGTAAAGTCGAGTGGAAGCAAGTAGAGGCAAAAAATGGTCGAACATAGTGGAAAATCTTGTGGGAACAATTAAGATGAAAGGCAAGAAAGGCGAACCAGCGACAGTTGGCAGCATCGGGGCGTGCTCGTTTCTTAATTCACACGCCGAACTCATCCACCCACAACGCAGATTTATCTGACACGGAGAAAGAGTTAAAGTACATTAACGAGGTATCGCGGAGGGCACGCGATACCTGCTATTTCGCGACGCTCGCGACGCCTGTCTGGCTCACGGCGTCGTTCATCAGGAAGTAATCGTTGCTGCCGATGCTGCCAAATGGAAGGTCGGGGAATATCACCCGCAGAGAGAAATATAAAGGCAGCCAGGAGTCGCGTGTGTCATGCATGGATCGATGACTCGCGGAATTTTTACCGGCTGCCGTGGTTTGACCTTCCGTCACGGTTACGTAGGTGTACGCCTCGCGAAATACCGACCGGGACGCCATAAATTAACACCTTAAATGGCTTCCTTGTTTTCGAAAACGCCGTTCGATGAATCGCGCCGACCAACGGTCCATGTCCAACTCTGTATTAAACTGGGGACTTTTTTCTTTTTGGGGCAGGGAATTTCAATGCTTCGTCGACCTTCTTTAAAACGTTCATTGTCATACTAGCTTTTCCCCTTTTCTCGAGATTTTTTAAAATTATAGGGCAACTAATATTCGATAGTTGAATAGAGTACTTGTTATATTACCAATAATATATAGTGTATTAAAGTCACGGTAAATTTGCAAAAATTCGGTCTAGTATATTTTTTACAATTTTTATTGGTAACTACGAATTCCTCTGGTTCGTTGAACCGACATTGGGTTTTAATTTTCGATTCCTCTAGACTTTATCTTTCGCCAAAAGGAAACAGCGTAACGACGTGTTCGGTTGCTTGGTTTTCCTGTCGCGAAAGATAACGAGATACTCGCAATTTGGTATACAAGTTTTGCATATCGGACGTTCGACTGTAGAGCGGCGGCCATTTTGTTCGAGGCGCCGAACAGAAGCGAGGTATCAATAAAATCGCGATAACCGTGACTTTTTATTCCATGGAAATGCCTAACGCGCTAATTTATATGCGATCGTACGCGCCGCTAGCACCGTTTCCTCTTTTCATGCGATCGGCCGTTGTCTCACCTTTAGGTTATCTCGCCTTTTCTCTCTCTTCCTTTTTCCGTGGCAACGTACCTTAATACGCGCGCTCGAAAATATCCTTACTTTCTCCAGGACATCGTCGGGGACAATAAAAGAAACGCGTTCGGTGTTAATAAAATACGATTGATGGTGTTATATGGGTTGCTTTTAGAAACGAAAACGGGAACAAGCCGACCAGCTTGAGATCCGTCGATTTACGACGTTTTCGCGTTAACATCCGGCTCCGCCATTTTATCGAGTCAGCTCATTGCGCAAGCGCAGATCGTAATAACGAGTCGCTACTTACCGACGCCATCTTGAACCAAATATCAACTTTTTATTTATTATAATCGCTACTTTTTAAGGCTCACTATTTACTAAACAACAGTTTTGCAAGTTTCCAAATAAACTCTAAATTCGTTTCGAACTTTTCTGTGTTTGAATATTGGGCATAAACATTTCGCGAGTGCTTAAATGATCCAACACCATTCGAACGATTTTATAAATTCAAGTTCACCGAATTTGCAAAACAGAGATTTCAGTTTTTCGGTGTTTCGAGCACCTCGAGACGTGCTCTGCGTCATCCTGTAGATCGGAGCGATTCCACGTGCACGATCGCCGCTGCACAAGACCCTCGTCTGTGATTCGCAGATCTATAACTTATTGTATTTTTTCAGGGGCGGCGAAAGTGCAGCGCGGACCGAAGGAATCAGCACGATAAGCGCGCGCCGAGGCCGACTTTCGGTACTTTATTACGACGCTGGAAAGGACACGCCGGATACGCCGCTTACAAATTACGTTGTTCCGAGTACGATCGATCTCGCGGATCGCCATCGACGCCCCTCGATCGCCACTCGGCCGATCCATCGACGAACAGCCGAGGAATTGGCCAGAAAAGCTGAACGAAACTATTTTAACACGTGGTCTGCCTTCGAAGTGCTGTAACTTTATCGACGATCAACGATGATCGGTGAGTTATTAAATATTTAAACGTAATAATGTAATTGAGTAACTCACTTTTTGCGAAAACAATACGGTCGAATTGATTATTTATTCGCGATAAAACGCGCGAACTTTCCGTTCGACTAGCTAGAAAAGGAGCGCGTCGAGCGTGGAACCGGTAACGCTCGATGATTAATCGACGATCCGTGGCAATTAAATGGTCGAGCAACGCTTTTCCCGGTTTCCGCGGAAACCATAGAAACTCCTAGTATTAATCAGACGGCCGTATCGACACGCTACTTGACGCAATTACGCGCTCGCCGTTCGTGTTTTCGAACGAGCACAAACACCGCGCCGAGGTATCGGCATTATATACAAATTAACTGGCCTCTATAAGTCATGCACGCGCGATTACGTTGGCGAACGACGGAAATATCGATATACACGGCGTATGCAGACCGGCCGCTGGGGCACATTTTATTTCAAATAAAGTAACAAACAACAATTTAAAACGGAACACCCTGTATACCGTGGCGAACAAGCACCACCGGTTTCAGCTCCATCCAGGAAATCGTCGATACGCTCGTATCTGGGGAAAAATGCTCTGTGCGATTCTATTCGTCACGTCTGAACGTTTCCATGCTGGCCACGAGTGGCGTTTGAAATTTCCCTGGCGAGAAATGAAAAATCTGGGCTGCTCTTTGAGTCGATGGATGCAAAACGTGGACGCTTTGTACGCAGTCCACGTCACACCTGGAGCCATTTGTCAGAATCAATTACTATCGTTTATGCGCGATTTACACGTGAAATCGAAGGGTTCCCTCTATTTTCACCGCGAACTATCGCGCGTTAGTCGCGGTCGGGAAGGTTTAAATCAGAGTTGGCAAATATATGCATTGTCCGGCCGTCGAATCGTAAAGGATTTAGCGATACCGGTATCGTTAATGCAAAGTAGCCGAGACTAGCTTCTTTCACGCTCAGCCTGAAAATTTATGCGACGTTTAAGCTTTTTACTGGATATAAAAAGTCCCAGTGCTGCAGTAAAACATCATTTTTTATCATAGTTGCCTCGTGCACAGAAGTCCCTAATTAATTTCTTGACTATTTTGAACTCAGGTCTCATTTTTTAGTAACGATTATACTGAAATTAAACGGTACACTTGGCTCTATTTGACTGTGCTTGGTTCTATTCAACTATAGTGGACTCTATCCTGAGTTCACTTGGCTCTACTCGACTCTATTAAGAGCCAAGTGTACCCAAATAGAGTCCACTATAGTTGAGTAGAGCCAAGCACAGCCAAATAGAGCCAAGTGCATCAAAAATAGAGTCCATTATAGTTGAATAGAGTCAAGTCTAGTCAAATAGAGCCAAGTTGTACCCAAATAGAGTCCACTATAGTTGAGTAGAGCCAAGCACAAGCAAATAGAGCCCACAATAGTTCCAGCCAGAGATAGAAAATTATTTTTTACGGATTTTCTATCGAGCAACGGTTCGAATTATTTCTGAAGACTTTAAAAATGAGAATTCGCTGGCAATGGCCGCGAATATTCAACGAAATATGGGGTCAAGTCCATCGAGGTGCATCCTCGCCAAATGCATATGGCGACGAGAGGAGGAAAAAAGCGCGCGAAACGCATAGGTGGCGCGTCGGTGCCGAGCTAAGCCGAGAATGAAATTAATAGCCGACTTGTCATAACAGGCAACGATAGGAGCCCCGAGAACCGGACTTCTCGGTGCTCTTAGGCGAATATACATCGAGTCGAGCCTGCGAGCAATTCCCCGTGACGAATTTCCTACGTCAACTCGCCTCTCTAGAGACGGGGTCTCCTTTGCCCGAATGACGTATGCAAATCAGACGGTTGCACCGTCAATCCAGGAAGCTAGCACCTTCGAACACCCCCCACATGTGCCACAGTTATCTTCCTTCTATTCTTTATATCTTTCACGGCCCCCTTTTGGTTCATCTTGCATAAATTTTGTAGCCTCCAAAGATTTTAGAGATGTTTAGATGAGTTAATCCAGAGGTCTAATGATAGCCTCTTCTGTAAATGATTAAAATTTACGCTGTGAAAGTCGTAAATTATCGACTGGTTGGAACCAAACAATAAACGAGGCTCTCGTGCGGTCAATAATCGAGGTACTATTGTACCATTAGGATCTCCCATAAAATAACAGCATGTTTCAAGGAATAAATCTCAGTTATCTTATTTATATCATCGCAAAATAGTAAGAAACCATGTTTCGCGGTCCTCGCGGCCATTTTTCCCGGCGCCGCCAGGGGGTAATGATGTTAACAACAATGGCGGCTTCTATTACAGGCGCGGAAAGAATGGAAAGTGAACTTAGGCCACGAAATCACCCGCAGAAATTTCCGCGTAAAATCGTCAATGCGAAATTGCATGAAATTATCGGTAATAAAGCAACGCAACGCGCATTGCTTTGTCGGGCGCGCGTTATAATTTGACCGCTGACGCAATGGCGAGCCTAATTCGAACGAAAATAGTCCCTCGAAAAGGAGAATGAACTCTTTATTTCGAAAAATGAATATTAACTGTGTACGTATAATTTAAATTTAGATACTATTTCTGTGAAAATTTTCTCCCGTTTCAAAATGGTTGATCTATCCAAAACATTTTGTTTACAAATTTTATACATTATTTTTATTCGTTATCCATTGATATCTAGAAAAGGAGACTGGATAATTAAGCATCTGTAGAATGTTTCGACCCTCGTTTTGAGATCACCCTGTAAGCGACTTAAATTGTTCCGTGCAAGTCGCCGGACCCCGATTTTCTTCCGTTTATTTATTTCGACGAACGCGAGTACACTTTATTGGCGCACTCTTGGACCGACGCCGATAAAATTCTTCCGGCGCGTAAATATTAGTGCATTCTTAGCGCGATTTCAATTTCACCACGGATGTCCCCGTTACATTTCGCACCGTATGGGCTTCGTAAAGATAAGGTGACGTTCAGCCCGCTCGATCGCGGGTGAAAGTTATTAAAAACTGGCCAGCTTGCGAAACGAGACGTTAGACCAACTGCATCGTCGAAATAACAAAGTTCTGTTCCGCTCTTCTCTTTTTAGAAATCCTCGGTTCTTTGATTCTTCCAAGTTAAATGCCCGTTAATTCTCGAATATCCATCGATGCTGTGAGAAATCTGCGAAGAATATAATATATTTAATTTTCTCCCTATTTAAAGTGCCCCTGGCAATAGGCAACCCGAAGCGCGCCATTGTGTAACTTTAAGCCCGTCCAAGCGTTGATTCTAATAAATTTGCAACAAGAATATTTTTTAAAAACTAGTAAAACTGCTATCAATTTGACTTAAATACAAACAGAATGTTGATTTTAAAATTATTTTACATGTTCCACAAGCTTATATCTCTGAAAGAACTTGTTGTTCTTTGGTGCAAATAGAAATCGGAGAGGCCATATTTAACAGCCGTGACTAACGTAACCGGGCAACAACAAAACAACGTAGAAATAATAAGATGGAAATCACCTACAGGCGATGGCTGTCGAAAACGACGTAGCTGCTAACAGGAACAAAAATACAACTTCATTGCGGATAATTATTGACTCACCCTCGTATATTTAAGGAGTCGTTTGTCTCGTTATTTATTGAATGGCCCTCGTATTTTCGGTGTACAGCGCGCGAACGCGATACGATCGATCCCCGTACTTTAAAACCGTGCTCCTCGTCGATCATTGGCGGTCTTATATGGCGCGTCATGATCCCTCGGAGGCGTGCAAAACTAATAAGACGAGGTCGAAGGTGGTTAAAGTGTGACAAGGTTAACATCCAGAGCCGAGCTTCCTCCTTCGTGTCCCGAAAGGGTTCAAAGATGAGCCTTTCCAGTCGACGCGAAATCGACGTTCGCCGCTTTTTGAACGGGTTCCGGTCGACATTGAACGCGCGAGTTAATTATTTACGCTGACGCTCGGGGGCAGAGCTGCCCGCTACTCGTTTGGCGAATAAAAAAGAAAGACCGTGAGCAAGAACAAATACAACCTTTATTGCATTGGAGCACGCGAGAGCGACTTCGGACCTAATTTTTTGATTAATAGCCGAAAATCAGGGCCGTCTCGCTCATTAACTGCGAACGAGAACCTTCTCTTAGAGTTTGAACCATCTCTCTGTAGCTCTATTTGGCTGTGCTTGGCTCTACTCAACTATAGTGGACTCTATTTTGGGTATACTTGGCTCTATTTGGCTATGCTTGGCTCTATTCGACTACAGCAGATTCTATTTTGGGTACTCTCAGTTGTACTCAACTATAGTGGACTCTATTTTGGGTACACTTGGCTCTATTTGACTGTACTTACCTCTACTCTACTATAGTAGATTGAATTTGAGTACAGTTGGGATCTTTAGAGGGTCGAATAAAGCCAAGTGTACTCAAATAGAGTCCACTATAGTTGAATAGAGCCAAGTATACTTAAACAGAGTTGACTATAGTTGAATAGAGCCAAGCATAGTCAAATAGAGCAAGAACAAATGCAGCCTCTATTACATTTGAGTACGTGAGAGCAACTTCGGTTCTAATTTTTTGATTAATAGTCGCAAAACATGACTGTCTCGCCCATTAATTGCAAACGAGAAAATTCTCTTAGAGATTGGATGTTCTTTCTTGGGAAAGTAATCATTTTATAAGGTGTTTTTTTTTAAATGTATGTGGCAATGAAAGTAAATGTTTGCAAAAGGCGAAACGGTTGAAACCCAGCTACTGGAACGAACCTTCTCTTATCTCGGCAACGGACGCATCCCGGCTATGCAAATGCAACAAAGGACCTAAAAAATATATCACGGTATTCCCAATAAATTCACGGAGGAGTAGGGAAGTCCAGCGGCGCCGCCATTACGCGGTAAAATATTTTCCAAAAGGGGCCGTTTCGTTCCGGCGAACGGCGTCGTTCCCATTGAAATTATAATCGCGGACCGATAAATTGCACCGGCCACGATGCATCCGGCAATATTGTTCGCCCGGTCGTGTTTATCGTCGCCATTGGATAAGAATCATCGCACGATCACCGACGCTACTGTTCGACAATTTTTTATCTCGTGCAACGAATAATAAAATCTCAAATTATAATAGCTAATAAAAATTTTAAACTTGTTAACTCTTTTAATGCTCGTGTTTTAACAGTCTCCGATATGGGAATTCAGGGCGCCATTTTAAACAGAATTTAAATTTTCTATCAATTTATTCTAAAACCTTCATTTCTAAAATCTAAACATTACAGAGTGTCATTTTTCAAAAGAATTTTAATATTAAAACTACGTTTACATATTATGAAATCACCGGTAGCCCCACTCAATATTTTTTATTACATTTGTACAACATCTTTGTGATTAATTGGTTATCAAAATTCCGATCGTCGAATCTGATTTTGTGGCAGCAACGAATAGATTTGACTTTGTCGGAGGAGCGGAATAGAACCGGTTCGCAGGTTGATTATAAATTTGAGGGCGACAACAATCGCGAGGCCGGGAAGTAGAATTTTTCTGGGAAGTTTGGTTCGTGGGGCGCGCGACGTCTCGGGCTCGTGGCGCCGCGTTATCGTAATCGGACTTCCTGGTACGCCGATCGAGAGACGCCTGCGGGAAAGAACGAATCCGAAGCGTTCCCGGAACGTCCCCGGGGGACTTTTTCCAGCGATGCGTGCACGTGCGATTTCGAAAGCGAGTCGAGCACACGGCGTTTCCTCCGGAGAGGTTCGCGAAATCCGGCGTCAGGTCGCACGGTGGCACGAACGAGTCCCTGTGTACATATACAGGGCGTTAAAAAATACATTTGCATACTCCGAGGCCATCGCGGAGCCACACGATATCTTTTATTACGTTTGTTCAGCAACTTTGTAGTTTCTACCAAAAACAATCTCGCGCGAGTGTTTGCACGAGCAACAGAACCGAACGGAACGAGTCGGTTTAATTTGAAATAATGATTTATTCCATCGGACGAGTCGTAAAATATTCGAGCGCAGGCATAAACGTTGAGCCAGGGATGGTGGTAAGCTGCTTTAATCGAATACCGCGATTTCCTCGGCGCTTCCCTAATTAATCCAAACTCTGATGGATAATCAGAAACGTGTGGCAACGCACAGAATGGAAATCGGTAATCATTCTTGCCTCGGTGGCACGCGTACAAGTACAAATTCCGCGTTGTAATGAAGCACGTGATCTTTTCATCTCGAGAACGATGGCTGGAAAGACGGTGGGAAGATAATTACGCGCGTTCCGGCGAACGAGTCGTGCACGGAGACGAGAATACAATCGCAATTAGGCGTTGCACGATCGCGCGATAATTGAAAAACGAAATTCGTGGCAGAACCGTGGCTCTATTTAGCTGTGCTTGACTCTACTCGACTCTATAAAGAACCAAGTGTACCCAAATAGAGTCCACTATGGTTGAGTAGAGCCAAGCACAACCAAATAGAGTCAAGTAAAGTCGAGTAGAAGCAACTAGAGCCAAGAAGGATCGTAAGGACTATACCTACTCGACTATAGCCGACTCTACATGCATACACTTGGCTCTGTTTGCCTGCTTTTGGTTCTACTCAACTATAGTCGACTCTATTGAGGTACACTCGATGACTTTATGGCTTCAATTGTTACCAAAGCGAGAGGCTACCGTATTTGCGTTTCTTTTTATGGAAAATTGGGGAAACGTCC
The DNA here is from genome assembly GCF_051014445.1 of Colletes latitarsis. Taxonomy (NCBI): domain Eukaryota; kingdom Metazoa; phylum Arthropoda; class Insecta; order Hymenoptera; family Colletidae; genus Colletes; species Colletes latitarsis. Next base: position 30,416,566 of record NC_135143.1, read on the forward strand.
GTAAAGAAGCACGTGAACGATTAAGGATTTTCTGGGAAGACAGTCGCTCCGGCGCATCATGGACATAATCGCGCGCTCTTTGCGTCAATTTGCCGTAGCAGCGAACGTTACCGCACCGGTTGGTTAATGCACGGAACGCTACCACGAAGCAAAGACATCAAGGATACTTTTTGTTCACGGTGCCGCTTCCCCCATCGGTCCCTATATCCCTCTTCTTCTGATTTCCGCGCGGTCGCGCCAGGATGTTTGACTCTGCTCGTTTTAAGAAGCAGCGCAAAGTACTTTAAACATTAAGGGATCTCCGACTTAGCGCGATAAATCAGACAGAGAGATAATTGCTCGTTTCTCGCGACTGAATTTATTCAAAGTATATAAAGCACTCCCGGGCAGTTTCGTTCGATCGATGCACGCGATCGCTTTCTCCCTTAAAGAAACAGTTTATAGAGTAGCCCGAGATTAAACGGAGATTTATTAGCGGCCCCGGCGAATGGACAGAAATCGTTGCCACAATTGGACAATAGTCATTCTTGCAACGAATTTTTGAATATCGTTTTTATACGTTAATTTATGAGAGAAATTTCACGCGATACTTATTCCCGTCCGCAGCCACTTCGTTTTATATTCCAACAACGCTGTTCCAATATTTAGAGTCTCGTTAAAATTTTACTTTGACTTTATCTGAATGTTACGAAGAATACATTTGGGTATACTTGGCTCTACTCAAGTATAGTCGACTCTATTCTGACTAGATTTGGCTCTATTTGACTCTACTCGACGCTATAAAGAGCCAAGTGCATCCAAGTACAGCCTACTATAGTTGAGTAGAGTCAAGTACAGCCAAATAGAGCCAAGTGTACCCAAATAGAGTCGAGTAGAGCTATGTACTGCCAAGTACAGTCAAATAGAGTCCGATCAGAGCCAAGTAAAGTCGAGTAGAAGCAAGTAGACCCGACACTATTTCTTTCTACAGAACTTTGTATTATATTCCAGTAACATTGTTCCAATATTTGGAGTCTCTTCGTATTATTTGTAATGTATCACACAGTTTTCAACAACATTCTCGTGATTCTAACGTTTCAGAATCTAGTTGATCCCTGCAAAATTTTATTCGAACAAAAAATAATAATTTCGAGATTTTACAGTTAAAATTTAACCCATCAGTTGATTCTATAATTGGAATTTTAATGTTCATTTAACGATTAACGAACACTCATCTTTTATTCGTTATTCGTACACCTATTTCGTGGAGGGTACGTAATATTGCACTCGTCAGGCACACGTAAACGCTATAGTTGAAGGGAGTGGAAGAAAAACAATAAGGAAAAGGCTGCTAGATGGAATGGTACTCTTAATCTCCCAGCATCAATGAAATATTACGAGATCTTCGAATCGACGCGATGAATCAGCCGAGAAGATAATCACGCGAGTATATCAGCTGTAAGTATTCGCGCGATAGTTTGTGCGAGTCGTAACCTTCAACGTATCCCGTGCGTTATGATAATAATAAAATAAGCTCTCGCATGAATTTATCGGCTAATTATCCGCTTATCCTCTTCCATAGCGTTATTCCAGCAAAATTTCATCGACCCTTGGATTTATCGGAAGTTGCCCCTGCCGGAACTTTTTAAAGTTCTCGCGTGCTTGAAGCGTTTAACTTACAATCCGACCAACCTTTCCGCGTTGATTAACGTCGTATCGACTTACTAAAGAAAAATTAACCACAAAATTATTATATTTTTCTTTTTCAAATTGCCTTCAAGTTACTATGTGTACTAGTATCTAATTATAGTAATTTCTTTTAATGCAAAATACGATCTCATCGAGTATTTCATGGACGAAAGATTAATGGTCCCGTCGAATTAATTATTTGTCACGAATAAGTCATCTAGCTGCGTTAATTTGTTAGTTGGCCTAGCACGATTAATCACGGATATCTGTTCCATATTTTAAATTGTGTTAACCGGGAGCCAGTTACGCGGAAGCACCGTTAAAGCAGGAATACTCGGGCAAGTTGATCCGGTTGGTAGGCCTTTGTTGAAAAATTTTAATGCGCCCGACCGATTCCGGTGGAATCGCCAGAAAGATCGATCGACCTCCTCGATCCATCGAACGGGTATTCCCTCGTTTCAAATAATTTTGTGATTTTCACGAGCGAGATGAAAGGCGAAGAAGACGAACTATCGATATTTCGTAATCGTCGTTGGCTCTTTTCCAACGTCGATCGAAGGGAACTGATTAGCTTGTAAGCCAAGATGGAGACATCCGCGCGACAAACGATTATACCAGGAAATTTGCCCGCACTCGCGTTTATACAATAGCGAACGGTAACGTCTCAAGCTGAATTATGTAAATCCATTTTATTCGCGTTTTCACCGACGACAGTCGCGCGGATTTCACTTGGAAAGTCTAACGATTTCCATTCGAACGATTATCGGTCTGAAAATAAACGCCCAACCTAACAACGCCACATAGAAATTAGGATATTATATCCAGGCATGTCCGAACGGGTTGCGAAATAATCGTAAAATGGCGGCGTCGCGGATAACGATTATCGCGTAAAATGTTGAAAAATCAGTGACGTTATTTTTTTTTTTCATATTTTACGATTATTATTCGTACAAACTTCGCAAAAATTCCATAGAATAGTTATTTTCGTCACCGTGGGAAAACACTGGCGCGGACTTTCGACTCTTCGAGCGTCGATTCGCGCGTCGTTCGAGTATCGATAGCGACGCCCGGGACTTCCGGTTTCGCAAACTCTCGTTCGTGAAACTTTTTACGACCCGCGATTACGGCTTCGTGAAATTTTTCGCGCGACCACGGATTCGAGGGACCACGGCGCGATTTTACGAGATGTCTGAAATTTTTCGGGGCGTCCAAAGACGCGACACTCGAAGAGTTAAATTTTATTAACCGTCGTGGTTTAAGTGCTCTCTAATTTTATACGTATAAATTTTGTAATCTTCGTGAGCGCGGCACGGTGACATTTAATACGTCGAAATTTTCGAAAGGACCCGCGACCATTGCGTCGTAACGCAAATGACGTTCGACTTTTTCCCCTGTTCGAGAAAACTGAGGAGTTCCGTGTCGAAATTTCAGAAATATTTCAACGCTCTTTCGTCCGTAAAATTATTCGATCGCGTGACACGCGTTGTGTGCGGGTGTCTCGTTGGCCCGTTCGTCGAGCATGCTTGGAGAACGCCCATAGGCGGTCACCGCACGTTAGCGATTAAAAACAACAGCTTACGAGCTCTGACAATGTTAGGAATTTTAATTTAATTTTAATCTACACAAAGACAATATTGGATTTGTTAGAAAAGTCTACGATACATAGTTTTTTTTTATTAGATAAGATGGCGGAAGTTTCGAGTAATAACACGATATAAATTTCATTTTATTTGATTCCATTCGAAGAATCGTCGTATCACGAACAGAATAGTATAGTTGAGGTAGGAAAACGAAAAGCAACGGAGCTTTTAGTATCGGTGTTCCTCGAAGCGCTTGCGTGGGCGGAACATCCGGAAAAATCGCGCGATCGCGCGTTAATCATGCTATTCATCGATCCAGACGAGATCGATTTCGACCTTTCGACTTCCCGCGAACGATTTCGCCGCGAAAATCGCCGATCGCGTAAAGCTTCGACGGTGGATCGTTCGCGCGCGAACTTATTATCGATTCGCGCGCGCACCGTTCCGTCTTCTGTTATTAATGGCCCCCGGGTAGCCATTGAAAAATAACCATCCAATTAATGCGGTAATGAAACACGCCGGAGAAAGGCGGACTCTCGATGCTGGCGGTTTTTTTTTTCCAAGCAACGAGAAGGTACGATCGAACAAATCGAGTGCCAGGTGGTTTGATGTTGATTCATTTGATCGTTTGATCCTCGACTGGGGAACATACTGGAGAACCGGAGAGAATGCACCGGCAAAAAAAGAATTTATCGCGTCGCTATTATTACTATTAAGTTGTCAAAATTGTTAAAATTCTGCTTCCAATCTCGTTCGTTGCTTAGCGATCGTTCCTTCGACTATTTGACGCGGTGCAATTAAGGAGAACCCCCGTGCAACTATCGAGGTTCCGCTGTATTCGTCGCGAAACGTGATCCTATTCATTTCGTTAATTAAAAATTGTCAAAGTTGTTAAAATTCTACTGTTCAGGGATCATTCTTTCGACTATTTGACGCGATACAATTAACGAGGACCCCCGTGCAACTATCGAAGTTCCATTATATTCGTTGCAAAACGTGATCCTATTTCGTTAACGAAAAATTGTCAAAGGTGTTAAAATGCTACTGTTTCCAATCTCACTCGTTGCTTAGCGACCATCCCCTCCATTGGTTGACGCGGTGCAATTAACGAGGACCCCGTGCAACTATCGAGATTCCGCTATATTCATCGCGAAACGTGATCCTATTCATTTCGTTAATTAAAAATTGTCAAAGTTGTTAAAATTCTACTGTTCAGGGATCATTCTTTCGACTATTTGACGCGACACAATTAACGAGGACCCCCGTGCAACTATCGAAGTTCCATTATATTCGTTGCAAAACGTGATCCTATTTCGTTAACGAAAAATTGTCAAAGGTGTTAAAATGCTACTGTTTCCAATCTCACTCGTTGCTTAGCGACCATCCCCTCCATTGGTTGACGCGGTGCAATTAACGAGGACCCCGTGCAACGATCGAGGCTCCGCTATATTCGTCGCGAAACGCGATCCTATCCTTTTTCGTTGACGAGATAAATAATCGCGTAACGTAACAGGCCAGCAGGAGTTTTCCTGCGCCGGGGATGTCCAAAAAGGGTGGCATTCGCCTCGATAAATTTCCGCTCGCGACAACGGCGCCATCGTAAGAATCCCGGAGCAAGGCTGACCGGACACCGGGCGCCACGAAAAAATGCATAGCGCCACGGAGGAGGATGATTTCTTCCTTTTCCTCCAAGGACCCGCGACCCAAGGAGAGCTGCCGCGATTTTATGCAGTTTCGTTCGCGACAATTAAACGCAATTGTCCGGCACGCCTGGACAAAGTAAGCTCCGACGTGCAAGGCACAAAGAGGCGTCCAACGCCGGCCATTTTCAGTCGCTGCATCCGCCTTCCGTCGATTTATTTCCGAACCGCTGTCCTTTCTCGGTGGTTTATTTACGGAGATCCGCGTACGCGTTATCTCGTCGCTTTACGATTATCCTTAAACGGTGCAGTTTACCAACCACGACACTTTTCTATCCCCTGATAGCTGAGTAGAATACGTTGTTGTTAGAATTTCGTCAGCCATGACACTTTTCTATCCCTGATCGTTGAGTAGAATCCCGGATTTAGAACTCTAAAATATATTGACAATCAAGACTTTGATCATATCGAGCACAAGTACCATCGAATGAGAAAACCATTTGCAAGGTAAATAATAATTTTCGACGATTTTTCTCCGCTTAAATGGAATTAATTAAGAGGCCGGTGGCGGAGCCGAGCACCGACTCGACGAGGAATCGTGCGAGGGAAAGGCAGGAGATGGATTTGCATCGTCCCGCGGCCGAGTTGCCTTCAGGAATTCGCTTCATCGTTCTTGTTCGATTACTTCCGTATTTCGCGTCCCGGTGGCCGGTACGCGCGCCGGTCTTTCTCCGGAATGGGGTACGCGTATGATGTATCAACGAATGAAATCACTTTAGCTTTCAGTCGAAATTGATGCGGCTCGTGTTCCGCGTTACGGCGATCTGTCGCCGGTGACGTTGCCTCTTCGGGCTTAACTTGATCGTTTTAATTAAGGGGTCGTCGGATCGGAGGCGCGCGTGTCTCGATCGTGTGTTTAATTCGAGGAAAAAAGTGAAATTAATTTACCGTTTCTGGTCGTCGCTGGCAGAAGGAGGAATCGCCGAGTCGAAATTGAGAGACAACCTCTTGAGAAACGGTGGAATTATTCTACCGATCATTCGTTCGAATCGTTGGTTCTCTGGAAAGCTATCCTTCAAAATAAAAGATTATTTTAATGATACTTTAACTGGGGATAATATGAAAGTATACGTTTGAACCTTCCTTTGCACGACTTGGGTAAATATATCAATATTTATCTATTTCAATACGTTAGTACAGGGTTTCCCAAACTTTCTTTCGTGTGGAACCCCTAAGAAATTTGTCTAATAGTTTAATTTAATAGTTTGTTAATATTTTAATGCGTTCGTATGAAAATATTGCAGATAATCTTATGTTAATGTTATATCACAACTTGTCATGGAACCCCACTTTGAGAAATACTGCATTAGTAATTCATTTACATTCTTAAAAATATTTATAATATCTAGCGTAAAATGAATAACAAATACTAGATTGGGTACCAGTACTATACAGAGATGACTTGTTGGCTAGGCACCTGCAAGCTAAACGGGGCAAGGGCATGGAGAGAAGGTCTTCGCGCCGCCTTATTCCAACTGGAGAGGCTCTACTGGAGGTTGTAGGATCTCCATAACCACGAAAGATACATTTTTGTCCCATTCACGGCTAGTATTTTGAGCGTATGGTTACGCCAATGCCTCTCAGTCTTCTCCTATCCTACTTTGTCCCTATACATTTTATTCACGTCCTTTGTCACGTGATGGTTTATGCTACGGTCAATCAGCGCGCCTAGCCATCAAGTCATCTCTGTATAGTACACTGTGTAAATCGATGTTTAGAGGCTAGAATTTCGGCAGCCATGACACTTTTCCATCCCCGATCGATGAGTAGAATACTTACACTGTGTAAATCGATGTTTAGAGGCTAGAATTCCGGCAGCCATGACACTTTTCCATCCCCGATCGATGAGTAGAATACTTACACTGTGTAAATCGATGTTTAGAGGTTAGAATTCCGTCAGCCATGACACTTTTCCATCCCCGATTGATGAGTAGAATACTTACATTGTGTAAATCGATGTTTAGAGGCTAGAATTCCGGCAGCCATGACACTTGTCTATCCCCGATCGATGAGTAGAATACTTACACTGTGTAAATCGATGTTTAGAGGTTAGAATTCCGTCAGCCATGACACTTGTCTATCCCCGATCGATGAGTACAATACTTACACTGTGTAAATCGATGTTTAGAGGCTAGAATTTCGGCAGCCATGACACTCTTCCATCCCCAATCGATGAGTAGAATACTTACACTGTGTAAATCGATGTTTAGAGGCTAGAATTCCGGCAGCCATGACACTTTTCCATCCCCGATCGATGAGTAGAATACTTACACTGTGTAAATCGATGTTTAGAGGTTAGAATTCCGTCAGCCATGACACTTGTCTATCCCCGATCGATGAGTAGAATACTTACACTGTGTAAATCGATGTTTAGAGGTTAGAATTCCGTCAGCCATGACACTTTTCCATCCCCGATCAATGAATAGAATACTTACACTGTGTAAATCGATGTTTAGAGGTTAGAATTCCGTCAGCCATGACACTTTTCTATCCCCGATCGATGAGCAGAATACGTTGTTTGGCTATCATTTTTAAAGCGGTCTGTACAGCTTGCAGGTTTGTGCAGGGTACGAAAAACGAGAATAAATCGCTGTAAGTGTTGGAGCATTGTGGTCGAAACCGACACGCGGTTCCATTCGAACTCGGATCCTGGCCTCGTAGTTGGTGGTCCGTTTCTGGAAGCCGAATCTTTCTTTTCCCCCGTTCATCTCGCGAGGCTTCATTACTCGGGCTTTTTACTCGCGTGGCATGAGTCACGAGCGATATTCCCGAGCTGAGAGCGTCGCTCGGTAATGAGCATTCGGTAGCGCACGAGCTCGTTTCTGGTCCCCTTCAGCGCCGATAATTCACGGCCGAACCTTTGTGGTTCTCGACCCACACCGGCCCGACAGCCGTATGCAAATTCTTTCTGGGTCGTATACAAGCGCAGTGAAAGCAGCAGATTTGACACTGCGATCATTTTTCTCGCGGCCCGATAATAAAATATATTTCACTCCGCGGAACGCCTCCCTCTGGCGCGGAAGCTTCCGCTCACAACGGAGTAATTCCAAACTTTGGACGAACTTTACTTTTTAACAGCTTTTTCTACGAATATCAATTCAAATAATTCGTTAATAGATTCCCAATCATAAATGAATTTATATTTTTCATGTCTTGCGAAAAGTAAACGAAATAAAATTCACGCAACAGCGAGATAAAGCATACCTTTGGAAGATTAATCTCCTAGTCTGTCGTTTCGAATCCAAAGCACGATTAATTCCACTTCCTTTGTCGTCGATCTCGTCTGGCGGGGGAGGGGAAAAAATCGAATATTCGCTGGTCGGGCGACACGTTTGTTATTCAAATTATTTCTGCGAATCGCGAGTTTAAATCTGCGATACACGATGGAAGCCAATAAATCACGGCCACCCCCGAAGGGTCAGGAAAAAATGACGCGACTGTCAAATATCTGCTTTCACTGCGTCCGCACGTGACCCACAAACTGTCCTCGTTCGTATTCATCGGTGTGGGCGAGGGCACGCACCGGGTCGAGCCGTGATTTACCGTCCGAAAAGAATAAATTGGCCGCGCGGAAATTTTCGATCGGTCTTTAGTTAATTTTACCGGCGTAAACGCGAAGATCGCCGCGTGGAAAGAGAGAGAGAAACTCTACGTTGCATCTGACAAATTGCGCAATCGAATGCAACCGAGGATCGATCGACGATCGAAGCGATTACATATGTGAAAGTCGGGTGCACAAGAAACTGGCGACTCGAGATGGAATCGCGTTAAAAGTGGCAAATACGGAATGCACTTCGCAGTTTACGCGAATCACGATCGAAATCGAATAGTTTTTTTTATGTTTGCGTTTGCTAAAACGAGAATGTGAGACCTCAAATTGTAATAAGATTTCCATTTGAACTTTTCTTCCCAGAAAAGGGAGGACCTCTACCTGTTTAAAAAATATAATCGATGTTAAGACTTTCGAATACGACAGTTTCGTAAAACGTGTCGAGACTTTGATTTTCTTGAAGACTCAGAACAAAGGAAGAAAATTCAACGATCACTAACAATACAGGAATATAGTTGATTCGTATTCTTCGCGAGTTATCTTTATTTGAAATTCTCTGGAATTTTTCTTTATGCTGAATATCTTTTGTGCTCGAAGGCACTGTCGAGGAAAATACACGAGAGACATTTACACGGTTCTCGTTTTAATCGTTTTAACAAGAAAAACGTCTTTCTGCAATATTTGCTATTGTTCATCGGGAACGAAGAATTTATCCAGCATACAACATTTCCACGATATACAGGGTGTTCGACCACACCTGGGAAAAATATTAATAGGGAATTCTAGAGGCCAAAATAAGACGAAAATCAAGAATACCAATTTCTTGATGGAGGCTTCGTTATAAAGTTATTAACGTTTAAACTTCCACTCGTACTGAATTTTTTTCTCGAAAATGCGCAAGATTTCGGGGATATGTCTATTCACCAAAAATGCTTGTAATTGACCCCCGCAACCGAACATAATTTTTCTAAACCGATTTGAAATTTTTTTTTCCGTCCAAAAATTTCACACCTTCTCGAATTTTTTTTCTTGAAAGTAGGTAGGATTTTGAGGGTATGTCTAATGACCAAAAATGATTGTAATTGACCCTAGAACCTAGAAATAATTTTTTTAGAACGATCTGAGAAATTTTTTTTTCGTCGAAAAAATTAGGCACCTATCCGATTTTTTTTCTCGAAAATGGATAGGATTTCGGAGGTATGTCCATTCACCAAAAATGCTTGTAATTGACCCCCGCAACCGAACATAATTTTTCCAAAACGATTTGAAATTTTTTTTTTCCGTCGAAAAATTTCACACCGTCTCGAATTTTTTTCTCAAAAGTGGGTAGGATTTCGAGGGTATGTCTAATGACCAAAAATGATTGTAATTGACCCTAGAACCTAGAAATAATTTTTTTAGAACGATCTGAGAAATTTTTTTTTCGTCGAAAAAATTAGGCACCTATCCGATTTTTTTTCTCGAAAATGGATAGGATTTCGGAGGTATGTCTGTTCACCAAAAATGATTGTAATTGACCCCCGCAACCGAACATAATTTTTCCAAAACGATTTGAAATTTTTTTTTCCGTCCAAAAATTTCACACCTTCTCGAATTTTTTTTCTTGAAAGTGGGTAGGATTTCGAGGGTATGTCTAATGACCAAAAATGATTGTAATTGACCCTAGAACCTAGAAATAATTTTTTTAGAACGATCTGAGAAATTTTTTTTTCGTCGAAAAAATTAGGCACTTATCCGATTTTTTTTCTAGAAAATGGATACGATTTCGGAGGTATGTCTGTTCACCACAAATGCTTGTAATTGACCCCCGCAACCGAACATAATTTTTCCAAAACGATTTGAAATTTTTTTTTCCGTCCAAAAATTTCACACCTTATCGAATTTTTTTTCTTGAAAGTGGGTAGGATTTCGAGGGTATGTCTAATGACCAAAAATGATTGTAATTGACCCTAGAACCTAGAAATAATTTTTTTAGAACGATCTGAAAAATTTTTTTTTTGTCGAAAAAATTAGGCACCTATCCGATTTTTTTTCTCGAAAATGGATAGGATTTCGGAGGTATGTCCATTCACCAAAAATGCTTGTAATTGACCCCCGCAACCGAACATAATTTTTCCAAAACGATTTGAAATTTTTTTTTCCGTCCAAAAATTTCACACCTTATCGAATTTTTTTTCTTGAAAGTGGGTAGGATTTCGAGGGTATGTCTAATGACCAAAAATGATTGTAATTGACCCTAGAACGTAGAAATAATTTTTTTAGAACGATCTGAGAAATTTTTTTTTCGTCGAAAAAATTAGGCACCTATCCGATTTTTTTTCTCGAAAATGGATAGGATTTCGGAGGTATGTCTGTTCACCAAAAATGATTGTAATTGACCCCCGCAACTGAAAATAATTTTTCCAGAACGATTTGAAATTTTTTAATTTAATTGTTAATAACTTTTTAACGAAGCCTCCATCAACAAATTGGTATTCTTGATTTTCGTCTTATTTTGGCCTCTGGAATCCCCCATTAAAATGTTTCCCAGGGGTAGCCGAACACCCTGTATACAGGGTATTTCATATTGTATTATCATCGAATAACCTGTGTTATTTTTAGCGATGACGATATGCAAGAGCATCCCTCGTAAAAGTTGTCCCAAAGACTCGGTAAATTTCTTGTGCAATATATTCCTGCAAGCACGGAATCACCGAAAAATAATACAGAAAAAAGGCACCCCTAACTTTGAATCCTTAAGACTCCGCCGTACGAACAATTACAATGAATCACGGATCGCGCCTCACAAAAGACAATCATAAATCGGCTCGTCCCGGAATTACCGATCTTTTGGCCACAGGTCCGCGTTATTCAACCTTACAACGCGGCCATTTTCAGGGAACAGTCGAAACAGTCACCGCGCGAAAAATACGAGGCGCATAGAGATCCTCCCTTTTGTCCGCGGTCGCCTCAGAAACCGGCGGAGGTCCTTGCAGAGGACGTTAACTCGTTGTAACTCACGTCCAGCTACCTCCACCAAATTATCCATCCAAGCAAATAATATAATATTCGACCCACTGGCTGAGCTGGGCCAATTTTATTCAGGAATACAAGTTTTAGATTCGTTCGTAAATTAACTAGTTCTGGAATCCAAGAGCTAATTAACGAGTCAATCTAAAATTTGTGTTCTGTAATTACGGATAAGAATTATTCCATGGACTAACGGTAGTTTATTTAGAAAGAATAGAAAGTTATTCTTATAATTTTGAGCGAAAGTGATTTATTCGAATAGTCCTAGCCTGCGCAGGTACCACGCGCATCGAGGTGAGATGCTTAAGAAGCCATGTTGGTTCACCTTGAGCGTCAGTACGTCACCAGACGTAGTTCATGTGGGAGTCGATTGTTTGACTCGTATTTAAATATTTATAAAACTTCAAAAGATGTTGAAAAATGTTTAAAACAATGATTTAATCCAATTTCCAACTAATTTCTCTCGCAAAACGATACAACCACGTTTCAATATTGTAATTCAGGAGTAATTTAAGACTTAAGCAAACTCGAATAATATTGCTGGCTATGATATAAAGGGTTGGTTTTTAAAATCGAAAAGTAGCAAGAATTAAGTATGGAATAATTGTTAGAACAGTTTGTGATCTATGCTAGTTAGTCTCGATTATGTAAAATTAGCAGAAAGGAAGAGAGCAAGAGAGGCAGGGAGGAGAGGCGAGTGTATCCGGTCTCCTTTGAGGAAGACTTTAATTTCTCGACGTTTAAGAGTCTCTCTAACGATCGTTACGGGGGGCATTAAGACGCTCGAGGCTCGACCACGCTGTTCGTTAGAGGGTCCGGGCTTGTTTAAGGTCGCGAGGCGCTTCGCCAAGGGGGGCTCGCGTTTATTAATGCCACGTGTACCTGGAATCCGGCTTTGTGCAATAATAATGCGTTACACGCGACCGTGCGCGACTAACTTGTAACATCGAACGCGTCTGTAAAGGTCGACTTTCACGCCGATGAGGTGGAAGTGGTTCCTGGCGAACGCTGATGGGTCCAACGAGAATTCGAGCTGGAAAATCCGCTCCATTGAATTTCGAGGACTCGAACCGATCGTAAATAAATAAATTTTCGTCGAACGTACGCCAGATTATTCTTTGCGATTCTATTATTGGAAAACCAGTTACCAGGTACGAAAATAGTCGACAATGTCGGGAAGCTCAGAGCACGTATCGTAGAAGGATTCCAATCAACGAAGGCAGAAACGTACGCCATGAATATTAACGCTGATAGAACGCCTTCGTGGAACGAAATTAGGAGCATACCTGGAAATGATAGAGAACATTTCCTATCAACGAGACACGGCAGAAACCGCCGGTATTGCCGTGGAAGGCGAGATTTAATTACGACGACCGTGATGGGGGCCTCCGTATCTGTCCGCGGGAAATTATAAATTACCGAAGGGAACGTTGCTTCCAGACCGAGCAAGGAGAACAGAAAGGACTGCCCATTCCCGTCTGCATTCGGAGATGCCTCGATGCCTAGCCCGCTACCGGCTAATCGTGCATCTTCTAATTCAGAAGCTGCTTTGTACGATGCTTGCCGCGCGATACTCATCGACGCGTTCCCCCTGCGCTCGGATAATGGCGTTCTGAAAGAGCCACGACCACAAGCCCGCTACGGGGGACACTGTCCCGACGAGAACCACTACTAGAATCTAGGAAGAATAATCCTGGACGACGAGATCTCTTCTCAGGACTGTCGAATCGCTTTTGTGGACGCTCAGGTCGTTACATCCGGTTGTTTCGCGCAATCAAAACGCATTTGCAATATTCCCTATAAGAAGCAAACGTCCAAAGTGCACGTACGCAAGGTTGAACATTGGTTTCCAGTGTTAAAACTAATACTAACGCGTTCACTGTCCGGTCTCTCAGCGGCGTATCCAATAGCATCGTGACACGGCCCATATATGGGTCATAGACAGCGAATCTGTTGAAACAAAATTACGTTTAGAAGTTTAGTTTGTAGCAAACGATTACGAATGAGATACAAGTTTCTCGTTTTAACAAAAATAGTTTTGCCTCCTCCGGTAGATGTCGGTGGTTGCAGCATTAAATGGCGGCGCCGCGACTTCCGTTGAATCAAAGACAAAAGATTGGGCGCCGCGAATAGAACCCGACCGACCCCTCGTCGCTTTCAATCGCCGTCTCGTTCGTCTTCCACTTTTTATCTCGCTCCTTTCCGCCGTTTGTTTTCCTTCCTCTTACAATGTAGCGAATCGAATCGATCGGCCAACAAACACCCGCGTACCGCGGGACTAATATTTGCTCGCTGGCTCAGCGTACGTTCCCGTTAAAGTTGCATAAATTCCGACGACCGGTGGCCGATGAGTCACGGCCTGCCGAAAATTCGCAAATAGCCGGGCGATATAGAATCGGCTCCATTATTCCCCCGGCGCCTGAATGGAGTCGACCGGAAATCGAAAGTTTCGATTCCGTGCCGTTTCCATTCCGCTGTTTATTGACACACGCGATACCGGACTTCCCCGCCGTGGATTCGAGCAAATTTTAATACGAACAAACGAATATGCTGAATTTTATAGAGTTCCTTGTATCGGTTCGAAAAATCGGCAGACTCTAATTTACGAATAAAAGTCAGCTCGAATTTTTATTCACGGGAAAAGAAAGTAAAATATGTTTGGTACTCAATTTCTTTCGCGATTGTTCGTTTAAGGGAGTATTGCTGTCTAGGCTGTCATTTCTTTGGCCTTTCTTTGTGATTTTTTTTTTAACGACAGCTAGGTTGTTTTGTACTGACATTTTGCAGATATATTTATTTGTCTTATAGGTATGTATAGTATTTTTTTTGTCAAAAAATATTAAAAATTGCGAGAGTTGTAGCTCCTTCTTTAAAAAGATGCATTTAAACTAGCTTATACATGATATTTCAAGATCTAGGAGACCGATTTACTTCAAATTTGGAGAGAATATTCAGCAGACACGTCTCTATCGCTGGAACTGGAGATTTTTAAAAGTATTGAGTTTTACTATTTTTTTTAATACGCTAAAGACAAGAGGACGATCAAAAAATAGAAATTCGAAACTTGAAGTGTCGCCATTCCTTTATTTATCAGGATTTTGACTTCTCCCCAGTTTCTGCTATAACTACAACCTTCCCTATGAAGATACTTTAACCCCCTCTGTTTCAAATTATCTGGAATCCTGGAAGCCATTGGAGCACCTTTTCCAGAAGAGCCATTAAATAAGAAGTTATAATTCCCACGATTTTTAATATTTTTCCATGAAAAAAATATTGTACATGCTTATAAGATGAATAAATACATCTACAAAGTCTCAGTACAAAACAGCCTACCTATCGTTAAAAAAAAAAATCACAAAAAGGACCGTAAAATTGACAGTCTAGGCAGCAATACCTCCTTAAAGGAGCAGCGCTCGCCCGCGGAATGATCTCTCGAATGATAGTCAGAAACGATGGTCGTGCATGGACGGAAATGGAACAGACAAGAAGGAAAGTTACGATGGTACAGATTTCAATAGAATGTTCGGTTGCGTGCTGAGTATCCAGGAAACGAAGAAGAGAGCTTTCCATCGTTCACGGACGAGCGAGCTCTCGATCGAGCGCGACATTGCATCGTGGATCACAATGCCTCAAATCCAACAAGATTAACGACTTCATCTTCCGCGAGACTTTTGGAAGAATGATTCGCGCGGGGCATGATTTATGAATAAAAAGATTCGCAGACAGCGTAATGCACCTTTGACTCGCTATCTGGACAATTGCTCGTTTCGAGCCATCGACTTGCATTGTTTATTGTAAATATGGTCGTCCATCACGGACTCGACGCGGCGAACTTTTCGACCTGTTTGGCATCGTTATTGGACGCACCCAATTATATTTTAAACGTTAAACAAATGTAAATAAATCAGTGGAGCACTTATTTCAGAGGAGCCATTAAACAAGAAGTTATAACTCCCACAAATTTTGATATTTTTTGATGAAAAAAGATACTGTATATGTTCGCAAGATGAATAAATATGTCTGAAAAATCTCTAGTGGAAAAAAAGATCACAAAGAAGACCGGAAAAAAATGACAGTCTAGACAGCAATACCCCCATAAAACGTTCGTTTGTTCGAAGAAAAAAAATGTAAGTCGTCCCTGAAGAGGTTAATGAAACGAGCTCCAGTCGAACGAGTTAATTCACTTGGACCGAAACCGGTAGTCAATGATCGCCAGTAGGCAGTATCCTCCTTTATCAATCGACGGTTCCTTCTCCGGGCGCAGCAGAATTCGCCAACAGTCGGCCATCGACGGGGCCCGCCTGTCACGTGTTATTGCGTTCTCCTTTTTCACGAATCGGACACCGGGGTCAGGACGAATATAACGGGGACCCGAGCTCGCATTATTTGACCTCGGGGCCCGTATCGTAAAGGAGTACGCGTGCACGTACGTTTGATCCGATCACTCGAAACCGACACTCGCGGTACCAAAATGGCGACGCGAACCTGCAATTTAAACTGCATATTCGTGTGGGCCGTTATAATTGACCACGACCTCCTGTTCCCCCTATACAGGGTGTTCGACCACACCTGAGAAAAATTTTAATGGGGGATTCCAGAGGCCAAAATAAGACGAAAATCAAGAATATCAATTTCTTCACTGAGGTTTCGTTAAAAAGTTATTAACAATTAAATTCAAAATTTTCAAATCGTTCTGGAATAATTATTTTCGGTTGCGGGGGTCAATTACAATCATTTTTGGTCATTACGCATACCCCCGAAATCCTACGCACTTTCGAGAAAAAAATTCGAGAAGGTGTGAAAGTTTTCGACGAAATTAAAATATTTCAAATCGTTCTGAAAAAAATATTGTTAGCTGTGGGGGTCAATTACAATCATTTTTGATGAATAGACATACCCTCGAAATCCTGCGCATTTTCGAGAAAAAAATTCAATACGGTCGGAACTTGAAACGTTAATAACTTTTTAACGAAGCCTTCATCGACAAATTGGTATTCTTGATTTTCGTCTTATTTTGGTCTCTAAAATCCCCTATTAAAATTTTTCCCAGGGGTAGCCGAACACCCTGTATACACGGTGTGAAAATTTGCTGTTATAAATTTGCAACATAGTTTTCCAATTGCCCCAAAAATAATAAAAAATGAAATTGCACCGATCTAAACTTAACCCCGTAGGTAGCTGACATCAAAGAAAACAGTGTTAGTATCGCTAGGATGTAACAAAAGCATAAGCTTCGTTTCAAAGGGAGATGAGAACCATTAAATTTCAACCTGTAGGGCATTAGTACACTATGGAGGTTATCACTGCAGCAGTAGCGTTCGATTAACGGAGAAAGATGGTCCAATCTCCGTGGTGCAATTTCCCAGAAGCCATTGGGCCGGTTCATCCGCGACAATGAAGGAGCTAAACGACCTGTCCGCGGCTACGACCTAATTTCCATTTCTTCGGAGCAGGTCGGAATCGTGGCGAGCGGAATAGAAGGTCGATTTTCTCGTCGGCGAGTCCACTCGACCGCCTCTGGAATCGAATGCCGGTTTAGGACCGTTTCCCGCCATAAACATCTCTGTCGCCGGATCTATTGTTCGCCACGCGGACGACAGAGACCGGCCCATAAGTCATTACACGTCGAGAGGTTGATTATGATCTCCATTGTAGCGACCGCGGGCAAGCATTGTTCGCCGAGCCACCTGTATCCAACCCGTGGGCCCCTTCTGTCCGCCCTCTTGGGACCTAGAGCATTAGAAAGCCACACGCCGGTTAATCCAGGTATTTCCATTATTCAACGAAACCAGAAAGCACTATCGGCCACGCTGGGCCGGGGAACAGTGTCGCGGGAAACGTGAGAACTAGGGATTAACCCAAAAACATCGCCATTTTTATAGCAGGTAAAATCACCCAGTGGAAACTGGGCCCAATATTAAATTCAATTCAGTTCTCAATACTCAGGAATATTCTACCACAGACGAAATCGTTCTGAAAAAATTATTCTCGGTTGCAGGGATCAATTACAATAATTTTTGGTGAATAGGCATAACCCCGAAATCCTACGCACTTTCGAGAAAAAAATTCAAATAGGTGCCTAAATTTTTCGGCGAAAAAAAAAATTTCAAATCGTTCTAAAAAAATTATTTTTAGTTGCGGGGGTCGATTACAATCATTTTTGGTGAACAGACATACCTCCAAAATCCTACGCACTTTCGAGAAAAAAATTCGAACAGGTGCCTAAATTTTTCGGCGAAAAAAAAAATTTCAAATCGTTTTAAAAAAATTATTTTTAGTTGCGGGGGTCGATTACAATCATTTTTGGTCAATAGGCATAACCCCGAAATCCTACGCACTTTCAAGAAAAAAATTCAAATAGGTGCCTAAATTTTTCGGCGAAAAAAAAAATTTCAAATCGTTCTAAAAAAATTATTTTTAGTTGCGGGGGTCGATTACAATCATTTTTGGTGAACAGACATACCTCCAAAATCCTACGCACTTTCGAGAAAAAAATTCGAATAGGTGCCTCAATTTTTCGGCGAAAAAAAAAATTTCAAATCGTTCTAAAAAAATTATTTTTAGTTGCGGGGGTCGATTACAATCATTTTTGGTGAACAGACATACCTCCAAAATCCTACGCACTTTCGAGAAAAAAATTCGAACAGGTGCCTAAATTTTTCGGCGAAAAAAAAAATTTCAAATCGTTCTAAAAAAATTATTTTTAGTTGCGGGGGTCGATTACAATCATTTTTGGGGAATAGACATACCTCCGAAATCCTACGCACTTTCGAGAAAAAAATTCGAATAGGTGCCTAAATTTTTCGGCGAAAAAAAAAATTTCAAATCGTTCTAAAAAAATTATTTTTAGTTGCGGGGGTCGATTACAATCATTTTTGGTGAACAGACATACCTCCAAAATCCTACGCACTTTCGAGAAAAAAATTCGAACAGGTGCCTAAATTTTTTGGCGAAAAAAAAAATTTCAAATCGTTCTAAAAAAATTATTTTTAGTTGCGGGGGTCGATTACAATCATTTTTGGTGAACAGACATACCTCCAAAATCCTACGCACTTTCGAGAAAAAAATTCGAACAGGTGCCTAAATTTTTCGGCTAAAAAAAAAATTTCAAATCGTTCTAAAAAAATTATTTTTAGTTGCGGGGGTCGATTACAATCATTTTTGGTGAACAGACATACCTCCAAAATCCTACGCACTTTCGAGAAAAAAATTCGAACAGGTGCCTAAATTTTTCGGCTAAAAAAAAAATTTCAAATCGTTCTAAAAAAATTATTTTTAGTTGCGGGGGTCGATTACAATCATTTTTGGTGAACAGACATACCTCCAAAATCCTACGCACTTTCGAGAAAAAAATTCGAACAGGTGCCTAAATTTTTCGGCGAAAAAAAAAATTTCAAATCGTTCTAAAAAAATTATTTTCGGTTGCAAGGGTCGATTACAATTATTTTTGGTCATTACACATACACTCGAAATCCTACTCATTTTCAAGAAAAAAATTCCTTACCGAAAATCTAATGTGAGACCAGAAATGCTTCCTTGAAATTTCATTCGAATCTTTAAAATAACATAATTCCTGAACGGATCAGAGGATTTTAATGTTTCGAAATGCAAACTACGCGTATTTTAATGAAGAATATTTAGAAATTCTAAGAATGTTCGTAAAATTGTTCCTTAACCTCGTGACCACTCTTTTATGATAAGCATGACGTGGCTACAGACGATAACATCCATCAATAAGGCGTTTGAGCCAGTAACTGAAATAATGGACAAGCGGAAACGTTAACATCATCTAAGTTATGAACTCTTGTAAAAGGGAGAGTTAATCGAGTGTGAACTTTCTCCGTTATTCGATGATGCATATTACCAGCCATTCTTCCTTGGTTCCTCTGACAAGTGTCATCAATTCTCGACTTTGCTGTTCGAAAATATTGCACGTTACGTCAGCGTATTATTGCATTGTACTTGCCGA
Organism: Colletes latitarsis; assembly: GCF_051014445.1. Lineage (NCBI taxonomy): Eukaryota > Metazoa > Arthropoda > Insecta > Hymenoptera > Colletidae > Colletes > Colletes latitarsis. The sequence continues at coordinate 30,436,042 of NC_135143.1, forward strand.
AGAAGATTTACTACCCCAAACTAGAAACGTTTCAACGAATGACATAAGCGTATCTGTTACTATATTTCTTACAGTTCACATTTCAGACGTTTAGGTATGCACGCGACAGAGATTTCAAGGATCAGATTTTGGGTCAGATGGGTTATTTCAAATAAATTATCCTTAGCACAATGTCCATTACAATATTTATTACGGAACATAGCTTCTTTTGCATTAAGTTTCCTTCTCACAGAGAAGTATATACGACTCTATTTAACTGAAATAAATTTAGAAAAGTGAGATTGCAACTGAACGCTGTCTACATTGCCGTCCTAGATTAAAACATTTATATACCACGAAATATTCTTTTTGCATCGTCCAGTTACATGGGAACAGCAATGGATCGAATACGAGGTTGCTTTTAAGTTTAAATCCACTCTCCTCGCGAAGTTCCAGCTTGATATCGCCTATGCAAATTTCGAACGGTTCTCTCTGTTTCTCCGATCTGGTGTTCACGTGTCACGTTCAACGCGGCTCGGTTAAGTGTAGCCCTGTCACCGGAAAATTCAATATTTGCCGCGCAGGCTGTTTGGTTCTCCTGGCGCCAACGAATTCGTCTTTCACGAACGACGGTCAACATCGCTGCGATTCTCGGAACGAGTCCAAGGGTCGACTAATCGGCTCTCCGAGCGTGGGTTAATCCTAGAAAGACAGCCACGAGACGTAATTTTAAAGACTATGGGGGGAGGAGGACTCTTCGAGTACACCTACGTTATCCATAATTTACCAAGGATTGAAAATTCCTCGACTTCACGAACGCCTGACTGTGGCGAATACTGTCATCTGGAACTTTATGACCTTTGCATATTTTTTAATATTTATTATTTCAATATCTTTTCAATTTATAATTGTCGTCAACGACAAGTTTCCTTTCCACAGAGAAGTAGGTACTTAACTGGAATTAATTTTTTGAAACTGAGATTGCATATCAAATGTACAGCACGAATCACGAAAGATGGGTTCTGGAAGAAATTGCGGGTTTCATCGTGTCAGAAATTTTTGTAAACGTTTCTAAGGGAGGAGTATCGAATGGAGCATTTGGAGTAGACACTAGCCATCTTTCTAGCTTTTGACAGTACATATACCCCATAAATATTGAATGTAATTTATTGAAAAATGAAACTGCGTACGAAAAAACCTTCCTCTACATTTTCGACTCATTCTTTCCCATAGGTTCTCGCCTCATTTCGGTTTCTACCCCCACTCCGTATATGAGACATTTTTCTCACGTTTTTAAGCCTCCATAATTACGAAATAATTTCTCCAGACCAAAATTTTCATAAAGGAAGGTGGAGGGTCGGTCGTCAGCAGGGTCAGTCGCGAATTGCTGACAATTTGTGAGCCACTCGGTTAAAGTGTCGTCGCGGAGATTCAATATTTGCAGTGGCTCGGGGATTTGCCTTCGTTGGGGTCGGCTCGCGTCCGTCAGTCGCGGATAGGAACCATCCCGGTGACCTTGGTTTTCACCGCGATACACGGAGAGGAGGCTTTCGAGGTGGAAAGAGGACGCTGAACCCGACGCTTCAACCACTATTTACATATTTGTTTCGTTAAGTGAAATGCCGTGTTCGCGGGCTCTATATTCCGATTCCTGTTTCGAAGTTTTTCATTCAAGGTGGATAGAACCGCTTCGCGGGAATACGCGGACTCTCCGGGTAATCGCGCGGAAAAGGCGCGAAATCGAATCGTTCGACGTAATTAATACGGTATGAAATATTAATACATTTAGTATAGATTTCGTTCGGTTTCGCCACGGTATCAGGTGCTTATTGGTTATCGCCTTTACTATCCTGTATTTATTATTTTATTAAGGTTTATCTAGACTACTATACTCGACCAGCGTCTATATTTAGTCTCATTTTTTTACCAGATACTTTTCATTTATATTTTTTATGCTATACTTTCAATTTAGTTTTCTCGGTTTCTCCGCTTTATCTGATAAATAACATGTTCCGTAGCATGAGTTTGTACGTGGCTCAGAATTTAGATTGTACGATAAATTATTTCTTATCCGTTTCGTTATTATTAAATTTAATAATTTTCAGCGGCGCTGGACAGTGAAACGCCCCGGTCTGTAATGAAATAGTTCCCATTCTCGACGCTAGGAGGCGCCGCCAAAGCTATACGCGTTTAAAATCTGTGTGTTCGTGATTTACTCGTAGTTTCTGTTATTTTCATCCGATCTGGATGGAATTTTGTACAGTTGCGCTTTGATTACTGGTGGATAGTATAGGCTTCTTAATTTAGAACAATATTGAGACAGCAAGGAATGAATGGAGTTTATAGTTTTCTCATTGATTAGATACCTAACTGTATCTTAGTCCACTTATAAAAATTTTTATTGCGTAGTGATTAATTTTCTAAAGCCACCGCGTACAAATAGCGGTCCCAGCGGACATGGGCGATTTCCTGAATTCAAGGAAGATCGAGGAACGAATTATTCGCGAATAACTCGCGCTGGTTAACAGTGACAGGTAAACGGAATTACTTTCACGATATCAGTGTCAGTGTGCAGCATAGAGCGAATAGCAATCGTTGAATATAGGCGCGGCCGGAAATGTCAATTTCGAGTCGAGCTAATCCTCACCGGTAATCGCGATGCATTTTTCAGGGGTCCTGAAATTCAATTTGAACGCCGTTAATCGTCGGTCGTGTCAGCAAATAGACGAAACACCGTAGGGGATGTTTACGTAAATCGAAAGAGATAGTTACGGAACCTTTTATCATTGAATCGACGCGATTGCAACATTTATTTCGAATTTTCCGATTTGTTCCTTCGTTATAGACGCACGTTTAATCGTAAATCATAAATACACTACAGTTTCGTTAGCTCAGTGATACGAATATAAATTACAGCAATACACAGTTAAATTTTACCATGGATTTTTTTTATTAATACGAACAGCTGTTTTCAAGAGTAATTTTTAGATTTCCAACAATAGTAAATTCCAACTTCGTTCACAGTCGTAGATTTCCGGCTCGTTTAAATACACAAATTTATTCTCGAGGGACGTAATTAGCCTCCAATGAAACAGACCGAGATTTATTGGAGGTTTATTCGAAGATTCATCATTGGAATTCGCGCGTCGATTGCTATTATTGGGCGCATGGACTTTAGCACGATTCTGTTACTCGTTCGAAATTGTATGTATTTATGGTTTATTTTATTTCGCCGGATAAGAGATCGATTACAAGGAAAATATTTCTGGACGGAGCTTTATTGTTTACTTCGACGATCGTCCAAATAATTACGCGCGAAGGAAATCTTTCGAGCGCCTAATTTATAGTTAATTCTACAAAGAAAAACAGGAACGTGGAAAATGGAATAGGAAGTACTGACACGTGTCTTGATTAATAGTTTTCTGCTCGAACGCAACGTTCCGTGATAAATGAGTACGATCTAAAAAAGTTTTGTGCGATCGAATTATTCTCTCTGTAGGAGAACGTTACCCAAAAGTTATATACAGAGTATTCGACCACACCTGGAAAAAATTTTAATGGGGGATTTTAGAGGCCAAAATAACACGAAAATCAAGAATATCAATTTCTTGATGGAAGCTTCGTTAAAAAGTTATTAACAATTAAATTAAAAAATTTCAAATCGTTCTGGAAAAATTATTTTCGGTTGCGGGGGTCAATTACAATCATTTTTGGTGAACAGATGTATATTCGAAATCCTACTCAGTTTCGAGAAAAAAATTCGAGTAGGTGATGAAATTTTTCGGTGAAATTAAAAAATTTCAAATCGTTCTGGAAAAATTATTTTCAGTTGCAGGGGTTAATTATAATCATTTTTGGTGAATACACATACCTCCGAAATCCTATCCATTTTCGAGAAAAAAAATCGGATAGGTGCCTAATTTTTTCGACGAAAAAAAAATTTCTCAGATCGTTCTAAAAAAATTATTTCTAGGTTCTAGGATCAATTACAATCATTTTTGGTCATTAGACATACCCTCGAATTCCTACGCATTTTCGAGAAAAAAAATCGGGTAGGTGTTGAAATTTCTTGGCGGAAAAAAAATTTTTCAAATCATTCTAAAAAAATTATTTTCAGTTGCAGGGGTTAATTATAATCATTTTTGGTGAATACACATACCCTCGAATTCCTACGCACTTTCGAGAAAAAAAATCGGGCAGGTGTTGAAATTTCTCGACGGAAAAAAAATTTTTCAAATCATTCTAAAAAAAGTATTTTCGGTTGCGGTGGTCAATTACAGTCATTTTTGGTCATTACACATATCCTCGAAATCCTACGCACTTTCGAGAAAAAAATTCCTTACTGAAAATCTTATTAGATGCCTAAATTCGACGAAAAAAAAAAATTTGAAATCGTTCTGGAAAAATTATTTTCGTTTGTGGGGATCAATTACAATCATTTTTGGTGAATAGACATACCCCCGAAATCCTACCCACTTTCTAGAAAAAAAATCGAAAATGTGTGAACTTTAACAGAGTCTCCATCAAGAAATTGGTATTCTTGATTTTCGTCTTATTTTGGCCTCTAGAATTCCCTATTAAAATTTTTCCCAGGTTTGGCCGAACACCCTGTACAACAATGCAAATCATATGCAATTCTTATTTTTCGATCGAGAAAAAACAGCGTTTCTTTTTTTATTTCTAAATAACCTTGAGATTAAATTATTGTCGTCTGAATGCAACTGGGATAAAAAGTCTGAACTTTGGGTCGTTCCCGAGAAATTTATTAGTGGGAATATTAGTTTTTAATTACGTTTCTTGTTGGTTTTTTTCGAGTTATAAAAAAGTGAAACCTCCTCGTTACGACAGCCCCTTTCACATTGTTTCCGTGTTCGCTTTTACTAAAACGCGTTTCCTAATTCGGAGCAACAGAGCCCGATAATGATCGATTCGAATTGATTGCAGACAATATTTATCCACGAACTGTCTACGATCAATCCTCCTGGCTGGTTAACCCATTTTCTATTTAAACCTACAAGAAATAATTCGAATTACTCGTCCGTCTATTCGGGCACAATCCGTTCGATGACTGATCGCTCCAGCAGTCAAGAAACGTTCATGAGAAATGAATATAGCTCCGAACGTACGATAGGTCATAAATAAGTTCCATCGGAGCGGTCTGTGAATAATCGATCGGTCGAGTTTAGAGTACTCTAAACGCAAACTTTCACTACAAACTTCACGGCGTACACGGAAAGATAAAAGTGATTCACGGTTCGAACTACCGGTCTTTCGATGGCTGAAAACACCTTTTAGCCAAATTTACAATCATTCGTAAACTGTGCAATCTACTAACAAATTTCTCAAATCGGTATCCAGGCTACGAAACTGAAATTTGTATTCCTTATTCGCGAATCAAAGCCGCCATCTTGGAATTCTTTCTTTTCACGAGGTCGATACGAATTGAAAATCGAATAATAATGGAAATACTATTCTGAAATTTTTTCTTGTCACCAAAAGAGGTTTGACAGAAATTGAAAATAGTTCAAATAATAGACGTTGAATAATAATGGAAATTTGATTATTTTTTCAACGAGAAGTTTAAGTAACGCAAACGTCAACTTTCGTAAACACGATCTACGATAATGAATGACCAAATTTTTAACGATACTGTTTGAACGTCTGTAATGGGGATCTCTCGAGTCGAGCGACGTTTTACGACTTCTACGGGATCTTTATCGCGGGCTTTAATAAGTGTTAAAACGCTGCCGCGACGGTTCCCATTATCGTAAGTTTCGTGGAAGCGGGAACGCGTTGAAATCTGGAAAAGAATATCGAGCAGCTTCTAGGAACGTGCATTCGACAAACAACGAGCGACGACAAACAAAATGGTGTACTCGGAAGGAGCAACGTCGGCCCTTGGCCGCTCGTCGACGAGTAATTCACCTGTATACGCACCTGTACACGCACTTCTACAGTACAAATAAACCGCAGGCGAACGGTGTACACCGCGGTACTAAACAGTCGGTAGAAGTTTGTATCCTCCGTTCAAGTACGTGAGAAGGAAGCGTCATTAAGTCGCGTCTAGGTTTCCAGGTAACGTACACACCTGCTCGAAAGCTGGAAAGACACACATTTCTCGCCATTACCTCGAAAAACTCGACCTTTGCACCTTTCTACACGAAGTTCCCTTAACGCTGGAACTACAGACGATTATAGTGTATTCGTATCGAAGAAATTTAAACGATAGATACTCGAAGAAACGCATAGTGCAATGGAGACAAATGTTTATTCGTTGTCTTGTAAGAATCTTTTACAATTTTCATTAGAAATTACTAATCATTTCGATAGTTGTGGCGTTAAAAGATAATTGTTTTCTCTTATTTTGCATTGTGAACCAGTTACCATTTCTCTGTCCTTTCTTTGATCTCTTGCGTAATCGTGGTGAAAGAGCACAATGGGCTCTTTTTTCGAATAAAAGGAAACCTCTTAGGAATTATCTTTCAGTGTCTAGATTACAGAGATTCCGGTGGCGTATGGGGCAGTCGAGAGGCACTGTTCTCGTTTCGATCATCGTCCGCGTTTGCGTCGGTCGAAGGTGGTTTGCAGAAACCGTTTCAGAAGGCTCTCACGGAAATTACAATAGGTATGATAGAGTGGCGAGCGTACCGTGCGTACACTATCGGTTCCCGATGGGAATGAGATAACATTCCGAACCAAGAGCACGAAAGCGTGAAATTGAATTACGACACACCGTCCCGGTAACGAGCGTCTAAAGGTGGTTCTGCCGGCCGGCACAAAGCGCGGTTTTATCACCTGCGCGGCGACTTTTTCGCGCACCGTGCCCTGCGTCTTAATTATTGCGGTAATTTGAAAGCCAGAGTTGGAAAGCAGGTCGACGTCGACCGTTTGAAATTATCCCTGCGTCGCCTGTCGGCGCTCCATCGACCACTCTGCGTTTGTCGTATCGTTCCAAACCGTTTACAACTTTCATCGACCACACGTTTCTTTACCACGGTCGAACGTAACGAACCATTTAAAGAATTGAGTAATACATCTTTGGACATCCAGTGATTTCCTTTGTAAATTAAATGTATATTTGGTACATCCAGTAGCTAGGGAACCTTGAACTACCCCTTCTCCGCCTCTTTCTACGAATATTTCCACGAAACATACACAGGGTGTTCAGCCACCCCTAGAGGCCAAAATAAGACGAAAATCAAGAATATTAATTTCTTGACTGTGGCTTCGTTAAAAAGTTATTAACAATTAAATTAAAATATTTCAAATCGTTCTGGAAAAAATATTGTTAGCTGTGGGGGTCCAATACAATCATTTTTGGTGAATACACATACCTTCGAAATCCTATCCACTTTCGAGAAAAAAATTCAGTACGTGCGGAACTTTAAACGTTAATAACTTTTTTAAAATTTATTATTTTTATGGAACTTCCTAAAATATTGAGATTCGATAAATTTTATTGAAAGAATTTTTAAATAACGAAAACACTAGCGTAGACGCTGCAAATGGAAATGGAGAAGAGTTATAATTATAATTAGTATTCTATTGTGCAGGACTGAATAGATAATGGGACCATTTTGTGAAACAACATTATCAAATGTTGTTTGTCATCGTGATGGTGGCCGATGTTTCTCCAAGTTTTCCACGGGGTCAATGTTAAACGCTCTTTGTCCCTCGGCATTCCCGCGGATGCAAGGGACATTGATTAATGCTGCGTTGGTACACGGTGTGGGTCACTTTGCCGCCATTAGTCTTGGCTCTCGTCTTCATTATAATGTCACGGGGCTAATTCCGTAGCCCATTTAAACCTTTTTACAAGGTTTCGTCGTGGGCATCATTTGTACAATGGTTTCTTGCACGCCTCGATGTCTCGCCAGTTCCTTTTACTCTCTATAAACCCTCCGAACGATCGATTTCGTTCCCCATATACTCACTTTCCGGAGCAACGCTAATATCGAAACATAATGCAAAACGTGTTTCTATGTGTTTGTTTCAAATCTACAATTGAAAGTAGAAAAGAAATTAAGTCTCCGAACCAAGAAACAAAAGTTTCATTAGCGTTTATGAGGTGGATGTGTCAGCCATTTGCATTCTGGCCCTCTGCAGGCCAAATTCACCGCTACAAAATGGGTAGCTAATACTCTAGGAGAAATTAGTACTGATTTTCTAAAGAAACAAATAGCAGCAATAGCGAAACCACAAACGTGTATCTATGTTTTTGTTTCGAAAAGACAAAAGTGGACCTACGAATCTGCGAAAGCGTACTGTTTCTCTAAATGGCACGCACGATGCCGCGGCACGTGCACGACGAGGGATTCATTTCGCTTTTCTTTTTCATTATTTTTCTACACGGGCACGCCGATCGATCCTCGCCGTCAAATATTTTTCTCGATCGTCAGCGTAGCGCCTTCTGATTATCGAAAATAATGTTTAAGCGCGGCTCGCATCGTGCGGGAAGAGACCGCGTCGTTTCTCCGTAACCTCCGATGAGGATTCTCCTTTAATGTTCATGATTATCCGCGGTACCAGTCGGGGATTATACCTCGTGGAATTATAAGGTCGACGCAACGAATCTTCATCACGGTCGGCCGAGGAGCCGCGCGAAATCGAACCACCGATGCTTGTCGGGATTTTTCTCGATCGATAAGGGGCCTCGATAAGCGTGGCCAACAGAGAAAATCTCTCGTTTCGAAGATCGAGGACTCGTTTTTCACGGCTAACCACAAATTAACGGAAGAAACGAGACTTTTAACCGTGTTAATCTTGTAACATCTTCGCGTACCAATGTTTAAAGATGTCCCCCAACAGTCGTCCGCTCGTAAAAAGAAGAAACTAAATCAAAACTGAAGACTTAGAATCGAACAGCATCAATGGGAATCAAAACAGTCCAGAAATAATCTAAAATTGAAACAGTAAAACATCGTATTATTAAATTTTGCCTGCAGAGGGCCAGAATACAAATGGCTGACACCTCGTCTTTCCAAACACTAATAAAACTGTTAATTTTGCTCGGATAGAAATTCACGAAGCTTCTATAAAAGCCTCAGGAGTGAACTATTTTGTAAAAAAATTATACTGCTGGTTTCTGACACGTTTTAATCCAGAATGACAGAACGATAACGAGAACGGAGGTCCGGACTGACCGCCATGATGAAATATCGGAGGAGGATGTCAGAGCGTCAAGGATGTAACGATCCTGGTAAAAAAAGGAGCAGGAGGAGAAGGAATGATAAATGCATGTGGTGCAGTTCAATCTCTATCTCGATCACGTTCGTTCCCCGCGATGTAATGTCGCGATAAGTCAGCACAAATGTCCTAATTAGTGTGTACACACGCGGGGTTCTCTCTCGGGCGCAGCGTCCGCGAGCCACGGCTCTCCTTGTAACGCGTAATTTGTAACAGCAACGGGCGAGAACGTTTTACACGTTATGCTGTAACACGTGCAACGTGTCGACGAGGGCGTAATGCAACACGGACCTTTGAAGGTGGCTTTGCACGCCCGGTGTAACCGGCGCTCGATTAATGTAAAACGGTCTACGTCATCCTCCGTGTGGTCTCCGACGAGTCTCTGTTACGATCGAGAAGATTCGGTTCGACTACGTTTTCAATCACAGCAGTTTTAAATCTGCGGTCTGTAAATGGACGCAATCTGTAATCGTTGCACGTGAAAAAGTGTGGGAAATTTGAAAATTCACTCGTTTTATAAATTCATAACTGTTGGATTGCGTTTGAATTTGAACGATTATTTCACGGACGAAAGACTAACTTCGCAGTAGGTCTGGGTGTGTTTGTGTATGTTTGGTGTGCTTTAATATAACTTTGTAATAAGTCTATGAGTGTTTGTGTATGTTTGGTGTGATTTGATATGACTTTACAGTCGGTCTGTGCCTAAATTCCAGCCTAAATTATTCGACGGCGTTGTTCTTTCATTTCTATAACAACAAATGTATAAAGAATGTGTAAGTAGCCAGCTTTCAGAATAGTTCTATACAGGGTGTTCAGCCATCCTTGGGAAAAGTTTTAATGGGGGATTCTAGAGGCCAAAATAAGACGAAAATCAAGAATACTAATTTCTTGATGGAGGCTTCGTTAAAAGAAAGATTCACCAGTACTGAATTTTTTTTCTCGAAAATGCGCAGGATTTCGGGGGTATGTCTATTCACCGAACATAATTTTTCCAGAACGATTTGAAATATTTTAATTTAATTGTTAATAACTTTTTAACGCAGCCACAGTCAAGAAATTAATATTCTTGATTTTCGTCTTATTTTGGCCTCTAGAATCTCCCATTAAAATTTTTCCCAGGTATGGCTGAACACCCTGTATATTTGAAGTTTTATTATGAAAGCAATCGAGCACGAGTGGTTTGTAGAACTTCTTTACAACCACGAGAGATTTTATAGTCGTTTCGGAAAACATTACGAACGTCGCGCATCGTCATTTTTCCACGCCAAACCTTGGCGTGTTCGTGACAAATCCTGCCTGCGTAACTGACATATTGGCAACGGCTAACTGACAGGGCGAGTCGCGACACGTCCTCGATGCGTTTCGCTCGTAATTCAACCAGCCATCGTTTAGTGCAGATTCTTAACAGCTGTGTTCAAACAGCTACACTCGTACCGAATGTTTACTGTGCCTCTTGATTATTTACACATCCACGAATTAATACATAAAGAAAACAAGAAAAAAGTTTATTTTATCGAGTCTATTATAAATGCAAAGTATATTTATTTCTATTTGCAGTGTGTTTACACTCATGTTTTCGTTATTTACACGCCATTTTACGAATAATTTACGGTTCCAAAGCTATCACTATTTAATTTAATAGTCATTCAAAATACACTGTCGCGGTACTATCTATTACCGTTCTACTATGAATCGAGTCTAAAAATAAAATGAAAACTCATGCTTCTAAGTTTTCGATACATTCGCACGCCGAAGCAAGGCAAGAGACTGACATCTTGTTTTCAGCTGTCATAATAACGCAACTAATGACTCGCTGTAAGCAGAAACATCATAAATTGCCAAATGTCGCTATTTATCATATCCCCGAGCGTTAATGATGTCAAATGGAATCGTTAGGGAATTTATTTGCGAAATTACGGGGCTTAAAATTAGCGATGCCATATGGGACGCTTCGGCGTAGAAAGGGTTAAGTTGTGTCGTGAGAACTCTCTCCAACGATGTTGAGACGCTCATCTGATCTAACAACAACGTACAAAAATTCGAAAATTTATTGAATTTTTAATTCGAACATTTGAATGGCAGAGTTGGAATATTCGCGAATCGTTCGGGTAGCCTCGATGCAAACGCGAAACGATGCGCCCCGTTTATCACGACGACAACGAAATGTCTTTATACGCGGACGTTAATTTATCGGTTGGACACTAATTCAACGCTCGCGTGCGAGCGCGAACGTTCTTGAGAAATTGCGGGCCACGGAACGCCTAATCGCCCGATCGCTATGAATCGCCGTATCGTTTCATCGGTTCGCCGTATCAATTGCTCGCGCGAGACTGGCAACGCATTTCTCAAATTCGCCTGGTTACGCAACCCCCTGGAACTTTCATTCAGTCGGCGATTACGTTTGCTACTCGGCCACCGTTGCGAAAACAAACACTGGTTGCGTCCGTTGAATCCTTCTAGGATCAGGTTAATCGAGTTGCAAACCAGAACTATTACAAAATTATCGAATCTCATTATTGTCGAAATAATACAATTCCATACAATGTTCAAGAGGAACTCATCCATATTCCACTCACGGCGTGCAAGTATTTATATCTGGAATGATTCGACTAATTGCAAACGTTACTTCCCTCGCAATGGCGGCACTAAACAAAGAAAAAGCGAATAAACATATTTTAAACCGCTCGAGTACTCCGGACAGCTCGGTTTCGCCATAAATTTTCGAGAAGCTTTAGCTCGGTGTTTGCCAATACCCTGACCGCTCCTCCGCGTTTCCTATTATCCCTCCGTACAGCTGAATGGTCCCTTCCGCCTACCTCGATGACGTGACGTCTTCCTCGGTTTAATTTATCGCCCGGACGCTAATTCCGCGCTCACGTGCCGGTCCGCGCCGAGAAAGTCTGATTACGGACCGTTCTGTTCGGTCATCGTGAACATCAGCGGCTTCAGCGCCGCGCGCGTCTAACGACGACGCATTATTCTGACCGCGGGGAAACGCCGCGGATTATCCACGGCGACTCCATTCGATCCGACGACCTCCCACCAAGCACAATGCCACATTATTGCATTTAGGATTTACGATCATCGCGACCTTAATATCAAAATTAAACATCCCTCGATCGCTACACTCCGATCATCGAGAACTTCTATTCCAATTACGAAATCTACGGTGCCTTCTTAATTGTAATAATAGTGAACAAAAGATTTGTTTCTCATTCGAGTCCATTTGTCCAAACGTTCTATCGCTAGTTCAAATCTTGGCGCCTTACGCGTAGCTTCCGACGATAGGCTCGATCGCTACGCCCTCTAGTCTCTGACTCGCGTGGTCGTCGAGTACTTCTATTCCAATTACAAAATCTACGTTGCCTTCTTAATTGTAATAATAATGGGGGAAAATTTGTTTCTCATTCGAGTCCATTTGTTCAAACATTCTATCGGTAATTCAAATCTTGGCGCCTTACGCGTAGCTTCCGACGATAGGCTCGATCGCTACGCCCTCTAGTCTCTGACTCGCGTGGTCGTCGAGTACTTCTATTCCAATTACAAAATCTACGTTGCCTTCTTAATTGTAATAATAATGAGGGAAAATTTGTTTCTCATTCGAGTCCATTTGTTCAAACATTCTATCGGTAATTCAAATCTTGGCGCCTTACGCGTAGCTTCCGACGATAGGCTCGATCGCTACGCCGTCTAGTCTCCGACTTGGCGTGATTGACGCGTGGTCGACGCGAACTTCTGTTCCAATTACGGGGAATCTACGCCTTCGTGATTGTAATAATAGTGAACAAAAGATTTGTTTCTCATTCGAGTCTATTTTCTGAAACATGGTAGAGACGTTCTATCGCTAATTCAAATCTTGGCGTCGTACGTGTAGCTGAAGGGACCGTCGAGGTTAAGGTTATGTGTGCGTCGACGATTCGAGAGCAAAGTGTCGTGAGAGTGTCATTGTGGTTAATAAATCGAGCGAAGCAGAAGGAAGGCACTACAAATATTGAAATATTTTCGAAACTTGCGAATGACTTGATCACCGAATGGAAATTGTCCACGTGCAGTATTAAGATGGGTGAGTACTTTGTAGACATTACTGTACACTATTTCTATCATATCTTTTTATCGAGTTTACAAGTGGGCATAGTTGCTTGTTAATATTGGAAAGAGAAACCAAAACTACTTAAATGACACGCAGCGTTAATAAAGAACGCGCGATAAAAGTAAGAAACAAGTTCCATTTCGTTTATTGCAAATCTCTGATAGTTTGAAAGATATGCGTAGGCCAGTGGCGCCGAGACAGTTAAAATGGAACATTCCTAGCAAACGGCCCGTTCACCGATTGGGGTGAGTTATACGTCATTCGATTCGTTTAATTCAGTACATTATTGATATGCATTTCATTATCTGCGGAAATTCGTTATTTTTTTATAAACTTGTCGTAAAGTTACAGTAAAAAGTAAGGTTAAGTACATTTTTTGACAGGTTCACAGGTAGAAACAAGTGACTATCGTTGCTATGTTCATGTTACAAATGATAAATGATTGATCTAATTTGATAATGCTACATTGTCAAGTGGGAATTTGTAGAACGTGTATGATAGAATTATCATAGACGTGTACCATAGACTTTTCATGAGTCGATCAAGTAGACAGTATGTGCAGCAACAATTACTCCCCCCCACCCACCCATATAACCCAGACCTACTCAGACAGTACATGCAGCAACAGACAATATAATAACTTACTTATTATTAAATTTCATTATCGTCTAGATCTGGTATATTTTCATTTTCTACAGAGTCAAAAGAAGTTTCAGAAATTTCTTTTAATATTTGATTAAATAAATCATCCTTCCCCTGCTTGTAAGATTTGTAAAATGCATAATGGCTTAGATACCCGATGAAATTATCTTTTTTGCTGAAAATAGAAAATATTTATGGTATTATATGTTACAAAAAATATTAAAAAACGTGTGAAATTGCAAATACTAACCGACAATATTCAGGCAAAAAATGTTTACCATGCCTCCATGTAGTTTCAATTGTGTTTGTACGAGCACCTGTTTTTGGGTCTTTAAAATGTAAACTATGGTTTACGGTGAGGTGTTCATACCCTTCTTTTTCTTTCGAAGATCCCATTACTGATGCTTACACGAATTAAATTGAAACCACTTGGAGGCATGCCACACATTTTTTAATCTTTTTTATAACATACAATACTATCAATATTTTATATTTTCAAGAAGAGCAACTTCATTGGATACTTGAGCCATTATGTATTTAGTAAATGTACCTAATAGTAAAATGGTGATTTATTCAATGAAATATTAGCAGAAATTTCATTCAATAAATGTTTAACAAATTAGCATTTGACTACCTGGCACTTTGAACACAGTAACGATAGTCACTTGTTTCCACCTGTAATCCTGTCAAAATATTCTTAACCTTACTTTTTTGCTGCAACTTTACAACAAGTTTATAAAAAAATATCGAATTTCCGCAGATAACGAAATGCATATCAATAATGTACTGAATTAGACGAATCGAATGACGTATAACTCACCCCGATCGGTGAACGGGCCGTTTTGCTAGGAATATACCGTTAAAATTCACGGTACAGACCTCCCAGATAGTCCCCCCCTTCTCCCTGGAGGCCGGTACGTGACCGAAAGTCGTATCCCGGGTAGGATTAGGGTTAAACGCAATCGGCGAGTACTTTCATCCTCCGTTCCGCGAGACAAAGCGGCGCGTGGTTTCGTAACTCTCGAAAAATTTTTCCGCGCCTTTCACCCGGCGAATATTTACGGTTCAAAGTAAGTCATCATCCCGGCGAACCTGTCGCTGCTCGCTGACATTTCAGGCGTAAGACAAATTGTTGAGGCGATTCTATCGTACCGTGAGAAACCGCCGCGGATTTCTGCGTCGGGCCAAGTTTCTCCCCAAGAGCAGAGAAACAGCGACGCTGCATTTGGCAAAAGTGGCTCTCGCCGGATTCGAGACCTACGGAGGCCGACAATTGCCATTCACGCGGTACCGTTACCCGTTTCCACAATTGAATACTACCCGCGGGCAGGCGCTACGCGTTACGCAACGCGAGAACTAGATTTAGAAGTCGCGGTACAGTTTTGGTACGGGAGGCCTCTCTTGTTCCTCGTCCATTGACGGGGAACAGGTTTCCACCGGGATTTTTCCGTCGATGAGCTCGCGAAACTAGTTGAAACCTCGCGATTTATTAATCTCGGTTACCAGGACCGTTCAAAGAAATTTACGGTTGATTTAATGCGTCGTTAACCTGTCGATCGTTGTTGTCGATTCTTGGTCGCGCCATCGTACGTCAGCCCGTGCACTTTTGCACTTTTAGCGGTGCTAAATTCCTTTTAATCGGTTCGAAAGTCTCTGCGATTAAAAATATTCAATTGTTTCGTTGAATATACTATTCTTCGCGAGACCTAACCCCTTCAGGACTGCAAGTGCAAATTGACATTCACCCACGACGTCCATCAATTTTTTGACAATGTTACATTGGAAAATTTAATTATGAACATTTATTCGTAACTCTAGTGGTTACTATTATAACATGATATTAAAAATAACTTGAATACTAAACGTACACA
The DNA here is from genome assembly GCF_051014445.1 of Colletes latitarsis. NCBI lineage: Eukaryota > Metazoa > Arthropoda > Insecta > Hymenoptera > Colletidae > Colletes > Colletes latitarsis. The sequence goes on from NC_135143.1 coordinate 30,451,810, forward strand.
TACGAGCCAATATGTTTCTAGTGTCTTAATCTTCAATGTCCAAGATGGCCGGTGCGTTCATGCATGCGCAGTGTCCAAAAAGCACCGACCATCGGTATCGATCGATTTGTCGAACTTGGAAGCTGTGATAACTGACTGAAAATGAAAAATTATCGGCCATAGACTTAATTATTCGAGAGAGAGGTGGCTTCCGTCTCACGGGAGGACTTCTATTGCCGCGTCTGCGTTTAGACGGGTCGTAAACAAGGAAATTCCAGCGCCTGGAATGAAGTAAACCGTTCGTGTCCGCACGAAACGCCTACGGAAAGAGTCATAAGCACGGACACGAAAGGGCTTCATGCCCAGAGATGCCAGACGGAGCCCAGGGTGCACCGGGGACACCTCATTCCACTTTCTCACACTATGCCAGATCACGCGTACGTGAGCTCGTAGAGTTTCGGAGCTGCTAACTCAAGTTAGCCACCAGTAGAGGCATGCATCTGCAAACAGAGGCAATCAGAGACCAGTAGGGGCAAGCAGTAATCGTTATACATCGTCATAAGTATCAGGAATGGTCAGCAGCAATCAACAGAGGCCAGTGGAAGACAGCAGAGACCAGTAGAGGCATGTAGAGACTAGCAGAGGCTGGGAAAAGCTGGCAGTAGCCAGTAGTAATCGTTATAGGTTGTCAGAAGTATCAGGAGTGGTCAACAGCGACCAGCAGAGATAAGCAAAGACCAGTAGAGGCTAGCAGAGGTTGGGAGAGGCTGGCAGTAGCAAGTAGTAATCGTTATACATCGTCACAAGTATCAGGAATGGTCAGCAGCAATCAACAGAGGTCAGTGGAAGACAGCAGAGACCAGTAGAGGCATGTAGAGACTAGCAGAGGCTGGGAAAAGCTGGCAGTAGCCAGTAGTAATCGTTATAGGTTGTCAGAAGTATCAGGAGTGGTCAACAGCGACCAGCAGAGATAAGCAGAGACCAGTAGAGGCATGTAGAGGCTAGCAGAGGCTGGCAGTAGCAAGTAGTAATCGTTATACATCGTCACAAGTATCAGGAATGGTCAGCAGTAATCAACAGAGACTAGTGGAAGACAGCAGAGACCAGTAGAGGCATGTAGAGACTAGCAGAGGCTGGGAAAAGCTGGCAGTAGCCAGTAGTAATCGTTATAGGTTGTCAGAAGTATCAGGAGTGGTCAACAGCGACCAGCAGAGATAAGCAGAGACCAGTAGAGGCATGTAGAGGCTAGCAGAGGCTGGCAGTAGCAAGTAGTAATCGTTATACATCGTCACAAGTATCAGGAATGGTCAGCAGCAATCAACAGAGGTCAGTGGAAGACAGCAGAGTCCAGTAGAGGCATGCAGAGACTAGCAGAGGCTGGGAAAAGCTGGCAGTAGCCAGTAGTAATCGTTATAGATTATCACAAGTATCAGGAGTGGACAGCAATGGTCAGCAGAAATCAACAGAGGCCAGTGGAAGACAGCAGAGACCAGTAGAGGCATGCAGAGACTAGCAGAGGCTGGGAAAAGCTGGCAGTAGCCAGTAGTAATCGTTATAGATTATCACAAGTATCAGGAGTGGACAGCAATGGTCAGCAGAGGCTGTAGGAAAATTCAAAAGTACAACGGTAGATGGCGTGCCAAATATAATACATCGAGAAATTGTTAGTTTCATGTAACTTTTTCATATGATTGCTATGCACGTTACGAGAAGGCAAATGTGAGCTTTTTTCTCTCGACTTCCATGAGACGGTTCGCAATTACTTCGGGCAGCTTTGGAGAATCGAGAAAGAAGGCACGTGTCAGTTTGCCTTTGTCGACTACGAGCTCACGTTACACGTGATCTGGCATAGTGTGAGAAAGTGGAAAGAGGTGTCCCCGGTGCATCCGAGGCTCCGTCTGGCATCTCTGCTCATGCCCCGATCCTACCGATTTACGACAGTTGTTTTTCCACCGCCCGCGTTGGGGGGGTTGTCGCGCTCATTATGTTAAACTGCGCGTTTCCTACGTAATCGTCCTCCTTTCTTTGGCGCGTTTAATCGTCGGGGAAACAATTATACGGACGGCAATTAGGCTTCTTACGCGACAACGAGTCACGCAGCAACCTTTGTCGGCGCAAAATCACGCCCTCTCGCGGGCCATCCGACGCTCGATCGTTTCGAAATTCGCGCCAATTTCAGAGGACAGTTTTTCTCGATACAGCATATAGAGATTAGATTTGTCGACTATAAAATACTGAAATAGAGATATTTATAAGATTCCATTATTGGAGAACGCTGAATCCCGTGGAAATAATTTCCGAACACTTGGTGTGGTCCACCTCGCAGACCAGGACATTCATCAGAAGTATCCAATGATAACAATAACAGCCCCGGCACATAGTAATAATTTATAAATATTCATGACCATTCTATTCCACGCTCGGGGCCTCCATTAAATTTCTCTTCAGCTCTACATACATAATGTTACAAATCTACCGTGCCCGATGCAGAGGTAAGAAAGACATTTATATTCTGCCGTACTCTCGATGTCGATACGGAACCACGGAATATGATAAATGTGTTTTTACTTTTCGAACGATAAGGAAGGAAAGTGTCACGGTCGTGACAAATTTTAACGATTCCTTTTCACGGCGAAACACGTTTCGCTGGTTGAAAATATTTCTTTGTCGATTAAAACAGTATCGAATGTTTTGGAAAGTATAACGTCGCGGTAATTTTCGTTAGTTTTGGATCGAAGTAAAATCGAAATATACGATCGGCCATTTTTGATCCGATACCGATGACCTTTCGATACTTCGTATCCCGTTAAGCGGCCGTAAATTAATTTCGTGTCGAACAGCTCTCGACACGACCGCCCACGAGACCCAAATCCTCTGTTCAAACACGATCGATCGGTTCTTCGTTAATCCTACGATCAGTTAGCATCGTGTCGAGTATCTATTAACATCATCAGTTATCTTGAGCTTATTCTCGAGCCTTTTACGGATCCTTTCTAGCCAGGAACGTTCCGTACTACCCTCGATCTCGTAGACAATCGGACTGTTCTATCAGAACGGAACACTCATTGTCCAAACAATACATTATTCCATCTTACAACGTTGCATTTATTACTTCACCGGTACGCCCACCTACTCCCCTCCACCCAGCCTCCATCTCTCGTCTTTGCATTCTGAAAAATCCCCCTAACTGCCAAGGATTAATGTACGACGTAATATTTTCGCGAATACTCGCGTCTAACGGGCGAACAAAATCAAAGAAAACCGTACGTGTTGGAAGTTGATTGAATTTAATGACACCTGCCTGGCGAATCAGCCGGTGCAACAAAAAATTCGCCAAAGATATCCTCCTCGGTCTGAAACGCAACAGTTTCCGTGGTTGCAATTAGAATGAATGGCGATTGATTGAACCGGCTGGATCATTACGGTGCAACAAGGTGCCAATCAGACATCATGGACGTCTGGTGCAATTATCATCGATAACGGAGGAGCCGTAACGATGATACGTCGCTCTATAGAATCCGCGACTACGAGCAAGAAAATCGAGTTTCAAAACACGGAGATCCTATCGACGAATTTCACGATTTTTCAACAAAACTCGCGCAAAGATGTTACGTAAGATTTCGAAGACACCGGGGGTGCCATATGTGTCAAGGCGTGTTTAATTTCGACGATCAAACACACCAAGAGGGGTCACGATTAAATTGCCTTGCGAAATTGTTTGCAAAGAATTGAACTTACCAACTGTGCAAATATTTTCTGTCCCCCTTTCGTTTGCATTCACGATGCTCGCAGAAATCTTGCTCTCGAGAATTCCGAACAACATAATTCGACGTCGTTATTGAGCAAGAAAGAAACGGATAATTTTGCAATTAAACACGATGATTCGCTGGATGTAATAATAATGGAGTTCGTATTAATTGTAGAAACGAGATTTTCGATTGAATTGAAATTTCATTGTTCACGAGGGAATGGATTGCAATTTGTCTGGTGGAAATGTTTGGTTCGATCGTGCAGTATCGCTGTGGAGACTTCAATGCGTGGTTAGAGTCCTAAATGCAATATGGAAGCTTATACGTACTAATGGAAGGTCGGTCGATCGCTTGCGAGAGAGACAAGATCGTGGTCCTCTGGCGGCGAGTACAGCAAACGATGGACCCCACAATTTATTAAAATACAATTGCTGGTTCCAATAACGTTCCGAAGTCTTCCATATTGAAAATTCGAATCTCTTTCACTCTCTAGGTGACTGTAAACGACGTCCACCTACCATCCACGATAACTGGAGGCTGTTTGCTACTAAAGCAATTTCTACATAAAAATTTTAGAGATTCCATCGTCTCTGTCCCCTTCTTTCGCGGAGGGAAAAATACAAGTCGACTTCCCTTGCCGGTTTCTCGGTCACGCCAGTTCCACCGGTAATTACAATTTCAAAAGGCAGCCCTTATCAGTGGCACCGACGCGTGATTAACACCGAGGCGCTCCGCGAATAACGCCGTACGAATTATCTGGTCGTTATCGTAGCTCATAGCCCCCAACGATGGCTCTCGGTATTCTCTCGAGGCGTTATCGAGGACCAGCACTCGTGTCATCCGCTAAAAGAGCTCGCTCTATCGAGATCTACATAGTTGCATAACTTGAAACGAGCATCGATTCTCGGAGCCGGGCGAGTTGCAACGGCCACGAGGTGAAGAGCAAGGCGTGATGAGGCCGGTGCACCCAGCCCGATGCCCGATAACGAACCACCGGCGCTTACTGCCTACAGAAAACGATCTCACTTCTTAACTGTCTTCTACCAGATCCTCCTCGATGCTCAAGGTTCTTGCCAACCGCCTGTTCCTTCGCAATCTCTTGTTCGGTTACCGCCACTCCGCCATTGGGGGGCTCCTTCGTCGTTTATTCGACTATTTAAAGAGACGGATCATATCTCGAAAAATATCTCGATACGATGAATAGTTTTCGTCATAGACTTTGGAGGCTTGTATCATTTAAACAAATTCGAAACCAGCAAAATGATGACTTAAACTACCCCTAGTATCACATGGACCATATCATACTGAATTTTGAACAAAATCCCTAGACATCCAAGGTAAGAAGTGATCGATTTATCGTGGAGTGACACCCACAGAAAATGATCTCACTTCTCAATTGTTTTACAAACGTAATTTATGGTAAATGCGAACTGAAAAGTGCACGAATTCATGGACCAAGCTAATATTTAGCAATTGAGGCGAGTGATTTAGCATCTTGCGGATTGAAATAGAAGACGATTCCGGTTCTTTTGTCGCGTGGTGGCGAGCAACCGCGATATCGGACGCGGAAGCTTAAATATCTCCCACGTTTTCTAGGTCAGCGCAAAAAGACGGATTATCCGTCTCTCGCCGAAGAAGGAACCTCCGCGAAAGCGAGAGTGGCCGGTAGGTGCACGTGAATAGAAGCCACGTCCGGATCCAATTAAAGCACGCGGCAGCAAATCATCGCCCGCATACGAGGGACAGAGACGCGCTCGCACTCGCAATAAGTCATCTTTCAGAGGAACTTTCCACTATGTCGAGTTGTCTGGATCTAATTAATAGAAATTAATTGCCATCGTATCGCGGATGGCAGCTTTTCCCTCTCGATTTTCCTCGCTGGACTTGCCCACAATGGACGTGAAATCTCCGCCAGTAGGCAGCCCGCAATTCATATTCAATCTGCCCCATTTGAACACCAATCTTCTCCTAGAACATCTTTCAAAATGAACGGAGTGTTTTCCCCCTTTTTAATCGTTTCTTTGGAAAAATAGATTTTCCTTTCAAATTAATTTCTCACATATCAACCCCCCGTGGGACCAATTTTTGTCTTAAATATAAACTTACGAGGCATTTACTTTGATATTTCAATCAACGATCACATCATTTGATGTTTCAATCACATTTACATCGATATTGTTACTGGTTATCTTGAAGACATTATACAGGGTGTTCGGCCACCTTGGGAAAAATTTTAATGGGGGATTCTAGAAGTTATTAACAATTAAATTCAAAAATTTCAAATCGTTCCGGAAAAATTATTTTCGGTTGCGGGGGTCAATTACAATCATTTTGGGTCATTAGACATACCCTCGAAATCCTACCCACTTTCGAGAAAAAAATTCAGAAAGGGCGGAACTCTAAACGTTAATAACTTTTTAACGAAGCCTTCATCAAGAAATTGGTATTCTCGATTTTCGTCTTATATTGGCCTCTTGAATCTCCCATTAAAATTTTTCCCAGGGATGGCCGAACACCTTGTATAATTAAGACGTATACGTCATCTTGTGAAAAAATTAAAATTATTTGGGTAAAATGTCGATGTATTAGCATGTGACTTGAAAGTTACGCGGGTCCATAGAGGGTTTAGGTTGGTAATTTTTTAGGTAACGCGATTTGTGAACGGTCCTAAAGATGGAGGCGTTCGGTGTGCAACGCCTTTAAGCGCGCATGTGGCCCTGTGGTACGTGGGCGCGCGATTTTTCCCCGTTCGGCGTCGATTTTAATAAGGAACAACGACGACGAGACGCTGTTATGACGGCTCGAAGGTGGTGCAGTAAAACCGGGCGATAAAGATACGCGCCGGGGCGGGGTGAGCGCAGCCTCTCCGTCGCAGATACTGTTACTAAGTGTCGTAAAGTTTATTGCCGCGACTTTGCGTTCGCGGTGTGGGTCGTGGATGAATTCATTGTAGGTGCCTCGTTTCCGAGTAAGCTCCGAAACCCCTTTGCAACGCGTGAAAGTGGCTCACCGGGCGAAAGTGTCGTCCTCGCGAACGATGTTACACTTTCGTTTTTAGTGTTACCGGTTCGACACTTTTTCACGGGCGCCACCGTCGTTCTCCGCCATTTTCGCTCGTGGCGCCAACTCTTTAGATTGCAACTATAGAGTAGCTATTTTAACGCGTTCACTGTCACGATTCTACTTTTTGATGGTCGAAAACTACTTAAAATTTATTAAAATTCATTTCCTTTAATATCTCACCTTGGGAATCGATCTTTAACGCTAGAATTACCGACAATTAAGACGATAGGTACTAAGAATTATTATACTCTTATGGAAGACTAAGGTAAATTTTCAAGGATCCAGTCGAGTAAATGTTTTACAATTTCTATTTGAAATTACGAATGGGTAATTTTGATCTCCTTGGTAGTTATAGCGTTAAGTTTTTTGCGAAGCCATTTCTACTTGAACAACACGAGGGAACTATGCTACAAATAATTAATTTCTCTGTCCCGTTTGATTGAAAATAATCTAGAGGATATTTAGAATATTCTATTTACTCTAGTTTATATAATTATAAAAGAACTATGAAAAATATAAATAAAAACTCCTCACATAAATCTATATATGTATATGCTCTTCGATTGGCTACCCAATATCCCAGAGTTTGCTTGAAAAAATTCCAAAAAATACTAGAAATTTCAAATGCAAATTGTGGAACTGTAAAAAGGTTTTAAAAAATTGAAGTGTTTCGTCCTGTGGTGGCCATGTTGGAAGTACGTCACGGTCGAACAACTAACACAGCGAACGGAAGGAAAACACGCGTGCACGGAAAACGACCAAGGTTTTTATGATTGGACGGGGAACAGCGACAAGTGAGGCTGGTGCCATGCGTAATCGGATATCTGATACAGCTCTTCGATGATCCAGGATAACGCCATCCAGACCGAGATCCTTATCACGATCGATTTAATGCATGCAAATTACCGTGGCTCGGGGTATTACCGAGATTAGAGCAGCGAAACACAGATTGCAGTAATATCGGTGGGAAGGGTTCGAATCACTGTTTTCGGAGTCCGATTATTTCGACGCTCGACACACGGCCTTTCTAATTTTAATACGACCTGCACGGATCGTTACTCGTCGATCCACCATCGGAATAACCGACTGCCTGTAAAATGGAGTCAACTGTTCCTCCAGTCGGGATGTATAATGCAAATACAATTTCTAATTAAGCTAGTCTCAATATCGATTCTATATTATATCCTATGCAACTGTAAAAATATATTTTCTCTTGTACACCAATGGCGTGTTTACCTCTCTAATAAATAAATATACAGACTCAGCCTGTATTACCGACTGGAAAATTTAAGATTCCTAACCTAACTTCACCGTTTCACTCGTCTTCAACGAAAGTTTAAGAATGTAAAATTGATATTCGCTTCTCCGCGGCGAATAAATTAAGTCCAACGTGGACAAACGTAACGACAGGTCGTAAAAAGTAGAGGAACGGTTCGCCGGAGCGGTAACTACGGGGGCTCCGGCGCCATATTTGGCGTCGGACGTAACCTGCAATCGATCTAGCTCGCGTATCTTGCATTTCGAACGTGCCGCGGCCGAACAATGTGGAATTGGGGAAGTGTGCCACTTGGGTGGTTGGTCCATGTTACGAATTGCGCGACCAAGGCCCTTCGTGCGCCGTTTACGCGAGCACACGTGGCCAAACAGCATCAAGAATAACCGAACAGAACGGCCCCTCGACATTCACGGTCACTTCGACCGGAGGATAATCCGAATTTTACGTTGTCCGTCGCTTAATCAAAGCGACGTCGAGATATGCGGACTATTTCGCGCGTCTAAATAAATCAGCGCGCACGGCCCACCTATAAACACCCGTGCAAACAGAAACAGATCACCCGACTATTTACGAACGGATGCCTGGGAACTCTTGGGAATCGAGGGAAACCTTGGCGCGCGAACGACTCGGGTATGAAACAATGATTCGTTGACGATCCAAGATCAAATTTGTTAGCCAGCCTTTTGTAGCGCAGAACGTTTTCGTTCATGGTTTAGACCTGTTCGGTTCTGAGGTTAGGTCTGGGTTATGAATGTCTGGAAGAGTGTGAAAAAGTAGGTTTCAAGCCAAAGTCAGTTAAAATGTAACTACTTGTAGACAAGATAATTTATAGGTGGGTCTATCAGCTGTACTTTGGTTAGGATCCTCTTTAGGGTAGTTGAAGTTTGTTTTTGAGGTTCACAGACTTGATCCAGGTAATTTGTGTCTCATACTAACCAAAATGAATGTCTGATAGAGTGTGAAGGGTTTGAAGCTAGAGTCAGTTATGATCTAATAATTTTTAGACCCAGATACCTTACAGATGGGTCTATTGGTTCTACTTGGTCCAGACACCTACTATAATTTTTCTAACCAACCCTATTCCTTGTTGGATGACCAACCTGATGACCCAATGCGGATAAGCGTATCGGAACCGCTGCGTTCAAAATAACTGAGACAGTCTTGTTTTTCACATTTCTATCTTAAGTACAGAATCCTGAACGAAGTACACAAATATCTCATCCAGGACGAGTGTGGGAAAAATTTTAATGGGGGATTCTAGAGGCCAAAATAAGACGAAAATCAAGAATACCAATTTCTTGATGAAGGCTTTGTTAAACAGTTATTAACATTTAAAGTTCCGACCGTACTGAATTTTTTTCTCAAAAATGCGCAGGATTTCGGGGGTATGTCTATTCACCAAAAATGATTGTATTTGACCCCAGAACTTAGAAATAATTTTTTTAGAACGATTTGAAAAATTTTTTCTTCACTGAAAAATTTCAACACATAACCCAATTTTTTTCTCGAAAATGCGTAGGATTTCGGGGGTATGTGTAATGACCAAAAATGCTTGCAATTAACCCCTGCAACTAAAAATAATTTTTCCAAGACGATTCGAAAGTCTTTTTTTACACCCAAGATTTTCAGCACTTACTCGAATTTTTTTCTAGAAAGTGGGTAGGATTTCAGGGGTATGTGTAATGACCAAAAATGCTTGCAATTGACCCCTGCAACTAAAAATAATTTTTCCAAGACGATTCGAAAGTCTTTTTTTACACCCAAAACTTTCAGCACTTACTCGAATTTTTTTCTAGAAAGTGGGTAGGATTTCAGGGGTATGTGTAATGACCAAAAATGCTTGCAATTGACCCCTGCAACTAAAAATAATTTTTCCAAGACGATTCGAAAGTCTTTTTTTACACCCAAAACTTTCAGCACTTACACGAATTTTTTTCTAGAAAGTGGGTAGGATTTCAGGGGTATGTGTAATGACCAAAAATGCTTGTAATCGACCCCTGCAACTAAAAATAATTTTTCCAAGACGATTCGAAAGTCTTTTTTTACACCCAAAACTTTCAGCATTTACTCGAATTTTTTTCTAGAAAGTGGGTAGGATTTCAGGGGTATGTGTAATGACCAAAAATGCTTGCAATTGACCCCTGCAACTAAAAATAATTTTTCCAAAACGATTCGAAAGTCTTTTTTTACACCCAAAACTTTCAGCACTTACTCGAATTTTTTTCTAGAAAGTAGGTAGGATTTCAGGGGTATGTGTAATGACCAAAAATGCTTGCAATTGACCCCTGCAACTAAAAATAATTTTTCCAAGACGATTCGAAAATCTTTTTTTACACCCAAAACTTTCAGCACTTACTCGAATTTTTTTCTAGAAAGTGGGTAGGATTTCAGGGGTATGTGTAATGACCAAAAATGCTTGCAATTGACCCCTGCAACTAAAAATAATTTTTCCAAAACGATTCGAAAGTCTTTTTTTACACCCAAAACTTTCAGCACTTACTCGAATTTTTTTCTAGAAAGTGGGTAGGATTTCAGGGGTATGTGTAATGACCAAAAATGCTTGTAATCGACCCCTGCAACTAAAAATAATTTTTCCAAGACGATTCGAAAGTCTTTTTTTACACCCAAAACTTTCAGCATTTACTCGAATTTTTTTCTAGAAAGTGGGTAGGATTTCAGGGGTATGTGTAATGACCAAAAATGCTTGCAATTGACCCCTGCAACTAAAAATAATTTTTCCAAAACGATTCGAAAGTCTTTTTTTACACCCAAAACTTTCAGCACTTACTCGAATTTTTTTCTAGAAAGTGGGTAGGATTTCAGGGGTATGTGTAATGACCAAAAATGCTTGTAATCGACCCCTGCAACTAAAAATAATTTTTCCAAGACGATTCGAAAGTCTTTTTTTACACCCAAAACTTTCAGCATTTACTCGAATTTTTTTCTAGAAAGTGGGTAGGATTTCAGGGGTATGTGTAATGACCAAAAATGCTTGCAATTGACCCCTGCAACTAAAAATAATTTTTCCAAGACGATTCGAAAGTCTTTTTTTACACCCAAAATTTTCAGCACTTACTCGAATTTTTTTCTAGAAAGTGGGTAGGATTTCGGGGGTATGTGTGATGACCAAAAATGATTGTAATTGACCCCCGCAACCGAAAATAATTTTTCCAGAACGATTAAAAATTTTTAATTTTAAGTGTTAATAACTTCTTAACGAAGCCTCCATCAACAAATTGGTATTCTTGATTTTCGTCTTATTTTGGCCTCTAGAATCTCCCATTAAAATTTTTCCCAGGGGTGGCAGAACACCCTGTATAAGGACCAGCTTCATTAGAGCAGGGGCTGTTTACTTTCACCCCTATTGCGGTAGCGGTCTATCGAAACAGTTATTTCCGCGTCGTTCCGTATGTGTGTCCGGAGTGTACGTTTCTCACCCGGATCCCAACATCCTCCTCTACTAGTGCTCTAAAATCTGAAGACTGTTTCCAACGAGTAGAATCTGCCATTTCCCATGGATCCTCCTAGCAAAGATCAAAGACACATAATTTCTGCTCTCTAATCTCAGTTGTTCGATTACTTGCAGCCTATTTCGAGTGTCCAACGTTAGAGTATCATAGAGGAAGAGTCGAAACGAAGCTGTGAGCGTCCCAGGAGTGGTGGATTCGCCCGTAGACGCCATCGAAATTTGGAAGGTGGTGCCTGGTACCGCATTACGTGGCGTTACGTCCTCTCTCCGATGTACACCTACCCTAACGTCTCTCGTAAGCGACATCTCGCCGGTACCGGCTCGCCTCGCTGCCTAAGGCATGTCTTCAATGGCGAACACGCTGTTAAATATAGCCAGGGCATTCATAAATCAGGCGAATACCGGCGATGTTAAAGGGGCGGTCGCCTCGCGTGGGCAGCAGAACGCAAATGCGAGGAACGTTAAGGCAGGCATAATAACCACGCCGGGAGACTACGGCTAAATTCTTCCGGCGCGATGTCCCCTCTCCCCCCTTCCCTTTATACGACAACGGGGACCCTCGTTTCAACCTCTTTTAACCTCCTTTCGTTCGTGAACCTGCGCCTCGTTACTCTCTGATCGACTCTCGAAAGCTCCGGTTAGAATTTCCTGGAGAAAAATAAAAAAATCAAACAGTTTCCAAAATAATAGATCATAGCCTATCATTGGCAATAAAGTTTCAACCTTTTATAACCCCCTTTCGTTCCATTTGGAACCATTTTTAATATAGCTAGAAAGGCTAACTTGAAAATGGCGGCTCTTCGAAGAAAGCGTCGATTTCTGGTACCCAAAATAACAGATCGTAGTGTTGAAATGTAGTTCATAACCTGACGTATAGAGCGCTCCTTATGTAGCCATTCGTCGTTTTAGGTTTCATGAAAAATTGACACCGATCCTCCTAACATCCAAACAAAGGGTGTTGAAAGATCTCTGGCAGCGTTTGATTGCCAAACGAAGCTCACTTTCGCCCGAGGCTGCGTCTACGGGTTATTGAATAGAAGTAGGAAGCCGAAGACAAAAATAACCAGTTTCGTTTTCAATGACCGTAGGAGGAACAAGGATGAGGAACGGCGTCCGAAGAGATGAGTCAGAAATCGGCGTATATGGTAGCATCCGGAAATGGGTCATTCCTTCCATTCATTCGAGCGACGGTGATTTGTGCAGCCGCTATTCAACCGGTGTCCAGGTCCCATTTTCACGCCATCACCGCGAAGAAACCGATTCTTCTTTATTCAAAAACCGCCGAGAGCCAGTCTGCGACGGTGGCGATTATCCAAATGGCGTCATCAATCTTCGATTCTTTGCTTTCAATCGTCCGTGGTGTGCTCTAAGTGGGCGTGATGTTTGCGTCCTTAATTATGCCACCTCGAAATCCTCGTTACACGCCATCCTTTCTAGGGACAAAGTCCCATGGAAAACCTCCGTCTAAATACTGACAACACCATCCACCATTACATAAAACGCTACAAACGATACCAAATTCAGAATTTAGTCAAAAGAAATATCAAAACATAATCTTAAACATACTATCTGTTACGTAAAATGATTTATTCTCAACAAGTTTTTTTCATAAAATCTCATGAAAAACCTCCGTCTAAATATACAGGGTGTTCGGTCACCCTTGGGAAAAATTTTAATGAGGGATTCTAAAGGCCAAAATAAGACGAAAATCAAGAATATCAATTTGTTGATGGAGGCTTCGTTAAAAAGTTATTAATAATTAAATTCAAAAATTTCAAATCGTTCTGGAAAAATTATCTTCGGTTGCGGGGGTTACTTACAACCATTTTTGGTGAATAGTTATATCCCCGAAATCTTGCGCATTTTCGATAAAAAAATTCAGTACAGGCGGAACATTAAACGTTAATAACTTGTTAATAAAGCCTCCATCAAGAAATAGGTATTTTTGATTTTCGTCTTATTTTGGCCTCTAGAATCCCCTATTAAAATTTTTCCCAGGGGTGGCCGAACACCTTGTATAAACGTATTATCAATGTACTAACAATTCCATCGCTAGGAATCGATCGTAATGGCGTCCTTGTCGGTCGTCAATGGCGGCGGTTCAACACCTAACCTCTCGCGTTGAACGTGGCGCGAAAGATACGAGGAAATTCGTTACCCGGCCCCGGATCCGATGTCCCTATCCTCCAGGTCATTACTCATTCCCACTCCCTCTATTATGGACGCTTTATATTGATTTCACTTCTACCGCCCACGATAATTTTCTCCGGGTCCGAGAGCACGGGTGCCTCGAAATCGAGAAGTTTCCAAAAGAGCGTTGCAACATTACTTTACGAAACGTTGTAACGCGCCGCTGCGAACAGGAGAAAGGTGTTCCGTTCGTGTCGTCGACGCTCGTAAAACTTAGAGAACCGTGATTTCCGTTTCGACGGGATGCTTTTCGTGAACTCGACGATGTTACACGGACGTTTATAACTCTTCGCGGGCTCGCTGGCGAAGGTTTCGACTCGACGAATTTGCTCGAACTTGTAACCGTTTAGGAGTCGGTGTTAATTGTTCTTTTTTATATTCTTACACGACACAGAATTCTTTTTACTTTGAGACGAATTAAATGCAGCAATTTTAATTAGATTTTATTGGTTTGGCGTTCGTAGGTTAGATTTTGTAATAAATTGTCAAAAGTGTGGATATGTGGAGCGTTCGACTGTAATAACGGGAAAGTTCTGCAACAACGTCGATGTGTTTTTGTTTTTGGGGTTTCGTGTCGCGTACAGAACCGGATGCTGATTTTCAGTTCAAGTTTCACCGCGTCTCGTGTAGCAATTTGGTTGGAATTTGGGACTCGCGCATGCAAATTTTAAATCTCCTGGACGGATCGTGTAGCGAGACGACGAGAACAGGGACACTATGGTGTCGAAATTGTTCCCGACGCGTCGCTGGGAATCACCGTTCCACCGTTTTAGGGGAAAAAGGGGTTTTAGAGGGGCGTGTTTTTTATCGCGAAATCGAGGCCCTGTAAGAGATACGTGCTCTCGTCGTGCTCGCTTATTTTCTTTCCAAAAACATGGGCGACGGAGGGATCCTGAAGATAAGACCCCATTCTTAACCCAGGTGTTATCATCGCCGGGTTAAGTTACAAGATGGCTGACTTTTGGGGAACAAGACCCGCCGGGTCTCTTCGTTGCTTCTAATGGCACTTTAATCTGCGTTCAAAGGGGAAAACGACAGACTTACGGTGCTTTGTTTTTTAGGTTAGCTTTAGTAACAGCTCTTGTTATTTGCAGAGGGCTTTCTTTTTTAGGTTAGGTTTACTAACAGCTCTTGTTATGTGTAAAGTTTGCTGCATCCACTTGCATATTACGTATTAACTTAAACACAAATAAATCTTAACGCTAGATTTGCAGAGCGCGTAAATATGATTTTTTAACAACTTATGTCGAATTTGTTTGATGCAATGACACGAATACGTATTCTAATTAAAAGAAAAATCGTATTTTAAGGGTATACGTGCGATCAATGCCCGTAAATCTAGTGTTAACCTCTTGATGTATCATTTAATTTCAAATAATTTTTTAAATTTGTTCATTGAAGGATCGACCACAAAAATTATGTTACTACTATCCCTATTATTTTTAAATTATGAAACATGTACGATTTTGTGACTGTATGCGACAAAGTCACGAATATATTTTTCAATTTTATTACTTCCCCGAGTGGATAAAAGAAAAATTTGCGTTGGTCGAGGAGATAAATCAAATGAAAAATTGCTAGCCCCCCGTTTCTCGCGGCGTTGGGTTTTCGAGCGTGGTCCCCCGGAAATAAATCGTTCGGGGGCGCCTCGTTATTTTCTAAGGGGGCTGCTACCAGGTGCAGCGGGACAGGGGGGGGGGCGAAGGGCCCTCTTCTTTACGATGCTACTTGAAAGCAATCGCTTTTATCGCGTGTTCGCGGACCAGTCGAGTATTAGCACGGTAGATCACATCGCTGCCTCCTCGGCAGCAAGTTTGTTGTCGGCAGCATCAGCGGAAGCAGCAACAAAGGCAACAAAACCGAAAAAATGCTGTTCGACGAGCCTGTTTTCTCGTGCATAGCCGTTCACAACTATTCGTAAATACTATCTGGTCTTATAATTACTTTTTCAATGCACTTCGCCGTTTTCGTGGACGGAAAAAATACGTAAAACAAGATGGCGACTACTCGAACGTCTGTTGAGTCAGACTCTCGCGCTCGAGTGACATTTTCGGAGCTAAAAATACGAAGAAAGATAAGGAGAACAGAAAAAAATCCGGGTTTCCGGAACCGAAAATCACGGAGGGCCTAATTTCTATACGTAACTCGCGACGAAGGCGAATTTACGAGCGGTCGTTCACCGTGTACACGGCGCCCATACACAGCGAGCGACGCGCTCAGGTAGCGAGGACGCCGATTATTTATAGTCGCTCGCGCTTACAAATGCATCGTGTCGGTGCACATCGCGAGGGGGTCCCCTCGATAGCATCGGCTTACTTTCCGGGGCAAAATACAGACGTGAGTAGCGCGGCGAGGCGACATCAGAATGGAGCAAAACGGACCACGCACCTGTCCTGGCTGTCGCGCGTAGAACCAGGAAGCGGCTGCCAGAAGTAACGAAATTATCCGGCTTAAGCGCGCCGTTTTAAGAGAAAAAAGAAAAAATAAACGTCCACTAACGATCGCTGGCTCCCGGCTTCCTGCAACATCGAATGTACCGGCGTAATTACGCGACTCGCGGACTGTTGAGTAACGATAAAAGTAACGTCGCGGATTACTATGTAACTGGAGAAAATGCACGAGTCTAATCTAAAACAGTTAATTGTTAAATTGCCTCGAGAAGTAGAGAAATTTTGGTGATACTTAAACTCGGTACATTTGTGACTCTTTGTACATTCAGAATATTGTTTACTCGTTATTTATTAAGCTTACTCAATTAATACATCTTCGAAGTAAGCGTTAAAAATGAGAAAGGGTTGTGGCGCTGCTTCTCTGCGGCGTGAGTCTCGTGAGAATCGTAGGAGAACATAAAAGAAAAGGAGCCTGCTAGTGGACTTATCAGTAAAGTTTCCTAGCAGGCTCTGTCTTAGACCACTGGGATATTGGGAAGTCATTCGAGCAGTGTGTATATAGCAACCGAGAAGTTGGTCGAGCACTTGTGAGAACGCGACCCCTCTGGTGGCGAGCATGGGAGGCGACGCCACAGGATTCTCTATCTAAGAACACCCGTATAAGATTCTGTGGCTGATCTGAGAAAAATTTTAATGGAAGATTCTAGAGGCCAAAACAAGACGAAAATCAAGAATATCAATTTGTTGATGGAGGCTTCGTTAAAAAGTTATTAACGTTTAAAGTTCCGCTCGTACTGAATTTTTTTCTCGAAAATGCGTAGGATTTCGAGGGTATGTGTAATAACCAAAAATGGTTGTATTTGACCCCAGAACCTAGAAATAATTTTTTTAGAACGATTTGAAAAATTTTTTTTCCGCCGAGAAATTTAGGCACCTACCCCTTGTCGATTTTGCTTAAAAATTCGTTTTTCAGTTTTAGTAATTTTTTTTGACGCCCTACAGAAAAGTTGTCTAATACTTTTTTGTAGGTACCTATGAGCTCTACTTCAGAAAAAAGTTTCATTGAATTATATTCACTATTGTAGGAATTATGGTCGTTTGAAAATTGAACCATTTTTATGGGGTTTTTCTCATTGTGCGGGTTCAAGGATCAACTTTTCGAATATTTTTGCGACTTCTACATATTCTCCACTAAAATACGCGTTGATTGCCTTTTTAAAAATTAAAATCGTCCAATCCGTTCAGGAGTTATGACTTTTTAAAAATTCGAATGAAATTTGAAGGAAGCATCTGGTCTCACATTAGATTTTCAGTAAGGAATTTTTTTCTCGAAAATTCGTAGGATTTCGAGGGTATGTGTAATGACCAAAAATGATTGTAATCGACCCTTACAACCGAAAATAATTTTTTTAGAACGATTTGGAAAATTTTTTTTTTGCCGAAAAATTTCAGCACATAACCCAATTTTTTTCTCGAAAGTGGGTAGGATTTCGGGGATATGTGTATTCACTAAAAATGATTGTAATTGATCTGCGTAACCAGACATAATTTTTTCAGAATGATTTGAAATTTTTTAATTTAACTTTTCAATAACTTTATAACGAAGCTTCAGTCAAGAAATTGATATTCTTGATTTTCGTCTTATTTTGTCCCCTAGAATCTCCCATTAAAATTTTTCCCAGGGGTGGCCAAACACCTTGTATGTGGCAATATACAGATGGTCCAGTACCTGTGAAAAAGATGTGAGCAAAGCCCTCTGGCGACGAGTGTGGGAAGTGTCGCCCCATAATGGCTGTATCTTTGTTATCGCGTAACAGAGAAACAGCTGGAGTGATCGCGATATTTGTACCGGATCCATAAAGTATCCCGGCTTAAAATGTAAGCTATATAACATCGCCTAATTCTCAGTGAGGGTACGAAGTTACGAATAAAAGTGAAAAAGCCTAGCTATAAAGTTCTAACCTAACAAAAAATTCGGATTCTAAGCGACGGTACAGCCTCGTTTCCAGCCACGAGATGCAAATTTCAGTCGTGAGTCGTGCTTTACGAGGGAGTAGACCAGCTCGAAAAGAATTTCCATCGGATTTACGCAATGTACCGGCCAGTATATTTCTCGAAATTGAAGTCCGATCCTCCCGATAAATTCCGCCGAACGTCCCATCGGACAGCGAGCCAAGATTTATGGAACGCCCGATACGCCGCCGCTGCGTGAGAAAAATTAGTCAACGGAAGACAAACTGGCCTATTAATAGGATTTACGAACTCGTGGCCGCGGAACAGTCAGTAGTCAGGCATCCACAGGTATTTTTGAACGGTTCCGTGTACCGCGGATCCGTGCGGTATCGTCCCACCGAAAACCACACAAGGAGACCATAAAGATAAGCTGCGAATGTTCTTGGCAAATTGTGACCATCCGCATCATCGAGCGTGCTCTCACGGTTTCCTTCGAACACTTTAAAAATGCAATCGTTTAAAGCAGATGTACCAAAGCAATGAACTTGTTACGTAACACTCTTTCTAGGGACAAACTCCCATGGAAAACATCCGTCTAAATACTGACAACATCAACCGCCATTATTAACCCCTTAACGCTTATATTTTTCGGGTTAACCGAGAATGATGCGGTTTTTGTTACTTACAATGTTGTATCCAACGTATAATTTGAAAGAAGAGAAATATTATCATCCCTTAAACCATTAGATTAAACAAATATCGTTTTTCAAAGCAGTCAGACTCGAGCATGAAAGTTAAGAAATTAAATTCAGAATTTAGTCGAATGAAATATCAAAACATAACCTTAAACGTACTAACAAGAGCTGTTAGCAAACTTAACCTAAAAAATAAAGTACTTTCGAAACAATAAGAGCTGTTAGTAAACCTAACCTAAAAAATAAAGAACTTTAGAAACAATAAAAGCTATTAGTAAACCTAACCTAAAAAATAAAGTACTTTCGAAACAATAAGAGCTGTTAGTAAACCTAACCTAAAAAATAAAGTACTTTAGAAACAATAAGAGCTATTAGTAAACCTAACCTAAAAAATAAAGTACTTTAGAAACAATAAGAGCTGTTAGTAAACCTAACCTAAAAAATAAAGTACTTTAGAAACAATAAGAGCTGTTAGTAAACCTAACCTAAAAAATAAAGTACTTTCGAAACAATAAGAGTTGTTACCAGACCTAACCTATTGTAATGTACGATAAGCTTTATGCATATTGAGTAACTGTACAAATTGTTGGGACGGATGTACCATTATCTGGACCGGAGAATTTTTAACTATGATATAAGATACTAACAAATTTTTCTGCATCAGTCTGTGTAGCCTTAAAGATTCGAGGGACATTTTTAGCCACTGTTGATGCGTAAATCTAGCAAGAAGATTTAACGTTACCAATAAATAACGTGCAATAAATCGTCAACGACCACGTCACGAGGGCCCTTTCCAGAATTTTCCCATGTCCGATACAGCCAAATAAGAATGAGAAAATTCTGAAGCGGGACTTCCTCTGGGTTGAGACTCAATCGTGACGCGTTCAGCGACGATTTACTGCACCATAACACTGCTAAAGCTTCCTGGTAATTTCAAGAATGGTTCTCACATATTTTAATAAAAGTGGATCCTTATAGCAATTCCTCGAAACAGTTTGACTCAAACATGTACCAAACATATATCTAAAACATGTGTTCTATTTTATAACGATCCAGGAATAACTGATTTAATACATTTTATAAAAATTAGTATAAACGTAGATAGGTCTGCGATGGAATATACAATATCCATAAAAATCTCGATGGTCGAAACGTGCCCCAAAGATCGATCGAACGGTCGTACAGAAATCTCGATAGTTCGAGAAATACATACACACATTCCTGACCTCGAAGACTCGATCGCAAAGGTCTTCGATTCGATTATTCTTCGAGTATACCGGTCGATGCTGTACAGCCAGGAAGAATTCTACGCGGGGAAATATACGGACAGGTTGAAACGACCGTGGTTCGTGACCAATGTTCTCAATTTTTCTCGAGATTCGTCCCTAGCTTGGACACGAAAAGGAATGTCGCGTCTATTCTCTATCAGACGTCTAACGGTAAAATCTGCCCATGCATTTGCGTACGTAAGACCTCCGCGAACGAACGGAGTTAATTAAAATCGTTAAGGATGTTTTGCTAGGCCCGTCCCTTCGGTTGTACAAGGATTTAGCCGGGAACGTAGCGAACGTAGCCTTTGGCGAGGATTCAGTCTCTTTTTCAGGTCGCAAAAATTCGTTTACAGTAGCACGGTTGCTTCTTTGCAGTTCGTTAAATTTCGCGGTGCCTCGACTTGTTCGCGTTGTTTTTTCAGCTGGCGACGAATGAATCGCGCCGGGGCTTAACCGGTGGTAGCGATTGTATCGCCATAAAGATTAAACGTTGACGTCTACGCGGTAATGAAAAGGAATTCGTTTAAGACGTTCGACGGATTTCGAGACTCGACAAGATTCCGTGGCATCCGTGAGTTTCGATCCCCTCGAATTTTTTTAACAATCACCCACAGGTTTACAAGTATTTGAAATTACTTTTTAAGATATTCTAAGTGTTCCATATTTTTTTTATTTAAGTCATTGGAGACACTCGAAGCATTCAAAGCATTTTAGGTTTTTTAAGACCAAGTGTTCTTTGATTTTTCATCAATTTCTTAAGAATTCGGAAACTTTTAAGGTTATGTAGACGTCGATAGCTTTTCTATGCCTTCTAACAGACGCATGACTTTTTAAGATACTCTAAACGCTTCATATTTTTTAATTTAAGTCATACGAGAGACTCGAAGCTTGGAAGCCTTTAAGGTTATGTAAAAATTCATTCTGAAGTCGAGAAAAATAAAGTTGGATAGAATTTATGAATTTTAACAAGGTTACAAAGATGAGTACGGGAACAAATTTTAGGTTATGTAGCTTACAATGATTTAAAATCAAAATTTTACTTTTGCAGAATGTTACACGGTTTTGATCTACCAGTGAACGTGTTAAGATATTCTAAATGTTCCATATTTTTTAAATTTAAGTCATTGGAGACACTTGAAGCATTACAAATTTTTTAAGACCAAGTGTTTCTCGATTTTTCATAAATTTCTTAAGAATTCGGAAGCTTTTAAGGTTATATAAGAATTCATTCTCAAGTTGAAACATCGAGAAAAGTAAATTTGGATAGAATTTATGAATTTTAACAAGGTTACAAAGATGAGTACGGGAACAAATTTTAGGTTATGTAGCTTATAATGATTTAAAATCAAAATTTTACTTTTGCAGAATGTTACACGGTTTTTATCTGGTTGTGAACGCATTAAGATATTCTGAACGTTCTATATATTTTTAATTTAAGTCATTGGAGACACTCGAAGCATTACAAATTTTTTAAGACCAAGTGTTTCTCGATTTTTCATAAATTTCTTAAGAATTCGGAAGCTTTTAAGGTTATGTAAAAATTCATTCTCAAGTTGAAACATCGAGAAAAATAAATTTGGATAAAATTTATGATTTTTAATAAGGTTACAAAGATTAGTACGGGAACAAATTTTAGGTTATGTAGCTTACAATGATCTAAAATCAAAATTTTATTTTTACAGAATGTTACACGGTTTTGATCTGGCAGTGAACATGTTAAGATATTCTAAACATTCCATATTTTTTTAATTTAATTTAAGACCGAGTGTTTCTCGATTTTTCATAAATTTCTTAAGAATCCGGAAGCTTTCAAGAGTCGTCTAGGCGTTGTTACAATGAGTTTTCTACGACTTCCTGAATATTTTTTAAAGCGATTTAAGAACTCGTTCATTCATTGGTTAACCAATGTCAATACTCGTAAAAGAATTCCCGTTGAAACAACGCTCGTAAATCGAGCCCGAGCAACTAAATAACGCGGTAGATCTGAGGTGCTCAACGTAAATATCGAAACACTTATTATTAACTCGGCTGCCCGGGGCAATCGCTCGAAATCGAGCCGCGGAATTGAGTCATTCCACGATGATTCCTCTCGGAGAAAGATTAGTTTCCAAGAAGAAACGACGCGGACCGTCGACAGATTAATGCAGCGATAATTATCGCGACCGTTATCTGCTAATCGCCTGAATTCCGTACCGCGGTTTCGCCATAATTCATCGCGGTCGCTGGCCACGTTTTGA
Source organism: Colletes latitarsis (assembly GCF_051014445.1). NCBI lineage: Eukaryota > Metazoa > Arthropoda > Insecta > Hymenoptera > Colletidae > Colletes > Colletes latitarsis. The sequence continues at coordinate 30,474,082 of NC_135143.1, forward strand.
TGGAACACACCGGGGAATTTCTTCTTCGACGAAAGATCCATGGATCTTGCTCATTGTACCAGTTATACCCAGAACTTAAGTGCTAATTGGTTCCAGAATAGCTAACCAGAGTCGAACAATGCACACCTGTATGTAAAAATTAGAACACTTGGTCTGTTCTAATTTAAAAAAAAAAGTACAACAATCTTTCTGAAGTCGTCATAACACTAGAACTATCAAAGCAGTCAGAATGACCTATTCATAATTTCTAATGAAACTTGTATAAAATTTACTTGATTGAATTCATGAAAATTTACCATAATTTTCTATAAACTTGGTCTGTTCTAATTTTGTAAAAAGAAGTACAACAATCTATGTGTGATGGACTTAATACCACCTCACCTAACTTAACCTAACCTAATAGAATGAATAAACACTTAGATATTTCCATTGCATTACATATTTCTTCAAGCACCTATCATTTTAATTTCTCTGGTGCAAATAAATAAACTTGTAAAAATTTACTTGACTAAATTCATGAAAATTTACCATAATTTTCTCTAAACTTGGTCTATTCTAATTTAAGAAGTAAAAAAAAGTACAGCAATCTTTCTGAAGCAGTCATAACACTAAAACTATCAAAGCAGTCAGAATGACCTATTCATAATTTCTAATAAAACTTGTAAAGAATTTACTTGACTGAATTCATGAAAATTTACCATAATTTTCTCTAAACTTGGTCTATTCTAATTTAAGAAGTAAAAAGAAGTACAACAATCTATGTGGGATGGTCTTAATACCACCTAACCTAACAGAATGAATAAACATTCAGATATTTCCATTGTATTACATATTTCTTCAAGTACCTATCATTTTAATTTCTCTGGTACAAATAAATAAACTTGTCAAAATTTATTTGACTGAATTCATGAAAATTTGCCATAATTTTCTATATACTTAGTCTATTCTAATTTAAGAAATAAAAAGAAGTACAACAATCTATGTGGGATGGTCTTAATACCACCTAACTTAATAGAATGAATAAATACTTAGATATTTCCATTGCATTACATATTTCATCAAGCACCTATCATTTTAATTTCTCTGGTACAAATGAATGAACTTGTCAAAATTTATTTGACTGAATTCATGAATATTTGGCATAATTTTCTATAAACTTGGTCTGTTCTAATTTAAGAAGTAAAAAGAAGTACAACAATCTGTGTGGGATGGTCTTAATACCACCTAACCTAATAGAATGAATAAACACTTAGATATTTCCATTGCATTACATATTTCTTCAAGCACCTATCATTTTAATTTCTCTGGTACAAATAAATAAACTTGTCAAAATTTAGTTGACTGAATTCATGAAAATTTGCCATAATTTTCTATATACTTAGTCTATTCTAATTTAAGAAATAAAAAGAAGTACAACAATCTATGTGGGATGGTCTTAATACCACCTAACCTAATAGAATGAATAAACACTTAGATATTTCCATTGCATTACATATTTCTTCAAGCACCTATCATTTTAATTTCTCTGGTACAAATAAATAAACTTGTAAAAATTTAGTTGACTGAATTCATGAAAATTTGCCATAATTTTCTATAAACTTGGTCTGTTTTAATTTAAGAAGTAAAAAGAAGTACAACAATCTATGTGGGATGGTCTTAATACCACCTAACCTAACCTAACCTAACAGAATGAATAAACACTTAGATATTTCTTCAAGCATCTATCATTTTAATTCCTCTGGTACAAATAAATACACTATAATTGCCAGTTTTAGTGTTAAAGGTTGAAACCTCCATTTTTCACAGTACAAAGTTGAACTTTAAAACCATGAATCTGGGTTTCAATCTAAAATCTATGTTTCAAATTCAGAAGTCTCCCATCAGTTTAATTTTTTATGCACCTAGAGCTATCATAAATTTAGAGACTATAACCTCTCTTTTACAATAAAATGAGGGTAAATGATTATTGGACTATCGCCTTTAAAACGAAATATATTCGATTGGAAATCGTAATAAAACAGTTTATTTATGGACGAAGGATAATAGTCAGTATTATTTGCAGTAGTATCGAAATCCTGGGACGTGTCCAAGTATTGGGTCTTTTACCTCATCTCTCACGGGTTCGCACGATCGCGTCACGTGCGACTATTGCTATTGACACAGCAAATGTTACTGGCGGCGAGGTTAATATTATTATTTCACGTCCACCTAGAAAATACGTTCTATTTCCAGTCGATTTCCGCGCGAAAATAGCCATTCCGCGTATTATCGTAGCCCGATGACGTTCTCGGGGGCCGAAAATCGCCCGATCAAACAAACAACCGGATAAAATCGGAGTCCTGGCAACGATTATATCTTAATATCGTTTGCTATATCGAGGTCCCTATTCAAGATCGATCCACTCGAAATAAACTTTCGTACCGTCGTGGATGCAACACGCCGAAATAGATACGCTAATAACGAGGTTTGGGCGACGAACGACAGTTATTAATTATATCCCGCCGTGGATAGCGTTACGGGATGAGTCCAGTCGACCTCGATTTGCTGCTCAAGGCCATTTGTACGTCCGCGTGTCACACCAGATCCTGGTTCAATCCTTGTGCTCGGAGAGAGCACGATGGTGGGAAGAGTCGTAATGCGTGGCCTTGACGGACAATTAATTTTCCAGCGACTTCTAGGTTGCTCCCGAGTCGCCAGTCGCTCACGAGTTCCAAAAAAGATCTGGAAATTGGGAAAAATTAATTAGAAGGCTTAACACGTTCACTGTCTGTGACCCGTATATGGGTCCACATCACCACGCTATTGGATACGCCGCTGAGGGACTGGACAGTGAACGCGTTGACATTCGAAAAAGTCTAAAGCTATTTGCGATAGTCATAATTTTACACTTGTTTCTAGACTTTTAACACTTTCTGGACGTTCGATGTTTTTGAAACTTCAAATATTCAAGACTTTGTAACATTTCTATTTAAAATTTTACAAGATATTAGGAAGCTGTAAGACCGCTCAATAATTTCTAGACACATCGAGATTCTCGAGGAGTTTCAGCGTTGTAGATCCACGACGCTGAAGCATCTCGAGAAAGTCAACAGATTTTTTTTAAAAAAAGAATTTACACAGTGTCTTCGTAGCGAGCGGTTCGAATAACGGTATAATCGGTATAATAACGTATCTCATTATACGGTTACGTTTCCTTTCTGTTAACGAGTATCTATTAACGACTGTCTGACGGCGGTTTTAATAGCCGAATCAAGGGTCTAAAATTTCGAACGACTCCGCAAGATGTTCGCTATATCTCTTCTACCGACTATACATCGCTCCGGATTGTTGGGCGTGTCACGTCAGTGGGTCGGCGAGCAGAACATATCGCGATAATGTGTTTCTAGGTCACTCACCGTCTGTGTACGTTTCATGGCGCGCGCACGCATTCCTTTCTCTAAAACCAATCGTGAATCCCCGGCTTTTTGCAACGCCCTAACGCAACCTCATCGTAGAAAGGACATTAACAATCTCGTTAAGCGAAGCTGCTACTCAAATTTTATCGTTATCGCCTCCCAGGCTCGTCCCGTGATTACAATCTCATTTTTAATCGCTCTGGCTTTTCGGTCGGGAGCATAATTGCCTACAAACTAACGATAGCAATTGTCACGATTGCCTCATCCTTGGACTATCGCTATATTATTTTAAGATTTCTTCTATAATGACATATATAATAACATTCTATAATGGCTATAATTCATTTCTAGAACTATAGTGCAACTCTAAAAGTGAACTTGTTCATTTCTAGAGCTAATCCACACTTTTATAGCATATCGATTCGCTTCTAGAGCAATATTAGAACTCTATCAGTCTCCTCATTCATTCATACGACGACGTTCCAAGTTTATCTGGATCCTAGTTCATTTCCAAGCTCTAGCAACATACTCATTCATTTCTAGAGCAATGTTGAAACTCTATCAGTGTACTAATTCATTTATACGTCGACGTTCCAAGTTTACTCGAGTATCAGTTCATTTCTATAGCGAACCCAAGCTCTAGCAACATACTCATTCATTTCTAGAGCAATGTTGAAACTCTATCAGTGTATTAATTCATTTATACGTCGACGTTCCAAGTTTACTCGAGTATCAGTTCATTTCTATAGCGAACCCAAGCTCTATCAACGTATTCATTCATTTCTAGAGCAATATTGAACCTCCAATAGAACATTATATAGCTAGAATCTAAATTTAGTAAACGGGAAGTACCCTTAATTCCCTCTAATCTCGCTCACCGCGACTCCCCATTGGATACATACTAATTTTACAACTTGTATCCAGGTTACCTAACAGGATCACCCAGAGTTTCTCAACACGAACCACCCCAAATTACGTAGACCGTTTCTCCTCTCTCTGGCGATAGCTTTATCAGCCTCAATAACAGTCGAAAGCGTTCCCCGGCGGAATGCTCTCGGTGTACCGTAACGATCGTGGATTTTTTCCACCGGTTCCACAGTATTTACCGAGCGCCTTAGACAACGGCTAGATCGATAAAAGACCGCGTTAATTGCCTTTCCATTAGACCGCGAGAAACGAGAGAGGCACGTGCAGAGCAGTCGGCGACCGGTCCACGACCGGGTCCGTAACAATCGGAAGAACAGTCGGGGCGCGCAGTTGCCCATGATCTAAACGAATTAGATCCCCTCGATGGGTTCAGGCGTCGGTAACGAGCGAGCCGAGCCAGCGATCGTTGGGCCCGATCGGTGGTAAACAACGGCAAAGCGAACAAAAATTAATTAACTTCCTACCGGGGCTGCGTCGCACCGGTGAAAGTAATTAAATCCAACACACGAGGTACCTGTTTCACCGTGTGCCACGATACGCTGGCTCTATTGTCGCGGTTTCCTACACGGCGTACCCTCCTATACGAATTACGTTGGGAAATCGAACAATGGTCGGCGAAAAAGCAAAATTTATACGAGACACGCTCAACTGGTTTTTCTAATAGTAGTAAAAACTAATAAATAATTTATCGTGCACGCGTTTATAAAAATTACTATAAACGTAGCTAGGTTTGGGCAATATTGTAACTCTACCAGTGAACTTGTTCATTTCTTGAGCGAATCCACACTTTTATAGCATATTGGTTCATTTCTAGAGCAATATTAGAACTCTATCAGCGTACTTGTTCAAACGTTCCAAGTTTACGTGGGTTCCAGTTCATTTCTATAGCGAATCCAAGCTCTAGCAACGTATTCATTCATTTCTAGAGCAATACTGGAACTCTATCAGTGTACTCATTCATTCATACGTCGATGTTCCAAGTTTATGTGGGTTCCAGTTCATTTCTATAACGAATCCAAGCTCTAGCAACGTATTCATTCATTTCTAGAGCAATTCTGGAACTCTATCAGTGTACTCATTCATTCATACGTCGATGTTCCAAGTTTACTTGAGTACCAGTTCATTTCTATAACGAATCCAAGCTCTAGCAACGTATTCATTCATTTCTAGAGCAATTCTGGAACTCTATCTGTGTACTTATTCATTCATACGGCGACGTTCCAAGTTTACGTGGGTTCCAGTTCATTTCGATAACGAATCCAAGCTCTAGCAACGTATTCATTCATTTCTAGAGCAATTCTGGAACTCTATCAGTGTGCTCATTCATTCATACGGCGATGTTCCAAGTTTACTTGAGTACCAGTTCATTTCGATAACGAATCCAAGCTCTAGAAACGTATTCGTTCATTTCTAGAGCAATACTGGAACTCTATCAGTGTACTCATTCATTCATACGTCGATGTTCCAAGTTTACTTGAGTACCAGTTCATTTGTATAACGAATCCACACTCTAGCGACGTATTCATTCATTTCTAGAGCAATACTGGAATTCTATCAACGTACTTGTTCATTCAAACGATACTCTTAAACATATGTTGTATTTTATAAATAAAAATGCAACGGAATCTAACAATGCTGCTGCAGAGTCGTAGAAACTTTCTTGAGGGAAGGAAAACTGATACACAACTTTGTAGCACGTGGTACGATGTTTGAAAAAAAAAAAGAGACATTCAGAACTTCGGAGGCGTACGGTGCTCGGCCATAATGAATCAAACGTGACTCCTTAACATAGGCCTGTAAAGGAACTCTATGACAGCGGAGAACGATTGTCTTGTTTCGCTTGAAGTGGACCAGTGAAATATAAAACAGCTTTTGTAAAAGTGACGATAAGAAAGTTAGTGGAATAATCCCACGTAACCGGTACAATACCACGCAGTAGGTGGTAAAACTGTATTCATACACCGCAGACGATAAGCAGGAGCAAGAAAGTCGCTTTACCAGAACAGAGAATCGCGTTTTATTCTAACGAAGCGAGCTTGGCAACGCGACTTAATAAATCTTACAATTACTCTGCTTGGCAATATTCTCAAATAACTCGTCGATCACTGCAAGCGTTGCGTAACGTTCACCGACGCTAAAAAGATATTTTTAAATAAAATACATTTTCTAAAATCACCTCTAATTTTCCTCGTTCAAAAATGAATGTTATTGGAAGCTTGCAATACCCAACATTTTATGTAATTGACTTTAGTAACTTCTAAACGCCTCTTAATCTAACTAAAAAAGGTAATACAAACGCTATGCGTGACGTAAAACGACTCAGTGGGGAAAGTAGAGTCGATTGCGGTTATTCGTAGCTAACAATCGTTTTAGTCTAGAGAATAATTGTTATTTCATGATTTCCTTGTTTTTTTTTTTTTGCAGGTTCCCCGGCGAAATACACATCGACCACGGAAACGGGGCTACGTTGGACCCGTGGCCATCGTTAGGGGGAGCCAGGGGAACGCTCGATATCGCGTTTCCTGGTCAGGAGAGGCCCGAGCAAGTGGACACACGCTCGGGCCAGCGCGTGTATCGACGGGGCTACATATTTATTTAACTAATAATAAATGGCTGTGTAGCTCGCAGGCGTACAACTTGCCCCGTATATAAGGACAATACATCTCTATTTTATTCGTTCGGGTATAATGGATAGCGGACTTTATGTGTACGTACACCGCGGTAACAATATAATCGTGATCCCACGAGACCGCTCTTATAAAGCCGCTTTTGCAAGAATGGCCGCTCACGTGAGACAATATGCGGAAATCGTATTATCCGAAGCCGCGGGGTAGAAACCGCCACCGCGACCGGGACAATAAGATCGACGTCGGCGAAAGGGCGGCTCGATACCCGTTGCTGACGAGCTTTTTCTCCTTTTTTCCATATCCTTTCTTCAGTGATTTCGCCTCTCGAAATACACAGACTCCTCGGCGAGAAGAAACGATCCACGGTGGCCTCGAAACCAAAAACTCAATTCCAGAAATAAAATTTCATTCAAATTGTCGGAGATTCTACAGGCCAAAATAAGACGAAAATCAAGAATAGTAATTTGTTTATTGAGGCTTCGTTAAAAAGTTATTAACGTTTAAAGTTCTGCTCGTACTAAATTTTTTTCTCGAAAATGCATAGGATTTCGAGGGTATGTGTAATGACCAAAAATGATTGTAATCGACCCTTGCAACCGAAAATAATTTTTTTAGAACGATTTGAAATCTTTTTTTTCCCGCGAGAAATTTAGGCACCTACCCCTTTGTCGATTTTGCTTAAAGATTCGTTTTTCATTTTTAATAAATTTGTTTAACGCTGTACGGAAATTTTGTCTTATACTTTTTTGTAGATATCCATGAGTTCTACTTCACAAAAAAATTTCATTGAAATATATTCACTATTGTAGGAGTTATGGTCGTTTGAAAATTGAGCCATTTCCATGGGGTTTTTCTCATTTTGCGGGTTCAAGGATCAACTTTTCGAATATTTTTGCGACTTCTACATATTCTCCACTAAAATACGCGTTGATTGCCTTTTTAAAAATTAAAATCGTCCAATCCGTTCAGGAGTTATGACTTTTTAAAAATTCGAATGAAATTTGAAGGAAGCATCTGGTCTCACATTAGATTTTCAGTAAGGAATTTTTTTCTCGAAAATTCGTAGGATTTCGAGGGTATGTGTAATGACCAAAAATGATTGTAATCGACCCTTGCAACCGAAAATAATTTTTTTAGAACGATTCGAAATTTTTTTTCCCCGCCGAGAAATTTAGGCACCTACCCCTTGTCGATTTTGCTTAAAGATCCGTTTTTCATTTTTAATAAATTTGTTTAACGCTGTACGGAAATTTTGTCTTATACTTTTTTGTAGATATCCATGAGTTCTACTTCACAAAAAAATTTCATTGAAATATATTCACTATTATAGGAGTTATGGTCGTTTGAAAATTGAACCATTTCCATGGGGTTTTTCTCATTTTGCGGGTTCAAGGATCAACTTTTCGAATATTTTTGCGACTTCTACATATTCTCCACTAAAATACGCGTTGATTGCCTTTTTAAAAATTAAAATCGTCCAATCCGTTCAGGAGTTATGACTTTTTAAAAATTCGAATGAAATTTCAAGGAAGCATCTGGTCTCGCATTAGATTTTCAGTAAGGAATTTTTTTCTCGAAAATTCGTAGGATTTCGAGGGTATGTGTAATGACCAAAAATGATTATAATCGACCTTTGTAACCGAAAATAATTTTTTTAGAACGATTCGAAATCTTTTTTTTCCGCCGAGAAATTTAGGCACCTACCCCTTGTCGATTTTGCTTAAAGATTCGTTTTTCATTTTTAATAAATTTGTATAACGCTGTACGGAAATTTTGTCTTATACTTTTTTGTAGATATCCATGAGTTCTACTTCACAAAAAAATTTCATTGAAATACATTCACTATCGTAGGAGTTATGGTCGTTTGAAAATTGAACCATTTCCATGGGGTTTTTCTCATTTTGCGGGTTCAAGGATCAACTTTTCGAATATTTTTCCGACTTCTACATATTCTCCACTAAAATACGCGTTGATTGCCTTTTTAAAAATTAAAATCGTCCAATCCGTTCAGGAGTTATGACTTTTTAAAAATTCGAATGAAATTTGAAGGAAGCATCTGGTCTCACATTAGATTTTCAGTAAGGAATTTTTTTCTCGAAAATTCGTAGGATTTCGAGGGTATGTGTAATGACCAAAAATGATTGTAATCGACCCTTGCAACCGAAAATAATTTTTTTAGAACGATTTGAAAAATTTTTTTGCGACTTCTACATATCCTCCACTAAAAAGTTATTAAGAGTGGTTCTCACTCAGCATGAGAAACTCTACTCACTGACATATCGACAGCTTTAGAATGTTCTGAGTGAGAACCACTGTCGCTTCGTAGATTGCCGTTCTACAGACGCAACTTTAAACGTTAATAACTTCTTAACGAAGCCCCAATCAACAAATTACTATTCTTGATTTACGTCTTATTTTGGCCTCTGGAATCTCCCATTAAATTTTCACTCATACACATACCGAACACCCTGTATACCGAACCGATGAAAATCTTAGCAACAATTTACCGGGCAATCTATCGTTTCAATCTATCCGTGACGCAATTTCCTATCGATACGAGAAATAATAGCTTCCTGAAGAAAGTTTTCAACGCGGTTGGAGAAACGGTGCGTCGACGACAGTTTGAAAAATCCATTTGAGGGGGTTATTGGGACGATCGCGGCAGTATATCATTGTTCGCTGGCTGTTGGGGACGCTCGAAAGATGTAACTCTGATCGTGCCAGCCGGTTGGACACTGAAGAATGCGAACGGTCAGAGTCCTCTTCTCGGCGAAGACTCCGGCTTGGCTCGGTTGATACAAAGCGAGGGATTGCGCAACCCGTCTCGACATTCGGAAACTGAAAGTGCCAGAAACGTATGCAAAGGAACGCCATAACGAGCAACGCAAATTGTTGCGTTTATGAACAATTGGTACGAATAATAGTGAACCTTGAAAAGCTCAAAGAAAAGACTATTAAAATAACAATCCTCGATATTATATAATTTATAATAATACCGAGTACTTGAACCATCGAACATTGTATCAAAGACAGTACTGACTTGGTCGGTATTTCGTTTACCACGAATTCCATCAAAAGTTTGTCTAGAATTGCCAAATATAATTAACCTAATCTCAAAATAGAGTGGTCATAAACGTTTCTATAAAGTTTTCTCATTGTTCTCGTGCACTGGATTTTATGGAACACCCTGTACAGCGGGAGATTCCACAGTGCGACACTCTGGAAACCGACGAGTGGACTATGCTGACCACTACTAACCATTCCTGTTACTTCTGACAACGTATAACGATTACGACTGGCTACTGTTAGCCTCTCCCAGCCTCTGCTGGCCTCTGCTGACCACTCCTGTTACTTCTGACAACGTATAACGATTACAACTTGCTACTGCCTGCCCCTGCTGGACTTTGCTTGCCACTACTAGCCTCTGCTGACCACAGCTGACCACCCCTGATGCTTTCGACAACGTATAACGATTACTACTGACTTCTGCTAACCTCTATTGGTCTTTGCTGATCTCTGTCAGTGGCCTCTGCCGAACGCTACTGACCACTGCAGGTATTTCTGATAATGTATAACGATTAATACTTACTACTGCATGCCCCTACAAGTCTCTGCTTGCCTTTGCAGGTTTCTGCTTGCCTCTGCATGCCTTTGCTGCCCTCTGCTCAACACTGCTGACCACCCCTGATGCTTCTGACATCGTATAACAATTACTACATGCTACTCTTCGCCCCTGCTGATCTCTGCTTCCCACTGCATGCCTCTCCCAGCCTTTGCTGGCTGCTGCTGACCACTACTGACCACTCCTGTTACTTCTGACAACGTATAACGATTACAACTTGCTACTGCCTGCCCCTGCTGGACTCTGCTTGCCACTGCTAGCCTCTGCTGATCACAACTGACCACCCCTGATGCTTCCGACAACGTATAACGATTACTACTTGTTACTGCTTGCCCCTGCTGGACTCTGCTTGCCTCTGCATCCCTCTACTGATCGCTGCTGACCACTGCTGACCACCGCTTATATTTCTGGCAACGTACAACGATTACTACTGGCTACTGCCACCCTCTGCTGACCTCTGTCAGCATCTCCCGACCTAAGCTGTCCTCTGCCAACATCTCCCGACGTCAGCTGACCATCGCTGACCACTGCTGACCGTTGCTGACAACTTGTGACATGATGTAATATAATATAATATGTTTATATGTATTAAAGTTTTGTATAATGTAAATCTATGACAATAAATGATATAATTTCAAAGTATTCAATGTGTTCTCATCATTTTTTACCGTCCTTTTCCTCTCCAAATCATTCTCTTACCTATAAGATGCGTACCACCTTCTTCGCAAGTTCACCAGCACTTTAGAAATGTTCCGGAAACTTTGGAAATCCGAATTTGACCTTGACCTTGGCCCAGTTTCGAAAGTGGGTCAAGGCCATTCGAATCTTAGAAAAATTCCGGCCGCTTCGAAAATCCAAATGGCCTTGACCCAATTTCGAAAGTGGGTCAAGGCCATTCGAAATTTTAGAAATCTTCCGGCCGACTTGGAAATCCGGATGGCCTTGACCCAGTTTCGAAAGTGGGTCAAGGCCATTCGAATCTTAGAAAATTTCCGGCCGTCTTGGAAATCCGGATGGCCTTGACCCAATTTCGAAAGTAGGTCAAGGCCATTCGAAATTTTAGAAAATTTCCGGCCGACTTGGAAATCCGGATGGCCTTGACCCAATTTCGAAAGTAGGTCAAGGCCATTCGAAATTTTAGAAATCTTCCGGCCGACTTGAAAATCCGGATGGCCTTGACCCAATTTCGAAAGTAGGTCAAGGCCATTCGAAATTTTAGAAATCTTCCGGCCGACTTGAAAATCCGGATGGCCTTGACCCAATTTCGAAAGTAGGTCAAGGCCATTCGAAATTTCAGAAATCTTTGGGCCAACTTGGAAATCCGGATGGCCTTGACCCAATTTCGAAAGTAGGTCAAGGCCATCGAATCTTAGAAAAATTTCGGGCACTTTGGGAATCAGGATTTGGCCTTGACCCAGTTTCGAAAGTGGGTCAAGGTCACCGGCATTTCAGAAAACGCCCCTGGCACTTTGGAATTCCAGTTTTAAGTAGAGAAACGGTTTCTTATAACTAAGGGAATAATGGGGAGAGGAAAAGAAAGGTAAAAGTGATGAGAACACATAGAATTCTTTGAAATTATATCATTTATTGTCATAGATTTACATTATACAAAGTTTTAATACATGTACATCATGTTAGAAGTTGTTAACAAAGGTCAGCGTGGTCAGCAGGGGCCAGCAGAGGTCCAGCAAAGGGATGCAGAGGCATGCAGAGACTAGCAGGGGCAAGCAGTAGCAAGTTGTAATCGTTATACGTTGCCAGAAGCATCAGGGGTGGTCAGGGGTGGTCAGCAGAGGTCAGCAGAGGAAGGCAGGAGTCGTAGTAATCGTTGTACGTTGCCAGAAATATAAGCGGTGGTCAGCAGAGGCCAGCAGAGATCACCAGGGGCGAATAGTAGCAAGTAGTAAGCGTTATATGTTGTCAGAAGCATCAGAGGTGGTCAGCAGCGGTCAGCAGAGATAAGCAGAGGCCAGCAGTGGGAAGCAGAGATCAGCAGGGGCGAACAGTAGCATGTAGTAATTGTTCTACGATGTCAGAAGCATCAGGGGTGGTCAGCAGTGTTGAGCAGAGGGCAGCAAAGGCATGCAGAGGCAAGCAGAAAGCTGCAAAGGCAAGCAGAGACTTGTAGGAGCATGCAGGAGTAAGTATTAATCGTTATACATTATCAGAAATACCTGCAGTGGTCAGTAGCGTTCGGCAGAGGCCAGGAAAGTTCAGCAGAGACAAGCACACGCTGACAGAGATCAGCAAAGACCAACGGAGGTTTGCAGAAGACAGTAGTAATCGTTATAGGTTGTCAGAAATATAAGCGATGGTCGGCAGAGTCCAGCAGAGGCAAGCTGTAATCAGGAGTAGTCAGTAACAGTCGCTGTATGGTGTAAAAAGTTGTCGGGAGTTCTGTACTTTTAAAGGGAGATTCTATTTCCACTTTGTTCGAATTTAATTCGTACCATAACAAATACTGATTCTATAACCGTCCTGGACACGGTAAGAATCGTAAGTTAACAATTATATTTCTTTCGATTTCGATATTTATTTCATGTAAAATACAAAGAGAATCTTCGAATACATAATTACGTTTTAATTGCGAACTTGGTAAATTACAAAAACCCCTCTTTCACGACTATACAATAAAAATGTTCAGCGATAAACGTTCATTCGATACACGACGATTTCTCTCATCGTGAAAGTATAATAATATACGAATAGCGCATGAATAGATGAAAAAGCATGAATAAAAAGGTTGAAAAGAAATAGTCATAATTATACGCATGTTGAGCAGACGAAAATCTAGACACGTCTGATCATCAGGGTCGCTCTAAAAAGACTGCCCCCTAGCGTAATAATTGGAAAGGACAATTTTCACATAAAATAAGACATCAAACTGTTTTTGCGTAAAGTTTATTGCGTCGATCGATATTTCGTAAAACTAATTTTATTACTTTCAACGATATCGTAAACCATTTCCTTTCACACGTTAACGGTATACTTTCCATTTACGATGCAACGAGGCTCGAGCAAAAATTTCATTCCCGCATCGGTCGATCAAATAAACCCCGAGTGATTCGATGCTCTCTTTGTCGATAAAGCACGTCACGCTATCCGGAAAATCATGCCTGTAGCCAGCTTCCGGAAAGCCACAATGGCGATTCGCGAAAATCTAAAACGGCGTATCCACGATATTCGATACGTCGCTAGAGCCTAGCCGCGCGAAATGTATTCCAGCCAGCAACATTCACTTCTAACTATCCTATTAAGCATGCGCAATCGCGAGTAACGAACAGGCGCCAGGCTAATGTCTAAACTAACCATAAAACAGCAGGGAAAAACGTCTAATTAAGCTCCTACGCGGAACACGGTGAATTTACGAGGTCGCCGAACAAGGTTTTGAAACGCCGTGTATCCGCCGCCGATACAGTTGTCCAGCGATCCTTGATAGACGGTCGGTAATAAGGATGGACGACCGCGAGCCACGAAAACGCCAGAAATGCCTGGTAACACCTCGCTAATCGACGCTGGTTGGCACCGCGGGGTGGAATTATAATTACAGCGAAATGCAAATCGTTCGCGTGGTACCGCGGAATGCGAGTCCGGCAATTAGGCTCGTGTTTATTGCTACGTCCAGCAACCGTATTTATTGCGTACGGAGGCTGACTATCGCTTCGTTAGAGAGGCCAGGCGTTTACATAGTTCTTTCTTTAACCGCGGGTTACCAACTGGCCGACATTACTTCGCTGTTTTATGCCGGCGGATTTTCGAACTACCGTGCGAGCGTGCTCCCGTGACAACGATAAAATTAATTGTTAACAAGCGTAACGAGAGAAACTTGATCCGATCAGCGCACGTAACGCTCTCTGTGAACGCACGTCGCCGCGATTTCCTAATCGTTTAACGATTTAGGTGCCAATCGAACGTTTTACCGATACCTGCCCCACTTCTGTCACGTTTCGCGGAACGCTCGTTGCCTTTTCACGGCTGATTCTTCGATATTTTCGTTATTTCATAGAATTCCTGAACGTACCCTAACGCGTCGTATCGAGGGTTAACCTAACCTCAAACACGAATAGAATCACACGCACATTTGTCATAATCGTTTGACCATAAATTCAGAATAAGAATTAAGGTTTGGTTCACGAAGCACAATTTTACACGACTGCTTCCAATGTACGAACAATTCCGGCATTGTTTGTTGCGCTGTTGCTGGCTCGAGATATCGAAGGATGTATCTTGAAGCTATCGCGTTTTCACGAATAGTAAAATTATCAATAGTAATTCGATCTGCAACGATTCACGAAGTCATTGCGTCAGTCGTTCGCCAGAGGCGATTCTAATCGCTAATCGGAACGCTTACGTGCCGGTCTACCGTAACCTTAAATCACAACTTCGTCTGTCGTACAAAGTATAGGAAGAAATGTTACACACGCGACCGGCTATCTTTTACGTGAAATTACTGCCGCGCGCAATTTGCGATCTTATTAGTAAAAGGAAATCCGTAATTGCGTGGGTAATGACGGTGCAACGCGCGTGCAGACGAAGGTTCGGTTTACACTGTAGTCATTTTTGACACACGAGCTAAAATAGTGTGCAATGCGCGTTTAATTCGACTACACATTTACACCGAGAGTATCCAGTTTATGCAAACCACAAAATAAGATGCAAATAAACAATTTTCTCCGAGACAAAATAAATGGTGACATTTGGGGAGTATTATTCGTGTAGTTATACAGGGTGTACGAACAGCCATGGGAAAAATTTTAATGAGAGATTCTAGCGGCCACAATAAGACGACAATCAAGAATACCAATTTGTAATTAAATTCAAAAATTTCGAATCGTTCTAAAAAAATTATTTCTAGGTTCTGGGGTCAAATACAACCATTTTTGGTGAATAGACATACCCCCGAAATCCTACCCACTTTCCAGAAAAAAATTCGAGAATGTGTGAAATTTTTCGACGAAATTAAAATGATTCAAATCGTTCTGAAAAAAATATTGTTAGCTTTAGGGGTCAATTACAATCATTTTTGGTGAATAGACATACCCCCGAAATCTTGCGCATTTTCGAGAAAAAAATTCAATACGAAGGGAACTTTAAACGTTAATAACTTTTTAACGAATCCTCCATCAAGAAATTGGTATTCTTGATTTTCCTCTTATGTTGGCCTCTAGAATCCCCCATTAAAATTTTTCCCAGGGGTGGCCGAACACCCTGTATTTGCGTAACGATATTCATTCGTTAACGATTAGCTTTCGACGTAAATCAAGTATTTGATTGCGTAAAATGCTCGTTATAACCTAGTTTATAATCGTCAAGACACGTTCTCACGTGTTTACGCGTAATCTAGGGAAATGCGATCGACAGGCGTGTCGATTCGAAAGAAAAGTCGCGAATCCGGCGACATGGGAAATATTTCCTGGTGAAATCCGGCGCGACCGCCTCGGTTCCAATGTGCACGAGTTTATTTTCAGGAAATACGATTATCGCGATCGTGCTTCTGGACCGGTGATAATTAGAAGTGATTATCCACCACTGGTACTTTCTACGCCGAACAATGGGGCCCGATAAATAGTGGCCGCCACGGCGCAGAAGGCAAAAGACTATCGTAAAGCAGAGGCTAAAATTACTGTTCTTAAGATATCGCTCGAGTACCGACGACGATCGTCGTACGGTAGGCTGGCCTGTCTTTCGCGATAAGAGATTTATCGTGCAAATTTCTACGGACTCAGCCGAATGTGTGCTCGGCCATTGAATTAATGCTCGGTGAAACGCGATGTGGCACGCGATTGGTTTAGTTACTTTTTCTTGCGATTTCGGCACGGTTTTCACGCCAGGCATTTTTCTTACGTTGGCAATGGCAGTTAATCTCTTCAACTTCACGGATAAGCTACGAACCATATAACTTATGGTTGAGGTTAGAGTAGGTTGATAGTCTTTAAATGTAAACAGTTACGATTGCAAGTGCAGCCCGTTCAGAGATGCGTTATTTACGCCTAGGGATTTGCAATATTAATGTATAATATTGAAATTCATATATCCGATTCTACATATAAGGTAAGGTTAATCTACATACTTAAACGCTAAGTTATTTATTCAAAGCCGCGTTATTAACGTAGGAAGTAAATGTGTGAATTTTAATATTGACATTGTATTAGCATAGTAATGTACTCAATCGTACGTTTAATATAATCCTGCTTGACGCCACATTACCATACGCAAGTAATACACTTTTCCGCTTGTTCTAATTAGAAGCACACACTCAATTAACGTACGCGATTGCATAAATGTCGCGTACTACGGCGTCGTGTAATTGCACAGAATGCTGTGTTCTTGTAATTCCTTTATTTATGATTTGTGGATCGTCTTTCTTATAAACAGAACGAGACGTGGAAAGTATCTACGTTTCTCGCCGTTTTACATTCACGTTACGCTAAAAATCAACATTGCGCGCTGTATACACAATTTAAAAATTTACGTTTTATTCGCCACAATGAGAGCTCTCGGGCAAAGAACCAGTAATAACAAATTCTGTAAGAACGAAAGGTGTTTTAAAAATCGGAATAAATCGAACCTTCCAGTCTGGTCTGAAAATAAACATATGCATATGTTCTTCGATATATTTAATGCATCTTGTATTTAAACCCGATATACTACGTAATTTACTCGAATAACCATAACAAAATAATATTTCTCCCACAAACAGAGAATATTACAAGTGCAACTTTGTTTCTTGCAATTTATCTTCGACGAATTAATTCAAAAAATAGTTCTCGTGAGAAATAGTTCGCGGATAAACAAATTCGTGCAGTTACTGCGGAATAAAAGATTTGCGGTGCTTTGTACGTGGATATATGTCTGGAAATTAGGGAGAATAATGTTATAAACAGAGTTGGCAACAACCAGAACAAAATGGCGGACAGTGACGTATGGGTTAGGAGAGTGGGTGGATGATGTTGTACGTCACTCTATCACGTGATCCTGTGACGTAATCGACTTCATCAGAAATAATTAAATAATATCGATTGTTTCAATACAAATATTTAAATACGTTTTACTACAAACAAGTGACGTTAGTCATATACAGGGAAAAATTTTAATGGAGGATTCTAGAGGCCAAAAAAAGACGGAAATCAAGAATACCAATTTGTTGATTGAGGCTTCGTTAAAAAGTTATTAACATTTAAAGTTTCACCTGTACTGAATTGTTTTCTCGAAAATGCATAGGATTTCGAGGGTATGTCTATTCACTAAAAATTATTGTAATTGACCCCAGAACCTAGAAACAATTTTTTTAGAACGATTTGAAATTTTCATTTTCCGTCGAAAAATTTCACACCTTCTCGAATTTTTTTCTAAAAAATGGGTAGGATTTCAGGGGTATGTGTAATGACCAAAAATGATTGTAATTGACCCCCGCAACCGAAAATAATTTTTCCAGAACGATTTGAAATTTTTTTTTTTCGTCATAAAATTTCACAACCTTCTCGAATTTTTTTCTAGAAAGTGGCTAGGATTTCGAGGGTATGTGTAATGACCAAAAATGATTGTAATTGACCTTCACAACCGAAAATAATTTTTTTAGAACGATTTGAAATTTTCTTTTTTCGTCGAAAAATTTCACACCTTCTCGAATTTTTTTCTAGAAAGTGGCTAGGATTTCGGGGGTATGTGTAATGACCAAAAATGATTGTAATTGACCCCCGCAACCGAAAATAATTTTTCCAGAACGATTTGAAATTTTCATTTTCCGTCGAAAAATTTCACACCTTCTCGAATTTTTTTCTAAAAAATGGGTAGGATTTCAGGGGTATGTGTAATGACCAAAAATGATTGTAATTGACCCCCGCAACCGAAAATAATTTTTCCAGAACGATTTGAAATTTTTTTTTTTCGTCATAAAATTTCACAACCTTCTCGAATTTTTTTCTAGAAAGTGGCTAGGATTTCGGGGGTATGTGTAATGACCAAAAATGATTGTAATTGACCTTCACAACCGAAAATAATTTTTTTAGAACGATTTGAAATTTTCTTTTTTCGTCGAAAAATTTCACACCTTCTCGAATTTTTTTCTAGAAAGTGGCTAGGATTTCGGGGGTATGTGTAATGACCAAAAATGATTGTAATTGACCCCCGCAACCGAAAATAATTTTTCCAGAACGATTTGAAATTTTTTTTTTTCGTCATAAAATTTCACACCTTCTCGAATTTTTTTCTAAAAAGTGGGTAGGATTTCGGGGGTATGTGTAATGACCAAAAATGATTGTAATTGACCCCCGCAACCGAAAATAATTTTTCCAGCACGATTTGAAATTTTTTTTTTTCGTCATAAAATTTCACACCTTCTCGAATTTTCTTCTAAAAAGTGGGTAGGATTTCGGGGGTATGTGTAATGACCAAAAATGATTGTAATTGACCTTCACAACCGAAAATAATTTTTTTAGAACGATTTGAAATTTTCTTTTTCCGTCGAAAAATTTCACACCTTACCGAATTTTTTTCTAAAAAGTGGGTAGGATTTCGGGGATATGTCTGTTGACCAAAAATTCTTGCAATTGACCCCTACAACTAAAAATAATTTTTCCAAGGCGATTTGAAATTTTTTTTTCCGTCGAAAAATTTCACACCTCGAATTTTTTTCTCGAAAATGCGCAGGATTTCGGGGGTATGTGTAATGACCAAAAATGATTGTAATTAACTCCTGCAACCGAAAATAATTTTTTTAGAACGATTTGAAATTTTCTTTTTCCGTCGAAAAATTTCACACCTTACCGAATTTTTTTCTAAAAAGTCGGTAGGATTTCGGGGGTATGTGTAATGACCAAAAATGATTGTAATTGACTCCCGCAACCGAAAATAATTTTTCCAGAACGATTTGAAATTTTTTAATTCGATTGTTAATAACTTTTTAATAAGGCCTCAGTGAAGAAATTGATATTCTTGAGTTTCGTCCTATTTTGGCCCCTAGAATCTCTCATTAAAATTTTTCCCGGGGGTGGCCAAACACCCTGTATTGCGGAGGCCAACAAAGTCAAATCAGATACCTGTTCTTCTTTCCATGTGTAAATACAACTTGATCAAGCTTGAAATATAAATTGTTCGCGACGACGAAGGGTTTTCGAGATCCCCGTGGTTATCATCGAAAATGTCAAAGAACGAATTGGAGCGATCGAGAAACTGGCGCCTCGCCGGGCGCCGCGGCGTTTCTAATTTTACGATCACGAATACGAGTACCCACGGTCGTCTCTTCGCGACGCGAGGGAGTGGTGGGGGGGGAGTTGTTGGTGATCTCTGAAGAGAGGTGTGTGGGAGGGGGGAGAAAAGTATTCGACGTTCCTCGTTGTCGCCCTAGTATTTTCTGCTGCTCCTCTTCTTCTCTTGCCTTCTCCTACGCGCCGTTTACGATCGTAAAACGTCGCGCGACCGTCTCCGGGGCCGGATACGTATTTCGAGACGCGAAAACCGACCGATGCGCTTTAAAACGTCCCGCGCCAGCGCGATCAACGAACGATTAATAGATTGATCCTTGGTTACGCGTAACGTTGAACGAATCGGCCACCACCCCCCGGAAATATCTGTTTCGCGGTCGTGTCGCCGATGGCGCTTAAATCTTTCCGTTTTCGCGTTCGCGCGCACGCCACCCAGGTGAAATATATTTTCAGGATTCTGGTGCGCATTAGGCGGAATTTATGCGACAACTTTTTGACGATTTTATTTATCGGCCGAATGGGCATGATGTACGGGACGCGTGGATTATTTTCAGACGGGATCCGCTCTCGTGCATGCCCGCCACAAAGGCGAACGAACGCTAATGAGATTTTGTTTGGACTTTGATGCCGCTGCATCGCGCGGGACAGTGTCTTCCAAAGTAGAGGGCGCGACCTCTGTTCGGGGGCGCCATAATGCTAACCATAACGCTAACCATATCTTCTTTATCGAAAATACAAGTGTAGATATAGCAAAAACAAATTAAGAGTATTATTATTCAGCTTAACATTTTTATGTATGCATATTTAAGTTGTGGCTTGCTATGGTTAGGCTTGTTAGGTTACCTGAGCAACATGGGAAAAGATATTTAGTGTATACATAATATAAAATGAATATTTGAATGGACAAGTTCAAGGTCGCAAAGAAAAATGTCTCGTTTCGAGAGATAAATATAACGGTTCAGGAATTTGCATCCTTACATTCGAAAGTCCAATTTATGCGTTCGAAATTGTGTCTCCGAACGATGATTCACGCTCTGAATCCAGTTTGATAGGAATTTTCAAGACGAGAGCCTTGTTATCGTCTGCAACCTCATCTGATTTTGATGCAGAGGAAGTTAGAGTCGATGGATTTGTTATTCGGGGAGCTATTTTATTAAATTTGTGAAATTCTACGAAATCGAATGTTTTGATCGTTTAAATATACATTATTTTTTCCGCCTCGTATGACGAAGTAGTTCCGTTTGACGTGACTTCTTGGCGCCATTGCTGTCTCCGTGGCGCCACTCGAAGTTTATTAGTTGTGAGAATATCTTCAAAAACTAGTGACAGATGTTGGTAGAATTTTTTTTCGACACTATAAGGTCGTCGCTCGAATGTCGTGGCTTCTAAAAATATTAAGCAATAAATAAACGGTACAACCTAATTTTTTTACGTCATAGATACTCTTCCTTGTACGTATGTATGTGTACTATTTTGGTATCGCAGAGAGTTTCACGGGTTTCACGACCACAAGATCAACGGGATTAATTTACATCCTAAGACCAAAACGATTCGAGATCATTCGACGGGAGGAAGTAAATCAAAAACGAATATTTCTCCCATAAAATCGTGGTTGCGAACGATGGAGAGTGACTCGTGGGAAACTCGGCGTCGAAGAGGGGGGTTTCAGCGTAAAAACGGTATCGATGTGGTCAGACACGGGTCAGCTAGTCGTCTCCTAAACCAGGAATAATTTGCAACAAGAGAATCGCAACTGTACTGGAACGTTACAGTTACGGGCGACGCGTTAATTATTCCGTTCAGGATCACAGCGACGAGGAATTCCAGGTCGGCGATTAAAAGCACGTTTATTGCGACATATGGCCGGGAATACCTGCCGTATTTATTACGCCAGACTTCGCCGATGCGGTAATGCTTCGTTAATTAGAAATATTCGTGCCTCTCTCGCTTCCGCCCGTTGATTTAGTGTTATGCTATCTCGCCGCTGTTTATTAGCGTCAGCCGACCAACCACGCGCGTTTGTCTTTAATTCCACGAAACGGCGCGTGTTTTCCGCACGGCGCTGCGAACTTCTACGAAATACGTCTTGGGGCTCCCTCTCTCGCCGTCCTCGTCGTGCATTCTCCGTTCCCGCCATTTTTCTCCGCCGTCGAACGACCGAAGAAATTATATTTGGCGGGTCGCTTCGAACCAACGGCACCTAAATTTAACGGTCTTTTTTTTTTATGGAAAATGCTCGCCGACCGGGTTCGTTGGCATCGAGCGTTATTCTTTTCGACGGGGAATTCGACGAACGACGAACTTGGCCGTTGTTCGGTGATTCACCGAACGAAATCGCGTTTGGAAGGTTATGTTCCCCTGGTACTTAAACGCTGGGAATTTCGTACGCAACTTATAAATAAAATTCTAACTGCTTAGTATCATTAGACTGTTCCGTTGGTACTTAAATGCTAGCAATTTTGTATCCGTCGAATAATAGTTGGAACAGCTTCCGTCTTCTTTCTCTCTCGCTCTACGGGTTGAAAAATATTTCCAAAACGCGCACGTGGGCTGCTGTTTGGATTATCATATTCTTCTCGTACTTAAACGCTGGGAATTTTGTACACAACTTATAAATAAAATTGTAACTACGTGGTATTATTAGACCGTAACGTTGGTATTTAAATGCTAGTCACTTTGTACCCTTCGAATAGTTGGAACAGTTTCCGTCTTCTTTCTCTCTCAAAAAGTGTCATTTTATACATCGCGTGTGAACAGACCGTTTTTAGTTATATAATATAATTTTATAAAATCAATTTTTTGCTACAAAAATTTTGTCCACCACGGTAATTTCGATATTTATTTGTAAAAGGTATTTCAAATTACGTTAATTAATTAATTAAGTCAAGTTCAAGTATCATGCAGAAGAAATAGAAGTAAGGATGTTTGTGTTAAATGTAATAAAAAAATCTGCGGAAAATGTATTTTAAAAACAGAATATATGTATATGCAAAAAGTGTTTTGAATAAAGTTTGTTTATAATAGAATTTTATTTTTTTAAAGAAGCTTCATTTTTTACGTTTGAGTCAGATTTACTCATTTCCAACATCCGGCAATCTAGCGTTAAATGCTAGTAACTTTGTACCCTTCGAATAGTCGGAACAGTTTCCGTCTTCTCTTTATCTTTCGCTCTACGGTTTGAAAAAATATTTGCAAAACGTACACGTGGATTGATGCACGTTATCGTTGATGACCCGTTGATAATAACGGGTGATGTACGCCATCGCGATTTCTCCGGAATGCTGTAAATATTTGAACGATTCTCGCGCTTGATCTATTTTTCTCGGAAGAAGTCTTCTTTGCGCGGAAGCGTTGCTTCCTGACGTCCACGTGGCCAGTTCGTGCCCTGAAAATGCCAAAGAGTGTTAAAAAAATGAAAAACGCTTCGCTAAAAATTCCATTTAAAAATCTGTTTTCTTCCAACGGGTACCAAAAATGGATTTTTTAATATTGTCTGGTACAGCAAGATAAAATCGACTCTTTTGATTCATGAATATTGCGCTATTATAATCTTTACGATTAACGACTCTCTCTAATAGATTTTCTCCTTCAAAGCTGAATCATTATTATACAGTCGAAGTGTAAAAAAAAGTACGCGGTTATTTCGAACGGTCTACGACTATTTTAACTGGCAATGAAATGTTAATTGAACCTCCGTGATATACGTCGAATTATCAGAGCCAGCAATAAACAGTTGACGATGAAAATAATTATACTGACAAATAAATTAAATCAATCTTCCATGAATTATGATTAATTTTATTCCCATCCTCGTGATTGCGTTCAGCGGTGAAGGGCGGGTCAAAAAGTTACGTTCACCGGTTATATTTATTTGCATAATAGATTTATTCCACGGATATGATCGTAGAGAATTTCTATATGTTTTTATCGCCACTGAAACATCAGATCTTGCGAAACGTATTGTGTACAAGAAATAATGTCTACTGCGACTCTTGTCACGCGACCCATCCACCACGACGAGCTTTGTTCGACGTTTCGCAAACAAAGCGTTTATCAGATCGGAATGCGGGTGGAATGACGCATCTGTCAAGGCAACTGACGATTAAACACGATCGCTAATCGCGAGATTTTATCGTTTCCCAGTTACTGAAGGTGCGTTGCGTTAAGAATTTCAACATGGACTGGATTTGCTACTTCAACGATAACTAAACTTCGACAATCAATATATCTATGGGGGTCCATCGCCACCAGAGGGCTACGCGCTTTCGTCCCTCTCGCAAGCGATCGACGGACCTTCCATTACTATACAGGGTGTTCGGCCACCCATGGGAAAAATTTTAATGGGGGATTCTAGAGGCCAAAATAAGACGAAAATCAAGAATACCAATTTGTTGATGGAGGCTTCGTTAAAAAGTTATTAACAATTAAATTCAACAATTTCAAATCGTTCTGGAAAAATTATTTTCGGATGCGGGGGTCAATTACAATCATTTTCGGTCATTACACATACCTTCGAAATCCTATCCACTTTCGAGAAAAAAAATCGGGTAGGTTCTGAAATTTTTCGACGAAATCAAAATATTTGGAATCGTTTTAGAAAAATTATTTTCGGCTGCGGTGGTCAATTACAATCATTTTTGGTGAATAGACATACCCCCGAAATCCTACCCACTTTCGAGAAAAAAATTCGAGAAGGTGTGAAATTTTTCGACGAAATTAAAAAATTTCAAATCGTTCTGAAAAAATGATTGTCGGTTGCAGGGACCAATTACGATCATTTTTGGTGAATACACATACCTCCGAATTCCTATCCACTTTCGAGAAAAAAATTCAGTAAGGGCGAAACTTCGAACATTAATAACTTTTTAACGAAGCCTCGATCAACAAATTGATATTCTTGATTTTCGTCTTATTTTGGCCTCTAGAATCTACCATTAAAATTTTTCCCAGAGGTAGCCGAACACCCTGTATATGTATACGCTCCTCGACTACCCTATATCCCGGTGTCTAAGATGGCGTCTACTAGATACGAAACAACGCTACTCCTCTCTCCTTTCCTTTTCCATTCCTCTTCCATAGGACCCCCACATATCGATACAAATGTTTTAAGTTATCCCTCTCGAAGTTGTGTACCCCTCTTCCCCTTTTGAAAAACACTGGATTACATTAGCACCACAAATCATCGTTAACACCATGACAAATAATCGTCCTCCTTCTGACGTCTCTAAGACGCGCCTGTAATTCTTCCCTGATGGCTGGCGTTCGCCAAGTCGCGCGTCCGTTCTAGCAAATTCCGAGTAGCCTCCATCAGGCGCGATTACCCGCTGAAAATGACCATGTTCGAAGGCCACCGGTCCCGACGTTTACGGTTAGCCCGGGAGCTTGATTTATCACGCCTCGACCTGGCCGTTTCTCATCCTGGTGTGTACAACCACTGTTCATCGGATTTGTCGACCGAAAAGGGCTCATCCTGGCGCGTAAGCAAACGGCGAGCAACCATTTACCTTAATGATACGTCTGAACACCCCTGTGAACCTCTGTTGTTACTCCCTGCCCTGTCGTCGCCACGTTTTCGACCGGTACATTAAGATATAACAATTACACCGTTTTGTCCTAGATCAGCTAATGGGACTGTGGTGAGGCATTGTGGTGGCGACACTTTCCACACTCGCCAGCAGAGGGCTACTACGCTTAACCCTTCTCTCTCTCACAAGTATTCTACTGATCGACCATTGAATGTTCTGGCGCCCTAAGACAGGGCCTTAGATATAAGAATTCTATGAACATAATATACTAGCAGTATCCTGTCTCAGACGCGCCCTCTTAACCTACAAACCATGTCCCATAAGAGGAGTCTTTGGATCAAATTCCACATTGAAAAAGACTGATCAATACAAGGTTGGCGTTGCTAATGCTAATAAGGGTTTCAGCTATCCATGTCAGGGAACGTTGAATGCGGAATGCACGAACCCCGAATGTTTAACGTAAGAGGAGACTAATCAACTCCAACGACTCCAAACTAATGATGGATAACGGTCGAGTAGGGTGCAAGGAGTCGCCGAGCAACACAACTCGAACAGCTTTCCGAATAATTCAGTGTAACCCGAGTGCCAGCTACGTCTGGCTCGACTCGGGCAGCGCATCAATAACGGCTGGCGTGTAACACTGCGTTAGACGAGGCGCGAGTAAACGGTATTCCGCGGTGCACGCGGGGGAGATGCAAACACAGGCGCGCGGTGCACGTCGGCGGATGGTCGCGGTCGTGACTGGCAAGGTCGTAGGTCGGCTCGCTGCACCTTGCACCTCCACCTTGGAAGGCAAGAACCAGCCGCAGCGTGTCTGGCCTCGGGCGAGAGTTGAAATTTAATACATGCGCATAACTCTCGATACTCTTCGTTCCCCCCCAGGGGTACGTCGTCGTCCCTCTAATGCTGAAATCCACCTAGGGACCGCATATCCCCCCCTCAACGGGTTATCGCTCGAGAGGGTTTCAAAGGGTCAGCGAGCGGCTACGCGAGAACACGATGATCTTGCCTTCGGCGTCCTCCGCGGTACGTGCAAGCTTCTTTGGTTGTTCAAGGCTACCCTGAGACACACGGTATAGCGCTGCTTCGTAAGGGCCCCTAGCAGGCCCTGCCTTGAACGACTGGATATTGGGTAGTCGGTCAAGGAATGTATATATAGGAATAGATGGTCGGTAGAATACTTGTGAGAGAGAAGGATTGAGCGTAGCCCTCTGGTGGCGAATACGGAAGGTGATGTTACAATAGTATTGCCCGCTTATATGTATATCGTGGCGTAATAGCAACGCCATTATAGAATCCTACCATGAGTCTATATTGGACGACATTGGCGTAGTCATAAGCTAGGAGTGTTAACTATGAATAGAATAAAAATGTATCTCTCGTGAATATGGAGATCCTAGTACTATGTAGCATAACATCATCTCTTTATAGAACGTGGAATTATCTAAAATAATCGATCAATTTGGGCTTTAATGCCTCCGTAACATTTGCTGGGCCATTTGGGGGCCGACCCCCACTCGGTTCCGTTTTCATTCACACGGACGGATGCTGTGAATCTGCCTTAATCCACCAGAAAGTGGAGGGGAATATCGGTTCGCATCGTTTTCACCGTTGAGTCGGTTAACGCTAGTGGAAACCGTCGCTTTCGCCGTGCAGAATCTGCACTTCAGATCGCGACTGCGATTCTCCGCTGTGTCTCTTTTCCAGCGGCGCGTGTCTCTCTCTCTCTCTCCGTTCCCGCCGTTTTCCACGGTGGTCGACGTTATTGTCCTTGTCGAAAGCGGCCTCTAGGATCGTGATCGGCAGGTGATCATTGTCGGTCCCGTTTACGTGGCTCTGAATTTCTAATGGCGAACCCCAGCGTGCCATTAATTACAAAGAAACAAAGGTGCACCCATCAGCCACGGACATGATACTGAGAAGAATTCGTATCGATGATCCGACACTTTTCAAAGTGACTCGCTGAAATACATATGGCACGGTGTTTATCAAATGATCTATGTACCATTACGCTACTAATATTTTGATTAATCGATATCTATTTCCAGTGTCCGATGGCTAGGCACACTGATTGGCCGTAGCGTAATAGCGAATAGCGACGCCTGTCCTTGCACGCATTGTCATCATTGGCCGAGTCGATCGCAACTACAACTCCATCGCGTGGCGAAGGACGCGAACGAAACGTATCGAGACAGAGTAGAAACATACTGGACGACATTGGCGTAGTCATAAGCTCAGAGTGTTAATTATGAATAGAATAAAAATGTATCTCTCATGTATATGGAGACCCTATCGTTAATCTCTGGCTATCATTTATTTTATTCCTTCCCCAAATCTCTGGATTGAGAGAACTAGTAATTCTGGGTCTATACTCCTCAATATTGAACGATCAGGGGATAGAAATATCACGCTCGTAATCTTTGGATCACGATGGTATAGGCTAAAAGACTGTATTATTGTTATTATCTAGAAGATAACGTCCATTTTTTTTGCCTCGTCGATTCAATTTTAGCAATAGTCAAAGAAAGAGGATCGTCCCGCAACGATATGGCAATTAATGGAAATGGCGGACGGATAATATCGTGGGCGGGGGAAGGGGTATCCTCCGGCGAGGCTGGCTCCGTTATCGGGGTAACGCGACACGCGCCGCTGAAGTTCCAATTTCGCGGCCTGAAATACGCAAATTGGACTCGTCCTGGACCGGACCGCGCGCCCCCTGGAACATTGTCCCCGGCGCGGTGCACCGTTTCGTGGCGATAAATCGAGCACGGGCATCGTTTTATCGGGGCGAACCGCTCGTTTGTCTTCCGCCGGGCCAACGGCGAGACGCGAAACGCCGCGGTAACATGAGCAGCCCCGGCCCAACGGTGGGGGACAGAGAGGGGGGAGGGGGGTTGGCAGTTTTCTACGACGGGCCACGGGGAACGAGTCCACCCCATGGAAATCCTAAACCCGATCACGTTTTCAGGCCTTGTACCTGTCACCTCGTAATGTCGCCTGGAAAATCGCGCTCGTGTCGCGTTTCTGGCACGGATGAAAGTTCGAGGATGTTGGACTCTGAAAGAGAGCAGTGCTCGACCGGAGGTTTATGGTTACTTTTTGTCGCCGTTCGGTGGCGCTGGTGCTAAGCGAGTCACGCGACAGGGGAAGGGTTAGGTTGTTTACGTCGCCGCTGGTCGAGATGACGGAGGACAAAGATCTTTTCATTCGATAGACCCCTAACTTCTAGCGGGTTCGTGTTCGTGATCACGTGGCCGTATATAACGCTACAAATCAGTTTTAGAAGAAGACACGGAGCTTCTTGATTCCTTTTGGAAACTCGATGCTCGGTTAAAAACTCTGTTGCGCCGCCGTATCGCGTTCGGTAGAGATCGCCGACGAGGAAAAATGCGCGAGAGGAATAACGCCGGATACCTCGTCGTAGCAAAATTAGACGATTCCCGGTGCCCGTAAGGCGCGCGCACGACGGTGCAGCGTGAATCAACGATGGACTGACCGAATAACTAGCGATTCGGGCCAAGGTTTCGGGTGCAACACGTGTTTGTCAGCCGTGATACAGAAATAAAATACGGCTCCCGTCGGTGTCTCGGTGTATGGATCTCCTCGCAACGATGCCGCGATAACTCGTCGCGGGCAATATCGTTTGTCAATCGGGCATAAACTAACTACAGAATAGATCTACCGTCCGCCATTTTTCTATTGCATGGCTTCGAAACCACCTTGCGATCCTTCGATCAAACGAGACGTTAACAATCTAAGAATGAATAAAACAGGAATGCTCTGATGGAAAGCAGGAATTATAATTAAATTTAGCAACCGTCAATTAGTTTAAACATACAGGGTGTTCGGCCACCCCTGGGAAAAATTTTAATGAGGGATTCTAGAGATCAAAATAAGACGAAAATCAAGAATACCAATTTGTTGATGGAGGCTTCGTTAAAAAGTTATTAACGTTTAAAGTTCCGACAGTACTAAATTTTTTTCTTGAAAGTGGGTAGGATTTCGGGGGTATGTCTAATCACCAAAAATGATTGTAATTGACCCCCGCAACCGAACATAATTTTTCCAGAACGATTTGAAATTTTTCTTTTTTGTTGAAAAATTTAGGCACCTTCTTGAATTTTTTTCTTGAAAATGCGTAGGATTTCGGGGGTATGTGTAATGACCGAAAATGATTGTAATTGACCCCTGCAATCGAAAATAATTTTTCCTGAACGATTTGAAATTTTTTTTTTTCGTCGAATGTCACCTAATTAGATTTTCGGTAAGGAATTTTTTTTCTCGAAAGTGCGTAGGATTTCGGGGGTATGTGTAATGACCGAAAATGATTGTAATTGACCCCTGCAACCGAAAATAATTTTTTTAGATTGATTAGAAAAATTTTTTTTTCGTCGAAAAATTTCAGCACCTACTCGATTTTTTTTCTCGAAAGTGGATAGAATTTCGGGGGTGTGTGTAATGACCGAAAATGATTATAATTGACCCCTGCAACCGAAAATAATTTTTTTAAAATGATTTGAAAAATTTTTTTTTCGTTCAAAAATTTCACACCTTCTCGAATTTTTTTCTAGAAAGTGGGTAGGATTTCGGGGGTATGTGTAATGACCGAAAATGATTATAATTGACCCCTGCAACCGAAAATAATTTTTTTAGAATGATTTGAAAAATTTTTTTTTCGTCGAAAAATTTCAGCACCTACCAGATTTTTTTTCTCGAAAGTGGATAGGATTTCGGGGGTATGTGTAATGACCGAAAATGATTATAATTGACCCCTGCAACCGAAAATAATTTTTTTAGAATGATTTGAAAAATTTTTTTTTCGTCCAAAAATTTCACACCTTCTCGAATTTTTTTCTAGAAAGTGGGTAGGATTTCAGGGGTATGTGTAATGACCGAAAATGATTGTAATTGACCCCTGCAACCGAAAATAATTTTTTTAGAATGATTTGAAAAATTTTTTTTTCGTCCAAAAATTTCAGCACCTACCAGATTTTTTTTCTCGAAAGTGGATAGGATTTCGGGGGTATGTGTAATGACCGAAAATGATTGTAATTGACCCCTGCAACCGAAAATAATTTTTTTAGAATGATTTGAAAAATTTTTTTTTCGTCGAAAAATTTCAGCACCTACCAGATTTTTTTTCTCGAAAGTGGATAGGATTTCGGGGGTATGTGTAATGACCGAAAATGATTGTAATTGACCCCTGCAACCGAAAATAATTTTTTCAGAACGATTTAAAATTGTTGAATTTAATTGTTAATAACTTTTTAACAGAGCCTCCATCAAGAAATTGGTATTCTTGATTTTCGTCTTATTTTGGCCTCTTGAATCCCCCATTAAAATTTTTCCCAGGGGTGACCGAACACCCTGTATAATTACCTGGCAGTGTGACGTGGAAACTGTCCCTCTACTTATGCACGTTGCTATTATTAGGAGTTATTAAAATTGTTAATAATAGCAACCCTCGAACACCCAAATATTTGGATACATCCTGTATAGAGGGGGAAAGAGAGCCAAAAGGAAAAAGTCGGGAAAGAAAGCACACTGAAATAAGCGGGCCGGTGTTTCGGCTACCCTGCTGCGTGAATCACGAATCGTTAATAAATTTCGGTGAAAAAGAAACGCTTGCATCCGGCGTCTTCCGGCGGTGGGCCGGGTTGCAGGTTCGCGGCGCAGAAAATGGTAAAAAAACGAGCCCGCGTCGCCGGCCCTTAATGTTGCAATGTGGCTCGGTTATTGGATACGTTCTTGTTCGCGTGCTCGCGAGACAATTTATAGTTAACTCCATCCCAACTACACTTAGAGAAGAGTAAACTCCGCGACACGATGTACAGGTCACATAACCTATACCGTATTTTTATTTTTGACAAAAGAAATTTTGCACGGTCTCTCAGAAACCATCTGCTCTAATTTATCGTCGATACTTGTATTACAATTTATTTAAATATCCAATATTACTGCAATTAAACGTTCTTGATATTTTTAATTATAATAAGAAATGTTACGGAGGTTGTATGGTTTCTATAGGAACTCAATATGGCGGCGATATTTTTTACGTAGATGCAAGCGTAAAGGAGACTCGAAAAACGATAATATTAGAAATAATAAAAATTTTCTTGGCTCAGGAGAAACGCAGCAGGGCGCAGGGAAATAATATCACCGTAAAGTTTAACAAAAGAATTTTATTCTTTCTCAATTTATGATAACAAGTGACTAGCACTTAAAATACAGCGATCGATATCGGTCAGAATTCGAAAACCGCATGACACACTCACGCCCGTTAGATTCTCTAATTTTCACACGTTTTGGAATGTATCGATTAGGCACGCTCTGGAAGCACATTCTTTCATCCTTCGTTAAGCAGCTCGCAGGGGGACCTTCTTCCACCCACGCCTCGCACACTTTCAACAAGTATTGTTTTATCGACCAACGGATCTGTTCGATGCTGTACAAATATACGTCGTTTCGCCTGCCTCTTTGCTCGTTTGCGAGTACACGAACTCGCGAAAAAGATTCCAGCGAAAGTACAAAAATACAAAATAAAAAAATATCGAAGAGACACCGCGTCGAGGAAGAAAAATATATTCACAGCACTTTCAAGGCTAAGTCGGAGCAACGTCGACTGGCCGCTCAAGGTCACCGAGGCTTTACCCCTCACCACACCATTGAACGGTCAAACAAATTCCATCCGACCATACAGTATTTCCTGGTTAATCGACTAGCTCGTTCTCCTTCGTTTACTTGCGAAGGATAACGATATTTTGAAAGAGTAGCAATGAAAATAAAATTTTTTATATTTTTCGACACACCTTCGTAAAAGTATTATCGATGAATTGGCAATTCTTTTCCGATTAAAATGAGTTCAAACACGACCCCATTCGGTCCAACTCGCGTATTACGAGCGACAACATCTGGAGCAGCGTGCGCCAAAAACGTATAATTAAAAGTAATCGTAACAGAGTCGTGTTTGTACTCGTTTTAACCGGGAGAACCTCGCCAATTCATTAGTAATGCTCTTTTCAAAAAATTGTAAAAAATGTTAAAGATCGTTCGATGTTTTCGATTGACCGGGAGATGCTGTGCTCGTTCGTTTGCCTAACGCGGGCAAGATCAACGCACAGACGAGGAAAGGTGACCCTGCGAGCTCGGAAGAACTTGTACACCCAACACTGACAATGCGAAAGGCACTGAAAATATACATACACGACTTACCAACTAAGAATCTTAAACTCGACCGTAGTCGTTGACGTACACGTTTACCGTAGAAAAACGAACAATTTACAAAATGCTCCGACCCGTTGTCACGGTTGTCTCTGTCAGCGCGAGGAAAAAAGAAAGAAACGAAGGATAACCCGCGATTAAATATTTATACTTGCAACGGATAATCTGCCCTTTCGAAGGATTCCAATCGGTCCGGTTTCTCGGACCATCCCTCCCCTCCCCGCTAATCTCGCGACCTTAATATTTAAACGATTCCTCGAATCTCTTTAGAGTTATACTCAGCAAGTGAATGTGCGCTATGTACACTTAGGCTACTTTCAGTAGGAACATTAAGGTTGTCGAATCGATTACTCGGAACCCGGAGGTCCGATCTCGAGCACGGAGACCCGCGTCTCGTTTTAAATACGACTCGTCGAAACGAAAGCAACTCTCGATTTTCGTGTTTCGCGAACGATTCCATTATCTTAACACTGCGAGCACGAGTAAAACATTTTTATCGGAATGGAACGTTGCAAAACCTGGGTGCAGTAGTGCCCGCTTTCAAGTTACAAAAACCGAGCTGCCAATTTGCTCGAAAGCGGGGTAGCGATTTTTATCTCGAACCGAGGATGAATAGGAAAATAAGGGTCTATTCGCACGAATACGAGCATTGGGGATCATTTCGTTGCTCGAATCCGGGGTAAGAGTAGGATTTCGAATTACTGGAGCCACCTGAGTCGAAGTGTTAAGTGAGTAAATTATGAAATTACAACCGGTTCGTTACGATTTGAGCTGCTTCCTCCTCCCGTTTCGCGACCATCGACCGATCCCTTCGACGTGCGCTCGCGTTCTCCAAAGGATAGAGCGCGAAATTTGAAAGACTATCGGGTTTAGATTCAAAGGCGACGCCAAGTCCCCGCGCTCTCGTAGCTCGTGTTTTTCCATCCTCCGACGGAGAAACAATGCTTGTCGCCATCTCGGTTAATCCGAGTGGCGAACATTAATATCACGTGTGAAACGGAAAACAATTCTCTCGTCGGTTTAACATTTTTTTTAGACAGACCTGGATTTCTATTTCACATTGCAATAACCAAACTTAAAAGTTCTGACGAGAGTCATCGTAATCGTTTCGTTCCAGACAGTGGCGGATACAAAAGGGGGGGATACAATAGCTCGACCCCCCTCCCCTTCGTTGACCAAAATAAATGTATTACCTGAATTTTAATCGCATCGCACGATTTCCTTATTCGTTAACAAGCGTCGATCAATCTTCGAACCTTCTGTTTATAATTTCTAGGGGGTGAGATTCTCGAATATTTTTCTCAGTCCTTTGGATTCTTGTAGATCCGCCACCGGCTCCACAGACGCGTTTAAAGCTAGAACGTTCAGGAACAGCGGGGGTCGCGCGTCCACCGAAAATGGTCGCTAAACTCCATGTGACGGTTAAAAGCAAAATGGAGTCGAACGCGCACAGAGCACAAAAGGGAACGGACACGGATCCTGTGGCACTCGGTTTCTACCTCAATTTCACGAGCCAGTCGTCGTTTCCATGGCCGCGGCAGTCTTTCACACGGCCCGATCAATCCACTGTTCTCACGAATGTTTCTTAGCCGGATGCTGAACGTCTCTACGCGAGGATCTCACGCAAATGCCAAGCAAACTGACGGAGTACAACCTCCGCCTCTCTCGGACGCCATCGATCTCTCGGTTACGCCTTCGTCTGCTCAGCTCTGGAAAGATCCTGCGCGAAGGAAAAACATAAAACAACTAGTTACTGCGCCCTCCATTGTCGCGTAGCTCGCCTCTGCTCGTTCGAAAGGACACTTTTTTTTCGTCTCCGACGATCCGCGATCCCGTCGAGGACGAACGAATCGATAAACGTCGCGAGGAAGCTGCTGCGTGTGCAACTTCTTGGTCAGAGTTCCGTTCTCGGCGTCCCTGGTCAGCGGTTCGCGTAAACGTTGCTGCTGAGAACGATCACGTCGGTTCTCATGTCCGGTTCGTCACGACCTCCGAGGAGGAGGGAGCAGAGGAGGCGTCATATGCTCAGCGAGGGCCTCTTCTTCCGGTCTTTGGTGGTGTTCTTCCCGAATATCGTCCCGAGCACCCTCGAGACCGAGTGGACGCCCAACTTCCGGCGTATCGGGAGCGCTCGCAGCAGCTGCACCGATCTCGCCTCCCGGAGGAGGGCTTGGAACGCCAGCGCCGCTCCCGCGGGACTCTCCGCCGCGCTGACCTCGTAGAACTGGCATCCGTGCGCCAGAGACAGTTGCTGGCCCTCGTCCACGCACACCTCTCTGCAACAGAAACCAACATTCGCGGTTAGTTCGAGCCATTTTTATGGCAAAGTTAGCTTTGCTAGTCTCCAATTGTCTGCAAACAAAATTTCGTTTTGACAACGAAAGCTATGAATATTGAGGCGTTGCTTCCACCCGGTGGAGTTGCACTGTTAGTGTATTCCACGGTAAAAGGCTTTCTAGCAGACCCTGCCTTAGACGACTGGATTATTGGAAAATCGGTCGAGGAATGTATAATAGCAATGGGAGGTGACGCCACAGGTAGTCGGTCGAGCGCTTGCGAGAGAGACAAGAGCGTGACCCTCTGGTGGCGAGTACAGGCGGTGACGCCACAGATATTTTGCAAATATCGAAACACTAGGTTAATATAATCTTGTTATTAATTAAACAAGCAAATATCACTGGATTGAAAAGTAGGATTAACGTTAAATATAGCTCTGGAATATTTCGAAAACTCAAGAAAGAAACGGACAATCGCGTGGGGTATGACGCTTCTTTCGCAACACGCGGAGCCCGTAAATTTTCGGAGGGGGAGGGGGGTGAAAAAGGCGTCACGTGGGGGGATCAACGGAAGTTGTCAAGGTCCGTGGAGAGGATCGAAACGGTTGGACGGGTCACGACTTCTTGGCAAACATCGTTCCGGCCGAACGGAAGCGGAGGAAGGTGAGTGAACGCGGACATAAAGGCGTCGGAAAGAACGCGGAGTCACTGGAATTTCGCCAGCCTGACGGGTATTTATAATTGTCGAAGGCGGCGAGAGTTCGATAATCTGATCTAATCGTCTTGTTGACTCCTCCGCGACCGGACAGTGAACAAATTTGTCCCGTTGCTCGCGATCGAATGGAAAACGATATAAAAAAATTTTTTTCTTCCAGTTCGACATATTTTCCCGCAAGGAGTCGCCTTGAGCTTCACGATGGTTTGATGGCATTAACAATCTATGGGGTCGACTGGCGATGGGGGCGCCACCGTACTCTTTACGATGAAATCCAGCGTGGTCGATTCTAAATCTATCTCGATCCACACGCGTATTTTATTTTGATTATTTTCTTTTAATACAATAAATGTTAGTGCATATATCGCGCGAACGAAGTTATTTTACCCCGAACACTTTATACGAGTTCCTACGAATCCTCGACTTCGGTTTACACGCGAGATTCTCGGAAGACCCGAGAGGCGCTTACGATCGAGGCTGGATCACTTTTCCACTATTCTTCGTAGCTCCCAGCAGGAACTTTATTTACCTAAGCTTCTGAGAACTGTGTCGCGGTCGCGGCGGCTCGGATCTGCTCCAATCCGTAGTGTAATCCGGTCGACGTTGGTCGCCATCGTCGTTTAAAGGTCGCGTCGCTTCTTATTCGCCGGGTATCCCGATCCAGCAGCGTCGAGGCACTGAAATGTCGAGCCTCTCCCCTCGCCTGGCCATCTTTCTTCCACGAGATACACTCGATTTTCCTCCGTCCTTCTCTGGACCGTGGGCCTCGCGAGAGAGCGCGGGAAACGACAGGCAGCGCGAGGGGCTTGAATCTAACACCGTTCCTCGTAAAGCAACGGATCGCCTCGTATAAAATAAAAGGGGACAGATTAACGGCCGTGAACGTGGTGCCTGATCACGTGTGCATGCATAGCGAGGGACTCGTGCGCGCGATTAGACGTTCTGCACGGCCCTCCCACGCGCCACCGTTCCCTCCCCTTCCTCCCTCTACCTTCGTTTCTTCTCCCTTCGACGCTTCGAGAGTATCATGTGTTCCCGCGAATTTAATTGCCTCCATAAATATCGTCGTCCTCTCCCGGCGGAGGCTCGTTCAACGTGCCTAAAATACGACGGAGGATCCGCTTCTGACCCCCCACTTCCGTTCCCCCAGGGGATCGATGATCGATCGGGAACGCCGAAATACCGTATCTCACCCGTGCAGCCGGTGCATCCTTATCGTTATAGAACATGGACGCACCAGGAACATCGTGTATCCTGACTTCTATGGCCGAGCGAATTGATTTCACAACTACCAAAAGATTGGGACGATCGGTGTAGTTCTTCCCCGAGGACTAGACTCCATTTTGTAAAAGTCTTAGAATCAGTGTTCTCTGTACACCAGATCTTAATCATTATTGTTAGAAAAATGGACGAGCTTAATACTCAGGCACTGGATAGATTGTCCAGTCATCGCCTGCTGAGAATGTTCGAGCACGTCGCGAATGTTTCGTTGCGACGAGAAATCGTCGCATTACGTCGTTACATGTCAAATAGAATACTTCTGTACAGCTATATTTGCATTTATATAAATTTCTATCTTGTTCGCTAATTGTGTCCAAGTTTATTATTTCGTATCCTGACCCCATCAACAATTACTATAAAACGCTTGTTCGGATGTTACTATTTTTCTATTACGAAAATGACTCGTGACAGAATAAAATTTGATTTTGCTGCTGTAAAGTATTGTGAGGTCCTGTTGATGAGAGATGGAAAAGGAAACGAGAGCTTGGATGTTGGGTAGTCGGTCAAGGAGCGTATACAGGGTGTTCGGCCACCCCTGGGAAAAATTTTAATAGGGGATTCTAGAGGCCAAAATAAGACGAAAATCAAGAATACCAATTTGTTGATGGTGGCTTCGTTAAGAAGTTATTAACGTTTAAAGTTCCGCCAATACTGAATTTTTTTCTCGAAAGTGGGTAAGATTTCGGGGGTTAGTCTGTTGACCAAAAATGATTTTAATTGACCCCCGCAACCGAAAATAATTTTTTCAGAATTATTTGAAAATTTTTTTTTTCGTCGAAAAATTTAGGCACCTACCCCCCCTTGTCAATTTTTCTTAAAAATTACTTTTTCATTTTTAGTAATTTTGTTTGACGCCCTACAGAAAATTTGTCTAATACTTTTTTGTAGGTACCTATGGGCTCTACTTCAGAAAAAAGTTTCATTGAAATATATTCACAATTGTAGGAGTTATGGCTGTTTGAAAATTGGACCATTTGTATGGGGTTTTTCTCATTTTGCGGGCTCAAGGACCAACTTTTCGAATATTTTTGCAATTTGTACATATTCTCCATCAAAATACGCGTAGTTTGCTTTTTTAAACATTAAAATCGTCCAATCTGTTCAGAAATTATGACGTTTTAAAGATTCGTATGAAAATTCGGGCAAACATTTCTGGCCAGAAATTATGTTTTCGGTAAGGAATTTTTTTCTCGAAAACGGTTAGGAATTCGAGGGTATGTCTATTGACCAAAACTGACTGTATTCGACCCCTGCAACCGAAAATAATTTTTCCAAAACGATTTGAAATTTTTTTTTTCCGTCGAATAATTTCACACCTTCTCGAATTTTTTTCTAGAAAGTGAGTAGGATTTCGAGGGTATGTCTAATGACCAAAAATTATTATAATTAACCCCCGTAACCGAAAATAATTTTTCCAAAACGATTTGAAATTTTTGAATTTAATTGTTAATAACTTTTTAACGAAGCCTCCATCAACAAATTGGTATTCTTGATTTTCGTCTTATTTTGGCCTCTAGAATCTCCCATTAAAATTTTTCCCAGGGGTGGCCGAACACCTTGTATATATACCAATGGAAAGTAGATCGAGCGCTTGCGAGAAAAGCAGTCCCTCTGGCGGCATGTACGGGAGGCGACAGATCCCACAATACACTTGAAAATATTTGTCAGTAACAATTTAATACCCATACTAGAACGCGAAAGGTTAGAGATTATATTTGTCTCGTATTTTGATTAAATAGGAGTCTGTTTTCATTAAAAAATTCATTTTTAGACGCTCGTATTCCGTAAAAGCAAATTTATTTATTTCATCACGGTGATTATACCGTTTCACCGCCGTCGATATTTAGCCTTTGCATAATTATAATTTATCTGTTCGACATTCTTTCGTTTTCACGTTTTATTTCGGGAGAAATACGTTCTGGTAAAGTGAACACGAGAAACACCGTACGATGTCTGAATAATCTAAATGTGTCGTATTTAAGGATTTCCCGCTTTCCCTTTTCTATTTAGAGAACTAAAAGGTGTCTAATGTCAGAAGCACAGAAATGGTTTCTTCGATAGATTAAAACAAAGTGACGATGATTAGAATTTCTTTACTAATTCGATGTAGGAAACTTCTGTGGCGTTGCTGGCGATGCCGGTGTGCCCGACTCGAGGATATCCTGGATTCTTTTTCTTATGGGGGAATTAAGTGGTGCCCGATAGTGTGATATCAGACTTACCGAAGCGTGAGATAGTTTCTTAGAAAGGAATAAAAATTCGTTTTATCACGTACGCGGAGTTTCAGGTCTCCCGATCACTTTTCTTTCATTCAATTTCTATCAACTTTTTTAACTGTCGTTTATCTACGAACGTCACGTAAATTTTCTCCTGGTCGTAAACTTCCTACGGAAAAGTATCGCCTATTAATTTGACGTAATCAATAATAACGAATACCAATGGAAATTCCACACGAATCTCTGGTCGACTTTAGCCTTGACAAAAGATAGCGTCGTTTTCATTACTATTTTTAAATAAACAACTTCTTATTCAGGAGTTCGAATGATAGAATCAAGCGTTTCACAATGAACAACAACAAAAATTGAACTCTCAACCTTTTATTTTTTAATTAAACCTCTTTTTTGCCACCAAGTCAAGAAATCGTTAAAATTAATAGAACCAACGTAGTAAATGGAACATTAGAATTTGGTTCGTTTAAGAAACAGCCAGGACTTAATTCGTCCAAAATGGCGGCCGTCCCAGTCGCCTCAGCGTGGGCGCTTTTCGAGCGTTCGAAGATCCTGCGCCTCGGAAATTTTCAATTCTCGGTAAACATACTACGAATACACTTTTCTTTGATATCAAAACATTGTTCACCTACATATTCCGAGACTTGTTTCTCCATTTACGTGAGACACGTGCTTTCTACTTGGCGCCAGCTAAACGCTCGCTCGCGCGCCACAATTTCAACGAAACCGTCGCTCGGAAAACAAAGAAAGAAACTCGCCGACACGGCAGCGGGAGATGGGTAAAATTCTCGTCTGGATGGGAATTACGATAAAAATGGCCGTTTTGGTGGGCCGTTGCCCGTCGTGGGCGGACCAGGGACTTTTCAGGGCCCCGTGGGACGCGGTTGTTTCTTTCCACGGGGCCTCCTTCCTACCCAGTAGCCGTTCCAGCCGTCTTAATGGAGTTCATAAAGATTAGACCGTGAGGCCTGCCGCTGCTGCGGGGCTGGTGAAACCACTCTCTCGGGAGAACGAGTTATCGCCGCTTTAGATACATCCGAAGCGGCGTCCGTCCGGCCCCGCGAATATCGTACATCGATAAACTTATCGCGAAATATCAGCTGGCGAATCCCTCGGAGCCACGCTCCGCCGCGGCTGACAAACTGGTTCGCCGTGGCTGAAAACCGCGCGCTGGAAAGCCGCGTTTCCAGCATCATGCAAAAACGAACGACACGACGACTTTCCTCGTTCGCGAGCCTCAGCCAACCAGCGTCCATCGAACGTCGCGAAATACCTACGCGAATTTGACTGTCAACGAATCTCACGATACAGAGACTTTAACGATAATTTCTATTTTTTATAATTAGCCAGCATCCAGAGTGCAATACACGCTTCTTAAAACTGTTGAATATTCATTTGCTAAATAAATACGGCAGAGTTTCGACCCAACTATGTATTTAACACTAGATTTACGAGCATTGATCGTACATAAAATTGCATTAATCAAATTCAACATAAGTTGTTAAAAAATAATATTTACGCGTTCTGCAATTTTTAATATGGAATCTAGTGTTAATTAATGTAGTTTTACGAAACGAAAATGCTGTTCTTAGCTTGACGGTTTTCTGGTAACTGAGCTTGGGGGTTGGGGGGAAAAAGAAACGCTCAGGGGGTGCAATAAACCGGGTGTCCTCTTTAGGTAATACTGACCTTTGCAAGGGAGGGGACTGCACCGATGAATACTAATTTTTATTAAAAATACATGCATGCAATGCTTGTTCTCGACAAAAACAATCCCGGACCCAATAGTGCCCCAAAACGGGGAGCCAAAAACACCGCTGTATCTCCCTTCCCTTCGCTTTCACGGAAAAAATGCATAGAACGAAAGTCGTTGGCAATGAAATTTCTGAACTTTTTTGTCCCAGCAAAAGTTTCGACAGAATCGATAGTAACCGAGTAATCGACGGAATCGAATGTTTGATGTTAAATATTCTTTTGTTTTTTACCCCCTACTTCGATACGGACGGTTATCCGGAAAGTTTCTAAATGCGTTTCCGCGAAACTAATCGATAATGATCAAGGTAGCCTCGGTCCGAGGATAAATGGACGCGCTAAATTGTCTCGCGTAAACGCGGCAAGAGAGCGCGTCTGCCTCGGCCTAAGTGATATTTGATGCGATAAAAAAGTCGCCCCGACGAATATGAAACGCCGTTTCTCGCGAACCCGACGTTAATCTACCGGTTAGATTAACTGCGGACAAAAGGTTGCACAGTGACGAAAGATAATCCGCGGTGATTGATGACGAAGCTCGTCGAGCCTACGAAAGGTGGAAGGTTGCAAGAGTTGCCAACTTCCTGAAACTGTTTCTCACGACGTGTTTCGAGCGGGGAAAATGATTGTTCCTCGCGTACGCGATTAAACTTTAAGAACAAAAACTACGACGCCGGGAACATCCTCGAGTTCTGCGAAACGTTTCAACGCCGACGGAGAAAACGAGTTGTTGCTGGAGAGGAATCGACGACGATTTACATAAATTCCAAAAATTTATTAATCAATCAAGGCAGTCGTTTGTATTTAGAGTCACGGGCATTTAGTTTTTATTAACGAATTTTTCAAGTTGAAGATGACTATTTATATGATATGATATTTATAGATGATATTTAAACTACAGGTTCTCTTCGCTGATATTATACTGAACTATTTAACATCGTCTTGCCGAGAATTAAATTGTAAAACAGTCTGAGAAAAAATGCTGACAGATGGGCTCGTTAACCTCAAAGTAAAATGTACGAAGAGCTCCGTAATATACTATTAAGATTAAAAATGTCGAACCGCGGTGTAAGTTCTGAAAAATAGAAAAGAATATTGTTATTATTAAACGTCTTTATTACGTATACGTGGAAGCACGTGCATGAATATTTATAAAGATAAAATACAGCTAGAATACGTAAGGAGCGAGGCGCAGCTGAGGACGCTGTTATAAAACCTAACCTCGATATTCAACACTCGATAACTCGTTCGTTTTGTGGTGCTGTGTGGGTTTGGATTCCCATTAAGGCGCGTTAGGATGAAACGAACGTGTCATCGGGCGTTGTCTTATTTTCAACTTCCAACGCGTTCGACGTTTCCAAGTTTTATTAAATCCAAAACAATCTATTCGAAAAATTCGAACACGTTTTCGAAACGATTCGAGCGTGTTAACAACGAAAGAATAGAAAGCGAATCCATCGTGGTCCGCGTTCCCCGAGTCTCGTATAATTAAATTCTAATTCCACTTTGAAACTGAATCTGACACGAATCGTTGCGCTTATCCGTGAACAGAAAAGCCAGTGACACGTAGGTGAACCGGATATCGATATCCCTTATAGGCTGCGGCTCTTGAACAGGAATTTCCTGGGCGATCCCCGTAGGAATGCGGATCGTCGTTAGCGAAGACACGTTTCCCATTTTTCCGTCGCGGTTCGCGTCCCTATATTCATTTACGAAGCTTTACATGCCGTGTACGATCCGATGAATGATCAAACATGCACGACGATATCACCATTATGATGTTTTATACGCTTTAAGAATATTCCCCACCCAGTTACTTTTTATTCCTCGGCACTCCAGGCGTTCTAACTTCGATTTTTCGTTTTTCTTCTAGCAATGTATCTTTTCTCGTGTAACAAAATTTGTAATTTTATGTAAATAATATTCCCAGCGATCTTCCAGTTGCAATCTTTTTAAGAATCGATGGAAATTTTTCAAAAAAGAAAAATGCAAAAGGAACCATCTGCTTTCGACGAGTAGTTCTCGCGTAGCGGACCGTTAAAGTTTCGTCCAACTGATTGGCGACGCGTGGCGCCTGGAGCTCGAGTGGGGGAACCACGCCACGCCCACGAGCACTTTCGTGCAGGGCGATTGGCCGAAACTTCAACGACCTTTTGCGGGAGAACCGTTGGTCCGCCACACGTAGTTCCTTCGCAACTTTTTCTTCTTTCATCGAGTAGAGTACACAGAGATACCAATAACGAATTTTGCAACAGGTTTATCTTTAAATCTCCACCGTTGCAGTAGATGTTTATTATCATAATAAACTCGGTTCCTATTCCCATTAGGTATCAGAAGTGGCATGCGATTTCAAAAGGTTAATGAAATGCCAGGCGCCCAGGCCAATCTTTATCGCGAATGTTGCACAGATTTTGAAAAAAGAAAAATAAACCGACTGGTTCGCGCTATTTCCTGGCTTTCTCCTGTCCGGATCACGCAACGTCGGGGCGGTGATGCACTTCGGGACGGCGGATTGCGTAAAATGCTTGACAAGCTGGGTCACCGAAACCGCGGCGCCGCACCTGTTCCACGTTAATTCGTACCGCGCGAAAATATTAATCCGGCCGCGTGTAAATCGCCGTATCGATCCGGCCGCGGTTCTCCATCATCCGGAGCGAGAGAAATTAAGGGAGGTTATCGTGGCCGGCGATCGCGAAACACGCCTTTAAATTAAACGTATCGCTGAAACCGAACGCGAGGACGGGTGAAAGGAGAAAAACCAGGGGGGAGCTCTTATGTCGACCAATTGCAATTTCGAAAAAGTCCAATTGCGACAGGAAAAAAGCAACAGCGAGTTTCGATACGCAGCTCAAAACTGACCAAACTTTGCACAGTTCCATCCAACCTAAACCCGACCCACAACCCTACATAGTTCAATGCTACAGCACGCGACATGGAGCGATTATGGTCAATGACTATTTACCAATCATGACTATGGAAAGTTTTAAATGACGGTAAAGCATTAGTAGGAAAAGCTGACGAAACCTTTCAACGGACCTATCAAAGACACCGCTAGGCTTAATGTATTATCATCTGCTGAGTCAGTGTACGATAGCGATAGCACTTGCTCGCTTCTTTCAGCATGAAAGGCACAAAATCATGACTCTCGAGACGTACCCCATTGTAAGCGCAATCCTTCTATCAAGAGGCGTCAATGAATATAAACAACTCCTCGAATATTTACAAAAAGTACCTTTCAACGCTGACAAATTCCCAAGCAGCTATTAACTCTATTAGAATACACGTACGGTTGATCTACGACCGATGCAAAGTAACGTGAAACGTATATCTGCAATTAAATTTACGTAAAAATCCTGCAAGCTTACAATTTAATAATTTCAGTATCGTATCTCTCGAAATACTTGGCAACGTGTTGCCACGATACCAAAGGCTACGCGCGGAGCATGTTTCCAGCACGTGTATCGCATTCTTGGACCGCGGCAAGTCTGGAAGATTCCAAGCTAAGTGGTTCACCGTAATGGTAGCCTAGGTGATATCGTCCCGGATTACAGCCCGGGAGATCAGCATTAGAATCCCACCCGGAAAGCCTCGTCCGACGCGTTCGAATGTCCGAATCGTCCAGATAACTGAACGAATGTCACCCTCGATAAGTGAACCAAACACGTCATCTTCACCAATATTGCTCGATCTCTAAATATGTAATTCATCGTCCTCGATGCACAACAAAGGGGTTCTCAACACGGTTCTGGACGAGTGAAAAATGTTTTACATATACACCAAACGACAGTGGCGTAGGAACCATCGCCAACATATCATCTTGACCACTTTTTCCCAATCTCTAAACGTATAATTCACCACCCTCGATGCAAAGCAAAGAAGTTCCCCACACTGTCCTAGACTTTTACATACAGGGTGTTCGGCCACCTCTGGGAAAAATTTTAATGAGAGATTCTAGAGGCCAAAATAAGATGAAAATCAAGAATACCAATTTGTTGATGGAGGCTTCGTTAAAAAGTTATTAACAACCAAATTCAAAAATTTCAAATCATCCTGGAAAAATTATA
Source organism: Colletes latitarsis (assembly GCF_051014445.1). Taxonomy (NCBI): domain Eukaryota; kingdom Metazoa; phylum Arthropoda; class Insecta; order Hymenoptera; family Colletidae; genus Colletes; species Colletes latitarsis. Next base: position 30,518,915 of record NC_135143.1, read on the forward strand.
TTTGGTTGCGGGGGTCGATTACAATCATTTTTGGTGAATAGACATACCCCCGAAATCTTGCGCATTTTCAAGAAAAAAATTCGAGAAGGTGTGAAATTTTTCGTCAAAATTAAAAAATTTCAAATCGTTCTAAAAAAATTATTTTCGGTTGCAGGGATCAATTATAATCATTTTTGGTCAATAGACATACCCCCGAAATCCTAACTATTTTCGAGAAAAAAATTCCTTGCCGAAAATATAATTTCAGGCCCAGAAATGCTTCCCTAAAATTCATGCGAATCTTTAAAACACCATAACTTCTGAACGGATTGGACGATTTTAATGTTCAAAAAGCCAAACGCCGCGTATTTTAGTGTAGAATATGTAGCAATTATAAAAATATTCGAAAAGTTGTTCCTTGATCCCGTAATGTTAGAAAAACCCTAAAAAAAATAGTCCAATTTTCAAACAGCCATAACTCCTACAATTGTGAATATATTTCAATGAAACTTTTTTTTTAAGTAGAGCTCATAAGTACCTACAAAAAAGTATTAGACAACTTTTCTGTAGGGTGTCAAACAAAAATATTAAAAATGAAAGGAATTTTTAAGAAAAATCGACAGGGGGTAGGTGCGTAAATTTTTCGACGAAAAAAAAAATTTTTAATTAATTCTGAAAAAATTATTTTCGGTTGCGGGGGTCAATTACAATCATTTTTGGTTATTACACATACCCCCTAAATCCTGCTCATTTTCGAGAAAAAAATTCAGAGCTGGCGGAACTTTAAATGTTAATAACTTCTTAACGAAGCCACCACCAACAAATTGGTATTCTTGATTTTCGTCTTATTTTGGCCTCTAGAATCTCCCATTAAAATTTTTCCCAGGTATGGCCGAACACCCTGTATACACCAAACGACAGTGGTGTAGGAACCATCGCCAACATATCATCTTGACCATTTTTTCCCAATCTCTAAACGTATAATCCACCATCCTCGATGCAAAGCAAAGAAGTTCCCCACACTGTCCTAGACTTTTACATATATACCAAACGACAGTGGCGTTAGGAGCCACACCAGACGCGTTCCAAAGAGGTATAAACAAGGCAAAGTCAAGAATCCCGAGTTTGTTGAACCACGAACGGAACAGTTCTGGTAAGACGATGCTTATGTATTGCATTACGCCTATTTGTATCAGAAAGAGAACAAGCAGTGGAATCGCGACTCGTATTCAAGACTTCTTGTTAGTCGGCTTACGTTCGCAAAAATCGCTCGATAAATTGAGGTATCTTATTGGGTCAGACGCGTCACTGTCGCTGTCCACCTTCCTTTTACTCATTATACGGATGGGAGAAACAAAGTTCTGCCCATCCCCCTCCCCCGGAAGGTATCGGGTAAGCCGTACTAGGTCAGACGTATTACTCAGGCTTTATAATGCCCGTTGCCCACTTGACAGTTTTACTCACGGGAGTAGGTATCGAGAATAAGAGGTCTTTCACGGGAGCTAGCGGAAGAGTTGCTGAAAGTTGCCTCGTCATCCGTAAGGTCTGCCGGGGTGTCTGCGAAAGAATGCTCTCGATGATGCGCCCGCTAGAAAGTCTCCTGGGCTAGGGACTATTAAGAACAAAACTCTTCAACCGGGCGTTGGATGAGCCAAGATCACTTGACACTGTCTATCACGCCTCTAGGTACCTGAACACCTGTAGTTGGAAGTCCTAGATTCTCACAAGTGATCTTCGATTCTGGTAACTGGGGATGTTCAGGGTGGGAGTCACTAGCCTCACTTGTAACTTTAGTTATTCGTATCTCAAAAACTGTTGGGTATCTAGGGCTAATATTTTGCATAGGTGGCAAGGGATGGCTATACTGTTATTATGCAAAAGCACATCGAGATCGGAGTCGAGCAGTTTGTGGCCCCTTGTTGGGGTTATTTAAAAAACTGTTGGGTATTTAGGGCTAATATTTTGCATAGGCGACAAGGGATGGCTGTACTGTTATTATGCAAATGCACATCGAGATCGGAGTCGAGCAGTTTGTGGCCTCTTGTTGGGGCTATTTCAAAAACTGTTGGGTATTTAGGGCTAATATTTTGCATAGGCGACAAGTGATGGCTGTACTGTTATTATGCAAAAGCACATCGAGATCGGAGTCGAGCAGTTTGTTACTCCATGTTGGGGCTATGAAGATACTCAAAGACAATCGTCTTTTCGGGGGCGAATCATGCCGCTTAACCTGAGACTGATGTTCGCGTCGCATCTCGAGGAGGCAGGTCTAAAAGCGGTCGGAAGCGAAGGATCGAGGGAGCCAAGTCGGCCAAACGAGGCGCGTAAACAGATCTGTCGGAGCCCGCGATCGCGTGAACGGTTTCTAGGTGAGCGACCACTCGACCACTACCGGGTGTCGTGCTCGAAACGGTCTCTGGTGTCGGGAGTGCGGTCGATGTGGCGCCTCGTTTCGTGTTTCACGCCGCGAGACAAGGCACCGATATAGCCGAGGAGGAGGAGGACGACGACGACGACGACTTGGACGATCATCGTTCCTCCCCCTCCCGCGTCGTTCCAGCGGATGCCCGGGCGATGAGAGAGCAGGTGACAGGAAAGAAACAGGGACAGCGAGCGGTCTGTCCTCTCGGTAGCTCGCGAATCGCGTGGTGCACGCGAAATCTCGCCGCGTCTAGGAAACGTTTCGCGAAGATCCTGTTACCCGGCTGCGTCTGTACACCGTCGCCGCCGCGACCGGGAAAGTGAACCGTCCGATTAATCGGCCGAACACGCACATGGAAGAAAGTAGAGGGTCCGGCCGCGGGATCGCGATCGATCGAGTTCCGCTGGCGAACAACGAACGGAACCGGCCCATATGGGGTGGGGGGCAGAGAAAAAAGAACAAATTCTTGAGACGAAAGAGACGAGAACGACGCCGGACCAGATACCGCCGACGGGCACGATGATATTGTGATTCTTTGGCGAACAAGGACCGGGCAATTAGATGACAATCAAACCGGGGGGAAAAGTGTGTCGAAGACGGGCCACCGGCGGAAACGGGTCAGACGGATCGACCGTGTAACGTGTTTGTTATGTTTAACGGTTTAACGTAACGAGACGATCTCCGAATTCGAGGATTAGCTGCCACCGCTTGGTCGCGATAGATCGTTACTGTACGGAATAAATCTAACGCGTTCACTGGCCAGATCAAAACCGTATAATATTCAGTAAAAGTAAAATTTTGATTTTAGACCATTGTAAGCTACATAACCTAAAATTTGTTTCGCTACTTGTATTTGTAACCTTGTTAAAATTCACAAATTCTATTGAAATTTATTTCCCACAACGTCTTAACTTGAGAATTAATTTTTCTAGTATCATAGTGGTAAATCCTATCACCCATGAATGTTAATATTTATGAGAAAAGCTTGATAGGGGAAGCGATAGTATTCTTATTTTCAAATTGAGACTAATTTTTTTTTAGTGCCTAGATATAGCTCACTATATAGAAAAAGCAAAGCGGAAGCCATCCTGAGCCCACTGCGCGAGGATTAAATAAATAAAATATAATTTTTCCGGTAATATGCTATCATGGTATTCGTAGCTACGGTTTGGTTTTCGATTTATTTGTTAACGATATCGCTCGTAATCTTTATCCTGGAGTAACTTTGTGCCGATCTGCAATACGGGATAATTGATTCCGGCGCTCGAGTTAGCGATCTCATTAATTTCCCCCGAGAATGTGACCTTTAATTCGCCTGGTTGCTAATCTCTTCGCAGGGAACTTGATTTAACACTCACCGAGCATGATCCAGATCTCTCTTGTTGCCAAGCAGCAGGGCGGTGAAATAGGATGGCAGGCGTAAATCAGCGAGTTGCTTTAGCAGTCCACGGGCTTCCTGAAAGCTTCGTTTACATGTCACGCTGTAAACGACCACGAAAGCCTCGCCCCACCGAATATGAGAATAGAGACAACCATTTTCCTGTAACGATAAAATAATTCCATTAACAAACGAAATATTACCACTTGCTACTAAATTACCACTCGTCGATACGATACAACGAAGCTCGTTTGCAAGTATCGGGGTCTCCGTGCGTGCATATATCGGGGGACTACTGTACTCGCGCTCAGAGATGGATAAAATTATATAACAATAATAGAACAATCGTTGTTTGACTCAGTTAAAATTGTCTCGTATCAAATAATCTATCTAAATTAATTAATCGATGGATAAATTGTTATTTATTTCATTCGATAGTAATAGGGACACGATAGAAATTTGCGCGTTGTTCTAGATATAATTAGATCGTTAAAGCGTGAGAATAAAAGGCAACTTTCATAGTTTCCCCTAGAATTTCGCACGAAATTACTCAATTACCGTGCTCATCAGCGCTCAAACCACCGTGACGCTTAGACATTTTAGAAAGTTCGAAAAAAATAACCGATAATTACACAAATTTTTCCCGGCATCGCCGCTTACGTAAGTGGCGTGCAACTTCGAGCCAGTTTTCCCCGCAGAGTCACAGAAAGAGGAAGTTCGATTTCACTTTCGGGTCAAAGATTCATCCACCTGCTCGGACTACGACCAACCGACTCTCAATTTTCACACAACCTTCCGGGTACAAATTGTTCTAGTCAAACTAAATACATACTAAAATTAACGATATATGTCTTTAAAATTCAGGAACTTAAACGTTCATTCGTATATTAAATTCCACTCAAATTATACTGCATTTAATTAACACTAATGCAAACGATGTCGTAATTAATTTGTCCATCTATGAAATAAAAAACAAATTCACTCTCTAAAAAACAGATTTCCTACCATTTAGAGTATTTCGAAAAAAGCCTTGCAAAATGTAAATAAATTTTCCAGCGACGTATAAATATTTATTCACGATTGTAGCGACCATTATCGCGTTACTATAATTTTTAAAGAATCCTCGAAGAGGTTAAAAAGGAAATCGTCTTCGACTATTTCCGCCAGTTCGAACACTATTTTTTTCTTCCGCGAGCGCGACGCTTAATTAACACGTTAATCAACATTCCCGAACGAGTTGGCTGGAAAGCCCCGATCTAGATCCGATCCTCGCGCGGCGTTTCACTTTGCTCCGCGCGCGACATTGCGAATTTATAATTCGACCGGCGATCCGGCGACGATTAGCGCCAGCGAATCGCCGGGCGAACCGTCTGCGCGATAATTGAAATAGAAACGGCTAAACTGGTATTCCCCCGCGAGTACGTTCTATTTTCGAGGCACGCTCGGAGCTTCACCTCTGACCTTCCGACCGATCGTCGACGCTAAGAAGACTTCCGAGATCTACGGGCAGAAAGAGCCAGCAGCGTTTCGATTGTTTCCAATCTAATACCAATGGAAACAATCTCTTCCTTTCGTCCAACACTGGCTACCAAACTAGCCAAAAATCACAGACTTTTAATTATTTTTCCATTAGACGATACATTTTGTACAGCTTTCAAGAATTTAGTCTCCATTTTATGGTTAGACTGATATCAGCAGATACACAATTTTAGTTTTGATACTTTCGCTTTAGAGTTACCACCCTCGGTTTAACACAAAAATTACTTTTCGTGTAACAATTCTTTACCCCGGATTCAAGTAACGAATTCAGGCTCTCTACAGTTACTACCCTCGGTTTAGGAAAGAAGTTACTATTAACCTCATTCTAAGTAACAGTACAATATCACTTTACCCCGGATACAAGTAACAGATTCGATTCTCCATCTCAGTTTGATCCAATAATAGCTATCGATAGCTATCAATTGCTAGCCCGCCTTCAAGCGAACCCATCGTATCAATCGAAGGCCCGCTTTCAAGTGAATCATCCAGTCGCTGGGCGTCCAGCCGGAGAGCAGCGAAGAAATTTAATCACAAGGAGGAACTTTCGGTTTAGGGGTGGATCCACAACGAATGAGGTACTTTCGAAGGAAAGATTCCGCGTTTAAGGGGATCTGGTCTAATTGCTAATGCACGGATCACGACGAAAAGAGCCGAGGAGGCCACGTAACAGCAGCGAGAACGTTTCAGGTTTAACGACCCGCGGAAGCTGTCGATTCTCGTGGCCGTTCCAATGGTTTCCTATTGACCTGGCACTGACAGCCGGCCGGTAATTATTACCGGGGAACAGGATCGACGGGATCGTGATCATCGGGATCGCTATATAGGAAGGTCTAGGCGCATTAGTCTCGCGGGATCGACGAAGGTGAACGTGGCCGTGAACCTCTCGATCAGCTAAACGCCGGGTGGCATCTGGTGACCATAATTGGTGCGATCGGTCCGCGGAAACCATCGTTGGACGTCTGTCACGGGGAAAGAGGGACCTTTTGGCGGTGAGAATCGTGGTTCCTGGGGTGATTGATACGGGAAATGAGACGGCTGGCTGTCGGGGAACGAGTATGCGAATCTTCTTCGCGAAAGGGAGACCAGAAGAAAGGATTCGTGGGTGTTTATTTTTAGAAATCGAGACACCGTTTCGTTTGTAGATATTTTTGACGCAAGACGGTCGCGAGTGAGTCACACGCGATTGTGCCCCCCTCGATCGCGCCTTTGTACTTTTCAGATTTTTCTTCGGAATTAGTTCGATCGTAATTTAATTTTTTATGTAGACTCGAACAAGATTATTAAATTAATTTTCAACCCTGATTCTTCGACAGACTGATGCAAGTAGCCTGGGTAGAGCAGAGCTACTTTACAGCTCAATCATACTCTATATTTAGCAACAGTCAGTCGATCTTAGAAGCACTTAGGCCTGAAATAGTTAAGAGAGCAGTCAGGCTCGATTGGCACAGTTGTTTGACACGTTCGCTGTCCCCATAAGCAGAAATGGGCGTCCCGAAGAACGTTCTAGTCTCGATGCATACTGGGGAACCCAGCTGCGACAACCTGGAAAGCAGGTAGACGAAATTCTACAACAGTTACTAAGAAAATTCCCACTACGTTTCTTGACAAACTAAAATAACTACCTTCGAATAAAAAATCTTGATAACCCAACAAACTTAAATCGTGATACAAACGGTACCAACAAACCTTGACAAACTGATGAAAGTCTTGAAATGAAATTCAGTCACCTGACTAATCCCAATCGTTGCAGCAACCTGTCAGAGAGTACTCTAGTCTAGGGTGGTCCATCGAGTGTCTTAGGATCGTTTAACTTAAATTGTGATGCAAACAGTACCAACAAATTTTGACAAACTGATGAAAGTCTTGAAATGAAATTCAGTCACCTGACTAATCCCAATCGTTGCAGCAACCTGACAGAGAGTACTCTAGTTTAGGGTGGTCCATCGAGTGTCTTAGGATCGTTTAACTTAAACTGTGATGCAAACAGTACCAACAAATTTTGACAAACTGATGAAAGTCTTGAAATGAAATTCAGTCACCTGACTAATCCCAATCGTTGCATCAACCTGACAGAGAGTACTCTAGTCTAGGGTGGTCCATCGAGTGTCTTAGCGTCGTTTAACTTAAATTGTGATGCAAACAGTAACAACAAAGGTCGAAAATAATCGCGATCACCTGACTAATCCCAATTGTTACAGCAACCTAACAGAGAGTACTCTAGTTCAGGGTGGTCCATCGAGTGTCTTAGCATCGTTTAACTTAAATTGTGATGCAAACAGTACCAACAAACCTTGACAAACTGATGAAAGTCTTGAAATGAAATTCAGTCACCTGACTAATCCCAATCGTTGCAGCAACCTGACAGAGAGTACTCTAGTTTAGGGTGGTCCATCGAGTGTCTTAGCGTCGTTTAACTTAAATTGTGATGCAAACAGTACCAACAAATTTTGACAAACTGATGAAAGTCTTGAAATGAAATTCAGTCACCTGACTAATCCCAATCGTTGCAGCAACCTGACAGAGAGTACTCTAGTCTAGGGTGGTCCATTGGATGTCTTAGCATCGTTTAACTTAAATTGTGATGCAAACAGTAACAACAAAGGTCGAAAATAATCGCGATCACCTGACTAATCCCAATTGTTACAGCAACCTAACAGAGAGTACTCTAGTTCAGGCTGGTCCATCGAGTGTCTTAGCATCGTTTAACTTAAATTGTGATGCAAACAGTACCAACAAATTTTGACAAACTGATGAAAGTCTTGAAATGAAATTCAGTCACCTGACTAATCCCAATCGTTGCAGCAACCTGACAGAGAGTACTCTAGTTTAGGGTGGTCCATCGAGTCTCTTGGAGTCGTTTAACTTAAATTGTGATGCAAACAGTACCAACAAACCTTGGCAAACTGATGAAAATCTTGAAATGAAATTCAGTCACCTGACTAATCCCAATCGTTGCAGCAACCTGACAGAGAGTACTCTAGTCTAGGGTGGTCCATCGGGTGTCTTAGCATCGTTTAACTTAAATTGTGATGCAAACAGTAACAACAAAGGTCGAAAATAATCGCGATCACCTGACTAATCCCAATTGTTACAGCAACCTAACAGAGAGTACTCTAGTTTAGGGTGGTCCATCGAGTCTCTTGGAGTCGTTTAACTTAAATTGTGATGCAAACAGTACCAACAAACCTTGGCAAACTGATGAAAGTCTTGAAATGAAATTCAGTCACCTGACTAATCCCAATCGTTGCAGCAACCTGACAGAGAGTACTCTAGTTTAGGGTGGTCCATCGAGTCTCTTGGAGTCGTTTTAGAATCGGATCGACGATGGCGAAGAAATTGAAACATCGACATGCATGAAAATCGGGAACGTTGGCTTTCACGTCGCGGTTCGACTATGCGCAACGCGAGTTCCTCGGCTTTTATTTACGAGCGCGTTACACGCAATGTTAATTCGACAGATTTGACCGTAAATAACGACCGTAAATACCTGGCCGGCAGAGTATATATTTATCTCCAGCTATAAAATTCCGTCCCGGCGGATGCACGGTGCTTCGGGAGATAGGTGGAATTTACCAGCGAGCAGGCTAAGGGAAGATTAACGCGGTGAATTTTCGTCAGGATGTTTCTCTGGTACGTGTTCGCGGAACACCGAAGTGCAGGCGTACCGGAAACCGCGTTCGATTCGCGATTATTTAACTTTTGGATTGATGGTCGTACCAGTCTCTCGTTCGCGTGGCTCCTGAAGATCTTCAACGGGAAGAGGATCGCACGCGGAAGTGCGCGGAAAGGAACGAAAGCAATCTACGAGTTTCTTTCTCGCTTCTCCGGCGAGATGGTAAACGTGTTTGTTTACGTTCGCCGGATGCCATACGGTGTCGTTGAAACTTTCAAAAGGATGAGTTTCGCGCTTCGGAATCTAAAATCGTTAACTTTAACACTAAAACTACTTCCATTCAATGTATCTTTTTCGGATTTCATTGTGCATATAAAATCATTAAATGTGGCCTTTAGACTTCATCGCAGTTTCTGTCAACTATCATTCTTGGAGTAGTACTGCTTTCACGAATTTTTTTCTCGAAAGTACGTAGGAATTCGAGGGTATGTGTATTCACCAAAAATGATTGTAATTGGCTCCTGCAACTGAAAATAATTTTTTCAAAACGATTTGAAACTTTTCAATTTCACCGAAAAATTCCTGCATCTGCTAAAATTTTTTTCTCGAAAATGGTTAGGATTTCGAAGGTATGTCTACTGACCAAAAATGATTGTAATTGACTCCTGCAACCGAAAATAATTTTTTTAAAACGATTTGAAATTTTTTTTTTCCGTCGAAAAATTTCTCACCTTCTCGAATTTTTTTCTCGAAAGTGGGTAGGAATTCGAGGGTATGTGTATTCACCAAAAATGATTGTAATTGACTCCTGCAACTGAAAATAATTTTTTCAAAACGATTTGAAACTTTTCAATTTCACCGAAAAATTCCTGCATCTGCTAAAATTTTTTTCTCGAAAGTGCGTAGGAATTCGAGGGTATGTGTATTCACCGAAAATGGTTGTAATTGACTCCTGCAACCGAAAATAATTTTTTCAAAACGATTTGAAACTTTTCAATTTCACCGAAAAATTACTGCATCTGCTAAAATTTTTTTCTCGAAAATGGTTAGGATTTCGAAGGTATGTCTACTGACCAAAAATGATTGTAATTGACCCCCGCAATCAGAAATAATTTTTCCAGAACGATTTGAAATTTTTTTTTTCCGTCGAAAAATTTCTCACCTTCTCGAATTTTTTTCTCGAAAGTGGGTAGGAATTCGAGGGTATGTGTATTCACCAAAAATGATTATAATTGACTCCTGCAATTGAAAATAATTTTTTCAAAACAATTTGAAACTTTTCAATTTCACCGAAAAATTCCTGCATCTGCTAAAATTTTTTTCTCGAAAATGGTTAGGATTTCGAGGATATGTCTATTGACCAAAAATGATTGTAATTGACCCCTGCAACCGAAAATAATTTTTTCAAAACGATTTGAAACTTTTCAATTTCACCGAAAAATTCCTGCATCTGCTAAAATTTTTTTCTCGAAAGTGGGTAGGATTTCAGGGGTATGTGTAATGACCAAAAATGGTTGTAATTGACCTCTGCAACCGAAAATAATTTTTTCAAAACGATTTGAAATTTTTTTTTTCCGTCGAAAAATTTCTCACCTTCTCGAATTTTTTTCTCGAAAGTGGGTAGGATTTCAGGGGTATGTGTAATGACCAAAAATGATTGTAATTAACCCCCGCAACCAGAAATAATTTTTCCAGGACAATTTGGAACTTTTCTATTTCATCGAAAAATTTCTCACCTTCTCGAATTTTTTTCTCGAAAGTGGGTAGGAATTCGAGGGTATGTGTATTCATAAAAAATGATTGTAATTGACTCCTGCAACTGATAATAATTTTTTCAAAACGATTTGAAATTTTTTTTTCTGTTGAAAAATTTCACACATTCTCGAATTTTTTTCTCGAAAGTGGGTAGGATTTCAGGGGTATGTGTAATGACCAAAAATGATTGTAATTAACCCCCGCAACCAGAAATAATTTTTCCGGGACAATTTGGAACTTTTCTATTTCATCGAAAAATTTCTCACCTTCTCGAATTTTTTTCTCGAAAGTGGGTAGGAATTCGAGGGTATGTGTATTCACCAAAAATGATTGTAATTGACTCCTGCAACTGATAATAATTTTTTCAAAACGATTTGAAATTTTTTTTTCTGTTGAAAAATTTCACACATTCTCGAATTTTTTTCTCGAAAGTGGGTAGGATTTCAGGGGTATGTGTAATGACCAAAAATGATTGTAATTAACCCCCGCAACCAGAAATAATTTTTCCGGGACAATTTGGAACTTTTCTATTTCATCGAAAAATTTCACACCTCAAATTTTTTTCTAGAAAGTGGGTAGGATTTCTAGAGCTTTAACGAAGCCTCCACCAACAAATTGGTATTCTTGATTTTCGTCTTATATTAGCCTCTAGAATCCCCCATTAAAATTTTTCCCAGGAATGGCCGAACAACCTGTACATTTTTCTTTAAATTACAATGTAGTCCTGAGAACGACTCAGATATTTTATCGTGGAGATCAGAGGATTTTTCTGCATTTGCTTATCGAATATTTTCCTAAGTGTTCTGCCCGAAATTATACAATTAGTTTCGTCGTGTCGCGGAGTGAATTCTGACCCACTATACGCGTCGCATTGTAACGGTCACGGCGTGTTGCGAAATGACGCAAGGGTAACGTTTCATGACTCGTGTGGCAACGAGTGTATTCCACGGCGAACGAATGCCACAGCAATTCTTGGAAAGGTCGCGCAACCGATTACTGACGAAGTGATTCCCCGGGCTCGGTGATTCGAACGCCGACGGGCTGTTTGGATACGTTGGAATCCGGGCAAGAAGAGCGCGTGGAGTTGCAACGACGATGTAATACGTTACGGGGAGACGGTTTTTGCAATATGTAACACGGAATTATGACACGGTTCCAAGGTTGACAGCAGGGACCAGCAATATTTTTACGTAGATAAACACATTTAAAAAAAAATTTATTTTATGACTGACTGGCGCGCTCTTGGGGTCCATTTTGACCCGAACCAGAATTTTACTGTTTCAGATTTGGGTGCAATTTCTGTTTAGCGTTATTGATAATAATTTTCAAAGAAAATTTAATTTCAAAAGCGTGGAATAATTTCAATCAAAATTTAATTAAACAAACATTTTTAGAGTTAATCGTGTTTACAGAATATTTTTGCTGATCGTCCTCGATCAACAAGTACGTAACACGGCGATCTGGAATTCATTATTAATTCTCGGAAACGTTACGCGATCTCGTTTCGTCATTCATTAACGAACAAAATTATTAACGATACGTAAATAGTATCCTGCATATGGATGCAAATAACTGTAGCAATGATCGTTTAAAAAAAATATTTATTGGATAAGATAAATGTCGCTAAATTGATTAAAAATTTTGAAGGTTCCAGGAGGAAAGATTCGAGAGATGGGTTTCACGGTTTTCTCGAATTATTAATTATTGAGGATCGAGGAAGAAGAAGGATGCCGTTGGGACGAGAAACACGCGGAAAGTCGTAAAAGGGACGCGGAGGGAAAAGGGAACAGTGTCCTTTTTAACGGCACGACCGTTAACAGGACACTCGGATAGGACGAAACGAGCCTCGCGACGGTCGTGCTGTCCATTTGAAATCGATTCAGGTGGGCGAGAACCACGCGCTTTAACGCCCACGCGATCCCACGGGATAAGCAACGATCGTCTCGGCCAAGTTATGTTTCTTCGTGTCCGTGTCGCAGATAACGATCCGCCGCTATTCGCTTTCGCAGATAGCGATATTGTCTGCTAATAATGTGGCCCTCGATTGCGGGATTCCGCTTTGTGTTTCCCGCTTGGCGCTTCCTCGCCGTCAAATTGTTTTCATTCTGCACCATAGGCTTGTTCCTGTTTCATCGAACTTCGTCGCTCGTATTTCTAGATTGCATCACACGCACACAATATCGTGTGACTTTGAAATTTTTATACCCAGAAATCATTCGACTCGAGGCTGATCTTTCGTTCTTCATGCAATACCACATCCTATAGATATATGCAAGAAAACTTCAGGTCGAATCTCAATAGACGAGAATTTGTTATGTTTTATTTGATATGTCGAATCATTTTACTGTAGTTTTACTAGAGTAGACTAGATTCGAGGCTGATATCTTTCTTTATCTATGCAATACTACATCCAATGTGTGATAAAGGGTGTTCGGCTACTCCTGGGAAAAATTTTAATGGGGGATTCTAGATGCCAAAATAAGACGAAAATCAAGAATACCAATTTGTTGATGGAGGCTTCGTTAAAAAGTTATTAACGTTTAAAGTTCCGCCTGTACTGAATTAAAATTTCACACCTTCTTGAATTTTTTTCTCGAAAATGCGCAGGATTTCGGGGGTATGTCTATTCACCAAAAATGATTGTAATTGACCCCTGCAATCAAAAATAATTTTTCCAAAACGATTTGAAATTTTTTTTTTCCGTCGAAAAATTTCACACCTCGAATTTTTTTCTCGAAAGTGAATAGGATTTCGGGGGTATGTCTATTGACCAAAAATGATTGTAATTGACCCCTGCAATCAAAAATAATTTTTCCAAAACGATTTGAAATTTTTTTTTTCCGTCGAAAAATTTCACACCTCGAATTTTTTTCTTGAAAGTGAATAGGATTTCGGGGGTATGTCTATTGACCAAAAATGATTATAATTGAGCCCCAAAACCGAAAATAATATTTCCAAAACGATTTGAAATTTTTGAATTTAATTGTTAATAACTTTTTAACGAAGCCTCCATCGACAAATTGGTTTTTAATGTTATATATTAATAACTATTGTATATCAATCAACATAACTAGACCATATTATATTGACTTGAAGCAAATTAAAATTTCATCCTGACTAATGAAAATAAATTGGGACTGTAATCGATAGAATTGTTATTATCGTATTATTAATCGTATCGATGAAAGGTATTGCTAACGCGCAACACGAGACGAGGTACGGCTCTCAAAACAGCCACCTGAGAAAGTTCAAGCAATAGATCAACTCCTAGTCAGTTCTAAACACTCTGCAAACAGTTCCAACCATAAATCTGCCACCCCCACTGTACACGATCTTTGCACCGCCCACAATGTCTGTCCAATCACGACACAGGTCTGTGTCGATAGTTGTACGCTTAATGTAAACCTAACCTAGACCGTGCCTAGTCGCAATCATCGTAAAAACATTTTCGTTCGAGAGTCACACTTGGCCACGGATCACTCGTCAAAATCTCTAACATTAAAGTTCGAATAAAAATTCTGATAGTAATTTCACTTCTATTCTAAAAAAAAAAGTACAAAAGAAGAATTTCTAGAGATATACGACTTGCATTGACATTATACAGCAAATATTAAGTCATCTTTCTTTCATGAGGCGATCAAATTTAACCGGATAGTTTAGAATATCCTTGTTAGATAATACAAAAACACCCTATACTTCGAGGTAACATGATACTGAACTGGTACGTTACCGTCCAACGATCGCACAAGATACATTCAAATTACTTCTGTTCGTCGTCGCGCCGAGGAAATGACGCGCATAATCATAGAAATAATGATACGTTGAAATGACAGAAGCAATCATTATCTCTGCTATCCGGGGCCCACTTACGGTCGACGCGAACCTAAGACACTATTTTTTTTTAAACCTACTTAAACGCACAAGTTTCACAATTTTACCGGGACATTTATCAATGGAAAGACTCGGAGACAGAAACTAACGCTGGAATAAAAGTTACGAGAACACTGAAAAATTCGTCGTTCTATTAAACACGAAGCACACACAGTATTGCCTCGTTTATTGCATCATTCGTTATATGGCGTGGACGAGTAAAAAGAATCAAACAAGCAAAGTTAGAATCGCAGAGGACTATAAATAACGAGGATACAAATTCGACACCTATTTAGTATTAACTACAAAGCACACGCAGTATTACCTCGCTTATTGCACGAGAGTTTCATTCGTTATATGGTGTGGACGAGTAAAAAGAATCAAACAAGCGAAGTTAGAATCGCAGAGGACTATAAATAATGAGGATACAAATTCGACACATATTTTGTATTAACTACAAATCACATGCAGTATTGCCTCGTTTATTGCACGAGAGTTTCATTCGTTATATGGTGTGGACGAGTAAAAAGAATCAAACAAGCGAAGTTAGAATCGCAGAGGACTATAAATAATGAGGATACAAATTCGACACCTATTTTGTATTAACTACAAAGCACATGCAGTATTACCTCGCTTATTGTACGAGAGTTTCATTCGTTATATGGTGTGGACGAGTAAAAAGAATCTAAGCAACGAAGTTAGAAAGGCTGAGGACTATAAATAACGAGGATACAAATTCGATACCTATTTAGTATTAACTACAAAGCACATGCAGTATTGCCTCGCTTATTGCACGAGAGTTTCATTCGTTATATGGTGTGGACGAGTAAAAAGAATCAAACAAGCGAAGTTAGAAAGGCTGAGGATTATAAATAAGGAGGATACAAATTCGACACCTATTTTGTATTAACTACAAAGCACATGCAGTATTACCTCGCTTATTGTACGAGAGTTTCATTCGTTATATGGTGTGGACGAGTAAAAAGAATCAAACAAGCGAAGTTAGACTCGCAGAAGACTATAAATAAAGAGAATACAAATTTGACACCTATTTTGTATTAACTACAAAGCACATGCAGTATTACCTCGCTTATTGCACAAGAGTTTCATTCGTTATATGGCATCGACGAGTAAAAAGAATCTAAGCAAAGAAGTTAGAAAGGCTGAGGACTATAAATAACGAGGATACAATGTATAATACTGCTTTCCATTGATTACCCTGTTTATTGCAAGTTTTCAGCGTCGATTTCCCTGCAGTAATCGAGGTCCTATTGTATTTGCTCTAGTTGAATAGTCTTGGGACAATTTCACTTCCCACTTCCCTGTACTTGTTACCTAAGTTTTCATTGTTTGCAGTCGGTTCAACGGGAGTGGAAATTTATCCTATTAACAACGTCTGTTGCAGAAGTCGGTCTGCCGCAACGTGTCCCTCGTCGCCGCGAAAAATTCCGCCTCTTCGGCATTCTAGCTACTCTCTCCTTTTCCCCCTCTAATTATAATCTTGCCGAGTAATGGGGCACGTGACTGGTATTTCTAAGCGCGAGATACCTGTCCTTGAAAAGGGGCATTGTTTCGTTACGGAAGGAGCCTTCAGGGACACGGTGGAAGCAGAAAAGATATTGCCTGAGCCGCGTCATGCTATGTCGTGGATGTTCCTCTCTTCGACCGTCTTATGCAACTGACTGCATGTACAATGTAACTGCCAAGTGCATGTACTTAGGACCAAGGCATTGGCGTCGGATGGGAAAAATGCCCGCTATACGCGACGATCAATCTCCCATGGGAACAGAATTTCATTCGACACTCCCTGTTTGATGATAATTAAACGCGACTGATCACCTTGGATCGTGGGACCCGCTGTACGTCGAATAATTTCCTCTCAGAGTGGAGTTCAAAGGTCCCACAAGTAGGAAATTTACGCAAAAGTAAAAGTGTATTTGAGCAATCTTCAAAAATTAGAATTTTGCATCTACGAAAAATGTTAGCCTGCCAGCTAACTTTCTTCAAATGAGTTTTCGAGGCGTCTTTGTATTCTAGTCACCTGGAGGAGGCTCTGTCTATCTTAATCCGTCGATTCAACATCGTTATCCTATGTATCCTCAAACACCGCAATTGCCTCATTCTTTAAACAACTCGAACGATCTTAAATAACTTTCTACACAGCCTATGCAATCCATGGAACCTATAGTTACTAACTGAACGTTAAACCTTCGGGCACCGAGAGATAAGGTCAGCACACTGCATGGATTCAGACGGTTATTTAGACCCGTGCAACTGAATTAGAAAATCAAACACTTGGCTCGTTTAAAGGCAAATGGGTGTTCCCAGTCACTCAGAGGCAACTCCGCTATTCCTACGGAAAATCGAGTCACTTTCCAAGCGACTCGGGCCATAACCACCTGGTGGAAAATCTGTCTATCTCTATTTGTCAATCTATTCGTCACTATTCTGTACATCTTCGCATACAACGATTACCTCGTTCCTCTCCAACGAGTCTAAATAACTCTCTGACCTATGGAATCCATCGAACACGTAAGCTTTGGTACAGGAACGGACAAAAGTAAAAGAATGAACAGATTTCTCAGATTTCAGAATGCGAGTCTCCGGTGGCACGTACGCCTATGACCGGTAGATCGGTACGCCACAACAACGGCGTCTTTCTCTTTTTCTTTTAACCCTCCCGGACGAGACACGTTTCCACGAAAACGGCGTACAACCGCCTCCACGGGAAGCCACTGTTATTACTCGGCCACTGACAATGAGTTACAGTGTTATTACTCGTAGTTTTACAACGATACCGTTCCTACCGGGTTCACCTCCCTCCCAACACCCCGAGAAAGCAGTAACAGTAACTCACGGCTGGTGTAACGAGCGATGGCTATGACGGCGGAGGAGAAACGGGGTGACAGACTGAATTGTCGCAATTATGCCCTGCAATATGGCATCTTCGTTCGAAAGGTTCCGACGCAGGGTGGTCACGGCCTGGACGAGCAGAACACAAATATAATTTTTAATCAGAGACTTGCTCTCTTGCGAAAACTATCGAACGTTTTACTTTTAAAATTTGTGCGTGCATTTGTATGGATTACAAGAACCCATAAGAATTTTTTCAAGCGAATCTGACCCGCGACACTTACAGGGGAGGAAATTGCCTTGAAATTCGAGGCAATTTGCTTCTTCGAAGAATAAATTACACTTACAGAACAACAAAGAACTGAAATTTTATTATTTTGTGGGGCCCTGTGGAGCAGTTGGAAGAGGAAAGGAGAGGGGAGTACCACTCTGGTGGTAAGTACGGGAAGCGATGGACCCCACAACTTCAGACCTGAACCGGGTCTGATTGAAAACTGACATTTTATGGAAGACCTTCAATTTGAGCCCAAAATTTGTAACCTCAAGCCAGACTGGGGCCGGTTAAAGTTTGGTAGAATAACGATATATCATTATTATTTGTTTGAAACGACCGCGAAGCGAGTTGCGACGGGTTTTAGCACCGTTTCCATCCACCTGCATTCATCTGTCCAAGGCGTTGCGCAACGAAAGAAAGACAGAGGCTCTCGTCGGTGTCTCCTAAACAGGAACGTACCCGTGAGACGCGGACGCGCATGCGCCAAGATTTACGGCGGGCCGATTACCAACGGTTAATACGCCGCGGTCAGGAAATGCTTTATTGCCGCGGGAGGGAAAAGCTGAATGACTCTTCATAAAATCCCCGTAGTTCGGACGTTTACAACTCGATTCGAGGCCTCGCCCCGCGGCACTAAAATCGACAATTTCTAAAAGTCATCCCCGCCCACTCACGGGGGTCTCTTCCGCTTTCGTCGTTTCACGGTTGCCATCGTTGTCTTAATTACGCGGGCTCGGATCGCGCATGCGCGTCTCGATAATTGATCCGCTTGTAGGCGCGCTCGCGCTTCCCGATAGAACACGGTAGCCTCGCGATGACAACGCGACTCCCAGAAAGGGGAACAACGCCAGACGATAAATTTTCGATGGATCTACGAGCGGACTCGTCGAGACCCGTACGCGTCCAGCGATAAATAGATCCCTGGGCGATCGTGCTCGAGGATTCTCGAGATAACGATAAATCTTCTCGCGGTAATTATTGGAAACGAGATAAATCCTCGCGGATTTTAACGATCTCGAAATGTATTTGTGGCGTCACTTCCCATACTCGCCGCCAGAGGGGTCGCGTTCTCACAAGCGCTTGACCGACCCCTCCGTTGCTATATATGCACACCTCGACCGACTTCCCAATGGACGAAGCAGCGCCACATATTGTCAAGACCAAAAGGCACACTATATACTATTCGATGGAAAATTGTATCATTCTCGTTCCATCGATTTACGAACGGAGTGTAGCAATTTTGGTTGTTTAAACGGAGAAGGGGTCAAAATTTATTTTCCGGTCTCGCGGTATCAATCACCGTCTCACATTACATCAGAAATTGTTTCGTGCTCAATCAGTGACGTAACTCCCATCTGAAACGAATCCAGCGAACGATCACGACGATCCACGACAGTTTATCGTTCCAATCTCCGACGCTTTCTTTCGGAGACTTTCCTCGCGTTCCCATTGACCCCGACGTATCGGTTCCCGTCGCGCGGCTCGTCCCACGCGTCCGCCATTACCGTCGCGGAAAAAGCTTCGTATCACCTGTCTGAAAGCGAGTCGCGTATCTCAGGCTCTCGAGCGTCTTCGCAAAAACCGCGGGTAATTTCCTGCGGCATTGTGATCACGATTCGAGGCGACTTTAACGGACCTCTTCTTTCCACCATCCTCCTCTGTTCTTGCTCCGGCCGGCAACGGGTTTCGTTTATGACTCAGCCGAGATTAACTATCGTCTTTTTACAGAATCTTTTCATCGTCTTTTTACTTTCAGCATGTCGCTGGGATCTCGCCCTTTGCACTAAGGATATATTGTTATTTCGTATTATTCTGTCTCTTCCTATAATATTGTGCAATCTTAGTTTCGGTTTGTCAGGATCGCGTATTATTATACCGTAACGAATCGTTGATAAAATTAGAAAGAATCTACGATCCGTTGGGGCTGGAACGCGTTAAAAAAAATATTAAGGCGTTTAAAGTAGGATCAACCGGCTTAAAAGCGACTCTAGAGACGCCGGAAGTCGGAGGAACGTTTGAACGTCCTCCTCGATTCGATGCATCGCGAAGGTCCATTGACCAGTTTCGTTGATTCGAAGCGAGTTCAATGTAACCGAGATATTCCACCTTTCCCCTATGTATCGCGTTACATACCACTTTCATTCGTCTGGCTTCGTCAGGTAGTACGCGCTCCACGGACCGAAACTGTTTTAAACTCACGCTAGACACCCACACGTCGGCCGATACTCTATCTTTCAGGTGATACGGCTAGGTGGACGTCTATATAAGAATAACAGTACATTTCGCGTGTAAGGACAGGCTGCATGGTCGGGTAAAATATTTCACATCGTACCGGTATAATGCGATTGCCAGTGTTACATGCTCGAAAGGAAATTAAGCAACATTCGTCTTTTTACCCTGCGATACCTTTTCCACCAATTTTGCAACACAATTCTTGCACGAAGTTTATTTAAAAATTGTTACCTTTTCTCGAGGAACAATTATACGTATGTGTAAATAAAAGTCCTTTTCAAACTGATATAGCTACTCCAAGCTTCTTCTCCAACGGAGCTACCACGTTATTATCAATATAAAATTCAAAGTCTGTGTGTTTGTGATTTCCTTATAACTTCTAGTATTTTTATTCTGGTGCTGTCTACGCCTCGACGGAAAGTATAAGCGACTTTGGCGCAAGTATTAGCTATACTTTCTATTAAAGCAGCATCTAACGGTTAAAACATCAGACCGTGTAAACACAGTCGTCGCGAGATCAACCGTCGCCCGAACATCCAACCTGTTGCAGAACGAAATGAAGTGCTCCTCCACAGAGAATTGCACAAGGCAGACATTTGCACGAATGGTGGTTGCACTTTTCTCATTAGATCCGACCTTAATTACCAGCCCGGTCACGAGGTCGTTACAGGTATCGACCGACGAGAAAATAATTAATGCCTCGAGTAGCTCCGGAGTTCGTAGCTTCTCCCGCGTTCCGTCGATGAAAAATGGTTCCTCGAATCGGTTCGTGGGCGCAGCCGTAGCTATTTTTGAACGAACAATGCGTCTCGGTGCGTTTTGTACGATTGTACGTCGCTATGAAAATTCCGCGATAAGCAGATCGAACGCGGAATTTCAATGGCGACCCGTCCTAGACGCGCTTCGACTAAGCTCTCGAGACGTAACCGGTTGCAATAATACGGTTGTTACGATGATTTACGTTCCCGAGATTTATTAGGTGTACAAATGAATAATCCAATTTTTTCAGCCACATTCAATGTTTATTTTAAAAGAAAGTAAATGGAATTGTTCAATCAAAGTATTCGCCGTTACTTTCTATAACTTTAAGCCATCTTTCAGGCAACTGATGAATTCCATCTCGGAAAAATTTTACGGGTTTGGACGCGATAAAGTCGTCGAGCCATTTTCGGATCTCATCCACTGATTGGAAGTGCATATCGGATAAGGCGTGTTGCATCGACCGGAACAGGTGATAATCAGATGGAGCAATGTCTGGTGAATACGCCGGGTGCTGCAAGACGTCCCAGCCAAGGCTCATTATGGTGTCCTTTGTATGGGAAGCAATGTGTGGCCTAGCGTTGTCATGCAACAATTTCACTGGACGTTCTCCTTTGCCAGTATACGGACGTTTTCGTTCCAATTCTTGATTCAAGCAGATTAATTGATATTGATAGTAGTCCGCAGTTATTGTTTCACCCGGTTCCAATAACTCATAATAAACCACGCCCTTAATATCCCACCAAATGGAGAGAAGAACCTTTTTCCCGAAGCGATTGGGTTTTGCAACCGATGTTGTTGCTTCACCGGGATTTACCCACGACTTTCTGCGTTTCGGATTGTCATAAAGTATCCACTTCTCATCGCCTGTAACAATTTTCCATAAGAAAGACTTTCGACGCTGCTTATTGAGAAGTGAAAGACACGCTGCCACTCGTTGATTCTTGTTGGACGCAGTGAGTTCATGCGGAACCCATTTTCCTTCTTTCTGGATCTTTCCCATCTCACATAGACGTTTGGAAATCGTTTGCTGGGTTACTCCTAACTGTTCTGCAAGTTCTTTTTGCGTTTGTGCCGCATTTTCAGCGAGCAATTGTTCCAAATCATCGTTGTCGCATTTCCGAGGGCCTCCAGGGCGTTGTTTGTCGATTAAACTCAAATCACCACTTTTAAACCGCTTAAACCAAAATGCGCACACATCATATGATACAACACCTTCACCAAGAAAAGAACAAATCGATTTGCATGCTCTTGCAGCATTTTTTCCTTGTTGGAATTCGTAAAGGATGTAGTGTCGGATATGCACCTTATCTGTTGCCATTTTCGACTCTACTGAATTGAATACTTTTGAAGGTTATGTTGGCTATTTCGTCAAACTATCTTTTGTTTTAACTAGCTATATGTCAACACTATATGACCGCAAAAGAGCGGGAAAATCTATTCACTTTAAACTTGATTTTATAACTACTTAAGATAATTTGGATTATTCATTTGTACACCTAATATTTGCTTATTCAGCTATCATTTCGACCAGAAATTATTGAACGTAAGAAATAAAACATTGTTTTCCATTTTAATTCGACTCAAAGTTCCAACGTTCTTTTGGACGTATTTCTGCAACACCCTGTAGAATTTTACGCTAGCCTGTTCGCGAGACCACCATAGAACCGTCAGCGAATGATGCACGATCATCCGGAAGACGTAGATCAATCACGTTGCGTCGCGTACGACATGGTCGTACGAAAAATCCTGTCCAGGTTCCGCGGGGTCGTGTAGAAATCATTCGCCGTCATCGTCGGGCCCCCGGGACTGGTCTCTCGCGGATGCCTCACGCTGGGAGTCCCCCAGGTGCGTTCGGTTCAACACGAGGAGTGCAGCACCAGCAGCCTCTCCGTGGCACACTTCCCCAATTCTTGCATTGTTCTTCATCCGCGTGCGCCGCTCGAAATAAATCTTTTCGGCCACGGTCCCGGAGGGAAGCGAACGGCCAAGTGCTCGACGAGAGCCCTTGGCCTCGTGACCGGCCCATAATTGCGATTGCGTTTCGTGGGAGGGCCGTTGGTAATTGATTAAGCGGGCGTCGTCGCGACGGACCGGATTTAACGATGTTCCTGCGTCGAAGCGTTAATAATTCGATAAATCATCGTAACGGATTAACTTGACCTGCATCCTCGTCCCGATTGTCCGTCAGGAAACAGTTACCGGAACCCGTCGTCGCGGAGAAGTGTGCTGGAGGCCCATTGAGGATTCGTCGCGGAACGCGTGGTTAATCGCACCGGGGACTGGGGGGGCCTCCTCGGGCCCGTGGCTTCCGATGATCGACTTCTCGAGCACCTTGGGTGTTTTTAAACAATCAGATTTTGCACTTGGGTTCCTACAAATCGGAATAAGGCGACTATTTTCTTTTTTCTTTAGGCAGTCATGTGAGATTAGGCTTCGCAATTAGAAGACATCCTCTGTGGGGTCTTGTTGATGAGAGATGGAAAAGAAAAAGAGATTCTAATAGTGGAGCGCTTGCGAGAGAGACAAGAGCCTAGCCCTCTGGTGGCGAGTACGAGAGGCGATGGACTCTACACCTCCATTAACCTTTTTACTTTTTCAGTTACAATCAACATATTTTGCAATGAAATTTCCAAGTTAGCCCAGAGCTCAAAGGGTTAATGAGGCCTAGAACGGCGTCGTTGAAGAGTCCTGGAAAAACTAGGACGAGAGTCGGAGGATGTTTTTGGCCCATCGTTCGAGTATATTAGATCATGTGCGGTATCAAGGAGTCGAGAGCAAAAGCAAAGGCTCCCTCTATCGATTCCAGCGAGCTTGCCCGCAAAAAATTCAATTTATACCTTCCGCGAAGATAAGGTCGAAACGGTAGGCATCGAGCGCTCGCTTGCGAGGATATGTCCCGTAGTCCAACGTCGGAGGTTTGCTGAACGATACAAATCGACCTTATAAACGGTTTCCAAAGAGCCTTATCTCGGCGAGAAGATTTACGTGACGAGGAACAATGCACGATGGAAATATTAATCGTGGCAGGACGAGGTCGGGACCCAGCCAGCAGCCACCTACCCATTTGTTGCTCGACTTCCTACGTGCTCTCGACTCCTCGAGAGCGCCTACCTGAACTCTAGTGCCCTTGTTAGTCGGTTATTATTATACCCGGTCGGAGAACACCTACCGCGATCCTCGTGATCGATCGTGCGCCAGGAGACCGCGAACGAGAGGTCTCTCGGAAGCTGGGCGTATACGGTGTGCAGAGGCACCCGGGGTACCCGTGGATTCTGAGAGAACAGAGAGAACCGCGGCTTCGATTCTCTGCTTTCTATGCATTGTGTACCCCGGGTCGGGAGAGAAGTAGCGATTTTTCGTCGCTGGAAATGTTAAAGCGGTACTTTCGCTTCCGCGTTACATCAGAGTGGTAAACCGGGGCTCTTGAAAATTGAGTTGACTTTCATAAATATCGCTGTTACCCTGTCAACGTGTATCGCGCGCCCGGTGAGCATCGGGCATCAAGATCTCAACGTCGTTGGGGATTAAAGTCGGAATAAATCATTTGAAGTCGGAGGGGGAAGTTGGGTTGTACGTTCGGTGTTTGGCGTCGGCGGGCCAGCTGGTATCCTTGTCGGATGCAAATGAGCGCTAAGAGTGCGTTCACATCATTTATCTCGTCCACGGCGCGGGCAAAGACCCGCCAGGTACCGTACAAGGGAACCCGCGCAACCCGTGGAACCCGGTAAATAAAATTATCGTGCGCCTAATGGTGGCACGTACGGCTTATCAAGTGGATGCCGTGTCGGTGCGGTACGTGATCGCATTATAGATACCGGGACGCGGGGAATGCACTTACGAAATCGGCCGACGATTAAAATACAATAGATTAGAGGAAAGGGGCAGGCACACCGACCACACGCTTCACCGTCTGCAAATTACCGACGGCGATTAAATGATCCCGCGCGGCGAACGTTTGCCAGGACCAACGCAAGAACCCTCCAGGAACGAGGCGCTGATAACTCGCGAGCCTTAAAAGCTTTTTCTGCCCGTAACGAGTTATGTACGTGTGGACCGTCTTCTTTTGGTTTCCTGCATTTCTGTTTTCTTTTCTTTTTTAGTTCCTTGGGGTGACAATGATGATTTTCGTACGAGTTTTTAATTCGCTCGAGATCCTCGAGGGAAGATTGCGAAATTATGATTGGGAAGGGGGATAATTGGTGGTTTGCCTTGGGATGCTCGTGTGGGGTTTCGTTTCTTCTCGGTTCTTTGTTTTTAACAGCTACACCATGACACCTCACTCTGGACTTTCCGTAACGAGATAGATGGACCATCTTCTTGTTTGCTTTTAAATAAACTCCGGCCTTGCACGAATCTACAAAATAAATTTAACGCCGTCGAATCGATCTGAAGCTACGAGCAAGCAAGATCGCTACCGTTCGATAGAAAAAATAAATCGACCGGACTCTCGTGGCTTCTAATCGATCGTGGAGAACGGACGCTTAGATCGACAGTATCGCGACCGCGATTATTCATCGAACAATCGATGATTAATGATCGTTTGATCGGGAGGAGTAAGATTAATTAAGTTCCACCAGGGACGTGCCGGGCATTTACATCAGTTAGCCGCGTTACAAGAAACATGCGAGAAGCATCCGCGGAGAATTTATTGCTCGGAGCGCGGGGATCCCCCCGTATGCTTGTGAATGCGCCTTAAGGCGCGTGCTGCTGTCACGGGGATCGCCGCAGTGACAGTCGGCACGGTAACTGTCTTCATTGGTGATTGACATCACGATCGCGGAGCGCACGGTGTTCTTCGCGCACGACGGACCGACTGAAAGGATACAAAAAGAGCCGCGAGTCCGGACTCCTTTCGTTTCAGCTTCACCACGCGCCGAACAACCCGACGCTTTTCTGCGCTTTTTGCCTCGTTGCGCGACACGAATGCAAGGCAAAACAAAGAACACGCCCCCACCGACGCCCTTTTGTCTTTTTTCCCCCGAGTCAATTTACACGTCGCTTCGGGACGACTGCGTGAAACTTGGGAATCAAAGACACTTACCAAAGCCATCACTGTTATTATCGAGCCTTTTTAGTTTATTCAGAACTGGTAAAAAACAGAGTTGCATCTCTCTCGTTGTAAGATCCACAATTGCAATACGGTTACCCATAATATGTTTTGAGAATCTTTGGATGGAAGAATTATTTTCCTTTAATATTTCAGTACAATGGTATGTACTGAAAGCTAACTCGGACGTAACTAACGAAATTGTTAACACATACTTTGCAATGCCTTCTAACTGCACTTAGTCATTACAAACCTAAAGGATGCTTACACTCGAGACTTACAATTGAATACATTGTAGAATCGAGTTCAGTGAGCAGACTATTGCTGAATATTTTGATACGTCAACTGCTCGTGGAACTAGCGCCTACTACTAGCACCGCCAGCGGAGAAACGATGCAACGCAACTGGGAGTTGTTAGGACGGTCACCCGAAACCGTACTTTGAGAATCTTTCGATGGAAGAGAAATCTTTCTATAGGGCATTGTCCCTTACGTTACTGCTCCGAAATATCCGTCCGCGAGGACTTGAAACATCATTCCAGAATACCGGTATGAGCCATATTCGTTCTGCATTCAGCGAACTCCTGAGTCGAACCGACATGTCGCACATGTGGGTCAGCGGACAGTGAATGTATTAAAATCTGGGTCTTGGCGTATCAATTGCGTTTTAATATCGAGTTTTCCCCCCTTGGATTGTAGCTTTACGTTAAAAGAGGCAAACTTGTGTTGTTTTTCTTCACCATTGGTGCAAATAGAATCACAGCTATCCACACTGACATTTGCCTCGATCAATCGATCGTAGCAACAGCTGTGAAGATAACGGATAAGCAAACGGTTGCTTGGAAATTTGAATCTAAATAAAAATTTTGTCCGCGCGTAAAGGCAAGGTTTTGTTGTTGCAGTCGATGCAGAAATCACGACGGAGAAACCGCGAGGACCGAGGAGGTCGTCGCGGTTAGGTTTCGATCAACTTCTGGAGGGAGAAGAGGGTCGCGGTTTCAAAATGGCCGTCGATGGACCGCGAAGGTGCACGTGTAATGAGGTGAATCGAAACTGCCTACCGCATTAGAATGGTATTCGTCGTTAATGTGTCGCGTGGGACGTCTGAACGCGGACTAATCTGAACAACATATTACCGGCGCGTAAGCTTTACGATTTATGCGATCGCCTCTACGGGCAACTGATAATTTCGTAACCAACGGCGCTAACGTTGAAATTAAAATTCATGCCCTTGTTTTGATTTACCAGCGTTCCCTTTTTCCCCTAAGCGTTGTAACATTTATTATTAGCAGATTGTGACGCTTGATTTATAGGCGTGCGCTGACGCTGCATTTACGAACATCGATTGCACGAATTTTTTATAAAACCCGCTGCGTTGACTACACTTTATCGTTCCTTTTAGCTCTCATCCTAGACGATGCTCAGGAATGTTGCAAAGGATGCAAGAGAAGAGTTCGTACTCGATAGATTCCGACTCTTTAATTCAACCCAATTACCTCTGGAGTTTTTAGAACCGGCCTCGATAGATTCTTGCACTTTAAGCGGTCGTTATCTCTCGACTTTTGACTCCACATCGGTTCCAAGACACGCCTCTCTATCGCGTTGAAACCTCTATCTGCGAACCGAATCGATATTAGTGAATAAACGTTACGTGGAAACGCTCGAAATGGACAATTCGTAAGATTAGAGCGCGTTCGTCGGATGGGGTTATGCGCGCTTTAAGCGGTTACGTCCCGCTAACTTCTGCCATAAACTTCGCGTCGAAACGCCGTGCTGCCTTCGAACAGGACTTTACTGGCTAGATACGCCTAGAGAATGTATATCTACGGCTGTATCTGCGCCGAGGCAATGAATGGATGCGTTGCGTTGCAGCCGGATAATTGGGAAGATTGTACCCGCGCGGGTTATGCACTTTAGCGTCCGTCTATCGCCTAGCCAGAGCCACCAACAACCACACGGGCCCTCGCTGTTTGTCCCAGTGCCTTTTACACGCGATGCTTACGCTGCTCGCGAGTCCGTTGCGTCCGGTATCTCTCCGGTCTGCTGGACGCCATTAAAAACCATGAAATAGGGCTGTCGAAACGCTCCAACGTGGCGCAATCGTAACTGTTTAACAGGTAAGAGAACGCCTGATGCGGCTTAGTTTAATATCGAGATAATTGGCCATTCTTGCGGAGCTGACATTTGCGATCGAACCTATTCCAACCGACCGCGCGCGCTTTCGAATATTTTCGATCGCGCCTTGTCGATTTTCAGCAAACGGGATAAGCGGTTTTTATCACCTTTAATCCGCGCCGTAAGAGGATTAGGTGCAATCACACGATTCGTTACTATTCGATTCGACTGTTATATTGACTCTCGATCTTCCGTGCCTTTATTGCGGTGGCTGCAAAGAGAGGATTGTTCCTTTCTCAGATGGTCGCAGATGGCTGAGAAATAATATCTTGTAAATGACCCTGCCTTAAACGACGGGATATTGGGTAGTCGAGCGCTTGCGGGAGAGACGAGACCGTGGCCCTCTGGTGGCCCCACGTTACTATTGATAGTTCATAGTAGAACTAGGATAGATTCTAGTATTATTAAATGACTATTGTACGAAGTAGCAGGCCCTCGTACCTAATTCCAGAGTGGAATTTCTGATTCCACGGGACAAGGAGGAGAAGAATGCGCCCAAGCAGCGTCCGCGTAAGAACAGGATCTACGGATATCGATATCGATGTGGATCAGTGTGGCAGTGGTGCGCTCGGAAGCCAACGCGACTGCGCACGGGCCAGAGATCGTTAAATCCGCTATCTGACAGCGATACTTTAACTCCCCTTTGCACCGATATATCGCGCTCGCTATAAAATCCTATTGTAAACGGTACACTGTGGCCTAATCTTGCCTCTGCCTCGTATTCTCCTTTTGCACGGAGGCTCATTAACTGATCCTGCACGTGCTGGGGATTTTGTCAGGTGCCTCTTCCGCGTTCGCTGCGCCCAATAAATTCGAATAACAGTCGACGACGCTAAACTGTAATCGAAAATTACCAATAATAACTTCGTCCACGACGAAATACTTATCAGAAAAAATATTCTGATGGAAGAAACGAAGTTAACTCTATTCTGTTTGGACAGGAATCGATAAGAATTTAAAAATAAGAAAAATTTTCCAAAATGTACAAAAATTACAATTGACAAGAATGGACAGGAATAAACAAGAATCGAGTAGAATAAGAGAAATCTTTGAAAATTTACAAGAAATAAAGTAATTGATAGAAATGAACAGGAATCGAGAAACATTGAAATTATTTGTATAATTAAAATAAAGAGTGGATTACTCAGCACTAATGCGAACCTATCACGAAAGTGAAAAACACTGAACACGACCAAGTTCTCGATAGTGTCCTTTTCTGAATTCTAGTAGTCCCGCAATCGGGACATCGCATCTGCAATCACCGGACATTGAATTTTAGTATCGTCGGGGAAAGCGATAAAATTCTCCGTGGCAAAGGACGCGTTGTCAACGATAAGTTGCATAACCGATCGATAACGATCAGTCAGATTCGTCCCTTCGATAGGCGACGAACGATCGATCGGCAGTCCCCGAGACTGGCTGCAAGCGCGTACATACAAATCGGTGGCACGGCTTCCTGTATCGTATTATTTATTGAATCTATGCAGTAACGGTGCATTGCATCTCCTCGCGCGACGCTCGGGCATTGTTTACACCGGACGATGTGGCATCGTGGTACGCGCCGTATGGTGCAAGTTGTAGCCATTCAAATGGCGTTCCACGAATGTGTGAAACGCACGCCACGGACCACGGTTCGCGATACAAATAGAATCGCATTACGAGACGACGCGTCGGTGTCGCTTGTTTCGAGGAGGTTTTATTCGCGGATTGTTGCAACTAAATTGGCACGTAATGCGTTTACCGTGAATACTGCAGCGATTACTCCGATCGATCACTGAATTTTCTATAAGAACGTCATGTTACGTATTTCTTCTATACAAATGTTATAGAAATCCACAGCGAGAACCGAAAGAAAATGCTCACGTGCCCCAAAACGATTTCGATATCAATTTTCTCGAAAACGAACCATCGTAAGGAAAAATATTATTCGATTGATTTTTAATAAATATATTTCTTGTATACAAGTGTTATAGACATCCACAGCGAGAACCGAAAGAAAGTGTTCGCGTGCCCCAAAACGATTTCGATATCAATTTTCTCGAAAACGGGCCATCGTAGAGAAAAATATTATTCGATTGATTCTTAATAAATATATTTCTTGTATACAAGTGTTATAGACATCCACAGCGAGAACCGAAAGAAAATGCTCGCGTGCCCCAAAACGATTTCGATATTAATTTTCTCGAAAACGAACCGTCGTAAGGAAAAATATTATTCGATTGATTTTTAATAAATATATTTCTTGTATACAAGTGTTATAGACATCCACAGCGAGAACCGAAAGAAAATGCTCGCGTGCCCCAAAACGATTTCGATATCAATTTTCTCGAAAACGAACCATCGTAAGGAAAAATATTATTCGATTGATTTTTAATAAATATATTTCTTGTATACAAGTGTTATAGACATCCACAGCGAGAACCGAAAGAAAGTGCTCGCGTGCCCCAAAACGATTTCGATATTAATTTTCTCAAAAACGAACCATCGTAAGGAAAAATATTATTCGATTGATTCTTAATAAATATATTTCTTGTATACAAGTGTTATAGACATCCACAGCGAGAACCGAAAGAAAGTGCTCGCGTGCCCCAAAACGATTTCGATATCAATTTTCTCGAAAATGAACCATCGTAAGGAAAAATATTATTCGATTGATTCTTAATAAATATATTTCTGTTATACAAGTGTTATAGACATCCACAGCGAGAACCGAAAGAAAGTGCTCGCGTGCCCCAAAACGATTTCGATATCAATTTTCTCAAAAACGAACCATCGTAAGAAAAAATATTATTCGATTGATTTTCAATAAATATATTTCTTGTATACAAGTGTTATAGACATCCACAGCGAGAACCGAAAGAAAGTGCTCGCGTGCCCCAAAACGATTTCGATATCAATTTTCTCGAAAACGAACCATCGTAAGGAAAAATATTATTCGATTGATTCTTAATAAATATATTTCTTGTATACAAGTGTTATAGACATCCACAGCGAAAACCGAAAGAAAGTGCTCGCGTGCCCCAAAACGATTTCGATATTAATTTTCTCGAAAACGAACCATCGAAAAAAAAAATATTATTCGATTGATTTTTAATGAATATATTTCTTGTATACAAGTGTTATAGACATCCACAGCGAGAACCGAAAGAAAGTGCTCGCGTGCCCCAAAACGATTTCGATATCAATTTTCTCGAAAACGGGCCATCGTAGAGAAAAATATTATTGCACATTTTCGATTCGATTTGATCCACAGAATAATTTTCAATCGTTGCTGGGGACTCTGTGTGCATTTGGATAAATCGAGGGGTTAATGGCGCGGCACCGAAATCCGAATCTTTATGAATGAGTCGTTCGGAATTTCATGAATGAATCGTGAAAATTTCACAACGAATCGCGATGGAACACCGGGAACCGGACGGGTCGAAAAATTCTTAGCTCCGTATCCGTTGTATTAATCCGAAACGCCAGGTATGCCATCTTGGCCCATGGCTCGTAGCCTTTTAAGCGACAGGTGCAAACATTCGGGGGAGCAGAGCGCAAAAAAGGAAGCCGGTAATTGTAAGCCCCGGGTAGAAAAACCAGTTTGCTAAAAACAACCTGGGCTCGATCGTGTCTTGTTGCGGGGCTACCGAATAAGACGGGACGAGTCAGTGTACCGTGAGTACAAGCAGCGTATAAGGAATGTGTTGGATTCCTTTTGGAGACGCGAGAACGTGCAGGTGTGTGCGTGCGCTCGCGACCGAGCCAGCCGTTCGTCCTTTTCATTATTATTTAATCAGCTGGAACGAATCTCGAGCCTTAACCGATCCTCGAAAAATCGAGATTTAAAAAGCCCCCGAGTATCCCTGATTTCAATGGGTCGATGAAATAAATTGTTTCCCTGCGATTTTACAGCGATTCGTGACGCAATTAAATGCTAGCTTTTTTTTCTACAAGTTCTTGAATAAGATTTTGTTTACCTTGTAGTAGTTGACAATTATATAAAAATCCCTGAACAAAGACACGAACGAAAATTCTAGAAAATACGTAGTTGAATCTAGCCGGAGATTTTGGTGTAATTGGGCCAGTAACGAAAGAGGTTGGGCACCGCTGTGCTAGACAGAAGAAACGATCGTCGAAAGCATTCGTGGTCGGGGCGCAACGAAGGTCGTCGACACCCAAAAGTGTGCAAACCCCGAAAAAGGAGCATCGCGAGGCTCGGGACTCGGCGATCGTCGAGCGACGCGTCGTTCGTTTGAACCAGCCTGACCTTACTTAACCCAAATCTCCGCGGAATCGGCCGGTTTCAGGTCGATCGTACCGACCTGACCTTCCTTAACCCGATTCTTCTAGAATACGGTAACGAACTGCACGCGAACGTCGAAGCGGAAATCCTACGACAAGGCCCGTTAGCCGCGTATTTGAATTGAATAACGATCGCCTTTAAATTCGAATCTAGGCGACTGCCTGCTGGCTGGCTGCTACTTCTGCTGCGCGCGCATACAGTCGCAGGGCGCACGCGCGCTCGATCGGTTGGGGCCACGTTCACGGATCGCCGTGTGTTCACCTGATGCAGATAGAGCGGAATCCTCATTGAGATTCTGCCCGTGGTCTTTTTCTATTACCGTCCCAGAGACCCATTGTTCTCCGCGTCGTAAATTATTGCCACTGCTCCGCCAATCGAATTGCTCAAAAACCGTGTATAAATCATTTGGTATTAGAAGGTCACGTCATCCGTGCCGATTGTTCGGTTTGTTCCTTTCCGGAGTGTACGGTAATACCTCGCTAATACGGCGGTTTAGGTCTCACACTACTTGAATATCGACTCGACTCGTTACTTTACGGCGCACGTGGTCGACAGTACGGTTCCACTGTAATCCTAATCCCCGGATGAGTTGCTGGAATCGTACGGATCCAAGAGAAAACTTACTTGCAATAACAGTTGCAGTCTTTTTCTAATTTTTGTCCCTGTCAATTCTTGTCCACGGGTTGCGTTGTGGGACAAGAAACTCTAAATCTCAGTCGCTTACCCCGATTTTAATAAAATTTGCGAGGTCGATAGATCCCTATCTACAATAGCCATACCTAGGTGGTCTCGACAACGGAATCAAAAAGACACGAATTGTCATTCTATTACATACCCCATCCCTTTAATGAGTTGCTAAATGTTTAGAAAACAAGTCACGTTGCGCAGGAACAAATCTCACTGTTCCACGAGTCGTCGACGAACGCACGATACGATTACAATTTCATCGGGAACAGAGGTACACTGTTTACCTTGGCGAATTCCTCCGAGGGAAGAAGACGGGTCGCGCTATTCGCGCGGGGCAAAAAGCTGCTAAACGAACGGCAGCTTATTGCGAAACGCGCGTCCCGGCTGAGTTTGCCCAGCAAGCAAATGATTCATCGTGACTTTCACAATGAACATCGGGGCCTAACGCCCAGGGGAAAGGAGCAAAATGAAAAAAAAAAAAGAAAAGAAAAGTCCCTCTCTCGTCTTCTCGAGCGCCGCGGTTAGTCCCGAGTGCATAAACTGAAATAGTCGTGTTTACAGCCGTCGACGGAAGATAAATATAAAAGGCGCTGATGCCACGCCGCTTCTCCGCCACACGCTCGTGGAAAAAACGAACGTAAGAAAAGGTGGGGAAAAAATGCAAAAGGAGACATTGAAACGAAGAGAATGCGTTTGTCGCACGCCCTCCAGGCACCGTCGGGTTTTCTAACGACTGCCGGGGCAAGAATTATGCCAGCAAGAGTACATAAACCAACCAACAGAATGCGGATTTTGTTGTTCGCGTTGTCCCTGACACTGATTGCTGAAGATGTCCAACCGACGGTGTCCCTGACTATTAGCGACTTCGACGCGCGCTGTCGAACCCGTCGCGCGTCCGTCTTTGAAACTCTTTAACTGTTTCTTTGCTCGTTTCGATGATCGAATCGGTACTATCGAGAAGGTGAACGACCAGAGCTTTGTTTCGTCCGAATATTAAAACCCCTTGCCCTACGATTTAAAACACAACTGCCCAGCCTTCGAGCCTTTCCACGGTGGTACGTGGAGTTTACATTTGGTCCGAATACCTGACCACGAGTCTCACACGTGGTTGTAGGGCAAAGGATTAATTGCAATTTTAGGCAGTGTATTCATTTAACGAAAATAGCTTACATTATGTGTATAACGAGAGCTTTTGTATCTTTATATCTTTCCCGGTTAAAGACGAAGAATTTTCTAAAAGGGGTATTACGAAAGGGTTGAGAGATCTCGTGGATAAATTCTCGTGGAAAGCGTGGGGATTCGCGTGGAAACTGCTGTCGGTCGTTCCGTCGACCACCGTAAAACAGAAATCGAAGTCGACGATCCCGTTGCAAGCGTCGGATAATTTACAGCTGGTACGAAACGCTCGCAACTAAGGCATAACTCATGCGGGCAAATCAGTCTGTCAAATAAACGTACGGCCGTAAATGTACATTTTCACCGCGCCGCCGTGTCCGAGTGAGATTTTAACGGCAATCTATGTCATGTATCCATCAATAATCCGGGATCATTAGGTGCTGAATATTTTTTTTTTTTCTCCTCTTTCTCTGTTTTTTATTTTTCGCCGAGCGCCGCGGACGGGGCACGAATAATTTGTGATCCATGCCAGCGGAAATCTCTCCGTTTTAAACGTTGCACGTGCTTGTCCGTTCGAAAGATATCGCGATACGTTCGGCGAGAAAACGATGATTTATTCCAAGAGAGATATTGCTAATACGCGAAACGACAGTAAATAGAATATATTCGCGGCGGTGCTCGATTAGATGTTTCCTTTTAACCCTGTGACGAAAACTGTCCGGCTATTAATAAATTGAATAGGTAAATTTTCGTTCGCACACGGGGCACGTATATCGTTTACACGCGAATAAAACAGAAAATTGTGCCAAGCAGGGTGGCTTACCGAAACGTCGATTATCAAGGAACACTTTCAGACGCCAGAACGGATGAAAATTTGATCGCTCCAGTGAATTAGAATGATAAAAGAAAAAGTCAAAGAAAAGAACCCCCCACCCTTGTTCCCCCGTTGAAAAAAAAATAAGATAAACGAGAGACGAGAGTTTTCTATCGGTCGGTCGCGCTCAAGCAAACTCACCCTGTGTAGCTTTCGCAGAAAAGAAAGTCAATAAGAACACATTCCTACGTTAGAATTCCCGTAGCTCCCCCTCGTCTCGTTCCCCCCGTCGGTTTCATTACCATAAACTCGTCTCGGCCGAGTGAAATTAACCGGCAGCGGGTCGAGCTCTGGGCACGGAGCGTAGAGCTCGAGAGCCGAGCGATCTGGCTAGCCAGCCGCGAAAATGCCAAGTCCCGAACAGAACGAAACGTAGAAAAACATGGAGGAACTTACCTCGCACCTGGAAGTGTCCAGTATCTCGACCTCGGTACTAACGTTATCGATGGTAACGCTGTGCCGGTACAGGAAATCTGTAACAGAGTAGAATGAGATTATACTGACGCCTTGATGAACGATAGTCGAGGAGAAGGCATTCCTGAATCCGCTATCGGGCCAGCACTCTTGGCTCTGCTAGGGCTTAGCGAAAGGAGGCCCGCGAGAGAAGACGTACGAGCTCGCTCCGCGAGGATAATGAAATCGATCCGTCAGTCCTCTTCGAGGATCGAGAGAGATCTTACCGGTTACTCGGACGAGTAATCGTTGGATCTAGCCTAGCGTCCTTGGTCGGGCGATCCGTGAAACGATAACTGAAACCGTACACCAGGACGAGATCGATCTCTAGGAGGCAGCGGGCAATATTAATGCCCGGGCGACGGTGAAACAGTCGCTACGGCTAAAATTCCTGCTAATTCTTCAAATTGTTCGTTTCTTTTTATCTTATGGCCGGGGGCTTACTTACCGCTCAACGTTTCGCCGTGTGATTTACGTGCCTCATTTATCCCCTGTCTTCGGTCGCGCGAGTTGGCGCCCGTCAGACGAACCGAGGAAATTGAAATTTTAGATTAATTCGCGGCGATAAAAATCGCGACGGAGAACGACCGGGTCTCTAGTCCCCGGATGCGTTACTCGAATAATATAGTCTTTGACCCGAGAGAAAACCGTCCTTACGTGCGATAGTACTGGGGAGTCGAGATTCGATTAGCTTCTTCGATAAGTTCGGATGAATGTGTTTTATTCTTCGATCATTCTTAACCAGTTAACTGTGTTTGACGAGTATACTCGTCATGGAGAAGTGCCAGGAATTTTTTATCTTTTTGATGCAATATTTTAACAGCGACACTCACTCTGTGCTTGACGACTATACTCGTCATCGATCGATTTTCGTGACACGCAGAAATTCGCACTTTCAACACGGAGCGACACGGTTAACTGGTTAAAATGAACGTTTTGTGGGTGATGAAAGAATCGCGAAGATAAACGAGTGAGAGAGAGAGTGAGAGCGTACGCGCGAGCGAGAGATGTGTAAAGGGCCGAAATCGGTGTGGCAATGAACGTGTGCGAGAACCGAAATATAAGAAAGCGAACGATAAAAGATAGGTTCAGAGTGTTGGATGCGAGTGTGACGTTGAGACAAATTGTGAAATTAAAACTTGTGAGAGCACCGAAATTACGAGGGATAATTCTCTAAATTGATATTACATAACCATATCCCTACAGTTTGTTAAATTTTTGTTCAAGGGGGGCCCTACCAGTTGGAAGGGATAGAAGTGTTCAACTTACGAATCTTTATTGTACACGCAAGATCGAATACATGAAAAGTTTGAGCAAGTCTATTTTCTTGAAACCAATGAAAAATTTTACAAGTTCGTTCGAACCCTAATCCCCGTCTATGGTGTGTCGATGCTCTCTGCGAAATGAAACATCGACGTTCGGTTAGGGGAACGTCGAACGCGGAGTTTCCCGCGAAATAGAAAACGCGGCTAATGCGCGAAAGTCCCGGACCAGTTAGTAACGACAATTCCGATTTGACGCGGTGACGCAGGGCGTCGCGCCGCTCTGTCATTACGTCGATCGCTGACAATGACGCGTAACTTTCGCCCGTGCAACTGCGTCCAAGCGACAGAGGCCCCTGGGAAGCTTTTAAAAGTCCACTCCGAGAAGCGTTCGAGAATCAAAAAATTGTAAATAAAAATGGTCGACGAGAAATGGTGGAAAAAGGACATTTTTAATAAAGGATCAAATTTTAAATAGTTGGAGCGTGAGTAATATATTTTTGTTCGAACGATTAGCGATTTTGTTCGACGAGTCGCCGCGTGACCGTACTTTTTTTTGTTGAGAATTTCTCGCTGCGGCGGCTCGGATCCGCGAAAGAACGAGCGACACGGAACCGAGCATGCACAGTAGCCCCTGCACCAAAGCAGAAGCAATAAATGAACGATAAATAAACACATAAACACCTCGTAGCGAGCGGCGTCGGTGCTAGGCGCGCTCAGAAACAAGCAAATAAGGATGCTCGTTATATTAGCTGGCCGTTACGCTCGAGAAAGTTTTATTGCCGGACAATGCCGATGGAGAAGCGATTCGAGCGGCCGTTCCGCGGCGGAAAATTTATCGCGCCTGCCCTCAGAAAAATCCTATCGGAAGAATTTCAGCGAGCAGCGTTTTAAGCGATATGGTACAAGGGCCACCGGAATTCTTCGCTCGACCCGTCGATGGCGGCTGATAAACGCCTTCGACGGCGTACAGTCCGCCCAGAGATCGGGCAAAATTTCGAGCTTTTATTTATTCGATTGATCGAGATTAATCCCACAATTTTAATCTTAAAATAAAATAATTATGCTCCACGTTATACATTGACAAAAAGTGTTGAGAATAAGCATTGCATGCATGTATTTATACTAAAAATTTATATCCATTGATGCAGTCCTCTCTCTTGCAAAGGTCAGTACTACCTGAGGACACTTTTTTTCCGGGCCACAAGCTTAGCAGAAAACCGTCAAGCTAAGAAAATCACTTTCGTTTTGTAAAACTACATTAATTAAATACATACTTAAATCGAAACTCTGTCGTATTTATTTAATAAATGAATATTCAACGCAAAGAATGCGTTAAAAAAATGTGGAACATTCTCGAGACGATCGAGAGTTTCTTAACGTCGAATCAT
Source organism: Colletes latitarsis (assembly GCF_051014445.1). Lineage (NCBI taxonomy): Eukaryota > Metazoa > Arthropoda > Insecta > Hymenoptera > Colletidae > Colletes > Colletes latitarsis. Next base: position 30,556,881 of record NC_135143.1, read on the forward strand.
ATGCGAATCTGTGTTGCGCCAGAGAATGAGATTCGAAGTCACGGGGCGCTAATCGGGACAGTTTGCGTGTGCATTTCGATTGGTTTCACGCGTGACGCGCGCGTCGGAGAAAATATACGATCGCATGTTGGCTACCGGAGGCCCGATGCGATCGGCGGATGTAAATTATCCGCAGATAAGGGAATCTCGCGCCGCGCGCCGACAATTATCCGCGCACCGCGGCGATGTGTCAAAGTTTCAAACGATTTTTTGCGCCGCGACCGTTCGAAAACGGACGCCTGGCGTCCCGTGGAAGCGATCTTTATCCTCGAAAAATTCCGTTTATCGGCGCCGATCGCCGCGGGAAACGAGTGAAAAGGGGGACGAAAAGAAGATTCGCGGCTACGGTGAGCGCCGTAAGCTCCGTCGATCGGTGTGTGTACAGTCTGTCGCGCAAGAAAGTGTTCAGGCGGTTGCGAAACCACGCGGCCATTTTTCGCAATTAGATTTTCCCAACTCCGTAACTTCGCCTTATAGTCGCGTTCGTTCTTCGGATTAATTTTATTAAATCATACTGTAGGAGTGAAGGATACAGTAAATGACGATCAGTTCAGTTTAGTTTGAATCGCGTGTGAGAGTGAGGGGGTTAAAAATGATTGCAATTGACCCCCGCAAGGAAAAATAATTTTTCCAGAACGATTTGAAATTTTTGAATTTAATTGTTAATAACTTTTTAACGAAGCCTCCATCAACAAATTGATATTCTTAATTTTCGTCTTATTTTGGCCTCAGGAATCCCCCATTAAAATTTTTCATTTTCCTCCAATCCTTTATAAAAATCCTACAATATTCTGTTTTGCTATACAAGATTTTTCTATCGTTCACCAACCATCCAACAAAAGAAGTTCTCGACGAAAATTGATCGATACAGAGTATACATCGGATGGCGCCAACTGTTTTCATTAACGAGATCAGAGTCGTTATTTTTTAGAAACCGAATGGAAAATGGACGCCACGAATTTTTTCGTTGTTTTTGAGTTCCATGATCGTCGTTGTTACGATACACCCTGTATGTAGCGACTTCGGCTTTTTCCGCAAGAAAACGCCCTCGAACGGTGAAAGCGGGACCGTCGATTTCCTCGGGGCTGGCGTGGGTGATTCGATGATGACGGCCTATCGCGGCGGAAAAATCCCGGCGGGTTAATAGAAATTTAATTTCGAGATCCAAGAAAGCCCGTCTTGCGTGAAATTCCTGAAATTGCCAACGGGATGATATACATTATCGGTTTCGCAGTAACGCGTATCGCGCGATTTATCTCCGATCTCTTTCATTCGTTTCGTGGCTACTAATTTCCATTTTCATTTCGTGCAACCAACTGATAAATTATCCTTCGGATTTATATCTGAGTAAAAATATATTGGAATTTTAATCGTTTTAATCCATATTATCGGGCCACGACATGACTAAAAACTATCGATTTCTAAACTTATTCGCTGCACGGAAATCATTGTTTGTCGTATCTTTCTTCGATACGCGCTGACATGGATCGAAAACAAAGACATCGAAATACAAGAGAGCTGTTTTAACGATGGGTATTAATTAATTTCCTGGGAAAATTATGGGTAATCTGTAGTGGACGTAACCAGGAAGCGGATAATGTTGTACGTCGCGACGATCGAAGAGAGGGATAATTGCTTAATCGACCCCTTAAAGTTGACTCCGGTGACGCTGTCAGCGCCACGACAAGCCAATGCTCCGTAACGATCGATGAAAAACTAGATCGAACCACTAGCCACACGGTATGAATGTGTTCGGTTGCCCGTTCATTGCGACAATTATTTTCTGTTCCATGTACAGGGTGTCCCAAGCGAGTCGGTCGAGTCAAAACGTTAGAACAGTTGAAGGTTTTCTACGATATTTTTTAAATACTTTTTTATAATCAAGATACTTGGGCTGCAAAATGTTCAATAGTTATTTTACTCGAGCTTTACTCAAGTCTAAAAGTTAAATACGACGATGAAAAAGTCGAGTTAAAATATCTTCAAAATTGATTATTTCTCCCAACTCAATACTTATTTCTAGAGAGTAAAAAAGCACGTAGATGTGAAGCGACCAGGAAACGATAGTTATTTTTAATCAACATGCAATGGGAAAGTTATAATAGACATGTCTAGATATGGGGATACCATAGCGTGTACGACTCGCCTAATTAATGTATTTCAACCACGTCTTCTTCATTCGACGGTCTGTTTCCGAAGTAATTATTCAGAAAATCGTTCAGAAAGTCTGTGGACTGTCCCATAAAACGGAGAAATCATAAAATTATCGGTATAAGAACCATTTTGTCCTTTGAAACCCCGACTATTCTTTGGTAAATGTTACGGATTATATTTCACACAAATAAAGAAGTTATCCACGGTTGTGCTTATTAAAAATTAAAAACGAATTAAAAAAAAAAAAAAACAGGAGATGCAGAAAGTTTCTGGCGAAAAAAAAAAATTTCAAATCGTTCTAAAAAAATTATTTTCAGTTGCGAGGGTTAATTACAATCATTTTTGGTGGAGAGACATACCCTTGAAATCCTACGCACTTTCCAGAAAAAAATTCTTTATCGAAAATATAATATGTGACCCCATAAAAATGGTCCAATTCCTCGTTTTTATCACTTTATGTATACTTAGGTATAATCCAATTATCCTTTTTTTATTTTACTGTAATTTGAAAAATATAATCGTTGCGATGAACCGATCGTTTCTGTCGCTCAGAAATTCCCATCGGTTTTCCATCAATCATGCGAAAGCTTATCTTCGATCGACGCTCGACTATAACCTGCCTTTCCTACAATTGATTGCCGTTCCCGTAGAACAATCTGCATGGATAGAAAGTAATGGTCAATCAGGGGGGCACAAATTAAATTTGATTTCTCGATGCTGGAAGGAACGAGGTCGATGATCCATGGCAGTGAATAGATAATGGCGATCTAACAGCGCGGGACCCTGTGACGTTCGGGGGCGCAACGAATAATCGATATCCCTCATCTTTCGCCGCCGCCGCCGCCGCTTTGTGATTGTTTCGATTTCGATTAACAATGCAAATCTCTTTCACCGCTGTTCATTGCGTGGAATAATTCCAGACAATGATTTAGAAAGCGAGTCCACCGAGCGCATTGTCGATCGTTTCGCGGTTGGGTACGTTTTGTCCGCGGGTCCACGAGAAACACGGGGACTAGATTAGATCGTGCATCCCGATCGATCGATAGATCACTCCGCGGATCGATGGATCACGTACCACCGTTATGCGGACGGATTTCGAACGAACGTCGGGCTACTTATTGGAAAGGACTCCCTCGTTCGATCTGAGCGTCTATCGGTGGTGCGGCGACGTTTTTCGTGTCAAAATGGAAGACAGAGTGTCTCTGGCATCGAAGTCTCCAACCTGAGGCTCTTTAAGTGAATCGTTCCGTTTATCACAGTCGAATTATCTGAATCCTTCCCTTCCATCATTTGCAGTTTCTGACTACGTCTTTTCTTGTTTATTTCAGTTTGCAAAGTTAGCATTTATAAGTGTGCAAACAGAGAAAGCTACACGGAAATAAATTGATTTTAAATTGTAATTTAGAAAAAACTCTTGCATCGGAATTGCTAGTTGGCCTAACAGGTCAGGACAGGCCCAGAGTAAAAACTCACCGATCCCGATCTTTAGGATCGTCGTATCAGCTTCGCAGTTTCATAATAATCCAACGTTAACGGTATAGACACATGTCTAGTTACCCGAAGCATACACACCACACCCACTTTTCCGATACGGATGAAATGGAACCCACTTCGCCAACGTATCACGACAATTCAAATTTATTGCGCTTACTAATACCTTAAGAAGCTTATTATTCATTGTATGGAACAGTATACTCCAACGACGAACAGTACGCGCGTGTAACACTATGTAAAAAGATATCAGCAAATAAAGGTCCAGTTACACCTTTTATTAGCCTCTATTTACGGAGCAATGGATCCGTGGGACTTTTCTTTACGTCGCCCCTTCGGAAAGTTTTATCTAACGGTACAACCGTCCCCTACGAACAAACGCTGGCACGAAAACAGCCTTAATTTTTGCACGAAACCAGTTCGAACACCCACAGACGAAGGGTCAACGATGATCAAGGTATAAATTTAAGCAACATTTGCATTTATTCGCTCCATAAATCTTGAGGGACTCTTAACACCTTATGGACTCTTCTCGTTCTATATCGTCTCGTTTCCAGGCAGTTATTAGGAAATTAAATTAAAAGGCATGTTAGTTTTTACTCTGGTAACCTAAATAAATAACAATTTACGCGACTACTGATTTTAGAAAATTTAATCAAGAATTGAACGATTTCAGCAAAATTGTAATTCGTTTACCCCATAAATTCGAAGGGTATCTCTGTTTTTGTCTCGCGGGCGAAAAAGCTACCGACGACGATGGGACACACCTGCCCGGCGCGGATTTTTTCCACCGACGGACATCCACGGGGCTTCATAGCTTATGCATCCACGAGCGTGCACGGCAATTATTATGGCAAGGTAGCCTGCCATGAGTTATGAGAGAGATCTGCATTCTGCAGGCCCTCCCCATAGGCTCTATTTCATATCGAGTGTTTAAATCTCCGCCCTCTTCGGGGCCGTGGTTGCTCGTGTCTCTCTCTCTCGGTATATTTCTGTAACCGCTAGAATGCCCTCGAGATCTCGTCGTATCTCGCGAGGCGCCATGATTAAGATTTTTTCCCTTGGTACCCTTGAATTAGAGCCCGGCCATCGGTGCCGCGACTATTTTCACGGCGCGTTTCCGTTCTTTTCTGTCTCTCTGTTAAGCTCGATTCCCACCGAGCAGCACGATACAACACTTTACTAACTTTACGTCAAAATGGCCCCTGCTGTAGGGGTAAAGAGCTACTGCGCGTGCGCGAGAAGTACGACGCCAATAGCGACACGCGACTTAGTGGGGAACACCAATCAAACCCGCATTCCTTTCATTTGCCAACTCTTCGCGAACGTACAGTACAAGTAGTTACCAATCTCCATATTATTTTTTTCCCAGCTACTTTTTGCTGAAATAAATTATTTCGAACAGTCTTTCGTATAATCGATGCGTCTTTCTAGCTATCGTTTGGCAATGACAGCGCTGGTGAGAATCAGCCTTCACTCTCTCTTTTTGCTCTGGATGCTGGGAGTCGTTAAGCTGTTACGAGGAAACCTGCCGCGAAGAAGGCTCGCGTCCGCCACGCAGTTGGAGGCGCTATAAAAATCCGTGGTGCTCCGTGGATGCGTGGATCGGTGGTCTTCCATTTGCCGCGATTTTCCCTCCGTCAGCGATTAACCGACGCTTTCGTGAGCGACGGAATGAATCGCGAACGGAACACGTCGGCGATTGAGATGTAGCGCTCGCGTGTACGAGAGTTAACCGGCTAGGATTTCTCTTCCCCGTCCGACACGGCTCTTCGATGCAACTATGTGAAACTCGGTTGCAAAGAGCCTGGGCTCTCGAAACAATGGTATAATCATACGTTTGTACGGTTCTTTCGCTAACGGTGTCTATCGCGGCAGCATTCGCGTTTAAGCGACTAAAATAATGGGTCTCGGCGATGGGTCTCGCAGTTGCGAGACTTTCTTTCGCGGGAGAAATACGTTCGAACGTTTCGAAACGGATAAATAATAAATTGTTGTAAATACAGAGCGGTCGAGCGTGTCGAGAGATGGGAACTTGCTGATTTCGTTGCAAATTTTGAGTAACCTGCCAGGCGAAATACTCCCACGTGACTCAACCTTGCCGCCGGTGGCCGTAGGACAGCACAATCGCGTTATCTATTGCCCCGCATTATTTCAATCTTTCGCGTCGCGGATCTCGCGGAGAATTCAATTTCCTCCGAGCCGCACCGGCCGGTGTCATTCACTTCTCGAGACAGTACAATGGTCCATTTCATAGATCGCTTTCGTTAATCGCGCTACCAGGCCTCGCTATTATCGTCCCCTCGAAAACACACGCGCGGGGTTACGTGACGCCTTTTCATTAGGCCGGGGCCTTTTTGCTCGACGTCGCTCGGGCTCGAACAGTCGGCGATTCGTTCCACGGGCCGTGAGAACCAAGTAAACGAAAAATAACCGGCTAGAGGGACCCAGTTATTGCCAGACGAATTCGTATTCCCGCGCGTTGCGCGCGCCGCCGACCGTTGACCGATGCGCGCGTTCGCGCGTATAATAGGCCGCGATTTACAATGGCGACCAGGCCTACGACTTCGTCTCGGTTTTCACTTCGGTAAATAATAGAGATCGCTCGATTTCACCTACTCGTTTTCTGACGAATGCATTACGTTAAGTCATGCCTACTAATTTACTATTCCCCGCGCGACGTGGATTTCGCGGAAACTATACGTTTTACGAATTCTTATGCCTCGAAATATTAGCAAAGGAACCCGTGCATTGTAACGCTATCCATCGTTATTACCGAGTTTTCCAATTTGTTGTACAAGATGACGCCAGAAATTGATCCTAATTTTTCCATTTTTTACGTTAAACGGAATTACTATGATTTAATCGAAGTTAAACCCGTTCTCTTTTAATGGCGTCATACTTGTGTAAACTAGGGTCCAAATGTGCGGACCATGACCTGTACTCGCGATGCATAACAGCATAGTATTTCACTGTCGTCAGTGTTTAATCCCTTCTACGTATGTATACAACTAAGTGACTTCTGATAGCTTCGTTCCTTATATCTTATCTCGAAAAAAATTAAGTTCTTTAGTACTCCTCAGACACTGGATGACTTGGATCGATCCAGAATTAGATCGTGTATCTTGATAAGAATAGCGCGTCGCTATCAACTTCTATTTCTAATTACCTAGCAGTGCTCTTGTCGGGAGAATGAACCGAAATGATTCATAGAACGCAGTAAGATTGCGTTCAGAGAATAGACAACAAGGCTGTACATGAGACATCGAGCAGTGTTTATAGATAGCCACATGCAGTTAGACTACCGGGAAGTAATACTGAAAGACAAACCCTGACGTATCTCAGGAACAAAGAAAAATCAGACACACGTACGAACTTATTTTACTGCTGTTCAGTGTTGAATTCTATAATCATACTAAAAATGACGATTATCCTGCTTCATGCACTCAATATTTATTTTATCGCGAATAAATGTTTGTCTTTACCGTTTTACTTGACCTACGATAGTATGCGTTCCTAAAATGTTCCCACGTATCTCAGGAATACTCTGTGCCGATTCACCATCCGAAAATACTTGGCAATGTTTCGCCATTCTTTGGGCCGCGCATTGTTGCCGCGAAACACGATAGACCCAACAGGGTTTCGTTGAAGGAAAAAAAATACTGGGATACGCAAATCTTCTTGAAAATCTTATTGCCCCGGCACGACCCTTGGTATGCATAGCTTAAGGGAACTGGAACTCGCAGTAAGGAGTCTAGATAATCGCGCTCATACGGCGATCCGCATTCCGAGAATTCGATACTCCGCGGGGAAGAAGTTGTTCTCCCCTTACAGACCCATTCGCGCGATCGTTCAATTTGTACTCGCGAACCGCAACGATTACTTTTAGAACCGGACTGTTATTTCGAACGGGCGAAACTGCAGGGAAAAAGAAAGTGACTGCCGCGTAGTCAAACGATTCCTTGAACGTCGAAGCTCGGCCATTATCCATACGATACCGATCTGGCCATCGGGGCAGCGTAAACTGCGACAGGACGCGAAATGGTTGAGCGCGATCGAATAAGTGGCGGCCATTTTTTGTAGCCGTTGCTCTGATCGTCTCGCTCGAGACACGCAATCTCGAATTACTAATGTAAAATTCAATATCTGTGTGTTCGTGATTCGCCTATTTTTTCCTGATACCTTTGCCCGAACAGAGGCTCGTTAATTTGCAAAAATATTGGATGCAATAAACGCTCGGGTTCTTAGCGAAATAGTTTCTGAACTTACCGCTGGTGGAGCTGTACTCGCCGATGTACCGCCTCGTCAAATACCGCACGACTACGGCTGAAACGAAAATAAAAAAGAATTAGACGCGTAAAATATTTGACGACAGTCACAAATACCCGGATAAAAATACATCTGTTTATAAGTTTTTGCTATCGTTACTTTTCTTGGTTTTTAAGAGAAACGTGTTGCAATTTTAAATTGCTTTTAACACCTCCGGGTGTACTGTTTCCGACACGTCTTCGCGTTGGTACCAGGTCGGTATGAAAGTACTGCTCGTTTGTTTCTTAATTTTAGCAGAAACTGGTTTACGTAAGTGAAAAGCAATTCATCATCCATATAATTTCTCTGTTCAAACATAATCCCCCACCAGCTGTACGCGAGCTTTTCAATCGCGCGTGCAGAGAAATCTGGTCGCTGATTTTCAGCCAAAAAACGACGATCGCCGTTGCCGGGCCGTACAGCAACGGATCGACCTGATGTTTATATTAAGCGTACGATTTTTGTATTTAAATGCAGCGCGTAGGTAGACGGCATGACGAGAAAGAAGATGATCGAGCACGAACGAAATTATTCGGAAACGTTAAAAAACTCTTTTACCGTGCTTATGTATTATACAACACGACGATCTGAAATTACTCGTAAATCGTACGTGCTGTGGGAATATATTTCAAATAAAAATTGGGTGGTACTGAGTGGCAATAATTAATTTCAGAAAATGAATATAACTCGTTCTGGAATTTGGGCAAAATAAATAGCTTGCCAGGAATTCCAAGTGAATAAGAATCGAACACCTGTCGACTATTTGCACTAACTGATGTACCCGCGCACGTAACGACAGATCGCGGATAATTACCGCGCTTTTCCTATCACGAGCAGGCCACTTGACGTCGATAAATTTGACAGGTGTTTCTCAGCTGTTAGAAAGTAACCCGGATCGCTTATTCGTTATTCAAACGCGTCTTCGCGTTGCTTTAATTTTACCAGACCATCCGCATTAATGATCGATCGACGGACAAAGAAACGTGCAACTTTCCACTCGTATTAACACTTATTGCTCGCATCGATCGACGCTTGTTTCACCTGACTACGCGATATAAAGAATCGTCGTAAAATTTTTTAAATATATTTGTAAAAGAAATACGATAAAAGGTATGTGAATTTATCGTATTCCTTTTAAAAACCCATTTTAAATTGGATATGTAGGAAAGAGAAAGAACAGCCACGTGTGAGACAAAATCGAATTGATTATGATTGTCGGAAGAGTCACTATCTTACATAAATCTTCGTGGAATAGTAGCTTTTAATGCCGTTTCCTGTGTTTACAAGTAAATAATGTAAATAATTGTGATAAATAACGAATCAAATTTTAAACCTGTGTTTACAGTGAAACTCAGTCTGGTTATTATTTCCTCAAGGTAAATTAAAAAGCAAAAGGATAAACCTATTATATATTTTTGTAATTGCCTAAAAGTGAAACAAAGAAACGCGTTTTTATGAGTGGATCACCACAACGAATGGGTGGTGGAAGTGTTTACTGCCGCGAAATTGACGCTGCAGGTGTGAATAGATTTTCAGATGAATTTTTCCAGGAACTCGGTGAAAAAAACCTGCTATTTAGCAGGCAACGCCCAGGAGAAGCTCGGTATCGTCGAATCTTCCCTCCTAGAGGGGGGGATCGGTTTATAGGTTATTTTTCGAGGCGCTAGGTCGTTGAAGCGTGTAATTACGGGCCGATAGGTACGGCGCGATCTCGCTTCACGCAAAATTGCAGGGTTGAAACAGAACGAAACGAGCCAGGCGCTTCGTGAAACCGCCTAGCGTGCTTCTCGCGTCTGTGAGCTGTCGACAGGAGGTGTGGTGTACCGGTAAGGGAATACTTTTATCGTGGCTAATGACGCAAGGCTGTTCCATTCCCGATTCCGCGTGTCCATTATACCTTACGCCCACTCGCGCGGCGAATCGACGAAAATTCAATTAACGGACCAACGCCACCCTGGAGAGTCTAAAAATAAGTTTGGCAGTTTTTTTTGTTCGTTTGGGGTCTTCAAAAAACGTAAAAGGAGCTTTCGACTGCGATTTACCGAATCTTTCAAAATGGCGGAGTTACTCCGAGACGAGAACGTCGATATTTTTCGCTCCATTAAAAAGTTATTAACGAATTAAATTAAAAAATTTCAAATAGCTCTGGAAAAATTATTTTTGGTTGCAGGGATCAATTATAAGCATTTTTGGTGAATAGACATATCCCTGAAATCCTACCCACTTTCGAGAAAAAAATTCGGGTAGATGCTGAAATTTTTCGGCGAAAAAAAATTTTTCAGATCGTTCTACAAAAATTATTTTCGGTTGCAAGAGTCGATTACAATCATTTTTGGTGAATAGACCTACCCCCGAAATCCTACCCACTTTGTAGAAAAAAAATTCAGTACGGGCGGAACTTTAAACGTTAATAACTTTTTAACGAAGCCTCTATCAACAAATTGGTATTCTTGATTTTCGTCTTATTTTGGCCTCTAGAATCTCTCATTAAAATTTTTCCCAGGGGTGGCCGAACATCCTGTATATTATAGAAAATAAATTTAAATGGAACTCTTGCATTTTAACGAAGCTGTAAAAATAAGTTCCATGACAAATTGTGGGTTAGTTTCCAGTTGTCCAATAATAAAGTCTCGATTTCGTGGACAATTCAAGAGGTTTGGTCTGGCAGTCAATGTGTTCGTACACTCGACCCAGTCCTAATTAATTCCTCTCCGGTGGAAGGAAACGGAGCCCGCGAATTATTTACAACCCACGCCACCGCGGTTCTTGTAAAACGCTCGCGCGTTTAATTTTACGCAAACACGTTGATTTATGGAACGTCGACGGGACCGATGTTGCACGCGGGAATACGAATTTTAAAAATGATTTAATTCCGCGGCGAACTTTTCAATTGCCTCGTGACATCGTTTCGATTTTCTATAGACCATAGACGATTATTTGTCGCGCGGTTCAGCGTGCGTTTCGATTAATACGCCCGTAGGTTGTCGGTGGCACGCGAAGACACCAGAAACCTGAGCGATCGTGTCGCGGACAGGTTCGAACAACGCCAGAAAATGTCTCGCGTTTGAAACGTCGGGATATCGGCGCGAACGGTGACGCAACGCAATTTCTCGCGAAGATACGATCTCGTCGAGAGACGTGTATGCACGTAGCTGCAAAACGCCTCTCGATCATCGTCCGCCGACCGTTTAGGAGTCCCATCAATTTCGGGTAACCAGTTCACTTCGAGCGAACCGAACCAGTCGCCACGGTCCGCGGATCGAGTTCTACGTGGGTCCAAACCCAGTCGAGAGCTCCTCGTGAGGTCGTCCGCTAGAGTCGCCAACCGCTGCGACGACAGATTTATAAACGGCGTATATACGAGAACTCGACGAGTACGGGGCCGGGCACGGATCTATGTACTCGATAAGTCTTCAAGGGTCGAACGAGAGGATACGTAAGTCGGCGACATGTTAAGTCCTCTCGCGACGTTCTCGCGAAGTAACGAAGAAATTTATGAAGCGAGCGTCCTCTAAACGCAAGTGCACCGACGCGCGCTCGTACATTCATAACGTCGCGAACGAGTATACGGGCATTCCTTTTAACGACATTTCCTGTACACAGCCGGTCATTAATTATCGTTATTACGTATTTGATGCCATTTTTCCCCCTCCCCCTCGACCCCTCCCCTCGACGCAAAAAGGTAGGTTTCACCGCGCGACAGCCAATACCGACCGGCTGAGATAACTTCCCCCTCCTCTGGCGAAGTAACTTTCTTTCCTTCTAAAAATAGCCGCTTTCCTCGCAAAATGTACCTCCACGTTATTAGCCACCTCTCGTTTAACGGCAGTTGTTACGTTAATTACGGATAACCGTGCATAATGCGACTTGTGTTATTAATAGTTGCTCGACACGGCGGTACCGACGCGCGGAGCAGCGATTCTCAAAGCCCAACGTTGGGATAGCAAAAGACATTGTTAGAGATATCAGAATACAAATTAATGGTAACCAACTGTAGCAGAACTGAACGGGCGAGCATTGATCGATAGAAAATGCATACTAGATCGCCACGCCATCCAGCGGATACATTCCCAACGAGAGAAAATACAAAAGAAATGTAGAATTAAAGCGTTTGAATATTTCGAGCAGCAAAATGGCGGAAGATGCGAGTCGAACGGAAGCGGAAGCCCAAAGGTCGCTTTTGCCCCATGAAATTCAACGTGTAAATGTAGGACGACACGGCCTAGCTTCGGGGGTCCCCCGTACAGCGCTGACATTTGAAGCGTTCGCAATTTGTACCTTTTGTGTCGAACGAAAATACGTGTAAACTCTCTAACCAGCATCGGACGAAAGTTCAGACCCGAGGGAAATTCGAGACACGTATCAGATACGTAGAAGTTCACAGTACGACGAGAAATTTATGACGCTGGGATCCCGGGATCCATACACGAGAGGCTGGCTTGGCATTGTTGCGGCCGTGTCGTGCGACGCGGCGAAGAAACTCCGCTTGTGAATGCCTTCGTCTAGTTCATAAGTCTGAATTGAACGCGTCAACGGGCTTATCGAGTAAATCTCGGAAACGCCGCGAATACGGTGCCCCGGCGCACGATCGTAAATACAGGCGTTACTGCGCGCACGACGATACACGATAATGCATATCATTAAACAAATTCATAAAACGACAGATAATCAGAGCTACGGGTCGCTTAATCGCGTCGTGGCTGTCGCCTTGTACGCGGGCTTGTCGAGCGTGTCGCGACGACCACAATGCGCCAAATCTTTTCTCCCGATCAACGACTCAAATACTACTTAACCTCTTAGGCACGGCTGAATTTTGCACGGGACAATACTGTTCTCTACGCGGGCACATTGGAACGATACTGACACTGGCGTATCAAAACAAACACTGTACACTCTGTATATTGTTAACACTGTTATAAAAAGTTGCGAAGGCAAAAATAGCGTGAAACAAAATATGAAAACGATCACTTAATTCGAACAGTGAACGAATGAGCCACTAGAGCGAGCTACTAGATTGAGCCACTATAGGTGGCGCGTCGTTCAAGAAAATGTCGTGCCCAAGAGGTTAAAGGGAGGAGGTTACTTTTTACGACAGTAACTCCGTTAAACCTCGATCGGTACAAATCGAGTTCTGGCGTTTCCTTGTCCATCGTACGTACAAAAATGATTTCTCGCGTTCTTCACATTCCCCGATCCTCGTAACCGTAACAGTGACGATTCGTAAAACGAACCACGTAAATATTTCTAATCCCCGTAACTGGGGGAATCTACCCTGGAGCCAGTGAAGCGTGAAAGACGACATTCGAAACACGATACGAGCCCGAATGCCGGCGACGATTTGTATAAAGGACAATGCTTTTTATCTCGTTCCACTCGTCGTCCTTTTCTACTTTTCGACTACGACTACGACCGTCGGCAGGAGATAAAGGCGAATTTCTTTGAAACGACTTTGCCACTTGGTGGAAAATTTTTATTTTCTCGACAGTTTAAATTTTATGTGAAACTAATGTTACACGAAACGCGATAATATCGTGAATAAATCAGTGAAATAGAGGGTTCGGTCATACATGTATGATCTGAGAAACGAGACTCCGAGAAGCCCCAAAGAAAGCAGCCCCAGCGGGACAAGAGCAGAAGACGCGGCTCGTTGCCTCTACCGCGCCGTGAATCTGTCTTTTTTATCTTGCTCCTTCTTATCCGCGGTGATCGTGCCCGTAATTACTATTTTCTTACGTGCACCGAGCTTTATCCGCCGTGAATCTATCTATAGACCACTGTACGCCGTGCAGACAAGCATCGCGCGTCAGCGAATGGCACTGCGCTGGGTGCAGCGCGGCTGCTGCAACTGCAGCCGTATTTCGTTCCCGTGCACCCGCATCTTCCGCGCTACACACGATTCACCGACGAGCGACTTAATCGCTTTTCAACCTCCGCGCCAACCATCTTTCGTGTGATACACAACCGCTGTATGCGATCGGGAGTTCATTATCGACGCGTTTTAATTGGCCTAATATGGCTGGAAATATGCTCTTTCAGTCCCACGTTCCTATAGGTGCTCGCGACCTACCTGCATTTTACTTGCATGGTTCCCAGCGAATGAAAATATAAACTAACTAAATACAAAATTACCAGTACAGAAATATTTATATGCTATTCAAATTATTATTATTCGAATATTCCAATGCAGAAAAATTAGTGTAATCCCAATAGTAGACCTAATCGAATGGAAGACGATGGATAGTTCTCTTGTTCCAAAGGGAACCGATGGGGTGGCGGTTAAATTTTTCTTCCTGATCGCGTTCAATAATCGAAATCTGTATAGAGTACGTTGTAATTTCACGGTGACGGATTGGTTCTCCTACAGCTTCTTGCAAACTAGTTTTCTCGGTCCAATGTTCATGGTTAATTGTGTGGAAAACATTTTGTGCAATCTTACGTTGATCGATGTTGAGTTAAGGTAGATGAAGGTTTAAGTGGTTTCAATTATAAGACATGATCAATTCTATCACTAACAAAGGGATCAATATTGCTTGAACAATTTTTTGCTTTAATTATAGAAATATATAATAAAGAAACCTATTCCCAAATGCAACAAAAGAATATCAAATATTATATTGTATCTACCTCATATAACTATACATCTTGACTTTTTTAACATTTTACCTTTGCAACCTTATTTTGATTATCATGTACCACTACTTTGTACACTAATGGGGATTGTTGGATAAATAATAATTTCCAACGAAATACCAAAGGAAAAATAATGAAGTGACATATGTTTCAGCGAGAAATGTAACAATTATTTTCCGTGGAGAGCTCATTAATGCGACTCAGCGTGGAATTCAGACTTCTTTCCCCGCCGTGGTACAAAGCCCCATACAATATGGCCGCTCGTTTTATTCGGTCGCTCCATCATCCTGTTTGATTATTCATATTTGTAACTTCAGGGTTCGACCCAGTCATATGAATCAAGATGCACGAACGAGGCTTCAGGCTGTGAATTCAGCTACGATAATAAATCGTCGCGAATTATTGCTGATTCACTCTTTATATGCTCATTTGTGCGCGCGTTTCCTGAAATAGACACGCGTGTGCGTGAAGCCGAATTTGTTTCTTTCTTCGAGAGCAAAAATTCGCGCTGACTCGGCCGGTTCGTTGTAAAATATTGAAACAACTGGCGAAATATTTACGCGTAACTCGCGACGCACGCGTCTCCTGCGAAATTAGAAATCGAAACCGAGCTGGAAAATTCGAGTTCGTTTTATTACTCGAATTCATATTTCAAGCTTTTTTTTTAAATATCTATAATACCAAATAAACTATTAAAATACGACGGAGAAGTCGAATCGAACGAAATAACAATCACGATATGCAGAACACAGTACTGTATTTACTTTTTTTTTTGCCCCTGTCTGGTTGTACTTTTTACCGAGCTGGTAATAAAGCGAGTCGTTCAGCCCAAATGAATTTATGAATACTTCGCGCGACATGGAAACGCGCACCAGCTTCCAATTGCCACTTCAATAGGCGTTAACGCAGATAAATGGCCCTAACCGTAATCATCGACGTTCTCGTGGCTTCCAGGAGATTTCCTATTAATGCATTCTGCAAAACGACGTCGCTCTTCATGCATTACCGCGAAACTCGACGCCTCTACGACGCGAGCATGACCGAAAATTTATCGTCCCTATAAATACCTGAAATCGACCGTGAACTTGCGAAAATCCACCTAAAAATATAATACCAGACTATTTCGCGAGTTTTACCATACCTTTGTTCAAACATTGCGTTCGTACTTAATCGATAAATGTTAATCGACTTACGCAAAGTCGCTTCGTCGGCTGAGAGAAAATATAAAAAATCATTTATGGTTGTCCCGGTGGTTTAATCCGATGGGACTGTTTATGCATAGTTAAATAAGCAGATTTATGAAATTGCTTCGTACGATATAATAAAATTATATGATGGATATTCGCTACTTTGTAGGACAATCTTGATACGAATACTAAATGAAAGTAACTTCGAGTTTTAATATTACGATATGATAATGCGTGAAACTGTGTGTGAAAGATGTTAAAGATAAGTTAATATTGCAGAATAAGGCATCGAGAAAGTAAAAATTTGAAATTAATACATAGTAGGAAGAGTAAAGAGAAACGAAGAAATATTCCAGAGGAACTTTAACATTCTTTGTCTTAACATTCGAACTTGAAAATGGCCTCAATTTTTAAAACCTGCTCACCATTTTTCTCTTTATGAATTCTCGTTTTTGAGGTCAAACGTTATTGTAAAGAGAATAAAGGTTCTTACTGCCAGTCAACATTGTTTTTTGTTTTATTTACATTCATCACATACAACCTGCACAATCTAAGAAATAAGTTTCTCTTAAATGTCTCTCTACTTTTTACTCCTTTTCTTTCTATTACTTTCCCTCGGGTCCTTTCTTTACAAAACCCATTTCGCACTTTCACATACAATTTCACACGTTATCATATTACAATATTTATTTGCAGAAAATTGTCTGTGCATTTCTGAAGATGGTCGTCAGAAACAGAACGAAACGTCGATAATAGTATATCGTCTGCTTTATACCAGAACCATGAATGTGAAAACGTTCACTTTTTACAGCAAACCTAACTTTTATCGAATATCTTTTTTGTTCCTAGGTGTATGCCAAAACCATAAATGTGTACGTTAGACAACAATGGTGACTCTACTCTAAGCTTGATTCACCGATGTGATTTATTATCCAATTTAGCAATGCCAGAACTTCGAATTCCAGAATTTATCGAATTGCGCATTCATGGTTCTGATATAAGAAGGATATTACTTCTCTTTCATATTAGTTTCTTTGTACATACGTAATAAGACTGTCATTTCATATTATTGTATATTAAGTAACCAAAAACAAACAAAAAAAACGAAAGATCAGTAGTTCTGGAATTTCCACAGTTGTGGTTAGGTTTGGTATTCGTACGCGTAATCGGATATTTGTAAACGGTGGCTTTTATCAACCATAATATTGTTTGTTTGTTCAACGCAATGTGTTTACCGTGAAAGCAAAGAACGAACTTGATTTTTGAACAACATGTTGCAAATGACACAATAAAGTGTTTATATTTCTTATTTGTGCAGTTACGATATAGGAAAGATTCTGAACGCAATGGAGAGCAAAAATATATCTCGAGGACGATACCAATGGCAAATAAGAAGATTTTTCTAACATTCGGATAGATAAAAGAGACGAGTCTTGATTGGTCGGAGAGCTAGGGATTTTCTCCCTTCGCGATACGAAGCAAGTAGTACTTCGTTCCGCCGTTCAGGCGGCGCACGTGGTTCATTCTCGAAGATGGCGGCTTCCGTATCGTTCTAGAGTTTTCACAAAAAATATTCTGAGAGGATAAAACCACCCCTTATCCTTAGTACGTTACATAGAAAATAACAAAACCTATTAAACCAGACGCTACTATATCTCAACCTCGTTTAAAAAAATCGTATCTTACGTTAGCGTCATCAAAAGTAGCGACTTTAAATGGAACCTCTGTATAATCCCTATTCTGGAGGTTTGTTAAGGACATCCACCTTTCTAGAGGTTCTCGATGATAACCAAGCACTGGTTCTTCCGCAACTAACAAACTCTAAATAAACGTCCGATCGCAAGCAGCCGCCCTCAGTCCTCGACTATCGTAACAAACGTGACAAGCTCGTGGCTCGGTCTTCCTAGGGTTAAGACTACGGGCTATTAGTCTTTCCTGCGATAAATTTTATCACGCGCTCGATCCGATCGGACCAAGGACCAAGGAACAAAGTGAACCGAGTAATTCTAATTAGGAAGTGGGTAGCCGGTCGGTAGCCAAGCAAGGAGCGGAAAAATCAATCGCCATGCGACCACGGGATTCCGTTGAACGATTTGTTGGGCCCGAGAGCTGAAAGCGTGGAAGCACAGATTCGCCGGAAGCCGATAAGGGGAGGAAAGCACGTCGGTGCGTAAACTCGGCATGCAGCAGGTCCCGAACGAGGGGAGCGTGTGCTCGGTAACAGAACGGATGTATCGGATGTCCAGATCTCTCAACCTGCTGCCGTGCGAGGATTTTTCGTAGCTCGACGACCCGCTGACCACTCTCATAGTGATATCCGATAACGTCCACGGAGGTCCTTATTATACCCAGCGGGACGCAGCCTCTCTCACGACTTTTACGGATTCTCTCGCCGAGAATATCCGCTTTCTGATCAAACGGTCGTCCCGTGAACGATACGGACCCGGGTAGACCGTGTGAGAACGCATTTTCGGGACCGCGAACCGGAAAACATTTACTTTTTCGACGATACACGAACGTTGATCGATGGACTAACAAGGGAAGAACCTCCGATTTGTCCCGACTTCGATTCTAGCGAGTCTTTGCAACGTTATGTTTCTAATGATATGTGGAAAATATTAGGTGTAGATATTCAATAATTTTGAAGATATAAACAATTAAAGTTATGAACCATACCTCTAGTAGCATTGGAGAGGAGAGGAGAGTACATAATAAACTTTTATAATAAAATAAAGTATATACTACTTGAACGGGAATCGATCCCAGAACCTTGGATTTACCATTCAAACACGCTCCTCACTTCGCCAACGCTATTTCGATATCTAGAGTCTACTATACTCATGGTATATATTTTCGGTAAGGAATTTTTTTCTCGAAAATGCGTAGGATTTTAAGGGTATGTGTAATGACCAAAAATGATTGTAATTGACCTCCGCAACCAAAAATATTTTTTTTAGATTGATTTGAAATTTTTCATTTTCGTCGAAAAATTTATCCACCTACTCGAATTTTTTTCTCGAAAATGCGTAGGATTTTGGGGGTATGTCTGTTCACCAAAAATGATTATAACTGACGCCTGCAACTGAAAATAATTTTTCCAGAACGATTTGAAATTTTTCAATTTCGCTGAGAATTTTGTCCACCTACTCGAATTTTTTTCTCGAAAATGCGTAGGATTTCGGGGGTATGTCTGTTCACCAAAAATGATTGTAATTGACCCGCGCAACCAAAAATATTTTTTTTAGATCGATTTGAAATTTTTCAATTTCGCCGAAAAATTTGTTCACCTACACGAATTTTTTTCTCGAAAATGCGTAGGATTTCGGGGGTATGTGTAATGACCAAAAATGATTGTAATTGACCCCCGAAACCAAAAATATTTTTTTTAGATCGATTTGAAATTTTTCAATTTCGCCGAAAAATTTGTTCACCTACACGAATTTTTTTCTCGAAAATGCGTAGGATTTCGGGGGTATGTGTAATGACCAAAAATGATTGTAATTGACCCCCGCAACTGAAAATAATTTTCCCAGAACGATTTGAAATTTTTTAATTTCGCCGAAAAATTTGTCCACCTACTCGAATTTTTTTCTCGAAAATGCGTAGGATTTCGGGGGTATGTCTGTTCACCAAAAATGATTGTAATTGACCCTCGCAACCAAAAATATTTTTTTTAGATCGATTTGAAATTTTTCATTTTCGCCGAAAAATTTGTCCACCTACTCGAATTTTTTTCTCGAAAATGCGTAGGATTTTGGGTGTATGTCTGTTCACCAAAAATGATTGTAATTCACCCCTGCCACTGAAAATAATTTTTCCACGATGATTTGAAATTTTTTAATAACTTTTTAACGATGCCTCAATCAAGAAATTTATATTCTTAATTTTCGTCTTATTTTGACCTCTTCCATTAAAATTTTTGCCAGAAGTGGCTGAACACCCTCCATACTATCACTTTGCAAAGACTCGTAAGGTCTCCAATAATGCCATTAACTAATGGGGATATAAACGAATTCTAATCTGTATTTGATAACCTCGGGTGTTTGGTCTAAACGCGCAAACTTTCAGATTTCTGTGCAGCTTCGTTACGTAACAGAGTCATTTATCATGAGTTCGACTTCTGAATTGCGTACCAAGCGCGATGAAATTTTTAACGCTAAAAGGTTACACCGTATGCACAACTTCAATTTGGCGATATCAGACTTCTGGTTATTCCTAAAGTTGACTGTGTTTGTAAATATTACCGATGGCATAATTTACTGCCAATCAGTCTCGCCATCTTACATAATTCTCTGTCGATCAAGTTAATGCTATGGCACGATACAACTGCATATTACAAAGATCAATTCTGAACTATCCAGACAGACGCGTGATGGATAGAACTAAAATTACATATTACTAATCGCTTAATCCATTAACCCTAATTCTACCGGGATATGACTTTGGGTCGCGTACCAAATTCGAGTAACTGTAGGGTCTCTAAGTAAATTTATATTTCAACGATATTTTTATGCGTTTTATAACTTGGTAGTAAATGTGTTTTGTAACGTTTTTCATATCGTACTTCGTTGCAAAAAAAAAGCTGATTCAAAATAATCAATTCTTTAAATTGTATTCAAATGTTAATTGTAAAAATCAAACTTTTCTTCGTGGAAACTGATAATAGGTGTCTGTAATAAATTTTAATTACGCAGAATGAATGGTGACCTTATTGAAAAAAAATTACGTGTGCATACAACAGGGGAATTACACTTCATTCGCGGGTATCAGTTCCGCGGCTTATTAATAGGATTAATTCGAGGTCAGTGAACTATCTTATTGCCTTCATTTGCTCGCTTTGTACGCGTCGTACGACTGTCGGGCTAACTAATGCACTGTATTATACGAAAGACTATACGTATTCATCTTAACGGCACTTTCATTCAATCCGTCGTTGCGGTATTAGATAGACGTGCAGAAATTACACGCTTTACATGACACAATATTAGTACTGTCCGCTATAATTAATATCTCCCCGATACGTTTATATTCGTACCGTGGGACGTACTTTTCCATAACGCAACGACGCTGGTATCAAGTGTATTTTCATACGAACAAATCACACGGAGACATCGTTCCATTACAAATTCGGTTGCACAATATGTTAAGTGATATCTGGGGAACTTAAAATTAATTAGAGACAATTTTCAAACAAGTTCCTTGGTTCATTTCAGAAATAAAATTATACAAGTTTACGTCATTGTTATTTCGTGTTGTAAAACAACGAAATGTAAATGCATTCCATCCTCGAAGAAAGTTAATAATATTTTGTATATTGGACTGTATACAAGTTTTGCTCAAAAGTGAATCAGATTAAGGGAAAATATTTTTTCTGAACACAACGAACATTCTTGGCATTAAAATATAGCAAAACAGAGAAATAAAGAAGATAAAATAAAATACAGAAGGATATAGACTTTGGATAAGCTTATTTTTAGAGAAAGTCTTATTTTTCATCCGCGAATAAGTTACTACACGCGAAATGAGTCAGCTGTTTCAACGTGTAAATAATATCAAATATGCACTTGATTATATACATTCGTATTTCAATCGTCCAGTTTTAAGAACACAATCGCGTTTGATACGATGTAATATTCAAGTCAATTTCATTATTTAGGGATACTGATTAGTACGTATGGAAGACGATTTATGTAAACCGCCCTTTACCGATAACAGCGCCATTAACGACGCTAGAGCCGCCATAAAATAAAAAGTAAAATATTTCTAGGTTACCTGATTTTCCGACTCTGGGGCCGCCGAGGACGACCACCCTGATCCTATTGACGTTTGTCATCAGACGTGGATGTTAGGTGTCATCCGAACGGCGCTTGCACATTATATATTCTCCAATTGACACTGTTCGCGCCGTTTTTCACTGAACGCGCAATCCGTTTCGTTCCAACGGCAATAAAGTCCATTTACATCGCACAAGGGCAACCGTCACAAACGTTTGCAGATAACGACACGCGCGCGCTGCACGACGATTCTCGATAAACACAGTTTTACGAAAACGTCACGTTTACGCGAAAAAAGAAAACTGTTGCCAAACACGACGAAAGGTTGTTTCGAATAAGAAACTGGATTTAAACGATCGTATTTGTCCCTTGGTAATTCTCGTCCTCGTACCGAGCGTCTGTTTATTCATTCACATCGTAGAGCAACCGGTAGCACTCGTAACGTTGGTCACTTGTTCCGCTTCCACTAATCACGCTCGAGCCATAGGGGCAACTTCACGGAGTACGTGAAACCACGTTGTTCATTCCGCGCACGCTTCCCAATGGCGCGATAAAGCGTGTTGAGTAAGAGCCACCTTTTTAGACGCGACGACACGTCGATCTTTCGAAACGTCGCTCGGATGTGATTCACTGCTCGACCGCTGCAGTCCTCTCGCGAAGAAATCGGGGACCGAGCGTCACGAATTGTCACAGCCAATTTAAACGATTCCGCAACAACGAAACACGGTGGTGAATTGTCGAGCAAACGACTGCTAATTCCGATCGAACCGACCGCGAAGACACACGACTTTCAAACTACGGTTCACTTCACGCGTTCCCGAATCCCGCGAACGTTGCACATTTTCCGTCCCCCGGATTTACGTTTTTTATGGACCGAAAACGCGCTCGGCGCGAAACCGGGTCGAAAGTTGCTCGCCTAACGGAGACACACTGGCGGGCGAGATCGGTCGTTGGTCGCGTCGTTGAAAATGCCACTTCCTGTCCACTCGATTTCTCGCTCCTCTCCGATTTCTCTTTTTTGTTCCTTTCGAAAACGTCACTTTCCACCGTTGCCGGGGTTCGACTGCATCCTCTGGACCGCGGTGGTAACGTCGGCGGACGGTGGCGTTCCGGTCGCGTCGCGGGAAGACATGCGGACCAGCGCGCCGACACGCTGCGAATAATAACACAAGAAACGATTCAAGAAATGCTGTCTTGCTAGTTCCATTTATAACGGGTCGACGGCCTCCCTCTCCTCATCATCTTTTCTCGCTTGGCGCCGCCAACGTCGAGTCGCTCGTTCGGATTACGAAAAAGAGGAGAAAAGGTTCGACGAGCGAGCAGGCTAGCGCGCGCGCGCGTGTGCACGCACCAACGACAGAACCACTCGTTGCCTCGGACGGGCAGACGAATACTGGAAGCGAACGGCGCGCGGAGAACTAGACCCGAGCACCGCCCACGTGCTCTCGCGATTCCTGCGTCGCGCCGATTCGATTTTTCCGTTCCACGGTTTTTCGCGCCGAACGAAACCGTCGACAAATCGCTACTTCGCGCGCGAACAACTCTGCAAGTTTCTCTCGACAATTGAGACACTAGGGAAGGTGGATATTAAGGTTGGTACACACGAAACGCAACATTTCTTTCCGAAAACTTTATTAACCACTTTCGCTCCAATGCGCACGCAGCTTATTGTTAGGGAGTGTTCACGCTGCACGGAAGAACGACGCACGCAGGAATTTTCGTAAATCAACGATCCAAATTATTGTGACGATTTCAGTTGTTAAAAATCGTTCACGGCAGGTAATGTATAATCGATCCAAACATACGTTAATTTAGTATGGTAACAGGATAAGGATTACGATAAAATATGAATTACTAATTTGTAGGTACTGGTTCGTTATACATGCTTGAAATCGTAAGGTAACTATTATAGGTTACTGCATGGAAGAGACAACAACTTTATCGTGAATTGAAAAATTATTTAAATATATACGTCTGCAATTTAGATACCGTTCATAAACATAATTTAAATTAGCTTTCAGACCACGAATTGGCTCGAAAAAATTAACTTAATTAAGTAAATATGAAAATGTCAGAAGAATATTAAAAATAAACAAGTATCAGGGTCGCGTTGCTCTCTAAAAACCTCATTAGTGCTAAACACAGGTAAGGGAGGTTCAAATTTGAAAAATATATAAAGAGCAATAGATAATGGATATTGCATAATTAACAGAAAGATATACAAGTACCCCTACAGTCACCTTTAAATGTAATTGAACAAGTTTAGCACGAATTGAAAATGAAATTACGGAAACAGGAAATATAGAAAAGTTAATTAGATAGATCAATACTACGACGATCGTAGCAAGTTATGAATAGTAACGACTATCCCACGAAATATTGAAAGTAACTTCCTACATAGTCTTACTGTTTTATTGTATAATATACTGCATAATAGTCTTGTACTATTTTGAGCGTGATGTCGGTTTCATTTATGCTGAACTCGTAATCTTTTTGCAATAAAGGATAATATAGACTTTCTGATTCTATGTACATATAATACTAAAGTCTAAAGCCAAAGATTAGAAATTTATTTTAACTGTAAATACCTGTACATCACATTAAATGTAATTTATAAATGTATTCTAATATAAAAAAAAACACCAATGGAAAACGTACTCGTACAAAATCGCAATTATTTAAAAAGCAAATAAATGACGAATTTCATTTGCATCAAGTTGATGTGTTTTACTTTATTTCGACCTTGTAATTGTCTCATATATGAATTCTTTTTCCTTTTACTTCTTTTGATTTAAGTCGCAAGATTAGATAACGTACATTAACACCAACCAGTGTGTATCTTTTTTTTAAAATAGAGAAGCGTTGTTTAATACGTGACCTTATCAACGTATGACTGAAATCGAATGTTTGCAAGTACGTCGTACAAAATTGCCAATCGACGACGCTCGTTTATCGACAAACTGCGATGACGAATGTAATTAAACCCAGCATTTTCTTGATGAATAATAAACGCGCCAGTCGACATCGTTTACACGTTGAATACTTTATCGCGGTTTATCGTACTCGCCGGGTGACAGATGCATACATTGTGGTACGATTGCAGACGCGCCAAGCGAGGAGAGATTAACCTCAAAATGTACACGCGAGGAAACGTCGTCTGTAGAACATTTTGTATGATAATTCAGGTGTTACGAGGAGTCATCAAATCTCCTATCAGCGCGACCTCCAGAAGGTCGACCGTGATGTGCAAACATTAAACAGCGGACAGATGTGGCCCGTGTTTACACAAGGTAGTCGAACTTCTTTCCACAATACTGGCATGTGATACTATTTGACGCAATGTACGAAAACACGCTTGAATAAATACCTGATATCCACTAGCGATAATAAATTCACTCGGCGTAGAATTCCACGATTGTACGTCCCCCGTTACGCAAATCACGCTTCTGCGTTTCTTTATTTTGTGTTATTCCGTATCGTGATGATAGAAACGGGACGAAATTCACCGATGACAATACGCGAACGAACGCGATCCACGGAAACAACTCAGCACCGATCTCACCGAGCGCTCGCCGGCGAATGCTCGAGCTTGAGCGCCTCGCGCTGTCTAATATGCACTCTCCAGACTGCCCACTGCACGTCTCGACCACGGCATGGCGTACTGCTCCACGCTACAAGGTGACTGGCGTGTTAACAGGTAAGCGGAGACCAATGCGCGGAGCGCTAGTATGCAAGCGCGTGTCCGCGAGTACAGGTAACTACGCGAACACTTTTCTCTTTATGACCACAATAACTTCTACCGCGTCCGAGGCACCGTGCCTCGAATTATCGCGTTATCGAATCGAACAAACTCTTCATCGGCAATAATTACTGATAACAATCGTCACCCTTACTATTCGTGAACTTTTCACCGATACACACTATAAAGAGTAGTGTGATGATACGATATTTTATGAATATATTATTTGCGTCTGAATTTGCATTCTACCTGCTAATAATCGTAAAACGATATTTGAGAAACACGAGTAACGATTAATGATAAATCTTTATAGTCACTGTCGATTGTTATTAAATTCTCTCGAATCAAATGTTTCGATAGGAAAAACGTACAATTGTACGAATGAGTATACTGAAAAGTTCCAAATACAATAGAGAGTTCATTGTCCATCTATTTAATCATTCGCACAAGGGTCTTGAACTAACAAAAGGTTAGGTATAATACCGGATGGCGTATTGTGAATGCTCGAATGAACTGTATACATACGCCGCTATACACTCGTCCTAGAACTTCCGTTGGAAACGCATCGTAAGGTAGGTTCTCTGCATTATCGATCGAGCTTGATGCACGTACCTTTGTAGATAAACCATACGAAATTCACAATTTGGTATGCGTGTTCCCATGGCAACCGAATTAAATAGGTTCTATCTGAAGGAAAGCATTTCCCACCAACGCGGTATTTTGTTTAGTACAATGGATGCGAACGATACAGAGCTTATTCGCGTTGCGAAACCTGAGAAAAAGTCGTTACTCGAAAGGTACGGCATACCGGTCGAGCATCTTTCGTATGAATACATTTCCGAATGCACAGACGGGAAAACGCTGGAGCATTTAGTAACTATACTGCGGTAAGTAGATATCAGAATCCGGCGGGGTTTTCAACTTTACGAAAACTATATTCAAATCGACTTCCGCCGATGTAATTAATTTTTAATCTTTTAGATTTTCATTAATGCGTTTTGATGTTTGTTACGTTCGCTGAATCTATTTTATAATGAAATACGCTGTCTTGAGTAGGTGACCCACTCATAATATTTGTTGTACCTATTAATTGCATGTATGTTGACAATACATAGGAGTACATGTATTTTTATACTTTCACGAATGATTTACCCTATGTTTTATTAATAGTTCCGGCGAAGAAGGTTATTACCCGGATTTAACGAGACACGCGGAAGAACGCTTGACTGTTATTAAACCAACGAGTACAGTTTTAAGAAAATTCGAGCCCGTTATCAGGCGAAACATGTTAGAACCAAGTGAGTGCAAGAAAATTGATACGGACATAAATACTTGGTCGTCTGAAATGCAGTCTCGTGAAAAAGATTTAGAAGAAGGAAAGGCAACATTATTGTCAGACGCGCTTCCTCAGCCGGAAATCAGGAAATTTATAGAGGAACCCATAAAAGTATATTTTTTATTACTGCATATTACTTAGTATATTGCTTAATTTATTTTTATTATACTCCACTTTTTTCTTAATATAATCAGAATAATAAAGCAACGAATTCGAGAAGTACTGACAAAACCAAACGAATCGCTTCGTGCGATTACTCCGCATGGGATAAGTACGACGTCGACACAGAATTAAATAAAATAGATATACGTGACGAGCAGAACCGTGCTGGCGCCAAAATATTTCAACGAAAACAAAAGGAAGTAATTGAGAAAAAGAAACTTGAAAAACAGACAATAATTGACAAATGTACGTCGTGAGTACTATTCTGCTCATTAAAATAGTAGATCACGTTTCTAGACAATTCAACTAAACGATATTAAAACGATGTTTTATTAGCATCATTGACCGGGACCGAATTAAACGTAATGGCGGAACAAGAAAGGGAAAAGGGAAACGAGTGTTTCAGGGCTGGAGATTACGAAGAAGCTCTCGAACATTATAATATTAGTATTAAGATAGATTCAAATATATCTGCGTACAACAATCGCGCGATGACACGTAAGAGGATTGGTCTCATTAATAATGTAAAATAATTCACATTAAAAGTTGCACATTCGCTGAAAGTAACGTATACGTGTGTTTTTAGTTATGAAACTTCAGCGTTATGAAAAAGCCCTTGACGATTGCAATTTTGTACTTAGCGCGGAATGTACAAATGTCAAAGCTCTTCTGCGACGAGCTGTGACTTTAGAACACCTAGAAAACCCGTCTGAGGTATTTAAACAACGAGCAATGCGACCACGAAATATTTTACATTAAAATAACAACTTAATAAATATTTAGGCACTGCTAGATTACGAAACCGTTTTGAAATTGGAACCAACCAACCCAAATGCAATAGCCGGAGTAAAAAAGTTAAGAAAACCTTGCACATCTAAGAAAGTGAGGTAAACCATAAAAAAAAATTTAATCAAACAAACACAAATTAATTCCTGATTTATTCGAGTCTAATTCATTCTAATTTGATACTCGTAGAATGGCTATCGTAGAACAGGACGAAGATGCGAATGTAGAATCGAAGTCAAATGAAATCGTAAAAAATAAAAGTTTCTATCAGCAATTCGAATCAAAATTATCTATCGAGAATAATATTTGCTTTTGCGACCGAGCACCAGGGCCGTCGCAAAATTTGAGACCCAGGCCGCACTTTAAAGCCGATTACTGTCTCGATAACGATAACAAAGAAAATGAAACGATTAGAAACGATGTTTCAAAGAAATCCGAATTGTCTAAACCTTCTTGGTCTAATTCGGCGCAAGAAAGGAGTTCCTCCTTATTTACAAACCCAAAATCAATCTTCTCTTGCGCGATGCCTCCTAAGCGAGGCAATTCTGTTATCATCGAGGAATTACCTAGCGAACCTTGTAACAATGATGTGAAAATCAAATCAAGCGAGATGACTGCTAATAAAAATAATTCCAACACAAACACCTCGAATAAGAATAAAACGTACGACGACAAGAAATCGAAATTTAATGTTAAGAATGTAAAAAAAAGTCACGAACAAAATTCTAACTCATTTAATACAGTGTCGTCTCCAAGGAAAATACAAGTTGCTGATAAATACGAGATAAAAACTAGTAAATCGAAAAAATGTATTTCAAAGGTATGCTTTTAACGATATTCCAGAAAAGGAAATACAAAATCTTGATTAATGCAATTTTCAGGATTTTAATAATATCGAAAACCCCTACGAATTTATGCGCATATGGCGGTCAATGAAAAGTGATACTGATTTAGAAATACACGCCCAGTTGTTGCGGTCTTTGAACGTCGATAAATTAGGCACAAGTTAGTTTTTTAATAAAACATGAGAATTTCAGAAATCTCTTTTCTACACAAAATTTATTAGTTTTAGGCAACGAACTCGACGGAAACATGTTCAGTACGATTTTGCGTTGCTTAGAGCGACATTTTTGCACCCCTAGTGACACCGAGATGCTCAACAATTTTCTGAAGTCGTTCAGTCAAGTGAAACGTTTTTCCATTATGAATATGTTCATGAACACAGAAGATAAAACAGGTATTTAAGTATTCAAATAGTAAATTAAAATTTAAAGAAACGATATTTTTGTCATCGATATAACAATTCTTTTCATTTTACAGTTGTCAAAAATATATTAAATTTCTTAGAAGATCGTGGGTCGTCAGATGTGTCGTCACTGCGACAAATTTATTGCATCTAAGAATATCTGTGTTCTTAGATCTTTTCGAATTTAGTAGTGACATTTGAACAACGAGTACCAACTTTATGCGTTATAGTAATAATGTACGATATATTGCACTACAGTAATAACGTTATTTTTTTTATTTGATCATTGTAACGACGCAACAGTTCGATTCTTTTTACTTAACAATACCATTACTTTACTCCTTAAATGATAAGATTAGTGTATTAAACCAACTCACCAATTACTTTGGAACTTCTGTAGCGCCATTACTATCACGTAGATTAAACTTCTGTTTTCGTAAGTTGTTTATCAAATCGAAAAATAAATACATATAATGCACTTCCTCGACCATCGTTCAAAACTTTAGTGATAGACTTCTCTCCCAATCCCCTGCATTAATTTTCATGTAGCATTTTCGTGCGCTACACGGTGGTGGCAGCACATGAGTGCATCGAAGTGAGTGCGTACTCTGGCTTTGTTCGACATCCGGACTCCGTGACTTTAGCGCTTCGTCAGTTGCGTACTCTTCCGTTCAAGCAGCTTGTGACATTTTTTTCTGTTACTACAAGATGTTTACTTGGATGAGCCGTGCGAATTTCAACGAGGATCCCGATAATTACGCGTGCAAAACCGCCATGAAACTGCTAAGGAGACAACAGTAACTGGAAGGTACGTGATCCGGCGTGGTTACGGGCGGCCCGGGTATGTTTATAGCCTGCAAACTCTGACATAGCAATGGCGTACTGTCGCCGTAAAGGCCGTGCCAACAAAATTGTCCTCAGCTTTATTTAGCGTAAGTTAATTGTGCACGCGGGAATCCGCCGAAGAAACGACGCCTCGAATGTGGTGACATGGCTCATGGTGACAAGGACTATTTGTGTTTCTCGGTGTTGAAAAGTGGCGTTTTTCGGTGATTATAGTGCCTCGGTTTTCCCCACTGTGGAGTGACCGCCGATTGCCGAGCGGCACGCCATCCTGCTGTAGCTGACTGAGCTCTATACTGTAAAGAGATTAAAAGCTATGTGAGTTCGGACCGAGACACGAGTCAATGTTTTTATTATCAGCGAAATGCAGTTTTATGCGAAACCGTTTTTTTTTCTATGAAAAGTAACTTTACCGTGAAAATTTATAACACGGTTGTTGAAATAAGCATTGACACGTAAGAAGTGATCGATGTGTTTTGCACACCGTTTATACGCAATTTAACTGTCGTGATTTCATAAAAATTACGGAATATTCATTCCTGAAATAGTTTTATTTAACTTTTGGTAAATTGTTGATGATACACGCCGATTTACGTAATAATTGCAATTTTGTAAAAATTCAGGCGATTGTAGTCGTGATATATTGATACAATAAAATTAAGTATTTCATTAAGATCACATTTATAGTACTAACATTCAGAAAAAATAATTAAAGTTTGATTGATTGCTCGTTAAATGTTTCTGTCGACTAGAATGTTTCATTTGGTGACACTTTGCAATAGTTCAGAGGTGTACTTGTTATGTTCAAGGAGATATCGTTAATCTTTAGAGAAAATTAAACATCTGATTGGAAAATCAACTACTTTCCACTTGTTCCATGATTTTTGATATCTAGAAAACCTTATGAATAAAAATCTATGTGTTTTATATTTGAAAACATGGAAGCAGACACTGTAAGAGTCAAGAGATATAGCCAAGGTCAAAATCAATCTATATTTTATATTCTTATATGACATATGTTTATGAGTTTCTGTTGTGTTATTGAATTATCATGTTATATAAATATTTTATATTATGTGTAACATATGTAATAATATTATTTATTATTTACTTATCAAAAGTGCAGTGTTTAAAATCTACTCTAAGAAAATCTACAATGTTTTAAAAATATATGATATTACGTATGTGCATAGAGGCAAATTTAAGAAAAAAAATTAAATGCGATGAAAAAATTGACAATATCAAACAAATGGTAAATGAATTTTTGTTAAATTTTTTCTTATTTGTGCATGTGGATTTATAGATTTTATATTTATATGGGTTTCCTGTAAAATGTAGTACAAGTAGATAAAATTAAATCAAGAATTTAGACAAAAAATATGCTTGGCAAAGCCTTATGTTTGAGAAAATCAATTTTAAAAATTTGTCACATATATCACTTGGCTAAAAAAAAATATCATTTCTGCACATTATCAGCTTTATAAACATTGGGAAGATTATTGTTTGATTTCTATAATTTTCTTTATCAGTAGGAACTTCCAATTCTGATTTTAAATGTATTAAAAATAATATCCTAATTGTTTCTTTAGATTAACAAGTCATTCAGAAGATAGAACACATTATTTTCTTTTTTATGAAGTATTACACCTTCATGATAGTACAGGTATCCCTCGAGTTACGCGATTAATTGGTTCCATGTAAGTTAAGACTCAGAATTAGTCTCTGAAATACTCTGAAATATATACAAACTATTGTGAAATACCTATTATCTTTTTTATTGAAAAATATTCATCTATAATTACATATATATTTTTTTTTAAATAAAGTTGCTCCAAAATCACATAACTCGAGGGATACTGTACTGCATCCGTGGGAGACCCTATAGAATTTTTTCTATAAATATTCTGTTGTAGAAAAAGACAAAATTAACATTTCTTTTCTATATCCAGGACTACATAGCAACACAGGTCTAGTAGAGGTGCCATGGATGATGAAGAGCGTCTTGAGGGTGAGGAAGAAATGGAATTAGACGAAGCTTCTGATGGTGAAGATGAAGATGAAGAAACAACAGGAATTCCTGTTTCTCCAGCAAATTCAGATCAATTGCTTGGCCCTGTACCAACAACTCCTGGTAACAGTGCGTACATGCTTGTTGATTATTATAAAATTACAGCATATATCATTTTGCATCTTACTTTTTAACATTCTCAGTTCGGAATATCATTACAAAAATTGTATTATTTCAGAGGAAGCACAAAAGTTTGTTTCTCTTGCAGTAACCCCGGATGAAGCTTTTCATGATCCTTTACGGTACCCGAAATTTCCACTTCCTGGAGGTAAACCTTTAAATATTAGGCGGGGTCCAGGTAGACCTAGGAAAGAACGTCCACCTGGAATTGCACGCGGTGGAACCACTCGTAGATCTTTGGGAAGAGGGACTAATAGGGGCAAAGGGTTAGTATCACATAGACTAAACCACTTCATAGTACTTCGTGTATACTGTATAAATTCGTT
Source organism: Colletes latitarsis (assembly GCF_051014445.1). NCBI lineage: Eukaryota > Metazoa > Arthropoda > Insecta > Hymenoptera > Colletidae > Colletes > Colletes latitarsis. The sequence continues at coordinate 30,589,090 of NC_135143.1, forward strand.
CTCATTTAGTCTTGGATATGCAAGAGGTGTACCACGTCGTACTAAAAGTAAAGATGACGACACGCATTCAGAGTCCCCAAGTCCTCTTCGTCTCGGTGAAGATACGCCTGATGGAGAGTCGTCTAACACCGAGAGATGTATGCCAGCACCAGAAGAACCACCATATTTTCCCGAACAATGGCAAGGACATTTAATATTTTACTTTTGCATATCTTTACTAACGCTCGAACGGCGACGCCTGGGCCGGTGCAGTAACTTTAATGTGGTATCGACTCTTTTCTTTAGGCCAGGGAAAGTATGCGCTTTGTGTAATTTGGGTGAACGAAGTCAACTAGGTCAGGGTGAATTGTTAAGATTTACCTGCCCTGAAGGTTTTACCCCTGAAAAGTCCACTAACCGTGACGAAACAACTGATCATCTTGTTGATATAACTACTGGAGACAAAAGTCCACGTACAGCAGGTCCTGGTGCTGTGACTTGCCGCCGGCAGAAGAGTCTAGCTAAGTGCAGGTACTGTTAAAGTTCTAAAAATGTATACATATAAAAGAAAATATTCCTTATTAGCATTACCGTAATTGAATAATCTGTAGGAATACTAGTCTAACAAATTTTACGGAACCAGTGGAGGAATTAACTATAGTTGGGTATTCAGAAGAACCGGAAATAGGAACATTATTCGAATCAACTGGGCACTATTACATTCATCAATCGTGCGCAGTATGGTCGAGCAATACCCAAGACTTAACAACAGAAGCGTTAAGCCCGGCAATAGTGCAGGCTTCGTCAAGGCGTTGTGCTTATTGTTCTCATTATGGAGCTGGAATTCCTTGCAAAGTAAGAGTCTGTTTCCTTAATTTATCTGATAGATAAATATGTTTAGGAGCATAACGAATTATAATATTATTCTTAAACAGGTGGCATCGTGCAATCGTTATTTTCATTTACCATGCGCTGCAGCTTCAAGTTGTTTCCAGGATACAAAAAGTTTGTCCCTTGTTTGTAGTCAACATTTGGGGCAGGTTCCACTTTTGTGTAAGTTCTATATAATATTTATGTGTAGATAATCGTTTTAACACGTTCACGTCGCTTTCGGATCTCGTGTATTTATCAGGTGATGCGGCATGAAAAATTGGGGAGTAGATGTTGGTGTCGTTATGAACGATTGACGAGTGCTTCTGTAGTGATAATTGTATTTGTTCTCAGAAACTTACGCATAATTAATAAATTCCAGCCTGAGAGTTAATCAAACCGGCGTGAACGTGTTAAGTAACAAGAAATGATCACGAATCCGGACATTTTTAAAATTAAATGATAATTATTTGAAATTCGTGTCCATTATTCGGTGGTTTTCATCAGAAATTATTGCTCCGAATTTTGAAAGTACCGCCACGTCTTTGATATAGTAGTTAATTAGTTTAGTGATTTAGAGCATCAAATGAAAACGGTTAAAAAAATCAAAAATTGGCGTCTCGTCCGATTAATTGACTCGTCAGTAAGAATGACTCGGTAAATTTCTTTCAATATGTCGAACCGTTCTAGAAATATTCTACAAAAACGAAAGATCTATATCTTTTCGCTCTTTCAATTCTGTTATGGCACAAAAAGAAATACTACTTAAAAGTTTTCGAAATGTTCAGGTTCGTGAATGGTCCTTGTAAGTAGTTTAGTGTATATATTTATGTGTTGCATTTGGTTTTAGTGAACGGTGATATTACTTGTATGCAGTGCTGTGGGATGGGAGATGTTTCCAACCTAGTAATGTGTTCCATCTGCGGCCAACACTACCATGGCAGTTGTGTTGGTTTGGCACTGCTGCCTGGTGTACGGTCTGGCTGGCAGTGTGTATCTTGCAGAGTATGTCAAGTGTGCCGTCAACCAGAAGATGTTTCGAAAGTAATGTTGTGTGAACGTTGTGAAAAAGCGTATCATCCTAGTTGTTTACGACCAATTGTTACATCTATACCTAAATATGGTTGGAAGTGTAAGTGCTGCCGTGTATGTACAGACTGTGGTTCGCGTACACCCGGCGCTGGTCTCTCATCGCGGTGGCATTCTCATTACACCGTATGTGATTCGTGTTACCAACAAAGGAACAAAGGTTTTTCGTGTCCTCTTTGTAGAAAGGCATATCGGGCCGCCGCGTATAGAGAAATGGTTCAATGTAGTGCATGTAAAAAATTCGTTCATGGTACCTGTGACCCTGAGGCTGATCCATTAACTTACCAACACCGTAAGGAAGCTAAACCTGACTATGAATATATTTGTCTGCACTGCAAAAACATGGCACTTGTAAAAAGGAAAGATAATATTGAGGATTTCAGTGGAGATTTAAGTTTAAGTGCGTCGCAAGAAAGTCTATACGGTGACGGGGATTCGTCGGAATTCGATTATCAAGGTGGATCAGAGGAAGCGCTGTATTCTATAGGTCTCGGAAAAGGAAAACCGTTCTGTGCGTCCAAAATAGCAAAGAAAAGATTAGGACTCGGCGGTGGATTAATCGGTCGACCGAAAGGAATTGGTAAACTTGGATACCAAAAGCGACAGAAGATGACAGAGTTTGGAAGGAAAAGGGGCCCTAAAGCGAAAATGAGAGGTATCTTCGGAGTACCTGGTGTAGGATTACAGGTATATCTTATTCTTCATTTTATTTCGCTTTTAATGTTATCTTTATCGCACATTAACATCAAATGAAATAGATCCCATAAAAAACATAAAAATTTCGCGTTTCATCCCGGTAATAGTACATTCGCCGTTCATAACTCTAGCTGTAAAATTCTCAAGTCAAATTTTTAGTAGGGTACTAAGAGTGTGAACAATAGCCATCTGGTGGCGAATATAGAAAATTTGCCCAGCCTTGAAGCTAGAAGATAAAAATCAATATATAGATCACTGGTAATTATTCAAATGAATAATGCACCATCAGAAACCATTTTTGCACATTAATGATAAAGTAAACTTAACAGTTTCTGATGCTTATTTATGTGAATAATTAACTATCAGCAACCTATGTACAGAATGTCAATATAAATCTGTTTGTTCCCTCAATTTCCTATTTAAATAATTAATATTAAAAATTCATCAGATACACCCACAATCGAGTATAACTTGTCTATTCATTGCTTGTCATTCCTATGTTTGTAAACATTGATGTTGGCACAGAATTGCTTATTCCAACTGGTTCAGACTACTTAAAGGACGTTAAGGTGAATCAATTTTATTCCATACTTTCGATTCGTTCTTTTCGTGAAGAATGGCCACATTGCTGTTTGTAACACCAGACACCTTGTATGTCGATTTTTATCTTGTAGTAACTTCAAGGTTGAGTAAATTTTCGTTCGAAATTTAGCTATATCTACGTCAAGGTTCGTTAAATCATCCTTACTAACGAGTCCCAGCAGCATTACTTGGACGAAACGCTAAATTTTCATTTTTCCTCATCAGAGAACAAATTAATGAAATAATTTATATGTATGGAAGCATGGTTGTGCTCCTAGAATGTTTGCTGCGCGCAATCACCTGATCGCCTAAGCGCCGGAAGCTGATAACAATCCAAGAGTTAAGACTGCATTTCAAAATGAACGCGTGCTTGATGCATATTGCTTTAACGTCCAGAGAACACAAACTATTTTTTAATAGCGTTTTAATAATCAAATTAATTTTTTTTTTTTTCATTTAAGACTAAATAATTAGTATACAGAAATGATAAGCCTTTCTGAACTAATTTTTATCGTTATTTCAGAGGCCAATGTCGGACTCATTTTCGAAGGAAGATGAACCAGGCATTGAAAATAGACTCGTATTATGTTCGGCAAAGGATAAATTTGTATTGACCCAAGATATTTGCGTTATGTGTGGTGCAATTGGCACTGACCAAGAGGGGTGTTTAATTGCTTGTGCGCAATGTGGCCAATGCTATCACCCTTACTGCGCGAATGTCAAAGTTACTAAAATAATATTACAAAAGGGTTGGCGGTGCCTTGATTGTACAGTATGCGAAGGTTGTGGTGAAAGAAATGACGAGGGCCGTTTGATTTTATGCGATGATTGTGATATCAGTTATCATATTTACTGCATGGATCCACCCCTGGATTATGTACCGCACGGTACTTGGAAGTGCAAATGGTGCGCGCACTGTCAAACATGTGGTTCGAATGATCCAGGATTTAATAGTAGCTGGCAAAAAAATTATACCCAATGCGGTCCCTGTGCGTCTCATACTGCCTGTATATCTTGTCAAGACGCGTACAATGAAGGAGATCTAATAATACAATGCATTCAATGTGAAAGGTGGTTGCATTGTACGTGTGACGCGATCAAAACTGAATCAGAGGCAGAGAAATGCGCAGAGGAAGGTTACATTTGTATACTTTGTCGTCCAAGAGATGTTCCGCCGCCCCATCTTTTATGCAATCAACCTAAACCACAACCAAATAAGTATCCCCGTTCCCCACCACCAACATCACGTAGTCCAGAATTGTATAAACCTTCCCCCCAACAATATTTGGTCGATGGTGTCTACTTATCCGAAGCTGGAATGAACCATATAAAATCATTGACATCCGAACATCAACAAACAAGGAAGAAAAGAAGAAAAATGCATCCTTTGATCGATAAGGAAGCGGACATAATGGCTACTATAGAGTCTGTAGTTGCTGGCGGCAGTTTAGATAATTCTTTAGAAGAAAATGGAGGAAAATTAGATTTAGTTGATGTTAAAGACGAGCCAACAGAGGTGCTCAAGGAAGGCATGGTGTGGACACCGCGTGGCGATCAACCGCCGCCCGAAGGTTTTAGTATTTATACAACTGAAAATGGTATACCAATTTTGAGACGTAAACGTCAGCGTAATTTGCAAAAATTAGGCATTGGAGGTTTTATTGTCAGACTGAGAGGCACTCGTAAAGACAAAGAGGAAGATGGAGACCCCGAAAAACCATCTGACTCTACGGTCAATGTAGCGGACGACAAACCACGCAGGAAACCACAGAGAAGAAAACCAAAGACAAAACTTTCTGAATGTTTTCCTCTCTACATGCAAGAGGCATTCTTTGGCAAAGATCTTATGGACACGACCAAAGATAAGGAACTGGAAAGTAGCAGTGAATCGGATAGCGAACGTAATGTATCCGGAAACGCAGATACTATCCAGCTATCTCAAGACGAACTGAAAGCAATGGAACAAGTTAAAGCTAAGCAAGAGAAAGAAGAAGACAAAATATCTACAGAAACTCCCATAAAACGGGAGGAAATTATGGATGACGATGATAGCGATACAGAAGCCCTCGGTGACATCTTACCCATTTCGGGTGACTTGCTAGATAGTGATCTTGTTAATACCATCATGAACGAACCGGACGAAGATTTAGCTAAAGCTAGTGAAGCATTAGATGAATTGGATGACACGCCAGGGCCGACTAAAGATGAATTAACAGACATTCTTAGTCCCCATTTCAACTTGGAATCGATGGTCAGAGATACAGGTACATTTAATAAGTTATTCCTATTCTTCGTTGTTCGTAATAGATACGATATAAATAACTAATTATGACTTTTTTAGGATTACCTAATATGGATAGTAAAGACATCGAAGAGATATTCAAAGGGGTTTTAACCGATGAATCTCAAGAATCTCAAGAATCGTCAGTCTTTTCTGTTCAAGCTCAGGCGCCGCATCATTCGTCCTCCACAACGCCTCTCGTATCTCCTTCGCCGCATCCTGGTAAATATATGATCGATTAATTATACAGTTACTTCAAAGATAAAGTACAATGTACAATATATGTATTAAAATTAATATGGTGATTACAGGTATACAAACATCAATGCCTATACCAAGACCGCAAGTACCTGGCACGCTACCCTCCGTTGGTCAATCAAACTTAAATTCTCCAATGAGTTTCCCACCTCCATCTCCCTATCATTCGGAGTATAGCAAGTATGTTTGCATTTACATTATAATATGAAATTAAAAGCTCGATTAATGCCGTGTTCAATTAACATATTCAAATCTTTTGTTATACAGTAGCCCACAATTCAGTCCTGCTTTCTCTGAACCACCAAGCCCGTGGGTCAATCCCGATGATGAGGGCACCGCGCCAGCAGGCAATACCACAATCTCGTACAACCAAAGAAGTAATCTTAAAATGGAAGCCGATGAAGCTTTAGGTAGAGGGGCAACTATATCCTCTGTTCTCTATGCAAATATGAATCATCCAGAGTGGAAGACAGATTATCCAGGTATGTATAATTATTTTCTCTGTTACATAATTTAGTCTGATTCATTGTGCGTATAAAATTAGTTTAATTAATCGTACACTTAACATTATTATTGAAGCTTGGCCAGAAAGATGCAAACAAATACTGAAGAAGTGGCGTGCGCTGCCCAATGAGAAGAAAGCCCCGTATCTAACATATGCACGGGATAACAGAGCTGCGATTCGTATGAAAAAGACGCAACAGGTAGGAATAGTTTCTAAAGGTTTTATTAATGATACAGGTGCTAGAGACGCGTGAATCTTTTATGTGATATGTATCCATTTTCATTTTCAAAGATGTCTTGTGCTAACACACAGGTCAAACTAACAGCTTGTCCTTTGTGTCCGATACTTATACTTAAAGCTGTTAAGGTTTCAATTATTTTTTACATTTCGTGAAACCAGATAAAGTGCAAACATAAACACAGTATACATCGCAATTTTACGGAATCAATGAATAATTACATTAACTGGCATTTAAAATACCTTTCCCTAGATCGTTACACACTACATTAAAGTACAACACTATACACCTGTTTTATAATGAACATATGCGATTGCTTTCTAGTTACGTTCATCGCCATCATGAATGTTATTACATTATCTGATTACACACGCATAGAAACGTTACTCTCTAATTACATAAATTCAGATCATGATTTTTCTAACAATATCCATACCTTCAGTCAGATCATGTTCCGTTAGAAGTGTAGATGCTAATTTGATTCTTTAGGAATACCAATCTAACAAGGAACATTACGCAACTGTTATGCGTCTATTTTAATGAAACTTCGTACGGAGATAAAGTTGTCTAAACTACAGTAGTACCCACTTAAGTGACCACGCTCGGGACCAGCTGCGGTCATTTATGTGGGCATGGTTACTTCTCAGAATTCAACGGAGATAAGGAAAGAGGATAAGTGCGAGTGAGATACAATAGCTAGCACTAAGGGGGATAACCGCGGTCACTTATGTGGGCACTACTGTATTCGACGCGTGCTTTTTTTTTAACGATGGATATCCATGTTTAAGGAATGAAATCACTCTTGAAAATTGGAAGTTGGAAAATTGTTGAGTAGAACAACTCAAAGATAAATAGAAATTGAAAAAAATAATAAATATGAAAGATTGGTTTTATATGAGAAGTAATATGACATAAGTAGAATCTCTGTTAAATTGCGGGTGGTAATTTACTTATATTATTTCATATTTAACATTTTTTTCTATCTCTGTTTATTTTCGTGTTATTCGATCCTAACTTTGATGGCTGATTTCAATCTCGAAACATGAATCTCTGCCACTAGTAAATAAGTACATGTCGCATAGTTGTGACAACTGTACCTTGAAGCAAAGTTACACTAAAGTCGGCAGGTAACAATTGGTTAATGTCCCTTGTAAGTTAGTTCCCTCTAATAGCGTTCCTTCGAATTCCTTAGAATCCTTTGGAGAATTATTGCCTTTGTATGATGTATTTTGGAAATATGTAAGCCATGAATACTATAACGTAAGTGTGTGAACGAGGCACCCCTTGAACCGACAGATATCCAAGGATATACCAAGCACGACCCCAGTCACTGCAACCAGTGCACCTACCATCATCACCAAACCTGTCACAACTATGACATCAGCTCAAGTTTCTCCAGTAGTAGCTATGGCCTCCAACCAAAGGCAGATCGGACTGTTGACCTCAGTGGGCAGTGAAAAGTCACAGGAAAAGAACGGAATGACTGTGTCCGCAACAGGGGTGACAGTGTCAACAGCTAGCAGTAATCATCATGCGGAGGTGTGTGCGGTGCAGGGACCGCAGAAGCAGCTAACATCTACTTCCCCGAGTCCTTCTCCAACATCCACGACCCCTTCTTCTTCACCCAGGCCCAGCTCTGTGAATTCTATTAATTCCATTAACAGCCTGGCGCACCAAGAGATTACCGGTAGCCAGGCTAGAGTAGCTCAGTCGCCAGCCACGCCTTGCACATCAGCAACTGCTTCTTCTTACTGCAACACGGGCGCCGGTGAAGGGCAGCATCAAACGTCACCATCCCAGCAACGTCCCACACCTGCTCACATTACGATCAGTACCAGTACAATTGCTAACAGTCTGAGCATCTCTCAGCCATCCCCCACTGCCAACGTTATGGTGGGGGTAGGTCCTGTTCGCCAATTATCCTCGGTAGACCACCAGATTAGAGTGCTCACCCCATCTGAAATCATGCGCACCCTCCCTTCCCTCAGCCAGGAGCACTACGATCCGCCACCCACTGCAATTATTCACACTGTACCTGTACAGTCCCCGGCTATGGTGAGCCACCTATTCTGTGCCTCTAGTGTCTTGCCTTGTGCCACGTGTCTGATCGACATTTAGTTGTCCTTTATCCGTTTTTCTTTTTCTAGAACAGAAACATTAGAGTTATGTAATATAGTTCGGTGTCTTGGAACGATTTCAGTTATAGTTTAGTTATCCTTATCCAGTGATCTGAAACAGCAAATAATTAAATTCATTTATACCGTTCTCTACTGTGCTATTTATAGAGCGAATGGTGTTTCAGAACATTGGTTTTATGCAATAGTGGATTGACTTCATGTTGCATTTACATATATTAAAATGTATTATATTTTTGATTGATCAGACACTTTTTATTATGTATATATATGTGTATATATACACTTAATTTTATTAGATAGCCATACATTATTCTAGATTGTAGCGTTTCAAATTTTTGATTTGCCTAATTTATTACATTGTACATGGCATGTCAAAGACAACTGGTAGCACATTATTTTTTTTATTTATTCCTGATCCACAATATTCCGAAAATGTAAAAAAGAAGTATGACGTTTTCCCTTCCCTGTGTATTTAAATAAGTATATTGCTTTTTGTGAATTGTGTTATGAGTTACTGGTAGATTTGTTGCAATGTAGTATGTTATCTCCTGTCCAACAACTATGTTATAATCAGTTTTACTAACTTTTGTTGCTTTTTACATTTCCAGATGCTTTTACATCTTTTGGTACTACAAACTATTACACTTACTTATTGTGTTTAGAGTGTTATAGTTAAATAGATACCTATTGATATTAATTAATATTTAATAACATAGTACAATTTTTTAGTTGCTAACAATACAGATTATATCATGAATAATTTTTATTACAATTCAAGTTGTACAAAATATTTCACATATATTTATCCACATAAAGAAGCCATGAAATAATTTTATTTTTTATTTTATTTGGTTTATATGTAATAGAAAGAATAATCCTATACATGTATCAAAATAGTACAAATGATATACTTTCCTATATTCAGCGATACAGTGCATGATGACTATTACAAATTAATCTAAAATGAATGTTTATGGGTGTTCTGTGTGGTAAAGCAGGTTTTTTTTTTATTATAAATCTTTAATTATATAATATGTATTCTAGATGGTGGCTGGTCATTATTATAACTGTGTTGCACAAACAGAAACATTAAAATATCGCTAATTATATTAATTTAGTAACATGCCAATTTTACCTGAATGTTGAAACTTACAGTACACTTTTGGCTGACTGTCAATTTGCCTTATTGTATATTTTATATTGCTTCAAAGAAAAACAGATCATTATATTCTTCAATTATTTCATTAATCAAGTGGCTGAATATTTGGAAATATAAGTATGTTATTGCTATTTCGTAAATCTTACTATGTGTTCTAATAACAATGGCTGTAAGGATATAATGATCTTCCTTTGTACTTGATTTCTTAGGTCTAACAAAATTGTTTTCGACAGGAGCAAGAGAGACTTTCCAATAGAGATCGTTCGAGTAGAGAAGCTGAACAAGAACGTCAATGGAAACAGTTACAAGCGTTACGCCAACAACAAGCGCAGATGCAGCAACAAGTTATTCACGAGCAACGTGTGCACGGTACAGAATATTTAATATGTGTAGCATAATGCAATTAAGAGGTTGCATTTAATTTTTAAATGTTTCTTCAATAGCTATCGCCAGAGTTCATAGACAAATAAGCGAAGACAATACAACTCAAATAAATACTGACAATACAACGGGATTAACAACACAGTTGCAGGTTTCCACTTCACAGGTGAAGCATTTTCGTTCGATGCATGAACGTTTTCCTAGGTAAAAAGTAAGAGTAAATATTCTATGTAAATTATTTTGTAGGATGGTAATCATATGGGACCATTAGCGTCACCGTCTCCTGGATCACGTAACACGTTCGCCACTCCACCTGTGAAGGTTACACGAGGATTAGTGCCTCAAAGTCCACATCAGGGCATACCACGTTTACCTAACCAACCCGGCGCGACAATGACAAGACCAGTTGGGACTGTGGTTAGGCCTGGAATGCCAAATAATTTCACGCAACCCCCCTCTCCGTTTTCTCCGCAAGCGCCGCAATCTCCTCATGATTTTCCGCAGTCTCCAGCCTCTTCGCAATCTCAGGATCATTTTCAACGTTTCGACAATACCGAAGCTTATTCCCAAGGTTCTCAAACGCCCAGGTCACAAATATCTGGCACATCTTCGTATTCCACGTCTCCCAGAAGTGACGTATTTTCCCAGCCTCCAGGTACTCCACGGCCCATCTTTAATGCTCCTACTACTCGTCCTTCTACTCATGTATATGCACCATCTCGTACACCTGATCCATATAGTAGTCAACCCCCCACACCCTCTCCCGCTTCAAATTATTCCTCGCCAAGACCAGAATCGCGGCAAGATACGCAGCAGCCTGAAGTGTTCAATCAACAACCAGAAGTGAATAGGCAATTACGTGACCTTTTGCAAAGACAGCAATTCAATAAGAAGATAGAACCTGTGAATCCTACGTGGAATCAAGGTATACAAGGATATAATTGAGAACCGGAATTTTTTTTCGAATTCTAAAACATACATTCGTAATAATTTTCAGACGGTCCGAACAACTCAGAAAATAATCAACCACAATTTGAAACAGCTCATGTACAACTTCCACAACACACTCAGACAACAAGTAGTCCCGGTGAAGGTACTTTCAGACATCCTCTTCCACCCGGTATCGTTAGACCCAGGATGCCTATTCAGCCAAACGTCTTGATAAGGAATCAAATCGGTATGTTTCTCTTCAATTTTGTTCCCCCTTAAGGTTTTCCTTATTGTATGATCACATATCATCAATAATGTACATATATGTATATTTTTGATCTATTGCCGTCACTATTCAATGTTCATAGGAATAAATACGAGACATCCCGTAGCACCAAGTTTAGATGCCAGAGTGCAGAACATAGATCCACGAACCAGAATGCTACTGCAAAGACCGCAAATGGCTACGCCTATACCTCAGCAACATTTTCAAGCAAGTCAGACGTTGCAAACGCGAATGCCAACCGCTAGGAATTCTATCGCTGAACCGTACGATGTCTTACAACAACAAAGGTTTCCAGATCCTAGTCCGGGCCAAAATATAGCGCAACGCATAGTGCGTACGCCACAGGATAATTTAAATCAAGGAATCAGAATGTTAGGTTCTCAAGGGATGGTCAGAGCGCCTCTTATACCAACAACGGTTAGCGAAGCTACTGTCAGTCCCTCGGAACCGTCAGAGATTCCGGACAATGTCACGGCAGAACTTGAGAAACTAGAGCAAGAAGGGGCACCGATGGTCGAGGTCGAGGGCGTGAGTGCAATATTAGGAGATCTAGGCGACGATGATGACGAATTGCTTGGTAAGTATATACTTGCTTATTAATTTATTTTCGATCCTTTCATGATCCATGTTTTATTTCTCGTTACAGCTGAAATGGGAGCAGATTTTAATATTTTGGAATACGCTGATCCTGAATTAGACAACATAACCGGTGGCGAGAAAACAAATATACTCGACTTAGATTTAGAACAAGTCGAGGTAGAAACGAAGGACGAAAAACAAAAGAAAGAAGTTAAGGACGAGGAGCGAAAGCCAGCAGAATTAAGTGCGACCAACTCGGTGCATACTGATATGAGTGACACGTGTACGACGACCACCGTACAGACGCCAACGGAAACGTCAAATACTCCGACACAAGCGCAAACAGTACCGCCTATTACCGCGACATCTCAAACACCGCAACAACCATCCGCCATTATGCCTCAGTCGCATGCTCAGGCTGTCGTTGTGCAACAACAAATGCATCAGCATGTGCAACAAGCCGCGGCGATGGGCAGGCCTATGCCACCAGGTACTCGCTTGCTGTCACCTGATGGAGCAGTTGGCGTTGTCACGTCGACAAACACAGTCACTGTTAGTTATCCGTCCACATTCCCTGGCCATCCACAGAGAATGCCTCAAACACATATCCAAGGTGAGAGTTGTACAACATTGTGACTAATAAGGAAACCACGGAAAGCGTAATATTTGGATGTTATTTTTGTATTACAGTATCTCAACAGCAACGTTTGAGCATGAGAGTAACAGGTGTGCCGAACGTAGCTGGCCGAGTGGTAGCCGTGAATCACATGATCGGTCCACGTATGCCCCTTGCGCCACCGCCGCCACCGCCACCGCCTCCGTATCCTGGACCACCGCCCCCTTACCCAGGACCCATACAGGTTTGTACGCGCCACGCATATTCTCGATGTTTTGAAATTTTTGCATCGCTTTAATCTTGAGTATTTTTACGCAAATTATATCTAACACTTTCTCCTCTAACCACGAGAAGCTGAATTTCTCGCAAATCTGACAAATAATAAACACATCACGGAGTACATGACACGAGTATAAAAATTTTGTGTGATATTTTACCAACATTCGTTCCAAAGATTAACGTATACGTAGATGTATATAACACGTTTCGTAATGTGCTGTATCTAAATTCAAGTCTATATATAAATACAAATGTATAATCATGCAAGCATAGCATTTAACATCGGACTACCATTATAAAATCGTGCAACTTCGTAGTACTTTGAATTTACGTAATTGTGTGACACGAGGTTTCGAGTTCTGTTTATGAAAAGTATAACGCGTAAGAGCAAGAGATTTCGAATTTGCTATGAACGTAGGTGTAGGCAAGTAATTTATTTAATATAAGAGTATTGGCTGGTAAAATGGTGTTTTGGCCTGGGTGTTTGCAATGCATTGGTGTTGGTGCATGTCTAGATGGGGCTGTGCCCAGGTGGGCGGGGTATGACGCGGCCCCCAGTCCATATAGGGCACCCAGTGCCGGTGGCAGGTCCACCGATGGCCCCTGTGGTACATACTGGTACGCCCGCAATGACACCTCACCCTCACCGAAGACCCTTGCTTCTGCAGGTGAGCAAGACTTGGGGAATTTACAGCATATTGCACAAAGTATCACCTGCAATGATACCAAGAATTTAAAATTTTCCATTTTCTGTGCACCACTTTTTTCCCTTTGTGTACAGTACAATTGTAGAATGGAAGTACCAAAGGGGCTAAATGCCAAAGTTGGAAAGATTGAGATTTATTCACAATTAGGTGCTATCTGCCATTGCCAATGCCTAGAAACAGCCATTCTGTCAGCAGTTCCCTTATCTACCAGCAATTTTTCTTTTTAGAAAAAGACTAAGTGCATATACGTCACACACAAAGAAAGTCACTTATGCTTTATGAAATCTTTGACACAGTAACCGAGCATAGTTTCGTGCCCAGCGATAGTCATTGTACACTAGTGGAAACATGTAAAACGTTATGGAAGCCCTTTAGTGTAACATCCACGGTTTCGTTAAAATAACAATTGTTTCTCTTCTCTTATTGTTGTAATAACGTCGATATCATTTTATTTTTTATTTTATTAATGAATTAATAAATTTTTATAATCAGAAAGCTATTATTTGACACTTAGCCGTTTTGGTACTTCCACTATACAATTGATGGTTGTTAGGACTGTATTTAATTGTAAATTGTATAATATGTTTCATTAGAATCAGTTATACCAAGGGTTTTCAACCTTTCTAAAAATACGTTCAATATGATTAATATCTGATTCTATGTTACATAATTCCAAACATAAATTGTACTCCAAAGTGAGTGCTGTTCTATATTTATTTGTTAAATACAGAATAAATGAATGCACTAATGAATGCACCTTCTGATTTCGTATTTCCTTTGGTTGAGCACTCTATATAGTAAAACTATCCAAATGAGGGGAAATATAAATATGCAATATTTTAGATATGGATTTTGTGATCATCATTATGATGTGTGCATCAATAAATTTATTTATTCTTTACCTTATTAGTAGTTAACTCTTAATAACAGTTATGTCTATATTATTCTTAAAATATAGTGATAGGATGCCATTTTTTATGAGACGAGAAGTTCATATGTATATCATATTTTGAATCTTAGATGCGTGCTTTAAAACATCTAGTATTACTCGATGATTCAGATTGTAATTGGTTTCGCTTGACAGTTACTACGAATCATTAAACTATTAATAAAATATGTTGCATTTTTTTGTATGCATGTATGCTATAAATAGGGACAAACATTTGGCTTCGTGATAATAAATGTATTATTGATATTTGCTTAAATACAGAACAAAAAAAGTCCAATTTACGTTCATGTTTCTGCACCATTATTTTGTCTTAACAATGTTTTTGTTATGATTTTCGATGAAAATGATTGTAGGGGTAATATACTTGCATGTTCGTATCTTTTTATTAGTTAGAACGATCAATGTGCTTTATTCCAATATGTAATAAAATAAGGTTCTGATATACAAATTAGTCATTTAATCATTTTCTATTTCAATTTATAATAATCTATTAAATGGTTGAAAGTTAGATAAGCTGTCAGTAGTCATTGTCACAGGAACAACCACTGTTGCTGGAGGAACTGTTGGAACAAGAGAAACGCGAGCAAGAAAAGCAGCAGCAGCAGCAGCAACAACAACAACAACAACAACAACAGCAGCAGCAGCAACAACAGCAGCAGCAGCAGCAGCAACAGCAGCAGCAGCAGCAGCAAAGCGATAATGCAAGTTCTGGAGGACCTCTTCTCAGTGACAGTGAGTTTGAAAGATTTAGAGCAGACGTTTTGGGTTCTGCACCTCTTGCTTCTCCTCCACAAGGAATTACATCAGTACCTGGAGGAGTTCCTGTAATTAGGCCAGCTTGTACACCAAGACCACCATCCGCTCCAGGTACCAGTTGGCAGCAACCAGTCCCGGATGCAACGAAACTTGCAGCCCAAGTACCCAGGCAGCCGATCGCAACACAAACACCACCTGAACGTCAGTACTTTTATTTCTATAATCATATCGAATATTATTTTTATTAAAAATTTCTATCTAAAATTAAGAACAAGGACAATGAGCTTCATGTTTTATACGTATACCTTTTATTTGTTACAGCGAGGGTTGCCACATTTAATATTTCTCAGATTCCCGCTCCGCCCACGCCACCAGAGAATATTGTGAATGAACAGGATCGTCAAGCACAACTACAATACGAACAGTGGCTAAACCATCAGCATCAAGTGTTGTCACAGCAACTGAAGTATTACGAAACTGAGGTACAAAAGCTGCGTAAAATACGAAAAGTAAGGATAGAATATTTTTCTGTTGCGGTGTTTTCTTTTTTCGGTTTTCACAAAACGCGGATTCATTACAGTTACATTCCCTCGTAATTTTACAGTCTTTGAATAGTAAGCAGCGTCAGCTACGCAAATCGGGGAACGAATTGACAGAGAATGACGCAAGCGAGCTACAACGTATTTCCAGCGAGCAAGCGATATTGCAAAAGCACTTGGATGCGAGTCGCAAGCAAACGCGTCAACACGGGATGCTGGTACAGGAGTATCAGAGTAAACAGCAACAAAGACAGCCTCAACAGCAGAGTAGTGAACCGTGTTCACCGTTGATGTCTCCTTCTCAGCACTCGCCAATGCACAGTCCTGCTGCTGTTGTTTCTCAAAGTCCAGGACCTGGGAACGTTCCTACGAGTATGATACAGCATTCGCCAGCGACTCCCATCATTCAGCACAGTCCAAATCCACCGCTACTGCAACACAGTCCTGGCAATCCACAATCGGGAAACCCAGGAACGATGTCGCCACATAATATGCAACAGTCGCCTAGAATCGGAACTCCACATTCGCAGAATGAAGAAAGTCCTTTCAGTCCTGGTGCAATGCCATCGCCTGGGATGTGTGGTCCTACGGCTACCCGAATGACGTCTCCTCAACATCGTGCAATTATCACTGGAAGACTGGCGACGAGTCCAGGCGCGTTCACACCGGATACTCGAAGCACACAACAAATCATCGGAGACCAAGCAGTCCGAGTTCACAGTCTCACGCAACGTTTTGTCCGTCCACCAGCTGTAGGAGAACCTGGACAAAGACCCAGAATGCAACTGCAAGGAGGAATCGTATACGGGCAACGTTCGCCATTAGGAAGTCCTCAGCCTACTCAGCAATCTTTAATAAGTCAACAACACCAACAGATGCTTCAGCGTCAGCAGATTATTCAGCAGCACGAAACAGCTGGGATTCTTCAAGACGGACAGAACACGATAACTCAGCGCACGCTGCAGATGGCGCAACAAAGGCAGCAATTGTTGCAACAGCAGCAGCAGCAGCAACAAATAGCACAACAACAGAGGCAACAGTTTCTACAAATGCAACAACAGCAGCAACAACAACAACAACATACCATGCAAAAACCACCGAGTTCTCCTATGGTCTCTCAACCAGCGAATTCTCCGAGTCCTCAGCTTCATCAACAGATTCAGCAGAATTATGGACAACCGCCGAGTTCGCCTATGCCGCGCAGTCCCATGGTTCAACAAACTATGGGCTCGCCAATGCTTCAGCAGCAGTTAAGTCAAACGTCTCAGCCTCCTAGTCCGATGAACACGAGGATTCATACTCATCCACCTAGTTCGCCTATGATATCGCAATACCAGCCACCGAGTCCCATGTCTCGTCATCCCTCGACGTCACCAATGCTGCAGCACCAGCTAAATAGCAGTCACCATCCACCAACGTCTCAACCGCCTAGTTCTCCCATGCCTAGGAGTCCTATGGTCGGTGGATCGCCTATGCAAATGCAAAGAAGACAGTCCACGGGCAACAGTCCAGCGATGCCTGATCGACCACAGAGTGTAGAGAATCCAGGGACTCCAAGAACGCCACACACTCCACATACACCTCACACACCGCACGGTTCTTACACGGCTCAGACCTCCAGCAACATCACGGTGACCAATGATCAGCAACAGCAATTGCAACAATCTCATCAGCATCAACAACAATCGCTTCCACAAGAACAAACTACTTCAACGGAACATTCGAATAGAGGAGGCGGTAATCCTCATAATCCATTGAATCCACTGCCACTCTTACATGCTTTCGGTCGATTTGGATATTTTAAACTTGGATTGAGGGGTGGCTCACCCATGTGGTCAACGAAAGCAGAGACCAGCAAAGGAAAAACTTCGGAATCGCATCTGTTGAACCTCGACGAGAAACCTAACACTTCTGTAGTCGTGCACAGAAAGACTGGCATACCGCAATCAAAAATTAATTCTCTAGTGTGTGCTGATTATAACGACTTCGATGATGATTCCCATACGCCGCCACAGACTCCTCCAACCGCTATGGAGACCAAACAGGCCACGTCGTTGTCAGATAACGGGCCGCTGACTCTAGGTAGTCCGAGTAGTAAAATGGAACCTATTCCTGACACCACGGATTATGACGACGATAAGACTATAGTGAACACGGAGGTGACGTTGAGCTCTACTGCGCAGCGAGATAGCGACGACATCACTGTGATAGATCAATTTGGGGATTCTGAGCTCGTGGATGTGATATCAGGGACCCTGGAGGGTGACATACAGGAGGAATACGTGCTTTTCGAACCTGGGATGGTGGTAGATCTATCTGCCGATAGCAACGATTCTCTCTGTCAGGCGTTAGTTAACGAAGGTAGCCAGGGTCACGATTTGGTTCAAATATTAGAAATAGAAAATCCTGAGTCTCAAGCCGACGAACCGATCCTTAGTGACGAGGATTTGGTGCCTTCTCACGCGCGAAACAAAAAGGGTCTACGATTAGACATCGTCAGGACGTTGCAATCTGGGAAAAAATTAGTTGCAGTGACCGATACACCTGAGTCGCCAGATCAAGAAGAACTTCAAGTGGATCCGTCACCTGGATCCTACATGGACCAATCCCCGGAGCAAGATCTTATGGTTTCCTTCGTCAGCGAATCGGAAGTAGTGATCATCGATCCTAGTACAAAGTCGCCAGAAGATAATTTGTCCAAAGAGTCGTGTGCTGACGAAATCGAGAAAGATAACAGCAACGTTCCAGACCCGCCAAAAGAGAACGCAGTCGCGGAAACTGTTGTGGAAGATCAATCAAAATCGCAGAAAGAATCAAAACAGAACAGAAGTCCTCCGCCATTTCTCTTCTCCGAAAAATTATTGTACAATCAAATGCCACCATCCAGCGTGCATCACGCGAACATAGGCGTGTCTTCAGTATGCAGGTCGACGGTTGCCTCGTCCACTCCTGGGAATACAAATATTAATACCAGCAACGTTAATACCACATCCTCCAATGTGTTATCGACGGACGCTGTTAAATCGACTGCAATATTCACGACTTTGAGCATGACGAAAGATGCTGTGTCTTCTTTTAACAACAAGAAACAATTGCCGTCGACGATGGCCAGCATCGTCGCGGACGCCAAGATCGCAGCCAAGTTGAGTCAGACGGCGTTGGAGAATATCAGTGTTGGATCACAGCAGAATACAAGGACAGAGTCTGTGCAGAAAATCAGCACATCGAACATAGATGTTTCCAAAAGTCACGTGGCCTGCTCAGACAAATTGACATCGACTGTCTCTAACGTGCAGAATGTTTTCACCAGTTTAGTTCAAAATACTACCAGTGGCGTGGAATCCAGTAATCCTACAAAATTACTTTTGAGCGTGCAACCAACATCTGTCACGCTGTTCACGCCAAAAATGTCGATACCTGACCTCCCCAAAAAGGAGAACAGCAACTCGGTAGCGATGACGAAAGATAAACTGGATATTTTTGAAAAGGCGAAAGTCAAAATTGAGAAGGACGAAACAGATTTGCGAAAGAACTTAGAAGAGAACAATGTGGACTCTCTGAGCTCTAACATTTCTGGTTCAAATACAGGCCAGGAATCAACACCAGACACTGACAAGAAAAACGATCCCCTGAATACAACCGATGAATTGGAAAGCATGCTCGAAGCGATTCATAATCCCGCTGAGAACACCATAAACAGAGAAAACTCTCGCACGGACAGCAAAACGGACGCCGTGTCGTTAAAAAGGATATCTCCCGTCACAGATGATTTATCACTGGTTAATATTTTGGAAAACGACTCTGAACCCACCGAAAACGAAAATAAAGACGAGCCAGCATCCGAAACGCAAAGGATAAATAACAAACCAAAGGAAATTGAAACTACTATCGCGGACAACAACACCATGAGCATACTTCAAAAAGAGAAAAAGCACGACGAATTATGTACAGATATCGAACCCAGTAAACCGTACGTGCAGCACTGTCTCAACGAAGAGAAGATGATGGACGAGTCATCTGACGATATATTGGACATGTTACATAATATAATATCATCCAAACCAGAAATGGCTAACACCGAAATTCTTCAAGAAGACAGATCCAGGAAAAGTATGATGTACGATTTGCCAACACCGTTGGATACTTTGCCTTTGAATATACTGCAGGACTCCTTGATGGACCTGGAACAGGAACACTCTGATAACGAACATCTGTTGTCGAATGAAAGCAAAGGACCAAAGTCGCGAAAGGTCGGCTCGCCGCCCATAGAACCAACACCGAAGAAAAGCTCTCCCCTTCCTCAACAGAGCACTCCTTTAGTAGTGAGCACCATAGCGCAACTGCAGAAGTGCACAACAACGGTACCTCATCTCTCACCTCTGTCGAAACCCACCGAGCTAACTTCAAACGTCGCCAACGTATCGCACCAGTTAAGAACGTTGCTCTCCTCTCTGCAGTCAAACCACTCGCAGAACTGTACAACAGTGAATCAAACTGCCATCGTCACGATGGTGTCTGCAATCTCTGGCCCGAAAGTAGGAAACATACTCTCCACCGCGAGCACGCCCGCCCCAAATTCTGTAAATAATCTGCACAGCAATGCTAACGTCCGACTGCAGACGTGCATGACTACTTCCCATTCGACGACGCCCAACAAAGCCGATTTAGAGACTACGACCACTAGTTATACTCCGCATACAAAGGAAAGTACAAATTCTACAGTAAGCGTCGTTTCTACATTGTGCAAGGTCACGCCTTCGGATCCATTTTTACGAGTCACTTCCAGCGGGATGCAGTCGCAACCTAGCAACAACCTTTCCCTACAAACGTCGTCTGTGATCACCCCTAGGCCACCGACCAATTCAGGAATTTCCATCACGTCGAACGCGATGCTGAACGCCATGTTAGCTGGGACGAATTCAGCGAAACCCACGATCGCCGGCCATCGAACGAACACCGCTCCTACTCAAGCCAGTAATTTATTGAGTTCTGTTATGGCAACCTCGGTGCAACGCACGCAGAGTCTTCAGGCGATACTGCAAGTGAGTTCCGGTATTTCTGCTGCTCCTTCGCGCGTTGTTGTCAACGCTACGTCGACCACCGTCACGACGTCCATGCAGTGCGTCAGAACGATTGTACCTCCTATAGTCACCGCAAGTACCAACAGCATCAACGTGACCACCAGCATACTGCAGAGTACTCTGTCACAAACGCCGACTCTTTTGCATTCTCAGCTGACGTCTGGACAGGGCCAGTACAAATCAACTAGCCATTTAGCGGTGGATAACAAGAACACCGATCTTGAGAGACTAGCGCAGAGTACACCGTTGAAAAAGGAAGAAGAATCAAACTGTAAATCGCAATCTGTGCTTGAAAAGCCAACTGCTAGAGCCGATATGGACATGAGCAAAGGTACTGCTGGATCGCATAGGATGGAAGAGTCGCAGAATGTACTGTTGAAGCAGTTGTTGCAAAACACCGCGTGTGCTACAACGACTATGTCTTCTGGTTCCTCTCAAGGTCCGAGTTTGCCACTGGTACCGTCTCTGGAGGCACAGCTGGCGAGGCCAGTACCACCTACTCCATTTTCTGTCTTACCACCTCTGTTGAACGAAGTGCCAGCTCCCAAGATCTCCAGCAACAAGCAAGTCCTCGCCCGGGAGACGTCGTTTCTATCGCAAACAGTAACACCTTTGAAGGTGCAGAGCCCACCAACCAAAGAAGAGCCACCAAAACCACCTCCGCCGTTGCCAACCGCCGCACCAGTTTTGTCCCAGCAGCGCATGGTCGACAGTTTCGTCAAGCAACAACCAACGCCGCAACAATCGACGAAGACCACGCCTATAGTGAATCAAGGAAGCCAACAGTCTACGACCACGATGACGAAACAACTACCGCTCACGGTGAAGCCGCCGGACACGACCGCATCTATCAAGCAAGAACCTGCTAGTACTCAACCGCCAGCGAAACCTGCGAATGACTCTGTTATTAACAACAATGTTCCAGTACAACAGCAATGCGTATCGGCTCCTATGGTCGTTTCGCGAGTCGTGCAACAACCGAAACCCGTGATCACGACTGTGGCTTGTAAAAATATACAGTCTACGATGCAACAAACACCCAGCTCCATCCAAGTAGCGCAAGCATTGACGACCGTCACCACCAGCCAGCCGCAAACGCAACAACCTCAGCCCCAAATACCGGTTACCCCGAAATCCATTGTTTCAACGCAACAACCATCCCCACATGCAAACACAATACCGCCATCAGTGCCTCATACGGTGTCTCATACTGTGGGTCACCAAGCCCAGGCGTCACAGGGTGCGAATGCACAACACACAGTGCCTTTAGTGGAAGTCAAAAAGGAAGTTCTTGACGAAGTTCTATCTAGTGGTACACCTACCCAATTAACCGATACCAAAGACTTTCTTACTGCCAAAGAAGAGCTTATCGACGGATCGATTGACGACAAAACTGGTATGCAAAATACATTTATTCGAATAACGCCCAACTCTGTTCGAATACAGAATTTGATGCAACGTGTAACTTGGTTTCCAGATCTCAAGAAGTTGAAAAGGCGACAATATCAACAAAAACGGAAACAAAGCCAGGGAAAAGACGCAGCGACAGCACCTCAAAAGAAGCGCGCTAGGAAGGTGTCTCGCTTAGACGAGGACTACGACACGTTTATCGACAATTTAATGACACAGTTGCGACAACTTCAGCCAATGGCAGTATTAGAACCCCTTCTAGGCAAAAATTATGGCGTGTGTCCTATCTTTGGCTCGGGAGACTTGACGAAAATTGGAAGCCAAAAAGATTACAACACCAGGACAGGAGATTTGGTGGGTTCGTACGGATCCGCTACGTTGCCGGGTGTCTCTGATCACTATAACACACAGCCATTTGGTGAATTAGAACCCTTACCGCCTCAACAGCCTGCTTCTACACAGAGAGGATTCTATGATCAAGAATTTCCACCCCTTAAATTAGACGATTGTAAGCGTCCTCGCTATTTTTGTTTTACTTTTTATATAAAATGAAAAAACGTATAATATAAATATCCAACTTCCAGCCGATGAAAAGAAGGAGAATTCTTTGTTGGCAAACCGTGATGTCGATTCTCCTGATACAATAGTCAGTTCATCTTCACCCGAATGCGTTATCCCAGAGTTCATACACCGATTCCCTGGTTTGAGATTGATCGAAGAAGAGTCGGACGAGGAATCTGATTGGCTGAAACGCGTGTCACCTGTGATACCTTTAATATCCCCGATACCGATCAGGCTCAAACCAGCATATGTCAAAGATACGGCTAAACAAGATAAAGAAAATCTTGGAATACCGAGGTACGCGAAGTATTGTTTTTTTTTAGAGATACTTTGAAATCTTGGGAGTACTTTTACAAAATTTTCTATTATACTTTGTTGTATATAGACTCGGAAAATCACCTCCAATACCTCTGAGAGATGGCAACGTAACAGTTACATTAACATTAAATAGTCAGGCTGCAGACGACATAATGGGAGTACTTAAAGACTTGGCTAATATTTTAAACATAGCTCCTCCCACTGGTTACCAGATAGTAGAACGTACCACTACTCCCCCTAGTCAGAAATTAGGTCTTTATAGAACCAAGGGAAAAGATGGTAAAGAGGGAGGTATGCATCGTAGTTACTTGGATAAAAATTATGTGCTGTCAGAAATAGATAAAGATAAAGATGAATTGACTTTTACAGCTCCAATTGATATACAAAGTATTTTGAATGGCGCTGCCAAATTCTGTCGTCATTGCGAGGTTGTGATATTGAATAGTTTAATAAGGAAGAAAGTATCAGACTTACCATTTTTAAGTAAGGAAGAAGCGGAGCCTGGCGATGAATTATGTTTCTGTTCGGCAGCCTGTTACATGCAATTTGCCCTCATGCATAGAACACCCTCGAATACGCAATATAAGGTGAACATATTATTCAAAGGAATGACAAAGGTACCCTATAATTTTATATACGATAATTTAATACGTATTTCTTTCTTTAGGCTGCAACCATAGTAGATCATTTATGTCATAAAATAGACAGTAAGATATTGGACGACGATTTTAAAAAGGGAAAGAAATTTGTAATCAAACAATCGATCGAACCCGTTGAAAGCATGGAAATTGATCAGGTGGAAAAGGAGTCTGAAATTAAAATAAAAACTGAGAAGGAAGATCACGATATCTCGGATATGAAGGAGGAAATAATGGAGGAAAAGAAGTCGAAGAAACATCCTGCCGTGGAGGAATCCTCGACCGAATCGACTGAGCCGCAACCACCTGCTAAAATATGGAGAGGCTTACGGTACAAAAGTTGGACTATTGGCTCGATGCAACCTCATACAAAGTATAAAAAACCAACCGACAAAGAGATCACGGAGGTACAGACAAGAATAATTTTAAATATAAAATGGATAACAGATCAAAATTCGAAATAATCAAGGTACATATATTTTGTTGTATAGATGCTTTTCCGTATGGGGGTGACGGTTATACCTGCTAAAGCGGAAGACAGTCGACGATGTATGTTTTGTCACAATCAAGGTGACGGTACAGCCGATGGTCCCGCTAGACTACTTAATTTTGACGTCGACAAGTGGGTGCACTTAAATTGCGCCCTCTGGTCGGAAGATGTGTACGAAACTGTAAATGGTGCCTTGATGAATCTCGATACTGCTTTGCAACATAGTCTTGTATTAAATTGTATTGTTTGCGAGAAGCCGGGAGCTACAGTAAAATGTTTTAAAATGCGCTGCACCAACGTGTACCACCTTGGCTGCGCTGTCAAAGATGGCTGTGTTTTTTATAAGAATAAGGTAAAATTGCTTTAACATCAACGTTGAGTCGACTCAAACTCAATTGGCCGCTCAAGGCCACATCTTCCATTGCATTAGGATATCCCAGAAAATATTGCGCATTTCTAAACCGTAATTTTTTAAGTGCTAACTACAACAAAACAATTCCCAAGCATAATGGTGTATGGTCTTCTGCCATTATTACGAAAGCAATTCCATTCCTCTGCAATATTATGTTGACTCATTGGATTCAAAAATCTACGCACGTCTATGTTCTATATCGTCATTATTGTTAATCATTGAGCGCCAATTTGCACTTCGCTACTAGATTGCAGGCCGCAGTCATATCAACACTAATCATTACACCGGTCATATCACGAACAAACACGCGATGGATCGAACAAACAATAGTATCCACAGAAATGAACAAAACGATACACTTTTAAACAAACGCATTACATTAAGACAAAAGTTTATTTCTTCTTTTTTTTTCTTTTTTTTAAGACACTTGGCACCGCTTTGCAGACACTAAAACATCAAAAATTTGATATAAAGTCTTGAACCGATGTTTTTTCTACACTGAAGAAAGGTGTTGATCAGTTTATCTTGATCTTTCAGGTGTTTTGCTGTTCTTAATATAAAAGTCAAGGTGACGGGGCCCAAAATCTAATGGATCGGGCCGCGTGCTTGGCATGCCTCATCTAGACTGTATACTGGGTGAATTATAGTTTTAATTATAGAATTATTGTTTTGTTTCCAATAACGGTCCAATCAAAGATTGCATACAGATACAATGTATATTTTCATAATTAGCGTAAAACGAGATTTTCAAGAATATATTGGTTCCTACATTTCGTTTCGATACGGTTTAAAAATAATCAAGAAACAAAGACGACAAGAGTGCGCAATATTTTCTAACACTCCGCAATATATCTTATAACGAGGGTAGCTCCTCGGTAACCTTGAGCAGCCAATGTACTTTTACCCGACTCGAGTTTCTTTCAACCCTCGGAACGTGTGCGGACCTCATGAATTGTTTAATGAAATTTTCAGAGTACCTATTGCTCTCAACACGTGCAAAAGAACGAGAAAGATAACGAGCTGACGACGCTATCCGTGTATAGAAGGGTGTACGTAAATCGAGACGAAAACAGACAAGTCGCAGCTGTGATGCATCATTCGGAGCACAATCATTTATTGAGGGTTGGGAGCCTAATATTTTTAAGCGTTGGACAGCTACTTCCGCACCAGCTCGCCAATTTTCACACACCAAACTACATCTACCCGGTTGGATACAAGATCGTCAGGTTCTATTGGAGCATGAGGAGGCCGAATAAACGATGTCGATACGTCTGTTCCATTCACGACGTTTCCGGGCGGCCCGAGTTCAGGGTGCTGGTCCAAGAGCCTCTCCAAGAGGACGTCGAGTTACGGGACGCCACGCCTCGCGCTGTTTGGAGCAGAATCCTCGAGCCACTCTCCGACTTACGAAGAACGACGCACAGCGTCCAGCTATTTCCACGTTACGTCTCCGGCGAGGACCTGTTCGGGCTGACCGAGCCAGCGGTCGTTCGCGTTCTCGAAAGTCTTCCAGGCATCGAAACCCTAACCGATTACAGATTCAAATACGGTCGGAACCCCCTATTGGAATTGCCGTTGGCGATCAATCCCACGGGCAGCGCGAGAACCGAGGCGCGTCTACGTAATCAGCTCCCGTGGAAGAGGCCGCATACGCAGCGCACAGGCTCCTCGGCCAGGGCAACGTTCGTCCCGACCGCGACAGTTGCCGGCGAAGTGGCGTGCCCCTACTCGAAACAGTTCGTCCATTCCAAGAGCTCGCAGTACAAGAAAATGAAGCAAGAGTGGCGGAACAACGTGTACTTGGCGCGATCGAAGATACAAGGCTTGGGGTTGTACGCTGCCCGCGATTTGGAGAAACACACTATGGTCATCGAGTACATCGGAGAGATCATTCGCACCGAGCTGGCTGAGACCAGGGAGAAGCAATATGAAGCAAGGGTACGTCCTTTTGCCACTAAACGACGCGGTGATCGGAAATCCCAAATAGCTGGCCAAAATGCTTACGCCGTTGTATCTAATTCAATTGAAATTTGGCTATGGGTCGTTCCACGTCGCATCGAGCATCTTTTGGTGATCGATATTAGGGATTTTCGTGATATTATCACTAAATTCATTGCTCGACTATACGATACTGGTATTAATATTCATTATAAAAGTATAAGTATCGTCTATCTTCTTGATCTCTGTGTAATGTTTCTAAAAATAACATTCTTAAACATTAGTTAAATCTATACTTTTCAACCAGTCTTGAAAATCCCAACTTACTCGGATATAGTACACCAAACAGGATACAAACTTGCACAGTAAGTAGGTACCTCGTTATAGTTTTGGCAAAATTGTACATGAAATCTGCAGTCTTACGAGGAATCCATAATTATTATTTCTAACATTTTGACGTTTGGAGAAGGACACATTTGGTCAATTCTTTTTGGATTTTCGATAACTGTGCGCCGTGACCTGTCTGAGTATTCTTATTCGTTATTAGATTGACTGTTGTTGAATGGCAGAAAGCAACATTGGGAACGTCTGTTACAGAATCGTGGTATTTATATGTTCCGCCTAGACGAAGAGAGAGTGGTCGATGCAACGTTGTGCGGAGGCCTCGCAAGGTACATCAACCACTCTTGTAATCCGAACTGCGTCGCTGAAATCGTTGAAGTCGAACGTGATCTTAGAATTATAATCTTTGCAAAGCGAAGAATCTCACGTGGCGAGGAGGTACGTTGTCTTTAACTATTGGTATTTATTTTTTCCCCTCTTTCCTGCAATTCTTTTTTCCTAAAATTTGTACAATACATCGTTTGTTACAGCTGGCATACGATTATAAATTCGATATCGAAGATGACCAACACAAGATAGCATGCGCATGTGGCGCGCCTAACTGCCGCAAGTGGATGAACTAAAGAGCTCTATCCACCGTTGTTATTGTTACTACGTTATTGGGTAGGTTTTACATGAAGAAAAAAAATATATAAATATATATATAAATATATATATATATATATATACCATGTATATATATCATGTATATGTATATATATATATGATAGACACATTATTTAATTTGTAAAGTGCCATTGCAGTTTGACTAATTGAGATTCATAGTGAAGTTGGTGCTATGCCATCACAACATTCCTCCAAAGTTGTACAATATTAGTTTTACTTTACAAAACATAGAACATTGATCGCTTGTATATTACGGACACACTCGAGGACACGACACGGAATAATTGCGAAACAAATTTTATGGGTCGTGTGTATGTATACAGGAAGTTTGTATCTTTGTATGTTGAGTAGAGTCAACGTTTAGTTGACCGATATTGTAATATAAATCGTTTATTAATTATTATTGCATATACATTGCACTGTATCTGTACATAAGTAGAGATCCATGTTATTTTGAATCACCGGATGAATTATGTAAAGTAACAGTATCTAATTTAGAATTATATACAATTATAACTATTTCATTATATGATAATAAATCCGTACAAAATCTACTGATACCTTCGTTTTTGTAAATACCTTTTACGTGTAATACGATCTATTATATCGTGTGGTAGATTAAAAAAAAGAAAAAAAACAATTATCTCTCGATTTTGATGAACTGTACACAAATGTTCGAAAGCTTTTCTCCGTGATGAATGTTAATATAATTGTATATTGTAATGCAAATATATATGTTTCTCGGTGATGTAGCAATAAGAAATATATTTGTATATTTATCCAGAAATTTGATCGACGATATCAATTTTTCTTCCATTATCGAGTAATTCTTCCTTACGAGAATTTTTATATTATTAATTATGTAGATTTATGTACAAGTAATGTGTATATATATATATATATATATATATATATATATATATATATATCATTCATTAGAATTTCAAGATCGTTTTATAATGTAGAAATGTAGAAATAAAATTTGCCTCTCGTAAAACTTGTACTTTATGCTTAATTTATTTGATTTGAAAATATTAGCAGACACGAATTGAGAAAGATAGAAACAATTTCTTGTTCACAATTTTATTTTCATAATTGTAAAGTAATATTTACAAAGGAATATATCGCATGTACAGAAAGTACACAGTTGTTCTTCGAGTTTCGATTAGTATAAGAGAAAGAATTGAAAGAAATTGAAACAATATGTACAATGATCTATCGGTTATAGGGACGCGTCTCGCGATTAGTTTATACAGAGAAAAATTATACGAAGTCTTTGATTAATTCAATTGTACAATTGAAGTACAGCGATAAAGGGGAAAAACAAAACAAAAGTAAAGAAAACTTCGGTTGACTTTACATATTCGTGAACGTAACGCGTAAATTGCGTAAACGCGAGAGAGCAGTACATTACAAAGTATCAAAAGCGAATAATGAAATCGATGAATATACGAACGTAAATGCGAGTAAAAAATACATTGTAATCAAAGTGTATTTTAAATGCAATTCTTTGGCATTTATGCACGATATTATTATAAGGCGATCTAACGTTACAAAATAACATATGTACAATTAAGAAAGTAATTATCACCTTAAGCGTAAAGTAAGTACGAAAACAAGGTACAACGCTTAAAAAAAGAACACACACACACACACTTGTGTACTACGATGATTCAGACAACAATATCGCGTTTGTAAATTTCCACTATAAAAACAGCTTCACAAATTTATACTTGATCGGTACTGCGGCTCTAACATGTACATTGATGTTGATCGTATACTGTATATTATTTCTAACACAATCAATCTAGCGAGGACTTATCGAGTATTTTAACTAACGTGTCAACAAATATTTTTCAATAAATTATCACGCACTTTATGCAATACATGCAGTTTGTCCTCAACTTCACATGCTTATTCAATTTCGTAGGTGTAACGTATCGTGTGAAATTATCTTACGGTAATTCCTTAATGTGTAATATTAAGTTTCCTCGATGGATGTAGGAGACCCTCAAATTGCTCATCGTTACATATCTCGAAACACTTTGAGCTGTTCCTCTTTAAAACGAACTAGTAAATTTCATTTATTCGTTGGGTTCTAATCGACACAACACGTACCACATTCTAATCAAAATTTGACGCGTGTCTGAATTTAAAAATTAAGTTGTAATAAACTTGTTTAATTGATAATCTCATGGTAATTCTGTTTCCTCGGACAATTTTATGACCATTAGTCGTTATAACCTCGAAAACACTAGAAAAAATCGAAGAGCCCTAAATACGAAATCTCTCTTGTAATTAATTCTAGGAAGTAATTTTGTTGAATCACCAAATTACCTAAGGTTAAATTCACATACATCGACAGATTTTACTTGACAATACTTTCAATGTAACATGTTTCCTTTTTCCCAACAAGGAAAACTGACTATCGACGTGATATACAGGGTGTTCGACCACCCCTGGGAAAAATTTTAATGAGGGATTCTGGAGGTCAAAATAAGACGAAAATCAAGAATACCAATTTCTTGATGGAGGCTTTGTTAAAAAGTTATTAACGTTTAAAGTTCCGACCGTACTGAATTTTTTTCTCGAAAATGCGTAGGATTTCGGGGGTACATGTAATAACCAAAAATGATTGTAATTAACCCCCACAGCTAACAATATTTTTTTCAGAACGATTTGAAATATTTTAATTTCGTCGAAAAATTTCACAACTTCTCGAATTTTTTTCTAGAAAGTGGGTAGGATTTCGTGGGTATGTCTATTCACCAAAAATGCTTATAATTGACCCTTGCAAGCAAAAGTAATTTTTCCAGAACGATTTGAAATTTTTTAATTTCGTCGAAAAGTTTCACACTTTCTCGAATTTTTTTCTAGGAAATGAGTAGGATTTCGGGGATATGTCTATTCACCAAAAATTATTGTAATTGACCCCTGCAGACAAAAATATTTTTTTTAGAACGATTTGAAATTTTTTTTTTTCGTCGAAAAATTTAGGCCTTGGATTAGATTTTCGGTAAGGAATTTTTTTCTCGAAAGTGCGTAGGATTTCAGGGGTATGTGTAATGACCAAAAATGATTGCAATCGACTCTTGCAAACGAACAAAATTTTTTTAAAACGATTCGACAAATTTTTTTTTCTGCCAAAAAATTTCAGCACCTATCCGATTTTTTTTCTCGAAAGTGAATAGGATTTCGAAGGTATGAGTATTCACCAAAAATGCTTATAATTGACCCCTGCAACCAAACATAATTTTTCCAGAACGATTTGAAATTTTTGAATTTGATTGTTAATAACTTTTTAACAAAGCCTCCATTAACAAATTGCTATTCTTGATTTTGGTCTTATTTTGGCATCTAGAATCCCCCATTAAAATTTTTCCCAGGGTTGGCTGAACACCCTGTATAGGAATAACAGCATCCTATGAAATGAAAATTTTTGATAAATTTTCACTGTAAAACTTATATATATATATGTATTGTAATTTCGTTGCACGTTGAAACAGTTTTGACGATGACCTGTCGACTTCGTTCACGATGACACTGGCTCAATCCTGTTGCATGCAATAAATTAATATAATCATTATACAAGTATTTAATAAACGTACATTAATGCGAGAGAAGCTTCGGTTTATTCACGTTTTGAAAAATTAAATTTTATAATAAAATAAACGCAAAGAAACTTCTCCTTTTATGCATTTCATAAGTGCACATTCAAGTATCGAATCTTATAAAAAAAAAAAGTCATTCAGTGTCCAATATGACTAACTCCAATTGCTATTAATATGGATTCATAAACATATTTCTTTCCTTAGTATTATTTGTTTTGGAGTTAATCAATTTGTTTTTTGAATAGCTTATACATTTTAACTCTTTGAAGACATAATACTCTTGGAGTAAGGTAATAGCATTTGATGAAATTATTTCCGTAATATGAATAAAAATGCTGTTCAAATCAGTTAATAATACATAGTTCGTTTATTATCTTTGAAAGATCTTTTATTGAAATCACAACCTGTAATAAGTTTCTAATGACGAAAATTAATATTAAGCATCTTATTGTATGTCTACAAAGAATTTAGAAAAGTATAGTCTATGATAAAGTGTAAAAAGAGACTGAAAAAGTTGAATGTACATAACAAGTGATTTTATTCTCAAATAAATTTACTCTGTATTGTATAATTTTACGATTTTACAGTTCTGTATATGCGTAATTGCGATTGTATTAACGTGTGACAGTGTGGTACTCATGCTCGTTTGTACAACATTGTCTGCAGCTGAAAACCTGGTAATAGAAATTAGACACTGAAGTACAAATTAATATTTAATGCATTCAGACCGATAATAAAGCAAATTTGTTGCATTCCATGCAAATCTAATTTGTGTTAGTCGTGAAACTGCGAAGAAACCATCTTTCAAGCAATCGTACAAATGAAAAATATGGGTTTATGAAAATTCTGTCGAAAAAATTCCATTATTAGGAATCTTTAATGTACACGTAATAGCCATGAGTTTTACTTAAAATACTAAAGTAAAAGTAACGACGGTAATTACTGTACATACAAAATCAATTACGAAACGTAAAATTAATGTGCAAAAAGTATACAGAGCTGCAGGCATTTGTGCATACTACATTAAATGCCTAATGACACGTAACATATGAAAGTGTTGCATGCAACTTTCATAAAACAAAATGCAAGT
The DNA here is from genome assembly GCF_051014445.1 of Colletes latitarsis. Taxonomy (NCBI): domain Eukaryota; kingdom Metazoa; phylum Arthropoda; class Insecta; order Hymenoptera; family Colletidae; genus Colletes; species Colletes latitarsis. Next base: position 30,621,464 of record NC_135143.1, read on the forward strand.
GCATACATACATATATCATGTTAGGAGAATACCTACTGGTATCTGAAACTTTGGGATTCGTACGTGAAACTTGTGAATCTATGTAATCTGGAGACTGTTTATCTTTATTGCCATTAGCATTATATAGTTTATAATAATTATTATATTATCCACATATAATACAGTTTTATGTACAGGGGGTCTAGTATACACTATGATTAGATGTAGCGAACGACTTCTCGAGAACAATACAAAAGGATGTTATTAATAAAAATAGTAAACAGATAATCGAAGCAACTAGCTACAATGAAAATATAAAAGTAATTAAATATATTTACCGGTATACGTTTAAATTAATATATTCTTAAATACTGAGTAGTAACTCGATTTACAAGAACCACATCTAAAGATGCTAATTCGACTAGTCAACAAATAGGTTCATTTAACGTCTGCACTAAAAAAAATACTTGCAAGTTATAATAAAAACGAAAAAAAGTTGTACCAAAACTGCTAGATGAATTTCATTTCAATGTGACCACTGAAAATCGTAGGTTTTGATTCATTCTTAAATCGAAAGGAAAGAAATTAGGTGGGCCCTAATATTGGATTCCCAAGAGTACACTGTCGTTTTATTAGATTCAGAACATTTTGGCATAAAATAATTATGTAATACTTACAAACGCTCTTTTTTCAGTGTATTAAGCCTTTCATTCAACGTTTAAACAGTTTCGAAACATATATAGAACGTTAATGAATAAAAAAACCCTTGGCTAATTACTTCAAAATAAATACTTCGGTATTCCTCGTATATAAAACGCAACTTAAAATATTATCAAACAATTGTATCTCGTTAAGTAAAAACAGTATGAAAGTTTCTATTCTGCGTAGGAATAAAAACATTGAACTCCATTAAAAGTTCTAAACCGTTACTCTTTTTAAAAGCTGCTGTAACGTTTGATAAAGCATTTGACTTATTACGTAATACTTTTATGCAAGAATAATTATGCGTATACATATACATATATTTGTATATATGTACACAGTATATACATACATGTATATATATACGGTACTGTATAGTTGTTTTAAAAAGGCTAGAATAATTTCGATAAATTGCTACTGTTATGCATCTAAACGTAATGTCAGAACAGTGATTAGAATAATTATGAGGCCTACGTAGTCCTATCTGCAATATTAATTTTTATAAGAAACGAAAGATTCGATCTTTCTCTTGCGACTTACTTTTCATTAACTAATAGACTACCGAGTGACGCTTTTTGCTTGTTGACGTATCAACCAATTTACAGAACGCAAAACAACGCGATCACAGAAAAACGTACAACGAACGACTTAATGGTTCCACCTCGTCGCAAAGATAAAATTCGTCACCTGAACATCGTCAGATTGCAACATATAGAAATCGAGGACGCAGATAAAATAGAATAGATCGAGCTATTCGCGACAAATATACCAAATACAAAAATATATCATACAATCTACAATTGTAAAGTGGCTGATACACAATTTGACAGTGCCATAAACGAATTTAAATATGCGCGTATATATTTTTTATCCAGTCTTAACTTCCGTAACATATTATTTAAACTCTTACCCTCTTAGCATAATTGTATTCGTTGCAAACTAACAACGAAATTTAAACAGCAGAAACGACACCGAACAAGAAGACATTCTTGATTGTCGCGTGTCATCGACAGAGCACGTTACTCTTTAATAATGAAACACGCGTTTCGACTAAACGCGTACTCTTAATTAATTTTTATTGTAAAGAATAAAAACATCTATTCAACGATTTTAATTCAACCTTCACGTTCGCCGTGATAACTGTTAAATAAATACTCAACAATAAACATAAAGATACTTTGGAATCCATCATCGTGTAAAGTTTTGCAAAATATCACTCTCGTTGCTTGTTCCATTACACTTCTGACATTAAATACTCTAAACTTTTTTTTTTGCTCGAAATTTATCCGTGAAACAAAACTCTAGTTCTTTGGATGACAATGAGAAATTAGGTCTGGAAGTTACAGTTATCGCGGGATTATTTGATAACAGTTTGTTACACTTAAACAGTCCGTAGCACTCAAACATAAAAAAAAAGATGCACCCATACTCGCTCTTGATGAATTTTATAAAGTAGCAAAAGAAGCCAATGTTACCTTAAAACCACCAATCCTGTGATACAACACAAGCTAGTTGAGTATGTTATAAAATATTAGCAGCGAACATAAAGCAGAAACCAAAAGCATGAAAGGATGCTCGAGTAAGATATTTTGTACGAAGATAGACACAGTTTGGTATAGCAACAAAGTACCGTGCATAGTAACCATTAGATATTATGCATCAATGAATTTTAAAATTTCTCTCGGTCAGTAAAGGTTACGCTATACAACTATAATTTAAATACAGAATAATTAGATCGGATTTTACAATACATTTAAGAAAGAGCAGTTCGGTTATTAAAAACTTTGCTCGTAGTTTCTTTTTTCTTAATGAACATGCATTTGTTGCTGTTTTTATACAGTTAGTCTTATATTCAAATTAATTGAACGACGGTTAACAGCTATCCATTCCTTGCGACGTTAGTCAACGTTCGAACACCCATCTTGTCTAATAGAATTGTTCTATACGTAACTGGTCTTATCTTCAGTCAAGGCACGAATCTTAATCGGGCCTTGTCAAGTCTTTTTTAACGCTTTAACAATCTACTGGGTACAATTAGTGAACCATTTACACTATGCTGAGTTAGGTGTGAACCCGGACCCAATCACCAGTTTGTTAACCGGTCTCGAATATGCGCTTAGGACAGCAACTTTCTGTTCAATGAATCGATGAATCGTTATAAAAACTTATTGACAAATGTGATACTTGAGCGACGATGAATAAATTGAATTATTTAAAGAAGGAAAACGAGTGAAAAGAAAATCGATACCAGACGAATAATACAACGGAAAGGTTGAAATGCTGCTGTGCTATAGCGCCGTACGAATGCTACCACTACCAGTTTTAATGGCCGCTGATAAATCACGATTAAATATATTAAAAGAGAATGTGAGTACACGGTACAGTAAAGTACAGTACTTAACAAGTGATGCGTCGAATACATCGTTAGGTTTTCGTTAATATTTCTTCCAAATTTCAGCTGTTGCTTCTGCCTGCGTATGCAGGTCAGATTAGACCACACATGCTGAAAAGACACCCATCACACGTCAACCAATGTCCCCGCCGTAGTCCTGACCGTTTAGCAGATTACGGTTGTAAATGGCAGCCCTGTAACTGTACCTATTTATGGCTGGTCGATCGGGAACCGGCGGTGGCACTAACGCCACCTCTGAATTCAGCAGAGCCCCGCTTCCTTCGTCCACTTCGCCGATGCTGCTCTCCACCAAAGGTGGTTCCATCTCTGCAAATGCCAGCCTCGATCGTAACAAGTATGCGTATGTCTTGTACCTCTTCAACTGTAACACGGGAACAGGAAAATGCTAACGTCTGCTCTAGACACGGACATCTTCTTTAATAAATAAAAAAGAATCTTACTCGTTCCATACTTAAACCCCACTTTTTAAAGCTCAAATCAAGTACCTAGATCGGAGAGCGTGAAAACGTAATATTTGTAGTTATGAAAATTGTTTTGTTTAAATAATTATTTCCTTTAATTAAGATGGTATTAAAATGGTATTAAAAAAAAAATAATATCCATTGCATCTAGGTGTTGATTATGAGACGGTGGAGTTAAATAGAACGTTGAGAGTACAGTGATATTATTTCAGTTACAGAAAATTTTAATACACGAACAACAATATGACACTCCAGTTACTTAACGTGTCGACAATGAAGAAATATAGAGTACAAGTTTATTAATTACCTCATGATGCAAATAGGCATCTTTTTCCTTATAGTTCTGTACAGTGAGAGCTTTCGCCCCTCTTTCGGGTGGATGCCGTCTGTGTTCCTCCAGTTCAGCTTCTAATTTGTTAACCCTTTCCTCGTGGTCCCGTAACTGTTCTCTCTAACAACACGATCAAAAATCCAAGAAACCGTCAGTTAAACACTTGGGAAGGTAAAACGCGCGAAAACCGGGTTGCTATACACATATACTAGATTCTGTACGATGGTTCTAATCTCGTGTCCAAAAGGGGATAATCTCTGTTTTCAATGCTGTATTCCGTTTTGAAGATATGAGAACTTAGAGAACGAAGTTGGCTTCAGGGATAGTAGAGGAAGGCTTGTAAATAAAGAAACAATGAAAACAGATTATATTCGTTTCGTGGCCGCGGTCAAAATTTGCTGCTTAACGCTTTCTATCTCGCGATATTACTCACAGGAGATAATTTCGTGTGACTGCAGGGAAGCAGAGGTCGTTGAAATTTTCGTTGAGAGCCCACAGCTCCTGCTAGCGGCTGGCAGGAGAAACTCGCGCACACGAAATTAATCGTGTCGATCCATGATTGTAGTTCTTTGGAATCACTGAAAATCACGCCAGCTTTCAACTTATATATCCAACGGATAGCGTTATCGCGTTGCAATAATCTTATCGAAACTTTTGAAACTGCGATTACCTCGTTTGGAAGAGATACTCCGCTTGATCAGCAGTCTGTAACCTGAAGACGTGCTGCTTTTTCGTGTAGTCGGACGCCTTCGTGGCCAACGCATGGTGAATGCGTATCGCATTGTGTAAACTATCGTTACGGAAGCCATGCTCGTCTTTGTGCAAATATAATACAAGTTCTCTCAATGTACAATAATACATCTTCCATCCTCGTTTCCCGAATGGTGCTGAAGAAGAAATTACCCATCGTTTTATTAAAAATCATCTCGATTATTTTAATTTTTATAGTTTTCTGTAAACAAAATTTCTAAGAATTACTTTTTTTCCCGTTGGAATCGTAGCAACATTTCCGCATAACGTAACCCTTCTTGAACTCCGTAGCACCCGTAACATTTGGCACGTCGAGAAATGGATTGCCGGTTCCAGATATCGCTGGACCATCACCCTGTTGAATCGCTTGGTTTGCTGTTTCATCCCCTTCTTCATCCCTGGGCAAAAAATATATCATCGAACGACTTTGTCTGCTGTACCGATCGTATTTGTAGTAATTAGAAATTGATATTTTAATCTAACTTACAAGGCCCATTCCAAGGGGAACGATTTAATAGCGTTGTAAAGCTGCTTCAGCACCTCCCTGGGAAAATTATCACCATCGTTCAGTTCCGAAAGGTTTTCTATAAATTCGTTACACGACATTTTCCTGCCGATATTTTGACCGTGTAGATCCGTATTGAGCAGCATTATAGCACAAGTTAAGGTATGAACAGCGTCTGAAACGTTAATTCGAACAGTGCAGTGGAAAAGTGACGTTTTCCAGCTTCAACCACGAGTCGGGTACTTGGGACCACGTAACGCTTACCCTGAGAATTGAAAGCGCCCGGGTTGCAATCGAGAAATCTTTTGGAGAAATGTATAAGAACCCTTTCTCTCTCCTGGGTCTCCCCTGTCAAAGAGAATTGGGCAAGGAACTTTCTGAGAGCCACGTCCAGCGTGTCCTGATCAAAGCTGAAGTATCTCAAGTATTCTTCGGCTACAGCTGTACTAAAATCGTTGCTGAAATAAAAAAAGAAAAGAATCAACCTTACGAAACTATGACAACTCGAAACAGATAGATCAAATTCTGACACGGAGTGTCGCGTACTTTTTGCTAAGGTGTCTAGAGACGTCAGACTTTTTGAACCCGTCTAAAGAGTACAGCCTTTTGGCCAATCGAATCGCCGATGGCAAGTCCACCGCTTTCGGGCTGTAATGGAAGCTGTGCAGACTTTCGATGTCACTTTCTTCGTCGGCTGACTGAGGCGGTGACGCGCCGCTGTGCCTTTCGTCGTAGTTGCAGATGTTCTGTGCTTCCTTTTCGTCCTCGCTCTCCTTCAACTCCTATGGTATATATTTAGATGTAAAAATCGTTCTGTTCTTTAAACCAAGTCGTTAGATTCAACGTTTAGACAAACTAAACTGGACTGGCTGCTCAAGACTACGTCCCCTACCGTGAACAACGTTGCACGTGATTTCTAATTTTACGCTATGCGAACTTGCATCTTGACACCCGTCTAGGGGTTGCATAAAGAAGCGGAAGATGAAGCGGGTTCGTCAACTAGTATAGTGGGAGTAGCCAAACGGCACAGTGGGAGTGGCCAAACGACATGGCGAAGGTAGACAATCGGTACTGTGAGAATAGTCTCTTAATGGTCTTGAGTACCCAATTAATTTTGTTCCGACTGCAGTTATATCATTAATTTTACAATGTGTACGATTGAATTCTCAACAATTCGCATGGACAAATTATTAGTACATAGAATATGTTAAGTTATTATCAAGAATGAGATCAACGCTCATTATCCTCAGCTATTTCATGAATGCTCTATAAAATTAACTGTGCTTCTTCAAACTGACTTTTCTTAATCGATCGTATAATTATAAATATGATTACAAATATATACATTATCTTCATCGTGGTGTAGCGCCAGGCGCAATTCAAACCTATACAATACCAAATCAACGGACAAACATGGAATGCTAATTGGCGCACATTGTTACACTATCGCAACCGTAAGATTGGACTCGGTAACAAATTTGGTATTTGATCAAACAATAGAACGAATAGGATATAACACCGAGAGAGAGAGCGAGACAGAGGTACGATTTGATCATCAGCAACAGCGATCGAAACAGAAATTCGATCACGCGTATCTTATCGTTGGGTGACCGAAACTTCAAAGCGGTGACACACGTGCGTATCGGTACGTCACCGTTCAATAACAATCTTTCTTCTCGTGAAATCTTTACGATGGTATTATCAAAGAATAACAGTTTGCGAATCTCTTTAGAGCATTTTCGAGACGTAGCTTTTCTCAAGCGCGCAGGACAACTTAACTTAACAACGCGCTAACAACAACAACCCTAAGTGCGCTACCTGATATCCAACGAATTCAGGGGTAACGTTGCCAGCGACAATGGTGGCTGACCGCTGCACGGTGTTCTGAGCGGTGGAGGTGGGTACCAGGTCTGCGTTGCTGGGGTTCCCGCGTCGCCTGTTCTGCCTGGGGCTGGTGTTCCTCGCAGACACGGCGTCCTTGTCCGGTCCTTTCACCTGTATCACTATCCTGTGCTCGGTAGCGTCTTGCGCGGCCGCGTACGCGTTGCTCGGCTGCGCGGTGGTCTTGAGCCTCCTCTGTGGCGGCTCGCTGGCCAGTATCGTCGAGTCACTGTCACTCGGATCACTGACCATCATGATATCGCGAGCACTCAGTATGTCCATAGTCTCCTCGTCGTTGTAGTCGGGACTGGACATGTTGCTGATGGCCTCGGACTGGCTGAGGTCACCGTTGGTGGGATGAAGCCCGGAGGCCGAGGACGTGGTCCCGTCGCCGGAGGGGCCCAGGGCTGTCGCGGTGGTGCCCGTGGGTACCGGCGGTGGGAACCTACGGGATCCAGAATTGGAGGACATGACGGAGGACGAGACCGAGGTAGGGGAGGCCGGCGATAAGGATCTCTGGGGACTAGTGCCCTCTGTCGAGGAGTTACTCGACGAGGACTGCGACGAGCTGCCGTTTTGGCAACACGAGGTGCGCTCCGAGGCGGACGGCGAGCTGACGGGCGCGTTGTACGTCCACACGATCCGCTCGCTGGACAGGCCCTGGCCGCTGTCCGGCCGCGTGTCCAACAGGGTGTTCAAGCTGGACGTGACGTCGTCGTCAATGTCAATGTCCACCGCGCTCATCGACGGGTCCTTTTGGAATTGCAAATGATCCTCGGAGCGCGAGGTGCGCACGAAGCCGCTCGAGTAACCGAAACTCGCGGCGTTCGGTTTGTTCGCGTCGCTCTGGCCCGGGCACTGGACGCTCTCGCGTTTGCTGATCCCGACCGGGGAGGTGCTGGCCGAGTTCGAACCGGTGCACTTGTAAGCACGGTGATGGCCCAGCATCTCGTTAGGACTGGTAGGTACCGAGTTATGATGATGGTGATTGTGGTGATTATGGTGATGGTGGGTGTGATGATTGTTGTACCTCAGCGAGTCGACCTTCTTCTGGTGCTTCGGTAACAGGCCGGTGCTCTGCTGGGTGCGCGACAGGTTCAGCATCAGGTCGCCGGTCATCATGTACGCTTCGAACCTGCGTTTGGAATCGTAACATTTAACTTGGTGAATCCTTTAATCACGAATCGCCTACTCGCGAGTACAAATGTCCAAAGCGATTTCCATTCAACGAATAACGAATAAAATACAATTTGAATGAATTCTAACCTAAAAAAAGGGCTAAGAATTCGCCCGTACTAACCAGTATCGCTCCATAACTAAAATTTATTCGTGAACTTTTAGTATCTTCTTATCGTTCGATATTTCGAGCGAAAATTCGCCCGACTCGGTACACGCCCGAAAGCAAACTAAGCTCCTATCTTTAAAAGCGTCTCGTAAGCCAGTTTACAAAGGTGATTCGCTCCGTTGCGGCTGAAGGCGCAACATCAAGACGAGAAAGCTCGTTTCAACATCAGTCTCGTTTCGCGGTCTCGGCATCGACAAAAGGCCACGTACCTAGGCGTGTTCTTCTGTCTGGTGAACTTATCGCCAGAGAGAGGCTCCCATTGGGCTCGTTCTTCCTCTTTGAAACTGTCGACCGGCGGAAGAAGCGCCTCCAGCTCGGAAGAACCGGACGCGTCGCTGTAGGAACCGTTGCTTCTGGTCGCATATTGCGTCGCGCCAGTCGGTTCCTGGAGTGAACCACACGGCAGTTCCGGTGTTCCAGGCTTTCCCGATTCCGTGTTCTCGCCGTTACCCGACGTCACGGCCCTGGGGTTACTCGCGAGGATCGTCACCTCGTGTGAAATCTTCGAGGAGTCGGTTTCGTCGCAGACCGGCTGGCCAGGCGATAGCAAACGGCGTACATGCGCTTTTATTCCAGGATCTGTGAAAACAAACGACGTTATCTTATCTGGGTTTTGGTAAAGGCGAATTTTCTGTTCGTCGATAAAACGAATCGCTCGAAGGAATTACGTGTAATTGTTTTGTGACAGTGCTTCTCAACGTACGTTGTCTATTACTAGGACCGCCAGTAGAGAAACGAGAAAACATAATTACTATATCTGCACAAGATAGACAAACATCTACTGCTCGTGTTCCATTTGTTTTCAATTGTATCTATTTTGTGTAATATCGGATGTCTAGCAATTTTGGTTACGCTTGGAAAGGTTGAGAAGCACTGGCTTATCACAATTGCGGCTTGCGAGGTTTGTCTATGAAAGGAAGATAAGTGAGACACACATAATTTATTTGGATGTTATACAGTTGAGTGTCTGACCAAACAAATATGGTACAATGTAGAAAAGTAGTTAATTCACGGAATAGAAACGATGTCCTCCCCGGTTATATGAAATCGAATAGACCTGATTTAATCTCGTATTACATGCTTACACAATAGCAGTCTCCGGGCTATACGAAATTGAATTGGCTCGTACTATATTATGTAAGCAGATTACATATCGGATTACTTACCCCGATAACTGCACGAACCTCGATTCTTCCATTGCAAGTATCGAGGTTTATGCAATTATTGCTATAAGTAACCTAGATCGTACGGATCCCGAATCCAGAGGGTTAAAATTAATTTTCCTTAAAACGTGTTTCTCCGTAAAAAATGTTCTTTCTTATAGGTCGAAAACGTACGAGTGGCTAACAAACATTTGCGGGAAAAGAAAATCGATTCTGGTCGCTTGACGCAACCCTCCTTCCAATTAGACTTCCAATTCCGGCCGTCAACAATCGCTCTTGAACCGCCATACACGTCGCGGAGCTCGAAAGTCCGCAACCCTATTCGCGAATATCCCCCTTTTCGCTAATGCGCCGGCGAGGCCGCGTCGAAACGTCCGTATTTTTAAGACAAAAGTCTTCCGGCGCGGAAGGCGTCGGAAATTCCAGCACCGTTGGCTCGTTTCTCTCGTTCCCCGTTGGCAATCTCGTTGTGTATCTCGACCGCGAAATGCATGGGCCGGCCGTGGCCAGTGAGAAACTCGCGGCGGGCGAGTGTATTTTCAGCGAGCAGAAAGGAATAACTGGGACAGGTCTTTCGGCTATACGCGGAGGTCTGATTAAAAAGCGGCCGCAGCCGGGCTGTTTCGCTCTCCGCAGCGAGGAAAATTTATTGCCGGCGCGTGGAGGACTTCAAAGCGAACGCGCCAAAGAAAACTTTCCGCGTCGAGGGACCGCGCGGGGCGACGTCCACCGGGGGAAACGAGCCCGGCCAGGAAGACACGAAGCGAGGAAAATAAGTTCGATTCCCGCGGGACCGACCGGCACTGGTCACCGAACGCGATTTACGAGCGCCGGAGAACGACGAACGAGCCCGTGCAATAATGCACAAACGTTCGCGTCGCGCGCGAGGCCGTGTTGTGACCGACACGCTCGCAGACTGTTGACGTTTACTTCGTGGAAACGAGCGACGACGCTGCGACCTTATCTGCTCTTGCATCGAGAAGAATAACACGTTCGAGCGTTTGTCACTGACACATATTCTATAGGCCGTAAACCTACTTAACCGATGCGGTTTTCGGGACGCTTTCGTCCGTAAATAAAATAAATGCACCTTTTTTATATCGTGGAGGAAACATCGAGTTTTTATCCTTGGTTCCATTAACGAACACAAGGTTTCCCACACCCATTACTTCGGTGTTTCGTTTCCTCCAAAAATATATTTAGTTATAAATTTTATATGCGTCGTGATATTATCGCGTACGCGTGTATATTGAACTCGATCCCGTCGCTGGTAACGCAAACATCGCTGGTGACTGAACTCTCGCGCGATTCCGATCTAATGATAGAACACACTGGACGCGTATAGGCGCTCTTGAACCTGATAGTAATAATAGAATTACGCGATAATAACCCATAGAAAACACCATCTCGTATGCTCGACGTGACGCTTTTACCTTGGTCTGCGGCACCGTCGGGTCTAAAGCGACGCCCGCCACCACGTCGTTGTTCACGCGTGCTTGGAAAAAAGGGAGAGTGTCGAGGGCGCGCAATTAAGCGCACGAGCCAACGATCAAACGTTCAGATAACAAACAATTTTCTATCAGAGTGACTCATTGATTGCTCACGGTCTACGGGAATATGGCGACGGTGAACGACGTAACACTTTGATTCAAGCTTGGAAAATGTTCTCTTCTTCCCACCTCCCATCTCCCTCTTGGAATAATGCACGACGATTGGATCATAATGCGGAATTTATTATGATTTACGGTTTGATACGTAATTTACGTAATTAGTGTGAGAGGAAGTCGTTAGCACTCTGAATGTAAGCATTATATGCGAATGAAAGTAATAGTACAGTGGAAGGTCGATTATCTCGATGCTGATTATCCGGTGTGTCGATTAAACGGAAATTCATTTCTCGATTATCGATCATCTGCATTTGTAAACTGTAGAGCCTGAAAGTAACATGTAAAGATGCTATCTCTGCTTCCTCTAAATTCAACTGATTGGATTCTTTTGATATTTCATTTGTCAGTCCGTCCACGCATTTGGAAAATAATTTGCTGGGCTACTAAGCCCTTTTACGATAATATAAAAAGATTAAAATCTCTAAAGTGGCGTCAACGTATTATTATTTCACGATTTATTACCTCCGGTATCCATACCGGACCAGGTATCAACGGATGACAAATTAATCGTCAATTAATAATTTTGCGTTATCGCCGGTCGCACAATCGTTTCACTACCTATACGTTACGAGTTATCAATGAACGTTATCTGTAAACTCAGTCTCGTGATAAATGTTAAACACTCGAGAATGTACGCCAAATTTCGACAAAATCCATTGTAGTATAGTTTGCAATTCTTCGCAGCGTTTTGGGACGATTTTTCAATTTTGTTAAAGAACGATTAATCTGTCACGGCCTTATCTCCTGTGATTAGCGCCCTCGAGGAGCTCGTAGCTTACAGCTGCGGGGAAAAAGGCCACAGCGAATCGGGCATTGTGTCATTAAATTACCTCATGGCGCGAGGTCATTAATCAACACCGCGTACTGCAATTAGTTTACCTTTCACGGTATATAGACTTGTATGGGACGACGATTCACTCGAACGCGCCAACTTTCTTCGTATTTTATGCCAAACAGTCGACGCGACAGAAGCGACGAGGAATAATTTATTTATTTGTTTAGAGACAGAGGAACGACTGTATGCACACTATAGAATAAGGGCATGTTTAATAAGCACCACGCTACACGAGACTGAAACGAAGCAGTAGATCGTCCAAAGAAATTTAGAACATTGTCACCATTGTTTGCCAAAGTATAATCTGACAGCGTGATCTAGAGATCCACGTTCAGAGGTAAACAAAAGTTATGTTTAAACAGAGAAAATGATCGATTATATTTTCTGACACGTTCGTGTTAAACGAACGTTGGAGTTGTATCAGCCTGGACATTCTTAAAAATTATTTCTAAAATTAATTATTAATTTCTTAAATTATATTCTTCCAAATTATTGTTTCCGAAAAACGAACGGGAAAGTACATTTTATTCCAGGAAATTCGAAGATCCATTAATAAAGAGTTGGTAAACGAAATCGTTTGTGTTTCCCCGTTTTTCTCTTTGTGCATACTAAATCAACCGGGTGCCGTTCCCTCGCATTCGATGCACGTTTTAAATCGATACGTCGCTTTCCCCGACACCGCGAATCCCGTTCGCACACACAACTGAGAAAAGCCAATTAGTCGACGTTCGGTCACTGAACGCTGCCGGAGAAAAGCCGATTAGTAAACCGACAATCGATAATATGTTAACTACACGTTCTCCATATTATGCGCATTAAGCATCAATTTTCCTAACGATACTCAGCGTCCTTACCGTTAACGAGCATGAATTTAATTTATTAAGAAAACGTGACTTCCGTGCAAAAGAAAAAATTTGTTTTCCAGCGACGTTCCGTCGCAGAGCGTTCTTCCGGAATAAATTTCTTCGCGTTGCCGAACTGTGTCGCTAGTTTGTTCCCCTCGTTCGTTAAATTGATAGAGTAATTATTTAACGGGGTCAGCAGGTTGTTCAACGTTTCGAACTTCATTAGACGAGAGAGCCTGGCTACTAGGGGAAAGCCAGCGTCGAATGAATTCAAGGTGCGCGTGCAGTGATAACGATAATCCGGTGTAAATCGGGTAGACACACGACGGTTCTGTAAACCGCCGTTGTATCTGGCCCGGCGGCAAGTTTACACAATGATTCCACTCACGCAACACGGCCAGCTGTCCGCTGATACTGTACGTCCCGCGTATTTACAGTGAATAGCTCAACTTGTACGGAAGTGTAATTCGACAGGACCGTTCGAATCATTCCGGGAATAATACAACTGCCGAAATACTGTTTAATACGATAAAGTCCTAAATGCGTTTGGCCAGCGACGCCACCCGAATGCCACCTATCGATTTCGATGCGACTCGAGAGACAGATGGACAACAAAGGTCATTTCTTTTTACTAGAATGCAATATTTGTTCGCTGGTGCTCCGTCAGATGGCGAGCGAAAGTGTAGTAAGGTTATGTATCTCATAATCTGATGGGAATACGACGTTGGAAAGATGCCCCGTTTTAATCTACAAAATGGATGTATTTTGGGAAGTACGCTGGTTTGAAAATATTAAATATATGTTGTACATGGAGACCGAATAACATCAAAGGGATAAATAAAATTTCGGAAGGAACGGTATTTAGACGAAGGCGATGAAGACGCTTTAAGATCATTTAAAATATTATTTCAACCTGATAATATTATTCTTCTACATTCCATCGATTCTCCAGCGTAGAACCACGAGAAACGCCAGAGAATTTCTGACCGTTACACGATAAGCTCGTTACGTTCCCAACTCTCGAAAAACCGGCCAAGAAATTCACCGCCCACGCGACTCTGATTGCACGACGTTTATCGATGGAATGCAAGCACCGTTGAGAATGCAAGGTACACCAGTTCGTCGTGTCCGATACTTCTTGCGATTTCCCTCTCTGTACTTTCACCGTTCGTGGTGTCAATAGCGATGGGACCAAGTATGTCGCGAGTATAAAAATTAATTAACAAACAACCTTCCAATCGTATATTATCAATTCCTATCAAATAAAAGAAATACATTCAATCCCTGACCATTACAGTTCATTCCACTCGATCCCTGTCTATTCCTGTCCATTCCTCTCTATTCTCTTCGATCCCGCCGATACTCAGCCAATCCCATCGATTCCCGCCGATTTTCAGCCAATCCCATCGATTCCCGTCCATTCCCATCCGTTCCTGTCTATTTTTCTAAAGTCTTGTAATTGTGTAAAGTTTCGAAGATATTTTTAACTTATTCGTTTAATTATCTACTTATTTACGGGTTTTTGTACGGAATCGATATTAGAATCTAAACTGAAGTCGATATCATGACTGTTTTCAATCCCTGACCATTACAATTCATTCCAGTCAATCCCCTGTCTATTCTCTTCGATCCCCGTCGATACTCAGCCAATCCCATCGATTCCCGCCGATTTTCAACCAATCCCATCGACTCCCGCCAATTCTCGTCCAATCCCATCGATTCCCGTCCATTCCCATCCGTTCCTGTCCATTCTTCTAAAGTCTTGTAATTGTTGTAAAGTTTCGAAGATATTTTTAACTTATTCGTTTAATTATTTACTTATTTACGGGTTTTTGTACGGAATCGATGATGGAATATGAGATTATAAAACTGATATTATATTAATAGATGCCGGAATCGATATTAGAACCTAAACCGAAGTCGATATCATGACTGTTTTCAATCCCTGAACGTCAAATTCCTTCTACGATAGAATAAAATATGATAAGGTTTGTTGCTTGTTGTGTTAATACCAAAATTAAGATTGCAATATATCCCTGATAATCCCTAACTGTAAGTATTTTTATTCTCAAATAAAATATAAAAAGCGAAAATAAATTGTAAGATACCAGATATGTAATCATACATATCGCGTTGTTTATTTACAGGTTACATCGACGAATATATTAAAGAATTGCCACACTTGAGATACGAAAGTAGGATCGTAAAAGAAACAAATTTTCCCTTTGGAGGTTAGGTCGCAAACACCTCGTTTCGGAGACACATATCGTCTTCTAAATTTACAAGTCTTATCCGGTACTATTTTTCCAATAGCACCTCTCAAATGTTTCTCCTTTTTTTTTATAACGAAAGCAGAATATTTCTCGCTATTTTTGAACGATCCCGTAGCGCCGACGACGACTTCTCGCGTCGCGCGTGGGCGACTAAACGGCGGTCTTTACGCGAATAAGAGAATTTGCCAGCGCACTTCACTTACCCCTTCGTAGCTTCAGGGTGACAGGGTCCGACGAGAGCCGCAGACATTTCAGCACTGAAACACAAAACGGAACGGGTGAGGAGGGAGAACAGAGAGACGGAGAAGTAAGAGCGACGGACCGAGTGTTCCGCCGCGAAAGAACCGGCCCCCGACCAGCCACCGGCGAAAGTGGGTGGAAAACCGACTGGAATGGGAATTACCGCGGATCGAGCTGTCGCGTGTTCACGACCGCGGAATTCAGAGACGTTCTGTCGCAGTTGAGATAGGTCGGGCTGGTTACCATCGTGGATTAAGGTGGAAAGCTTTTGGTATTCCACCCTTATACGTCTCCAAGGGAAAAAGAACGCCGTTTGGCCCGCATTTTAGCGAAAGGTTAATCGTTCCAGACGGGAGATTTCGCGTCGTAACGGGTTCACAATGAAAATTTCCCGCCGGCAGCAATCTTGCAAACGTACAACTAGACTTCGATAGTTCTTTAACTGTTAGTCCATTAGAAAATCTATCGACAGTAGCCCAATTACAATAATAGTAACTAATAGTTACACAACGCGATGGAATAAATTTTTATTTGAAAATTCGAAGAAGAAAAACTGAATTCCATCGAATTTCCGTCAGGGATTATATACGAGGAATAACAATGTTTATTTTAAGTTTCTTTATGAGTTTTTCGGATAAACGAAGCTTTGCTAAAAGTCTTGCCTAGGACAAATTTGTTCTCGAGTTTCGTCGCTGTTTCGGAACATCAAATTCTGAGGGATAATACTGCCTAAGCTTCTTTCAAGTGAAAGCTGTTTGTACCTTGAAAATTCAATAAAGCAACAAAAATAACTACAATAAAATATGAAACACTGCAAACAATTTAAAAGTAATTGTGCAACGATAAAAGTTAATTATTTAAACCTAATAGAAATTCAGGTTCCTGTTCTACTGGAAATCCACAGCTTTACTTTTTAATAGAATGTAAAAGTAATCAAATACTGTGTTGCATCGTTCAAGGTTAGGTACGAAAGCTGCAGGCCAGACGTAAACAGTAAAGTATTCGGTTACATACGACATTGGAGACGCCCAGTATTAGGCACAGTATTCAACGAATGTATTCGGGCGAATTGTTATCTAGACTCTAGAGATATTTCCAATATGAATTTTACCGAATGAATTGACCAAATTAGTCAAATGTTTTAACGGATTTGTTGAATTTTAACAACGGATAGTAATCTAATAAATGTACACGATTCTAAACGTTTCGTACAACTTTTTATGCTCCTCTTTAGTAACGAAAATATACGTATATGCAATTGATTTTAGCTTCGTGAAATTGCGTTGGATCAGAAACTTTTTGTCAGAGGTTAGAAACCACGGTGCACAAGCTTGCCAATGGGTGTTTACAAAATGGTCGCGCGTATGAAACGCGGCACAAAGTTTTCACGATTCGCGGAAGCGAAATGCTGCTTCGTGTCTGTCTCTGAGACATGGAGCTTGTCAAATTAAACAGGAGACGGAGAAAATACGAGGAAGGCGAAATTGCGATAGGTCAGGAGCTTTACAGTCGGCCACGCGGCTTTGCGACTGTTCTTGCTTCCTACGAACGATCATAAAACAAACGTGCCGGATACCTCGCCATATTTTCGACCAGAAAAATATCCTCGAGCCTTTCCTGCGCTTCGCCGTGTTATTCGATTACCTCCGACCGGCCAAGATTTAATTTATTTGACCCAATATTTCTCGTTACAGCACCGTACAAAATGAAATGATATTTTTAAGAGTTCAAACATTGGAATTGAAATGAAGAAGAACGTAACATTTTGCGAATAGGTTAGAACTAGTCCTTGATTATTCGAAATCTACAAGGTGTGCGGATATTTATGGCACCGAGTGTACGTTGAACTCGCTGTTGCGTGGAGGGTGCGTAATTTTATTGCGCCCGTCGTAAATCGAGCTCAAAGCGGATTCGCGAAAGGAGTAACTGCATTGTCGATATAAAATTAACCAAGGGTCATTTCATTTGATGCACTGCGACCCGCCGTAATGCGGCCAATCAAGCGCCCCATTTTGCGTGCGTGTCGTGGATCCAGCCATAAGCCGTCAGAAAATTCGCGATTCCGTGTGCTAATGAGCCTCTGGCCTCCACGGTTGAATATAACGTTTCCACATGCATCACGTACGCGATCGTAACGAATGAAATTCGTTTAGGAAACTCACGCGTGCACCGTTTCGTTTAACGAACCCAGACCCTCGAGAAGACGAAACAAACTGCGAAACGAACTCCCCCATTCGTAAACTTTTCCTTTTTTCTCGTTCCTTTCAAACCCCGTGATTCGCTAACGCTCTCAACTAAATTCTTACTTAAATTAGTTGTAAGTTCGAGCTCGTGATTCTCTGTCTACTTTATCTGTAATTTCGCTCGAGTTTTCGTCACGTTCAGGGACGTGTCTACCATGAAACTAATCAAGTTTTTTTTAGGTTACTTTTAGATTTTTCTTTTATTTAAATTATTTAACGTCGGCAAATCTATGCTACAGCATCTACTCTGACAAGTTCCTACATTGACTATGCAACTATTAAAGAACATTCAAAAAAAACTATAAAGTTATTCGAAATGCATAGCCTTGGAACCTTTATTGCTCGCAGATAAAATGAATTATTCTCGTCGTCGCGTATTTCATTTAACACATCGTCGGCACAAAAAACTTTCTACGCGACAAATGTGCACACGAAGGATCAAGAGGTTAGAAATTGAATATGATGATTACATGCGATGACTACTTGCGATTTATCTCAAGAAGCAGACCAAGTCCTTACATATTTGATTTTCCTTCGTGTTATCCAGTTCAATTTCGATGGCCATTCTCCGTGTCACTTAACTTTATCCAATTTCTACACGAAATGAACGAAACATTTTGAATCCCACCAACGGGACAAATGCGACCAGATTGAAATGAACATTGTAAATTATCGAAGTTTTCATTAAACTTGAAACTATTGATTGGAAAAACTAATATATTAATAAATTAAATATTTATAAAAATACTACAGGGTGTTCGGCCACCCCTGGGAAAAATTATAATGGGGGATTCTAAAGACCAAAATAAGACGAAAATCAAGAATACCAATTTGTTCATAGTGGCTTCGTTAAAAAGTTATTAACGTTTAAAGTTCCGTTCGTACTGAATTTTTTTCTCGAAAATGCGCAAGATTTCGGGGGTATGTCTATTCACCAAAAATGATTGTAATTAACGCCCACAGCTAACAATATTTTTTTCAGAACGATTTGAAATATTTTACTTTCGTCGAAAAATTTCTCACCTTCTCGAATTTTTTTCTAGGAAATGAGTAGGATTTCGGAGATATGACTATTCACCAAAAATGATTGAAATTGACTCCTGCAGACAAAAATATTTTTTTTAGTACGATTTGAAATTTTTTTTTTTCGCCGAAAAATTTAGACACCTACTCCCTGTCGATTTTCCTTAAAAATTGGTTTTTTATTTTTAGTAATTTTATTTGACGCCCTACAGAAAAATTGTGTAATACTTTTTTGTAGGTACTCATGAGCTCTACTTCACAAAAAGTTGCATTGAAATATATTCACTATTGTAGGAGTTATGGCTGTTTGAAAATTGGACCATTTTTATTGGGTTTTTCTCATTTTAGGGGGTCAAGGACCAACTTTTCGAATATTTTTGCGATTTCTGCATATTCTACACTAAAATACGCGTCGTTTGCTTTTTTAAACATTAAAATCGTTCAATCCGTTCAGAAGTTATGACGTTTTAAAGATTCGCATGAAAATTCGGGCAAAGATTTCTGGCCAGAAATTATATTTTCGGTAAGGAATTTTTTTCTCGAAACTGAGTAGGATTTCGGGTGTATGTATAATGACCAAAAATGCTTGTAGTTGACCCCCGCAACTGAAAATAATTTTTTTAAAACGATCTGAAATTTTTTTTTCTACCAAAATATTCAACACCTATCCGATTTTTTTTCTCGAAAGTGGGTAGGATTTCAGGGATATGTCTATTCACCAAAAATGCTTATAATTGACCCCTGCAAGCAAAAATAATTTTTCCAGAACGATTTGAAATTTTTTAATTTAATTGTTAATAACTTTTTAACGAAGCCTCCATTAACAAATTGGTATTCTTGATTTTCGTCTTATTTTGGCCTCTAGAATCCCCCATTAAAATTTTTCCCAGGGTTGTTCAAATACCCTGTATATTAGAATAATAATCGGAAGAAAAAAATTGTCAAAAAATTTCCAAAATTATGCATAATCGCCGAAATGTTCGACACGCGATATCGCGAACGAAAAGGCGATACTTTCGACAGTGAGGGGGGAGGGGATGGAGAAAGAGAGAAACGAGTGCACTCCGTCGAACGTGCATTATATCATGAGCCGCTAAAGCAGGTCGGTCTTCTTACCTTCTTTAGTACTGAATCGGTTGACATCGACTTCGTTTACCCTGAGTATGACGTCACCGGCCTCGACCTGCAAAACCAACAGACACCGTTTCTATGAAAACGCACTCCGCAGAAGGATCAATTGGTCGGGGATGGCGAATTGCCGCGGAGAGGCTGTTTGTTCTCCGCTTCAGGCGATTCGACCGCGTAATGGAACTTGAACGTAGGCAACTGATTCGTTCGATGATCGTTCCACCGAACTTATTCGATGTTTAGCCCGCGGAATATGCCACGAACGCGATGCAATATCGTTACGAGCCTCGATCCATGATCAAAGTGATCCTGGTTGTACACGGTGTCCGAAGACACTGTGGTGTCTCTCGTCCTCTTGGATACCAAATTGCCAATTACCATTATCTCAACTAACCAAGAAACAACAAATTCTCTACCGTACCTAAATTTAATTTTGTAATGACGAAAGTTTTAAAGTAAAATTTTCTTTCGAGTTCTAATGTTAATTCTAGTCAACGATTTCCTTGAACCTATTATAATTTTTCCCGTTATGTAATGGGAATTATAATGATCCACGAGCTCCATCAACAAGAAACCGGAAAGGCAATTTCCAGACTTGATAACGAAACGGAGCTTTTTATGAAATGTAATTTATTATGTAAAAATAGAGATAACCGAAGAAACTGAGAAAATCGTATTCGGATCGTTAATGAAATCAACTTTTCATTAAAGTTTTAATACGTAACGCTGCACGATTTCTTGAAAGAGCATCTAAGGAAACGGTTGTTTAATTATTTTTACATAAGGAACGGTCAGAATTTGATAGCATAACGACGTACAAATTATTTGCTCGAACGAGGAAGCAAGGAAGCGAGCAAACACATTCCTACCGATCAGGATCGAGTCTAGGTGCATTGGCGCCCCAAGTTACAATTGATTATCTATTATTTGATTATTACATGCTACAGTTTATTGTTTATCTTGGAAAGTTCGTTCCCACAAAATTATATTGTAATAAGTCTCTATTGAAACGATTATTCCAATAAGAATTTGTTAGTTTTTCTCTTCTTAAAGAGAAAGTTTTCTTTATGTGACAAAAACCATCGACGAACATGTTGCGTTTAGTGTCTCGAAATACAAGTCAAGGTGCAACTGTGTCCCTAGTTTGGCTTGTTTAGACAAAGTATAGGACCGATTGGGTCTGAGGGTACGGGACGAATTTTTCGTCGCTAACCTATTCATTCTGTATGTCCCTTTCAAAGCGTTAAGACGTGCCTTCCTAGTGTTTCCAATAAAAGCTAACAAAGTTGTAAATTAAAAGTTATTCCTTTTATAATTGTTTTTTTTATTCCACCACCTATTTCCAATAGAATTTATTCGAATAGCGCCTAGTCTGATGGCGCCCAATGATCATAATTTCTAAATTACTTAAGAGAACGGGCAACCAGAAATACGACTTTCTATTCCGGTGTTCGATGGTCGCTCGATATTAGTACCGATTTGCAAGTTACATGCTCGTTCGCAGGAGAAAATAAGGAGGCCTGCGAACGTGTTCCAACGTCCGACGGCCGAGACACGAAGTCTTTACGCGCGAGTTCCGTCGGTTACTTAGCAGCCCGATGCTCGAATTTCCATCGAAAAACAGTTCCCCTTATTTCTTCCGTTCCTATCCCCCCGCAGTTTTCCGCCGTTCGCCTCCAGGGAAATAGCTCGACTGGAAAACGAAATTGTTTACGAGGCGTAATCCGTCGCGGGGAGTGATAAGACGCACAACCGATAGGGGATCGCTCGAAGCCTCCTGTTACTACCAGCAAATCCGATTGTTTCCCGGAACAAATAAAACGACAGCTGCTACGCGTAAAAGAAATCGAAGTTTGTAGTTACATTTTCCCTAAAACCTCTACGACGAATATTCGAAACCCGTTCTAGTGTCAAGTATATCATCTTAAACACTAAACCGCAAAATATTGTTAACAAAGCACCTACATCACAGAACACCATTGTCTGACAAGTCAATAAACAGACCATTTTAATTTGACCACCGACACACTGCTTTCCAGCGCGAAATGCTACCTCGAAGAGCCATGGAAGCAATTTAAAATAAGAAACGTTTTAAATAGAAAGCTATGTAGAGATTAAGAGATTAACGTATAACGTCGCGTTTAACGTTAACCCACATCAATCACACCGCGGAAAGACGACGAAACGCGACCGTGCACTACTCCAGCTTTATCGCGGAAGGTGCATCGTCGGACTGAGAACACGAGTCTCAGGACAAAGCACACGAGACATCGCGTGCACTTATGTGCACATCGTGTCCCGCGCTAATAATAAGCAGAACTGATACGGTGATACGTGCATACACCGCTTCTGCTCGACTATTTCGTTTTCTCATCTTTCGTCAGTTACTTAAATAAATAAATACTCGATAAACGCTACAAACTTTATTAACGATACGCCACTATAGTGGCTCACTCGTTCACTGTTTCAATTAAGCGATCGTTTTCGTATTTTCTTTCACACTATTTTTGCCTTCGCAACGTTTTATAACAGTGTTAACAATATACAGAGTGTACAGTGTTTGTTTCGATACGCCAGTGTCAGTGTCATTTCAATGTACTTGCCGGAGAATAGTATCGTTCGCAAAATTCAGTCGTGCCTAAGAGGTTAACAACGGTGAAGCAAGGAACGAATAAGAATTGATTTTCGTTGAAAACAGTTCTCATAGAAATTTCGCCCTTACCACCAACCGAAATAACCGTTCCGATACCATGTCAAGACCTCATAAACCACATTAAAAAAACCACAAAAGAAGAATGGAACAGAATTTGGACCACAACAAAAAGAACAAAAATACACGACATAATACAAAATTTCTACCAACCAATCCCTATCTGCAATTTAAATAGAAAAGAAAAGGCCATAATGTCTCGACTAAGGTCAGGCCATACAAAGATAACACATGAACATATAATAAAAAAGGCCGATCAACCTTATTGCAACTACTGCCCCACTGAAATTCTCACAGTAGACCACATCCTATACCAGTGCAGAAGAACCGAAATACAAAGACAGAAATATTCTATAAAACCGGACACAGCCCTTACAGCTCAGAACAGCATAAGAGACACCATAAAATTCCTCAAAGAAACAAACATATACAACAAAATATAACGCTGAAGTACACATCCGCCGCCAAGGACCTCGCAGTCGACGCGGCGTAAAAAAAACATCCATGAAGAAGAAGAAGAAGAAATTTCGCCCAATTCGATTCTTTTTCGATTCGGTGGGGAATGAAAAATCATAAAGTGGTATCGATACGTGTCGACGCGATATTTATCTGATCGCTAGTCACAAGCTCTTTGCACCAGCATTTCGCGCATCGATCAGCGGCATCGGAACTGGAAGGTCGAAGTTGGCCGACAAGCCTCCGCTCGTAAATCAATTTCGGGAATGCACTTCAGTGCGCGTCGATGCGTTCTGTAATAGATTTCGCCCTAAGCAGGTCAGAGGGATACGGGTCCGAAATTTCCGTGTAAACACGCTCGCCGGGCCTTGTCTCGGCAGCGTTAGGGAGACACGAACATCCATTTACGGGCGGAGTAATTGGACGACGGTCTTCCAAGAAGAGAATGCCCTTTCAACGAGCATCGATATTTCTGCACGGAACAAGGCCTGCCTAACAATGACATCAAGATTTCGGACGTGAATGGATCCAATTGAAGAGCTTATTGAGACAACTTGGCTGGCCGTGGGCCCGATATCGATCTAAGGGAGACGCAAATAAACGAAAGCTGCAAGAGAAATCGTTTAGCAACGAAATTAGAATTAAATCTGATATCGCGGGTAGATTTGAAAATAGATGTAATCGAAAGATACGGCTGGCCTGATTCGACGGGATGCAATTCAATTAATTGGCTACCGAGAAACGAAAGGAGACGAAAGTGGGAAAAAACATTTCTATCCAGCAAATTTCAGCGACGGTTCCTGAAACACCTACCTGTCCTTCAAGTTGTCACCGAGACAATATTACAATCCCTACGTACCGTACAATTATGTACCTACTATACATGCATTAATATACAATAAAAATATATATTCTTTTTATTATTTGCAATTTGTTTTTTAACAGAAATTAATTTTCTTAAAACACAATAAAAGATTGGTTAAACAATTTTAGGTAATTGTGCAGCTTTTAAGACGCGACGTTATTTTTAGAATCTTTTTCAGTTGGGGAGACAATTCTGTCCCCGAGAAAATATTTTTAAACGCGGCAAAGGCTACAGAGTATCGCGCATCATTGGTCTGCCGTTCGAAGGAAGCTGGCAGTATCAGCTTAATTCATCGCGACCTCGTTAAGCAACGGTTCGATGTTCGTTCTGATAAATTTAACGAAAATAACGTCGGACGAGGGCACCGTAGAAAGTTCACCTACGCGGTGGCGGCGGCGGCGGCTCGTTGTGAAAGTCTGAAATCGAATCGAGTTACGAAATAATTTCATGGGAGAAGTTCGGCCAGTCGGGCAAAACGAAGGTTCCAGTTAATCCCCGACGGCTTCTGCGCGCGGCCAATCGTGCAATTACAATGCCACGTATGTAGAATCGCGTGCTATTGTAGAATTGAAGCCTGCGCAGAGAGGCCCTTAACATTTTCCAACGCATTCGTTATTCGCCAATTTACGAAAATTTTCTTCCAAACCTTTGTCAAGCCGGAGGGTGGCTCGTTAATTATAGACCAAATAAGCAGATCGCTTATCGCGACCAACATTTTCATCATTATTTTGTATAAAAAAATACATATACACGAGTGACGAGAAAAATAATATTCTACATCTACGATAGAAACGGCAGTGTTTTTATTTTTGCATAAAATCTAAAAATATTGTCCAAGTTGGCGGCTTTCCACCTACAAACATAATTCTGTTTGTTCTTGCAACGAGGAACTCTATAGTCAAGGTATCACCGTTGATATTCAACCAAGGTTGCCCCACTGTCGAGAAAACTGAATATAAATTCGATATCGACATATTCTGCGAAGCGGACTAGCATTGGTCGAAGATTAAGTCAGCGCCAAATAAATTGGCCGCCCAAAGTCACTTCTTTCACCGGTGAATGACGTCACAAATCTCTTCTGCAGTATAGCTACGTGCTTCGAATTTCTCAAAGCTTTTTAAACCCTGAAAAGCAGGGTGGGACAAATTTAAATTATCACTTTCATTACTATCTGCAAAGAGAAATCTTTTTAAATGGAGGAATTTCAGAAATCTGAAAATAATTTTAAATTATCGTGGTCGAGCATTTGCGATTGTTTTTAAAAAGAAAATAATTTAAAAAAATGCATTTTAATAAAAAAAATTCTCCATTGGCTGGCGTTAGGAACAATGTGTAGCCCAGTTAGAAAGAATATATATTTCCATTTGAAGAAACAAAAGCCACTTTCAAATCTCCGAAACGCCTCTGGCTAGGAACGTTTCGTTTGATCCGACTTGCGCTCTTCTCGAAGCCATTCAACTTTCGTTCGACCCATTTTTTCTTCGCGGATTATAAAATGAGCTTGAATCCAGGCGGTAATTTCGAGTGTCTCACCCTGTATAAATTCAAGCAACTCCTCACGCGTGCAAGATCTGCCTTACAATATAAGGCCCTCTCGTGGATAACTAATTACACGGTGAACATGTTGGCATTCACCCCGAACAGTCACGCAATATTCAGCTCGCGTGTGAGGGGAAGAAGCGATAGCGTCTCTCCGATGTGGAAAAACATGAATTAAAACCGGAAATGGAAAACAAAAAATAATAAATGGGCAAGAAATTCCTCGAATATAATGAAACAACATTTTATTCTATCTCTCCGGCAACATCAAGCGATGTATTAATTGAGTTTGCTGATCCTCGGTGTAACATGCATAACGCCTTCTTTCATTCAAATTTGCCGCCAAAAAATGCCTGAATATTTCAGTTAATGTTATGGAGGTATTCCACCATAAACCTTTCAAACATTTTCTTGAAAAAGAATTGTAAACTATATTTTGTGTCTAAACATATATGTAGACTTAAAACTATATTTATCTGGATTTGCAAAAATGTCGAGAATATTCCTAGACAGGGAGAACTGATGTAGCCAGTCCTGTTAATAATGGTTATCGACAAACGATGTTCTAATCATATCAACAATTATTATCCCGATTTTATTGGTAAAAATTTGTTAGGATAATTGTTATTTTTGGTCCTTGTTACAGTGGGTTAAATGCATGCCTGAAAGGCTATTGTCGCCATAGAATTTTATTTAACGACGAGCATCTGAGAGTCCTATTATAATTTCGAAGCGAATTAAAACGGAGAAAAGTTGAAACGACTTTCGCGATTAATTAGCGTCGTTTATTGGACGACAGAGCGGCCGTGACAAAGTGTTTTCACCTGGTACAGAGGGGTATACTCGACGTAATCGAATCTGTCGTCGCGTCTCTGCAAGTATCGATCAAGGGGCCGGCAGCAACACCAGAGACAGTACGCGAAATTGGGCATTTGCGAAAGGCACGTCACTCGCTATGCGACGCAGCCGAGAAGCAGGAACCCATCGACCACGGTAGCCGAATGCGCGATATGCGACTGATCGAGAATCTCGGTCACGGTTTAGAATTCAGACGGCGTCTTGCTGGCAGCCAACAGTCGTATTTTTGTCCGTCGTGACATTGACTTTCATCGGGCTGTTGTCCAACTGTTTGTATCGTCACGTGTAACGCACCCCGGGACAAATACGCGACGTCGAACATCGCGTGTTAACAAAGGACGTCGGACAACCGGGTGTTCCGTGTTGCAACATTTTTCATGGGACACGAACAAACTTCCATCTATAGGCCAAGTGTCGAACAATGAAACGATCGTTTTAACTTTCAAGAAACCGACGGTTTAGTGGCTGGGTCACCAGATACAGTAAACACGGTTAACCTACAAAAAGATTTAGGACTGAAACCTGAGAACGGTGTTATAACAGGAGGAAACGAGATGGATGCGATACGTTCGTCGAGCGACGACGGTCGAGCACTTGAAAAAGATGCCGCTTTGATAAAAAAAAAAAATAATGATGCAATATATAAAATTTATTTTCCGTAGCTGTCATGTTAAACTTAAAAATAAAATCCTTTGACACTCATCCGCGAAATAACGTGGAGAATTTATATATGCAAAATGAAACGTTGTAAGCGGAAAAAAAATATTGTTAGAGAAAGTTTCGTTGGTAAAAAATTCAATTTTTTCTTTTGGGGATTTTCTTGTACTGTCAACCATAAAAAACGATATTACCAGATCACGTTGCGTGACTCACGCTATACTGCAACAGAAGACGAAGTGGGAGAAGCACTTTGCTCTGCCGAGTAGCGTCGTGCAACCTTATTGGTTAGAATTTTAACGATCTTTTGCGGGAAAATTGTTCGTTCGCGACACATGGCTACTTTTGAACATTTTACCCTCTTGTAAAGTAGAATAGATAGGAAGCAGAACATTGTATTTTAAAGGTCAAGATGAATTTTACGCCAAGATACTTTTATGTGTTGATAAATATTTCGAATAACGTATCAACAATTATTACCGAATAAACTTTTATTTATTCAAAAGGAAACTAGAATTTTGCCCATCTCTGACAGAACTGCCTGACTTTTCGTATCTGAAAATGGACGCAATCACGAATTACGTTCGAAGGCGCAGATTTGATTTTTCAAGGACGAGAAAGTTTTACACGCTCGATTAATCTGTAACGCGGTTAGCGTCGTATATCGAATTTTTTTCGCCACGCCATTCTCGAGCCAACGAAGACTTTTTGTTTTAATTAAAATGCTCCAGAAATTGGGCGCTGCACGTCGGCGACCATTGGTTCGATCAAAACCGGATTCGTCCAATGGCATGAGGGAAAAGCTATATGTTCAGAACATTATGCGTTTGGACACCTGACGGAATCGTATTGTTAATTGGCGCTGGGCAATCAGCTTTAATTAAAACTGCTCTCTGCCATCATCTGACACAAAAACGAGTCTAACGACCATAGCGCTATGCACGTTAGTGCCAATCCATCTCAATTTGAACGTATTTCTCTGACTCGTGGACAAAATGGCGGCAAAATTGATCGATCGATAACAATTTTTATGGACTGCATCGTATTAACCTACGATATGCATCAATTATTATTTCCAGCTTCGTATACGATCCATCAACAATTTTATCAACGATATTAAAAACAACCAAGGATACATCTAATCTTTATTATAATTTTTGAAAATTAAAAATTATCGATGAATTAATTTTATCATTCTCATCGCGAATGAATATATTATCATAAATTCTTTGCATTCCATTTAGCTTCTTTCCGTGTAATTTTTAATCTCTCTTCTCGTAAATATTGGATCTCTAGATTAATTTACGATTATTCGCGGCACTCACTGGTGCGCAAGACCGAGTTTCAGGAATTGAAATTCCTCCAGGGCGTTGTTCTTCGCCAGAGTCATCTTTACTATCTCTACCTGAGTTCGGTAGAGAATATAATATTTTATATATCGCAGTAAAATATTTGTCTATATGCAAAATACAAAAATTCGAAATGAAATAACTGATGGAACTATTGCAGAAGCGTCACGCTACGCAGCACAATACGTTTCTTCGTTCTATATGTATACAAAGAAATCGATCGAGTCGACTACCATTAAGGAAACAATGGATGCGCTGAAATTTCATTAAGCACAAGTGCATCAATAATTTCGTTACAATGAAGCATAATTGACTCTCGTAACGCTATTTGTAGCATCAGCTGTCGTGCAACGGTTGCAAATATATGTTATAGCATCTAAAAGGAAACACATTTTCGTACGTAACGCCATAATCGTAAACGTCGACTGTTTTGCGTAATAAGAGCCGTTAGGTTAACCGCCATTGACGAACCATTTCCGACCATTGAATAACGTTCCATCTCTCGCTTGGCTTTTCAAGGTCGCCCATCATCCGCTTTCGAGTCCCCCTCGAGCTTTAGTTTCGACCCTCTCGACAATAAACGATAAAATAAAGCAATAGATATTAAATTCGTAAATGTATTTTAACAAAATATAACATTTGACGTTGTATCTCTATCCACGAAATAAAATATCATGTTATTCGAAATAATATTTTATGTAACGTTGTTCCAAAAATGGCCGCGTCTGCGATCCGTTAACAATCAAAATAATACCGAAGACCAAATTACGTGGTTCCCCCTGTAGACAGGGTATTCGGCCAACCCTGGGAAAAATTTTAATGGGGGATTCTAGAGGCCAAAATAAGACGAAAATCAAGAATACCAATTTGTTAATGGAGGCTTCGTTAAAAAGTTATTAACAATTAAATTCAAAAATTTCAAATCGTTCTGAAAAAATTACTTTCGGTTGCAGGGGTCAATTATAAGCATTTTTGGTGAAGAGACATATCCCTGAAATCCTACCCACTTTCGAGAAAAAAAATCGGATAGGTGTTGAATATTTTGGCAGAAAAAAAAATTTCAGATCGTTTTAAAAAAATTATTTTCGGTTGCAGGGGTCAACTACAAGCATTTTTGGTCATTATACGTACACCCGAAATCCTACTCAGTTTCGAGAAAAAAATTCCTTACCGAAAATATAATTTCTGGCCAGAAATCTTTGCCCGAATTTTCATGCGAATCTTTAAAACGTCATAACTTCTGAACGGATTGAACGATTTTAATGTTTAAAAAAGCAAACGACGCGTATTTTAGTGTAGAATATGTAGAAATCGCAAAAATATTCGAAAAGTTGCTCCTTGACCCCCTAAAATGAGAAAAACCCAATAAAAATGGTCCAATTTTCAAACAGCCATAACTCCTACAATAGTGAATATATTTCAATGAAACTTTTTGTGAAGTAGAGCTCATGAGTACCTACAAAAAAGTATTACACAACTTTTCTGTAGGGCGTCAAATAAAATTACTAAAAATAAAAAACCAATTTTTAAGGAAAATCGACAGGGAGTAGGTGTCTAAATTTTTCGGCGAAAAAAAAAAATTTCAAATCGTACTAAAAAAAATATTTTTGTCTGCAGGAGTCAATTTCAATCATTTTTGGTGAATAGTCATATCCCCGAAATCCTACTCATTTCCTAGAAAAAAATTCGAGAAGGTGAGAAATTTTTCGACGAAAGTAAAATATTTCAAATCGTTCTGAAAAAAATATTGTTAGCTGTGGGCGTTAATTACAATCATTTTTGGTGAATAGACATAACCCCGAAATCTTGCGCATTTTCGAGAAAAAAATTCAGTACGAACGGAACTTTAAACGTTAATAACTTTTTAACGAAGCCTCCATCAAGAAATTGGTATTCTTGATTTTCGTCTTATTTTGGCCTCTAGAATCCCCCATTATAATTTTTCCCAGGGGTGGTCAAACACCCTGTACATATGTCGTAATTCTAAAATCATCATGCAACCAGTTTCGTCCGTGAATCACTGTACTTCGTGACATCGTTATTAATCGCCTTATACAAGTTACATAAATTTCCACGGACGAGACTGTCGCCTCGATTACGCACGATCTGCCTGTAAAGCAGTATTCCAGTCACGAATGATGCGCGAGACTCGAAACAAAACGGAATTATAAATTCCAGGCGTAGCAAGAGTGAGTCAGTCTCGTAAATTCGATATTGAGCTCTCGACCCTCGTGTGTTTTCGACGAGAAAATGAACTGTCCTACAGTATTATCGAAACGACAGTTTAAAATTGAAAAATTTACAAGCATTATTTATTTTTGACTCGAACAAACCGAGTAGATTCGTCCTTAAGGGACGTGGGAGGTGGGAGGTGGGAGGTTTTAGACCAAGACGGTAAGATCTCCCTTTTTATGGGTAGAGTCGAGATCGAATTTACATTATTTCTTGCCACCGTCTAGCCAGCTCAACGAATTTCCATATTTCTTGCCGACGTCTCGATATCGATCCGATCCTGGTAAACGTATCCGCGGAGCTGAGCAAAGTGCTCGACGAGACGACTGGAACGCTTTGAACATTGAAACGGCGAGCACACCGCCAAGCCCTGGGAACTTCTTGGCTTCGCAAAAATGGATCCCGCCTCGAATCGTAATAGGGGAAAGGGAAGAAGCAAAGGAGGGCAAACACACCGTTATTTTCGCTACCTTCCTTTCTTACAGCTTTGATTGTGACTAACGCTGTCTTGGATTTGCAAATCTTCGCCGAATATAAAAGGTGGATGCCTATGGATCAAGACGATTATTCGATGAAACTTTCAATGCAATTCGGTCGTTTCTTTCGTTATTGTACTTTGAGGTTATGGCGGGGAGCATAACCTAACCAATCCCACGTTCCCTAAAAGGAATATCCTATAAGCGTTGAAAAGCATTTTTCTCGTTTTATTTTTCAGTAGAGACGCAACACAGATATTTAAGTATACAATTTCAAATGCGTCACCCTGTACACTTGGAGAGAAAGGCGACTGTCTCTAGAGAAAGGAATGCAACAGATAACTACCATGAAGGTAACAAGTTGCATTTGCAAACTATACCCGGATAAATTCTATACAGTCTATAACAAAACTCCCAACGAACTAATCTCGAGTAATGTAATGGTATAACAACTACCGAGCTAAGACGCGTCGAAAATCCAATTTATGGCTCGAACGAACCGGGCACCGTCTGAAAACCTATGGAAACACACGTTTCGGGTCAGCGAGCTCTGCAGCCACACGCGATAATTGATACCGATTGCAGTCACGTGTTTGGTCATGCGAGAGGGTTATGCGCACGCCAGCCACCACCATCGTCGACAAACAGGTCGACGTGTCATTCCCGTCGCGTACTGGTCACCGACCGAACACGATCCGTGCGTAATGCACGCGTGCACACGCGACGTCGGTGCACCCTACGATATGGCGTACGCCCCGTCTATCCAATTACACATTCCGTTATTAATATACTAACTCGTTTAGTTATTTTCATACGGCGAGACCATTTTGTTCACCTTATTACCGTTTTTCGATGTATACGGTGATTCCTCGATATAACGTCGCCATAATCGTTGCTTGTGTTTCTACAGTGCAAACGGAAATTACAATTTTACTCTACCTGCATGCCACGTTTCATGAAAATCGGTGTGTGTCGCTTAGGGTCACTTCTGGCATGTTCCTTGTCAGATCGTAACCTATCAGGCACAACCCTTCGTGCACACTTTTCTAAAGTAACAATCGTACGCGCATTTGCATAACCACCCACGTTATTAATCGATCGACTATACGGAGTGACAAATCAATAGACCAGGTTTTAGAATCGCGACGTCATAGTAGAGAGAGTGCACGTGAGGAGGCGCGGTGTGTCTAGACGCCGCGTGCCGACTGAGGAGTCGTGACAGAGCCAATCGTCACGCTACGCTACAGAGGGCCACGTGGGTGGAAAATAATAGCTATTTATATCGGCGTTATCGCCCACCGCTTGCTTCCGCCTGACGCTTAATGTTCTCTCCTTGTCGGGCTCTTCCGTTTCTCGTTTCACTTTCCTTCTTCGTCCGGCTCGTGCCACCAATAGAACCAGATAAGAGAGTGTCCGATTCCGCGGAAGATGCACAACCATGGTCACTGATACCGTGTCAATGCCGCAGTGATAACTTGTGTGTCTTTTAACCGCTTCGGTCCTGCGAATGTAAATTCTCTCGGCAAACCCACACACGTCCGATTGGCGAGTCTGACCAACATATGTGTCATGAACATAAGCGTTCGTGAAGTATGATAAATCTCTTGTAATCATAGGTTCATTCAACGTAACGTATCCGATAGTGCATCTTGCAAGGGATATGATCTAATAGATATCTAACTTACTAACAACTAACTAACTTCCGCTAATATGACAATTTCAAACTTATTTTGGAAGGTGCTGTCTTTTTATTTTTTTAATATACAGGGTGTTCGGCAACCCCTGGGAAAAATTTTAATGAGGGGTTCTAGAGGCCAAAATAAGACGAAAATCAAGAATACCAATTTGTTGATGGAGGCTTCGTTAAAAAGTTATTAATAATTAAAATCAAAAATTTCAAATCGTTCTGGAAAAATTATTTTCAGTTGCAGGGGTCAATTACAATCATTTGTGGTGAATAGACCTATCCTCGAAATCCTACCCACTTTCTAGAAAAAAATTCGAGAAGGTGTGAAATTTTTCGACGAAAGTAAAATATTTCAATCGTTCTGAAAAAAATACTGTTAGCTGTGGGCGTCAATTACAATCATTTTTGGTGAATAGACATACCCCCGAAATCCTACCCACTTTCTAGAAAAAAATTCAATACGGGCGGAACTTTAAACGTTAATAACTTTTTAACGAAGCCACTATGAACAAATTGGTATTCTTGATTTTCATCCTATTTTGGCCTCTAGAATCCTCCATTAAAATTTTTCCCAGGGATGGCGGAACACCCTGTATACAGTAGTGCACGATATCTTCGCTTTTCCCCTGCCACTCAGCGTTACGACCTCAGCGAAACCTGAACCAACAGAGAAGGAAAGAGAATCGGTTAAACAACAAGAAGCGAGACACAAGCAATACACCGAGACGCCGCAAGACGATAACAATAAAGAAATAAGAAAACTTTTTATCGCTGTAATTTTTATTCTACTTTTTTGTAACAAAACTTTTGTATTACTAACGACAATAACGTTCACCCGGTATATGCAATCGCGTGTTGAAAAGCATCCCGTACCCCTCGACGTGGTTTCAGAAAATATTATACACCAATTATTCTTCGCAACAATCTCTACATAATAACAATAATAATGATAGGCCTTTACTACGCCTATGCTCGTGTACAACAAGAAATAAAGTAAAAGAAAAATCTATGGAAGCAAAGATAAGTATACGTTACGGAACAAAGGCAAGGTACAGCTTAGTAAATGAGACGACATCATTCATTACGGGTTGCTGTAAGCCCGTTTCCATTGAACGCTCGGAACAGCCTCGGAAACGTTTCATCGTGAAAAGAATTATTCGATCAAAGGAACGTCCCGGGCGGTAACTAGCCGTGCTTCCCATCCTTTGCTCTTCGGTCAGAAAGAGCGTCAACGTTCGGTAATCACAAAGCTTTCGAAATTAATCTGTCAATTGGCGCGCCGAGTCGCCCACGGGAGCTCCGAGTTTCTCCTCGCAGCGCAGGCGGAACAGAAAAGAAGCTTACATCGTATCACGCCGTTTTATCCTCACTTCACCCTCTACTACTAACGCCTCGCGCAATATTGCTGGCAATATTCGCCACGAGAGGGAGACGGCTTGATACCCGGCGCCCTGAAATTTTGCGTGCCGCTTCCCCCCGTACGCCTAACGATACCGCGCGTGGTTCCGGGCAAATAATACAGCGTACTTGCTTAGAATAGAGATGTTTAACAGCCATAGACAACGTAACTAAGTATACTCGCCGCAGACTGTTCACCCTTTATTTTCCTGGGGGCGTTTTCGGGATAGATTTATTAATTCAAGCGTCCCCTCGGTACGTTATTATTTCACAGACTGCACGCGTCTCGCGTTTGACGCTGCGCACATTCTCTCACGCCTACAGTATTACCAGAATTTATTGCTGTTTAAAATGATTTGTACTTTACAATGTACGACTTTTACGACTTGAACTGTTTAACTAACCTATTAAAAATTCCCTAACCTTTTCGAACTCCAATTACAAGAAATTGGATGACTAGATTTATACACATAACCTAACAATTTACATTGTATTCTTTTTGAAAATTAACGTTTTCACCCTGAAGGATCTTTCGAACCCATAATATATTAATAACGGTGGAGGATAAATTACATACGTGGTTCCGTCGAGTGAAGATCTTATTAAAATTCATAGAACGCAAAACCCATACAGTTCTGCGCGAGTGAAACCCACAAAGCCTCGTAACTTGTTCGAGCCGCAAACTCTGATTAATAAGATAGGCGTCCCAGATAGAAGACGAAGTGTTTCAGCGAACATTTCACGCGTTACAATCTAACGTATTAAAGAAAAAAAAAGATTTCTTTTTCATTTATTTTGTTCCTTTCCCATTTCTCACGCCACACCCTGTCCACGATCGCTCGGAGAACTAGTTCCACGATACATTTACATTTAAAACCGCATCGAGCAAGAAACGAGTCATGTACCTAACATTAGCGACGTTTGCTCGGCGATACGAAAGAAAAAATTTTGTTCGAGCTGCTCTCTTGGCCAATGGAGTCGCGCGCAACTATGGTGGTCGTGTTCGCTGCGTAAAACACGAAGGGACACGGGGTCTCAAAGTTTTCTACGGTAGCTTCTGCTGGTTCTAACGGTAATGCACGTGCGACGAACCGGATGCACGCCCTTGCTTGCAGCTCGCGTACATGGCATATGCATAGATGCACCAATCACGACTACTGGCCAACGTCTAAGCGCATTGTGTTGGTATTTTCCAGTTCTTTCAAGCGTCGTGCTCTTCCCTTGGTGTCTTTGGCCTCCGGGCGACCAACTCGAACCTTGCGAACCGTGCAAGTATTCAAAACTTGAACAGTTTTACCGTAGATTTAAAATGTTAGATATTTATTCGCTTGAAAAATGGAAATCTTGATTACGTACAGTAATAAATTACATTACGCTGAAAGCGGTTAGAAGATGACGCTTCTGCGTAATTTTAGAGAACGCATCGCACGCATCAAGGATGAAAGAGACAATTTGCATTCAATTACATTTCAATGTTTACTGAGTACGTGTACAGTTATATGCATGATTGAAGATGCTGAATACATTATTGGATAATAAATTTTTATAGACATACGATCATGCAAGCTGTATACTTTTAGAATAATTAAACTAAAATATTAAAATTTCTGTTAATGTTCGCTTGTATCCTCGTATTAAATTTCTGGGTGCGTCACTGGTGAGTGAGCAAAATTTCCCAAACATTGATTTCACATTTCTGAAGAATTTATGGCCTTCGCCTTATATCGTACAAAAGGTTCACGTAGGTATAGACCAGGCAACCTTTTTTGGGTGATGAGCCATAAAATAAAAGGTTTTGTCCATCCTGTTAAGGGCTACGCCATTAGGAGAATGCGGAAACCCTTAAAATCGTAACATTTGTATTCAATAAATGAATAAATAAATAAAAATATTAATTTTAATGAAAGGTAGAAATGTAATACTTTTATATGTATTCCGTCGTTGATATAGAATAATCAATGTCAGAAAAATGGACGTTCCATTGTCTTGCCTCCCTAATGACACAGAGAGGGGAGGTTCCGATGTAGTTCGATGGAAAAGACGCGTATTATTGGGTCACAATCGAACAGAATCCGCAAAGAACTGAACTTGCACGAAGGACACTGCGCAACCGAAATCAGTTCGACCAATTCGTGTTTTCGTTCGTCGAGTGCCAGCAATTTCTTCTTCGATTGTTTCGATTGGCCCCCAAGAACGTCGCGTCTCCCTCGAAACTATGTCCAAGTGTGCGGTATCGAGCCGGGAAACCACCGAGCCAGCCACGGAGTGGTCAGCGTTGCCTCCACCGCGAGAAAGGAGGAATTCTACCACGAAAAAGAAGCAGAACGGGGACGACAAGGTCGTCAAGTTCCGCTGTGACTTTCCCTCGACGCAGGTTAGGGTGATGCTGGCGAGAGGATGGACCCAGGTAATGGAATGTCCCTTATTCATGCGGCGAC
Source organism: Colletes latitarsis (assembly GCF_051014445.1). Taxonomy (NCBI): domain Eukaryota; kingdom Metazoa; phylum Arthropoda; class Insecta; order Hymenoptera; family Colletidae; genus Colletes; species Colletes latitarsis. Next base: position 30,657,913 of record NC_135143.1, read on the forward strand.
CTTAACGAGCCTCCGCTCAGAGGGTGGGAACTGGTCTCTGGTATCCCTTTAAGGCCATCTCGTCGAACAAAACCGTGTTAAAAGCGCACCGGTCGCCCCGCTGTGGAAGAATGTGGCCGCGATTATGCGAAAATCCGCATTGTACCTTCCCTGTTCCCAACAACGGGAACCTTGATCCTAGATTACGAACAGAATGCTTATGCAACCTACCACCGGGGAACAAGACTTAATTTCGCAATGAAAATTCGGTTCTTCTTCGGGGACCGTGTCGATGGTCTTTTTAGGGTTATGTCATTTTTTTTATAGCTATTCTTCCCACTACCACGGTTTTATGCATTTCTTTTTTCGACCAAAAGATAGATTCTTTTCAAATTTAGTACATACGAGCTCGATACTTGTGTCTTTTAACGGTTACAAGGTGTGGCATCGCTTCCCGTACTCGCCGCCAGAGGGCTACGCTCTTGTCTCTCTCGCAAGCACTCGAGCGACTATCTAATATCCCAGTGGCTAAAGCAGGGTCTGCTAGGATCCCTTACCATTTCTCCATCGAGCAAGCACGCCCACAAGTGTTTCAAAACGATGCATAAAATATTTAAATAGTCCCCCGTCCAATTTTGTTCAAGGTAACCGATCCCAACGATCTCAGCTGGCATCTTTGGTGGTGCGAGACCAACGACGTCCGCCAGGCCCTGGACTCGAAGCTCACGCCCTACCAGAGGATACCCCATTTCCGCAATCACTACGAGCTGACACGAAAGAACTACCTATACAGAAACTTGAAACGCTACAAAAAGTCGCTTTTGAAATCAACGAAGACCGACGAGGCCGAATTGTGCGACTCCATGCCGCTGACATTCGAGCTGCCCAACGACTACAGTCTGTTCGCGGAGGAATATCACAAGCAACCGGGTGCCACGTGGATCGTAAAACCGGCGGGACGGTCGCAGGGCAAAGGCATCTTTCTGATCAAGAAGCTGAAAGATCTGGCCGAGTGGAGAACGAAAGGATTATTTTTCCAACAGATGGAACCGCCGGCGGAGACTTTCATCGTTCAGAAATACGTGGAGAATCCGTATCTACTGGCAGGTTCGTGTTTTCGCGCGACAGTGTTGCTTTCAGGCGGCTTATCGCCGCGAAGAATGGGCCTGTTGTCGAGGCGGATGCCTCAATACCTCCGAAAGCACGCCCGGGGAAGGATGGGGTGGTAGCTGAAATCCCGCGAAGCTTTTGCGGCTGGGTGTCGGAGAAAAGAAGAATACTCGAACGTCGAACGATTCAAAAGCACTTTCTTCGATGGTCTTAGGGGCTCTGTACAGAAATCGACCGTGTTCCTTCGGGGTGCAAACGCGCAGGAAAGTTTGTAAACGTTCCGTCCTGGTTTCAGGAAGGAAATTCGACTTGCGTATTTACGCTCTGGTGACCTCGTTTCATCCTACCAAGGCGTGGTTGGCCAGGGAAGGCTTCGCGCGGTTATCGGCGGAGCTGTTCGACCTGGAGAATATCGACGACAGCAGGGTGCACTTGACGAACATGGCGATACAGCTCAAGACCGACGAGGAAGACAAGAAGGCAGAGCTGAAGAAAGGCTGCAAATGGGCCTTGAACAAGGTCAGAGAGTACTTGACCGCTCGGCATGGGGTGGACGCCGTCGAAGCTTTGTTCCAGAAAATCGCTGGTCAGTTTGCTTGTTAAAAAATTTCCATAGACTGTGGCGTTACCTTCTATGCTCACCACCAGAGGGGTGGTGCTCTCACAAGCGCTCGACCGACTTCCTAACATCCAGTCGTCTAAAGCAGGGTCTGCTAGAACGCCTTACTGATGAGTCCACTAGCGCCACAGAACAATGCTATGTGTTAATTACTTGGAATGCAAAGAGTTTAAACATCAAAAATAAATTTTATGACCTGAAACTTGCAGGTGTGATAATGGCCAGTCTTCTGGCTGTACAGCCGGTGATGATGCAAGGAAAGAATTCGTTCGAGCTGTATGGCTACGATATACTCCTCGACGAAGATCTCACACCCTGGTTGCTCGAAGTGAACGCCTCGCCAGCCTTGACCGGCACCGACAGCGACGATTATCGCTTGAAGTTCGACCTCATCGACGACACGCTGAACGTTCTCGACATCGAGGGTCGTTTCACAGGCAGGGAGACGAGAATCGGCGGCTTCGACCTCTTGTGGAACGACGGCCCGGTATGGATCGCTTGCCCTAATCCTTCTATCTGCGGAGAACCGTCGAACGACCTCAGAAAGCTCAACATTTACCTCGGCGCTCGGAACGATCGCGTCGGGCAGTTACGTCAGCTTCGCAACTGCATGAACGGAAGACGCAATAAAAGCGCACGGTAAGTGACCTAGACTCCCATTAGTGGAGTCAGATTAGTGTGAAAATATGCTTGTTTCGGAATAAATTTACCAAGAATTAATATACCTGAAACCTTCTGGTATATGTTTTAAATACATTACATTTCAAAGCTTACCCGTTGGCATTAAAAATACCAAACGTATTTTATTCTAAAAATTATCGAACATTTTTATTTTTCACATTCCAGTTTGAACAAATGTCGAGGATATCTCTAGATAACGGAAAACTGGCTTAACAGTCAACGACCAACGCGTTACCGCGCGAATTAACGAGGCAAACTATTTAAAATAATTATTCCCGACACGTTTAAGAGCATTTAACCGCAAAATTTTATCTGGCGAGTTTTTTCCAAGTAAAAAGTTTACTTGGCTACGTGATCACCGCCCGAGAAGTTTGAAACGTTGCTTGCACGATGCGTCGCTGTAATGGCCGGTAGATTAGCGTCGTTCGCGGCTGTCGGTGAAATTAACGCGATTTGCGGTCGGCATGTTCCGTTTTTGCGCGTTGCAAGGACTGGATGGGCAAATTAACTTTGCGTAAGAACGAGAAGAATACGCCGGAACCTCGATAATTGCAAGACATTGGGGCTGAACGTTTCTGCGATAATCAAGGTTCTTGCAATAATCTAAGTAAGCAATCCAGTGAAAAGTAGTTTCACATAACCTATCTCTACTGTCTATGGTCCATGCCGTAAACTCTTCAACCTTACTTGTGGTGCTAAGCTACTAATCTCTTCGTTTGCTATAATCCAGGTTCCATCGTATTGAGAAAAATACCGAATAAAAATTAATTTATAATTTTATAAATTGTAAAAAATATAAAGTTTTAAATTCTAAAAATTACCATAAGAATTTATACTTTTTTTTGAAATCTTGTACCGCATCACTGCACTCAACGATACAATGTTTGCCAATTTCCCCGGTATAAAGTAAATTCATCGATTCCCCTGTGCACAGTATCGCCAGTCAGTTAAAAAATAACACGCTTTGCAGATCGCGTTTCAATTCCAATTCAAGTATCGTAATAAACCGTTCAGCCGTGTTTGTTGTATGAGAAATTCCTGTTTTCGCTTCGCAAAAGATTGGACGATATTGTTTGATTAAAACAATATTTCCGCAACGTGATCAGACACGCAGAATTCTGCACGAAACGTCGAAACAACAGATAAATTTCTGTGCACCTTTATCGTGCGTGCCATTGTACTGGAAATAAAACAAGGCAATTTCACGAATAAATTCACAGATTTTACTTTCGCGACGAATGCATACACGGACAAAAATAATAATATTACGAGTATAACAAACTGTTTAATTGAAAACAGAAAATGCGGTTAATGGAAATTTGGATCAACTATATAGCTTCTTATGTTTTACCTAAAAATCTTGAACGTAAGTATTTTTTGTTATAAATTTAAAAAGTTATGTAATATTTCTGCTTTGCAAAATGTTTAATCATTGATAATGACAAAATACGGTTACGGTTCAATCATCGATAACGATAAATTATGCATATTCATTCTTATCATTGTTAATGACTAAACGTTTTGCAAACCAGAAATATTATTTCGTACAAAATATACACATATTGTAACAAGTTTATTTTTGATAATTTATAACATTGAACATAAACGTAGTACTTTTCTTGCTAGTTTTAAAACCGTTGACACGTACTATTTAAAATGCCTTATCGCACGGCTATATTCGATGTATAGCCACTCTTATAGACCATGTGCTCTACATAACCTCTAATAACTGTCCAACTTTCCGACGATAAATAACAAGGTCAAAACGTTGGAAAACTATTATTATTGTAATCTAGCTACGTAAAGTGTAAGGCAGCATTATCTAGACATTATCGAATTCACAAAAATTGAACAGAAAGTACAACTTGTTTCTTTGTATAAACATGAAACACCTGCGTCCATAATCTTTCTCGGATCTTTCACGCGGATCTCGTTTCTTTTCGTGCGACGTTTCTCGGCTCGTTCGCGCGAATACTTTTTTCCCGTCCAATTTTTCTTAGATTTGTCGCGCGGATCTTTTTCCACCTTTAGTGCAATTTCTTCTAGACGAGGCGGACTTTCTTCTTCCGTGCAATTTTTCTCATATCCCTCGCGTGAACTTGGTCGATCCGTCGGACTCGACGTCGCCGACGGAGCCATCGAATCCTCGTTTTTATTGTCCGATTCAATTTCATTGTAGCTACATACGTGGCAACAGCGGCTGTGGCACCAACTGGCTGAAACTAACGAGCACGAATTTGCTCAATGCCGTGCGCCTGGCGCATAAATGTATATGCATATTCATACACGGCTCCACACGCTCATGCGCCAACGTGTGCAGCATAATCCTCTGCCTGCGATTCGTTCCACTTCCGTGAACCCAATTTTTCCGATGTGTGACGCAAATTCCATGAAAATGGACCTTAGAGGCGAAGCCAATCGTGCTTCACCGTCGCGTCGTCTTCGACACTGGGTGTTTCAAGATGTCGCTGCCGTCGCGCCCAATTCGCAGAATTTGTATAAACGTCAAGACTTTTGGTAGGATCGAGATTGAAGCAGCGAAGATGTCGAGAGGGACTGTTTTTTAGCGGTACAGTCTGTACGGTCGTAGATGTATTTTTGCGGTTTGTTCGCAACAAGATAATGTAAACGACGACAAAACGAAACCGAGGAAACAATTTTTTCTGTCGAGCAGAGGACCCCCGACGACCCAGAAAATTTTTTGTCCGCCGTGCACTCGGCGGCTGAACTTATTAGATTCGCAAAATCGTGTCGCAAGCACGAAAGAATATACTAAAGGGGAGGAGGCAATGTACTCTCGCTTTTACGCGGCCTTTTCTCGTCGTCGTTCACTCCTCACTTTTCAGCCGGGGACTAAATTTAGCGAAAGAGTCGTATAACTCGGTAAGCGTGCTCGTATTATCCTGATTCTTCCAAGCAACAGCGAGTAAACTCGTTAAAACGTTACTTCACGATTGTCGTTTTCGCTTCGCTTCCAATCTGCGCTGCGCATAGTTTCGTTCAACGTTGACACGCTAGCTATACGTATCTCTCTGAACCGCTTCAATTACCGAATCGATTTTTGCTTTCTAACCTATAAACAAGGTACCGTCTTAGCATTAAATGCAATACACCCTTATTTAAAGTCCTTTCTTAACTTTGTCGGTCTTCTTCGACAAAATATATTTGTAATTTACAAAACGTACAAACATTATTAAATTCGCATTTACATACAGAACTTCGTTCGTTAATCGGATCGAATTTCATATAAGTTGCTAATTCGACATCGATGCTGAATGAAATTCCACAGTTTATGTGTTAATCGCTCGGAATTGTAGTTACTGGTACGAATCGATTCCACTTGTTCGCGAGCTGCTTGAAATAATTAGAGGATCATCCTCTCGAACCGCTTCGTCATCTGGCATCTGATACTTCAACAGCGTCGACAAATTACAAAAGATTGATATTCGGTAATATCTGTTACATTACTCACAGCATTTTATATAGGGTGTTCGGCCAGCCCTGGGAAAAATTTTAATGGGGTATTCTAGAGGCCAAATAAGACAAAAATCAAGAATACCAATTTCTTGATGAAGACTTCATTAAAAAGTTATTAACGTTTAAGGTTCCGCCCGTTCTGAATTTATTTCTCGAAAATGCGCAGGATTTCGAGGATATGTCTATTCACCAAAAATGATTGTAATCAACCCCCGCAACCGAACATAATTTTTCCAAAACGATTTAAAAGTTTTTTTTTTTCGTCGAAAGATTTCACACCTCGAATTTTTTTCTAGAAAGTGGGTAGGATTTCAGGGGTATGTTTATTCACCAAAAATAATTGTAATTGACCCCCACAGCTAACAATATTTTTTTTAGAACGATTTGAAATTTTTTTTTTTCGTCGAAAAATTTAGGTACCAAATTATATTTTCGGTAAGGAATTTTTTTCTCGAAAATGCGTAGGATTTCGGGGGTATGTCTATTCACCAAAAATGATTGTAATCAACCCCCGCAACCGAACATAATTTTTCCAAAACGATTTAAAAGTTTTTTTTTTTCGTCGAAAGATTTCACACCTTCTCGAATTTTTTTCTAGAAAGTGGGTAGGATTTCAGGGGTATGTTTATTCACCAAAAATAATTGTAATTGACCCCCACAGCTAACAATATTTTTTTCAGAACGATTTGAAATTTTTTTTTTTTTCGTCGAAAAATTTAGGCACCAAATTAGATTTTCGGTAAGGAATTTTTTTCTCGAAAATGCGTAGGATTTCGAGGGTATGTCTATTAACAAAAAGTGATTGTAATCAACCCCCGCAACCGAACATAATTTTTCCAAAACGATTTAAAAGTTTTTTTTTTCGTCGAAAAATTTCACACCTCGAATTTTTTTCTAGAAAGTGGGTAGGATTTCAGGGGTATGTTTATTCACCAAAAATAATTGTAATTGACCCCCACAGCTAACAATATTTTTTTTAGAACGATTTGAAATTTTTTTTTTTCGTCGAAAAATTTAGGCACCAAATTAGATTTTCGGTAAGGAATTTTTTTCTCGAAAATGCGTAGGATTTCGGGGGTATGTCTATTCACCAAAAATGATTGTAATCAACCCCCGCAACCGAACATAATTTTTCCAAAACGATTTAAAAGTTTTTTTTTTCGTCGAAAGATTTCACACCTTCTCGAATTTTTTTCTAGAAAGTGGGTAGGATTTCAGGGGTATGTTTATCCACCAAAAATAATTGTGATTGACCCCCACAGCTAACAATATTTTTTTTAGAACGATTTGAAATTTTTTTTTTTTCGTCGAAAAATTTAGGCACCAAATTAGATTTTCGGTAAGGAATTTTTTTCTCGAAAATGCGTAGGATTTCGAGGGTATGTCTATTAACAAAAAGTGATTGTAATTAACCCCCGCAACCGAACATAATTTTTCCAAAACGATTTAAAAGTTTTTTTTTTCGTCGAAAGATTTCACACCTTCTCGAATTTTTTTCTAGAAAGTGGGTAGGATTTCAGGGGTATGTCTATTCACCAAAAATGATTGTAATCAACCCCCGCAACCGTACATAATTTTTCCAAAACGATTTAAAAGTTTTTTTTTTCGTCGAAAAATTTCACACCTTCTCGAATTTTTTTCTAGAAAGTGGGTAGGATTTCAGGGGTATGTTTATTCACCAAAAATAATTGTAATTGACCCCCACAGCTAACAATATTTTTTTTAGAACGATTTGGAAATTTTTTTTTTTCGTCGAAAAATTTAGGCACCAAATTAGATTTTCGGTAAGGAATTTTTTTCTCGAAAATGCGTAGGATTTCGGGGGTATATCTATTCACCAAAAATGATTGTAATCAACCCCCGCAACCGAACATAATTTTTCCAAAACGATTTAAAAGTTTTTTTTTTCGTCGAAAACTTTCACACCTTCTCGAATTTTTTTCTAGAAAGTGGGTAGGATTTCAGGGGTATGTTTATTCACCAAAAATAATTGTAATTGACCCCCACAGCTAACAATATTTTTTTTAGAACGATTTGGAAATTTTTTTTTTTCGTCGAAAAATTTAGGCACCAAATTAGATTTTCGGTAAGGAATTTTTTTCTCGAAAATGCGTAGGATTTCGGGGGTATGTCTATTCACCAAAAATGATTGTAATCAACCCCTGCAACCGAACATAATTTTCCAAAACGATTTAAAAGTTTTTTTTTTCGTCGAAAAATTTCACACCTTCTCGAATTTTTTTCTAGAAAGTGGGTAGGATTTCAGGGGTATGTTTATTCACCAAAAATAATTGTAATTGACCCCCACAGCTAACAATATTTTTTTTAGAACGATTTGGAAATTTTTTTTTTTCGTCGAAAAATTTAGGCACCAAATTATATTTTTGGTAAGGAATTTTTTTCTCGAAAATGCGTAGAATTTCGGGGGTATGTCTATTCACCAAAAATGATTGTAATTGACCCCCGCAACCGAAAATAATTTTTCCAGAATGATTTGAAATTTTTTGATTTAACTTTTTAATAACTTTTTAACGAAGCCTCAATCAAGAAATTGATATTCCTGATTTTCGGCTTATTTTGGCCTCTTGAATCTCCCATTAAAATTTTCCCGAGGGATGGCCAAACACTCTGTATACCTACACTATTCCCTGCGTCATCCAAGCCCTACGTCATTTAATCCTCTGCATCACCCGTATCTCTTGCGTCACGAAATTCTAATTTACGCTTTATAACACTATTGCCTAAGCCTCGCCTTATCCTATTATCGCCGCTTTTATCCCGAATAAAAAAAAAAACTAAATATACAATTTCTGAAATTGTTATCAATTCCACTAAATTTCCATCTAAGTGAAATTGTTATCAATCCAATTCCACATTAATTAAATAAGCACCATCTTTATAAATCTAGTGTTTCATCGAGATACCTATCGATTAGTTTCGAGTACAGCCCTGAGGATGAAATTTGAACGGCTCTCGGTGTCTCCGACGACGGAAAATTTTCGTTCGCGTTAATAGCATTCTCGGTCTTCAATAAAAGTCAGCGTCAAAGTAATTCGTGTCGTCGCTAAAAAACAGCTTCGTTGGGTTTAAAAATACCGTCATCCCGTCGTCCTCCGGTACCATCGACGCGTATAAAAATGGCTACTCGCGGGTACGTGAACCGTGAACTGCATCGAACATGTTCATCGCATTTCCAATAACGTGCGAGCGCGCATCGGACATCGAAAAATCTTGTCGCGCGCGCAGGAATCCTACGAATCCGATATTCCGTGTCTGTGATCTTATTATCAATGTATACGACGAGGATTCCGCACTCGATACGATAAAACGCGCCTTAGAAATGGAAACAGGGATTGGACCTACGATACGAACCTGACTTCTTCTTTTCTTCTGACACTAAGGCCTGTTATTCTCTACTTTATCACCTTCTGTGTATTACAAACTGAAAAATGTTGAATTAATATTATTCGAGGAAAGCACGCGAAACATGGAAAATCTAAGAAATCGTAGGCAACGTGTAATATAGATCGTCGACGCAATGCGCAGAAATAATGTATAATTAAACGGTAATTAGTACACCGAAAAAAAAAACGAGACCATATATCCTGTTATATGTTGTTTGACATCGATAATTCGATTGCCAATTAAAGCTCAATAAATGTCGTTTGCGCGTAGCAACGTCCGTTTAATGACAATAAAATGTATCGATTATTTAAACAGCGACCCGAGGCACCGTTATTTTAATCAAAACTAATTCGAATTCCGAGTGCGTAGTGTGATTCGACGCGACGCATATCTGAACGTAGCTTTACATCATCGGTTCTCAAACTATAAATATGTAAAATTTATTTATTTTACTCTCATAATTATTCTAATTACGATGTTCTACAATATTTGATATTTTTACAAAATTGTATCACTTCCTTTGTCTAACATAACCATATATACGTTAAAAAATAATCAGAAAAAGATTAAATACTGCTTTAGAATATTTTCCTGCCGTCTGCTTGCACAAACAAATCCAGTTTCATCCAAAATCAACGTCGGTAGCGTTTAACTTACAGCCGATGCTGCGTTTGCCTACGACAATAAATAATCTACAGTGATGCAGCCTTGGATATTTCTGAGTACAATTTATATTCAAATGCAGCTAACTTTGTGCTCAAAATGCGAAACAGATACGGCTAATTTTGTATCTGACCTTCGTAGTTCCAAGTGGCTGATCCCATCATTCGCACACTCGAGTGAATATACAGCGTGTTCGGCCACCCCTGGGAAAAATTTTAATGGAAGATTCTAGAGGCCAAAATAAGACAAAAATCAAGAATACCAATTTCTTGATGGAGGCTTCGTTAAAAAGTTATTAGCGTTTACAGTTCCGCCAGTTCCGAATTTTTTTCTCAAAAATGCGTAGGATTCCGAGATTATGTGTAATGACCAAAAATGATTGTAATTGACCCCTGCAAACGAAAATAATTTTTTTAGAACGATTTGAAAAATTTGTTTTTCACCGAAAAATTTCACACCTTCTCGAATTTTTTTCTCGAAAATGCGTAGGATTTCGAGATTATGTGTAATGACCAAAAATGATTGTAATTGACCCCTGCAACCGAAAATAATTTTTTTAGAAGGATTTGAAAAATTTGTTTTTCACCGAAAAATTTCACACCTTCTCGAATTTTTTTCTCGAAAATGCGTAGGATTTCGAGATTATGTGTAATGACAAAAAATGATTGTAATTGACCCCCGCAACGGAAAATAATTTTTTTAGAAGGATTTGAAAAATTTGTTTTTCACCGAAAAATTTCACACCTTCTCGAATTTTTTTCTCGAAAATGCGTAGGATTTCGAGATTATGTGTAATGACCAAAAATGATTGTAATTGACCTCCGCAACGAAAAATAATTTTTTTAGAACGATTTGAAAAATTTGTTTTTCGCCGAAAAATTTCACACCTTCTCGAATTTTTTTCTCGAAAATGCGTAGGATTTCGAAATTATGTGTAATGACCAAAAATGATTGTAATTGACCCCTGCAACCGAAAATAATTTTTTTAGAACGATTTGAAATTTTTTAATTTAATTGTTAATAACTTTTTAACGAAGCCTCAGCCAAGAAACTGACTTCACTCTAGAATCTCCCATTAAAATTTTTCCCAAGGGTGGCCGTACACCCTGTATAGGATCGTACATTTTCGATACAAAATAGTAATGAACTATACAGTTTTTGTTGTTTTTAAATACTGCAAATTAAAGAAAAAATTAGTGATCGTATCATATGTTTTCGATGGAACGCATAAGCAGCAACGAAAGGAATCGATCGGTGTAATTCGTGCATGTTCCAGTGCAACGACTTTCACTCTGAGTAAAAGGCAGGTCGCTTTATAATTTTACACAGACTCGATGCAACCTGCGTACACGTAACCGCGGTTATTTTTATAGTTACGCAACGCAATCGGTATTCGATAGACTCATGACTTCCTGGCAGAGGTTTATCATTACGAATACGTACTCGGACATTTCTCGAAATTTCGACTTTAAAATTCATCGATCCTTCAAGCAGCGTGGGACACAGGTGCCCGCTGCCTCACAGATTCATCTATCATTCATACTTTAGCGCCCCGGAATAATGAGAGAACCGCCTGCTGGAATTAGTCGACCGTTATTTTGAAAGTTAATATTCCTATAATGGGACGGGCTAAACTGTAGTTAAACGCCGTGCAAAAACTACTAAAATTTAATAAAACCAATATTAAACGCGCAAGGTACCATTTTTGGGTTACGTATTTATTTTTGTCATCGAGAATGTATTTTATTAATGTCAGTAAAAATGCAATCTGTCGTAACAAGGCTAGACGCTTCGAATCGCTACCTACACCCAGCTTTTTCCACTACTAACCTCACTTTTAAGTGTTCCATCGTTCTTTCGAGCGCCACCTGGATCCAGAAAGTGACGTACGAAGGGCACAATCCTTCTATGAATTCTTTCCCGCGTACAGGCGTTCTAACCACAAGTAATTGCACAATAAATCTCGGTCCAGGGAGTCCTATCTTTGTTAAAGTATCGCCATAGGGTACAGCCTCCTCCGTCTGCTCCCACTCTTTACCCTGGTAGCGACGAGGGTTGGCCTTAACGTCCTTAACCCATTTCCCGGCAGCGTTACGTTAACGCAACATAATGGTTTAGCTTCCTCTCCGCCTCTCTCTCGCTCTCCTTCCTCTCTCCCTGTCCCCCCTTGAGCTCACCAGTCCCGCGTCATTCGTTACACCGCAGCGAAACGTTAACGACGCCCTCTTTCACCGATAAAGTGCTACCACCGGCGCGATGATCCTTAGTTAATACTTTTTCTCGCCGTCTCATTATCGCCTTCGATCGTTCGATGCCCGTCTGACGCTCGGAACTCGTCGCTGAGAAAATCCAACTGACCATTCGCCATCGACCTATTTCAGGTACCGTCAGTGTGCGTGGAACGATTCTGAAACTACCACGAGCACGATCGTAATAATATTTTTGAGATCAATGGTAGGCTTCTTTCGAAAAAAAAAAAAAAAAATTTAATTCACACCCATATATGTACGAATAAAATTCTTCGGCGCGACACAAAGAGCGGTACAATTTCAAAGAGTGAAGTCTCCATGAAGTAAGAAACACTCGAGGTTCCGTGTCAAGACTTCCACCTAGAAAATACTTCCAGCACTTCTGTGCTAATTTTCGCTCGAGAAACCTTCCATCGGAAATTTACGAATGTTCTACATTTAGCTTGATATTTCTTCTCGGTTCTCTGGAAATACGAATCTCTATCAATTAATTCCCACTGAATATCTTCGAGTTCCATAGAACGTGAAGGTTCTGGGCGAAGCGACGGAGATTAGCTGCACCCCACGGAGCAGTCGATTCTTATCGATAAGTATCGGGGAAGGCCTCGAGGTTGCTAAGACGCCAGACGACGCCAAGGAGACGGTTATCGCCGCACGGATGTTCCTCAGGTGCCAAAGTACCCTTCATCGTCCAGACCTCGCCGCGGATATAAGTATAAATCGTCTTCGATGGGCGGAATCGATACTCTACTCTGGATAAGAAAATAAAGCACGAGCCTCGAGTCGGTGGATCAAAGTCGAACCGCAACGAACGTACATCTATCTTCGATTTCTCAGCCGCTTCCGTATTTTTCTGCGCTCCTATACTTTGACGATCGATCACTTCCACGAGAAGAACGATAACGTATCACGAGAATAAATAAACCGGTCGAAATAAGACTAGATTAAGTACAATAGTTCCCACTCTCAAGTGACCAAAATTGGGGTAGCGAAAATTACAATTAAAACATTTTACGTTTGCGTTTACCGCCCTCTTGTTTTCAACGTGGTTCGTACGTGGGAAAGTGACCTTGAGCGGTCATCGAATTTTGATTTAGCCATAACGCGATTGTAGGGGCACGTCCATTCTAGTAAAATCGCATAAAAAGCAATCGAGGCACGATAAAGTCGATCGTCGTCGAAGCGTGCCAGACAATGCTGAAAAATCACCCTCTCCCCAGCCTGTGCTTGATCACGGTTCACTCAACGAGAAAAAAGATGGCGACTTTTCCGTTGGCGAGAAAAGAAAAACGATTGACCTGGCGCGCACATAAATTCGAATCTTCAGCCCTTCTTTTCGCGTTAGCTCGATGGCTGCTTTACGAGGTTGAATCGATTCCAATTTGGGTCGGGATATAACGCCATTTGCGGACTTCGCGACAAGCTCTCCTCTTGCTCCAGAAAAATCGCGTTGCCTTTCACATGACTCAAACAGAGAGAGCGAGAGAAAAGAAATACATTTTTATCCGTCCTCGATCGAGTCGTCGTGCGTGGTATAGCGATCGCAGAGTGGTCTCGAATTTCAGAGAAAAATTCATTTAAACTCGAGTCAAGATTAACTCAAAAGATATTAACAATTTATGCCTCGATATTATTTGAAGTTTTCCATTTTGTTCGTGGTTCTTTAAGCGCGGCTCGTCGATTGTTTATTACGAAAATTAGTTTCCAGCCTTCTCGGATTAAAACTTTCTTGTACGTTAAAACTCTGTTGATATAGAAACGTATTTTGCCCCTGGCGATATTTTTTCAACTTTCCCATTTTCCTCGCGGAGCCTAAGTACAGCGCCTCGAGTGTTTGCTGAAAAATATAGCCCTGAACGGCGGTCTCTATAATGTACCTGTAGGATCGCCGCACCCATTTCCGTGGCAAGCTCGTTCAGAGAGTTTGTCCTAAGGATACAATCAGGCCTTCGACGAAATTAACACTTCCTCCCAACAATATTGTGCCAAACAGCTTTATTTCTATGTATATGCACTCAGTACTTAACGCCTGGATATGAATTAAAATAATTGCTCGCTGCGAAAAAATCATGAAAATCCATTATAATACATATCATGTTAGCGTAGAACTTTCATGATATTTAATGTCTAATTGATATAAGAAACACTTCTTTCGTACATTCATATTCGAGGTGTTACTGGTTTAATTACAACTGTCGACAAATGTAGCGAACGGTGGAATGATTGAAAAGCAAGCGATTCCACGTGCAAAAATAAATTGAAAACGTAGAATAAATTTTCCCTCTACAAGGTTTCATTTTCGAGAAAATTGATTTTGAAATTGCGTGCACCACGCGCGCGTTTGATTGACAATCTCAAAACGTAAATCACGCACGTCTTCGTCCATGTAAACGTCTCTGAAATATTATACGCCCAGTATCGCTACGGATTAATATAAAAATACGAATCTTGGTTCAACTTTTAATCTTAAACGCCTATAAATTCCGTGCAGTTCCTTGAAACGCCTGCTTCGGAAATAATACCACGCCTGTGTAACTATACACAGCTGGCAATTAATTCTTCCGAGGGCAATATATTCGGCAAATTTATTTCCCGTGCATTTTCCCGAAAGGGAACTCTCGTAGCCTAGAAAAGGTTAAGAACCCCAGGATTAACGGTTTCGCCCGCAAAAAGAAAATCGCCGCGGCGCTGCTATCGCTGAAAAATATAGCAATAGCTGCACACCAGGGCGCGCTATAGAATTCCCATTTACCGTATCAGTGGCGAGGTTTTTGTCTTCTCGAGCAACGCGTTTCTATTTGCGGCACAGATAAGACGATATTTACATCGGTGATTCTTCACCTCGAGAGAGGTATATATCGACGCTCGAGCTCTCTCGTCACGCTCAGAATGCAGCCCGGCGCGTCTCGTTGCGTTTTTCAGATGTCGTTTGCTCGCTATTCACTCCGGTCTCGTGCCAAACAGGGTACAGGAGCGGAGGGTGGGGAAAGAAAGACAGGCACAAGAAACAAGAACGCTACGTTTTGTTTCCTCTCTTTCTGGCATAAACTCCCCTTTCCTTCCGCCCTTCAGACTGTTCCACGAGATCCGTTCCGTGCCTCCGGGCGAAAAAACAGTTTACGAACTGTGCAAACGCAGGTTGGGGCAACGAGCAACGTTCGAAAGACCGTTTAATCTGAGACTATCGGTTTCGATTGTTTTCTTCGCTGCCGAATACGTTAACGTTCCATCGCACGATTCGTTTTTTGGTTACTTCGGTACGAATTAAGGTCGATTCACATTATGGGTAACGCTAGCGGCACGTCAAAGTAATGGTAGACATTTTTCTCTAATACCAAGCGCCCGCGTTCGCATCAGAAGTAGGGTTAGGACTGTTCGAACAGTTCAGATATTTTAGCCTTCCTTTTACGCAAAATGGTTTCGCGCTCGTGATAACACAGCGAACAGAAAGAAGTAAAAAAGAAAATCTTAGATACGCATCACGCTTGCATCAATGCATCTGAATTGGTAAACAAGTAACGTATGCGAAACGACCCATAATGCTTCGCCATCTATTGATACCCTCGTTTCGCGGTTAGACCCCGTTATTTTTAGATCGAGCTGCATTCGCTTCTCCAGAACATCGCAAACTTTCAACCCTCCTCTCCTTTCCACCGAATCAAGCGCAAAGAACCGTGGGTCTTCCATTGAAACTTCGCTTCCGTGGCTCGGTCGTTCGATGATTCCCCATTCGATGGACGAAATTCTTATCCAGATAAAAATTTCGAATAACGAATTAGAAATAAATAAGTAATTATGCATCCTACAACGAACGAATAGAAATTTAATTGTTATTGGTTTTGTTGGTCATTTATTACTCGAATAAAATAGTACCTATCGGCGCCACCGAGCGGCGTTTCGAGTTGGCGCGACCAAAAATCCGAAATCGCGTCTTTTCTTACGACAACACGAAATAAGAATACTTCTCTTCGGTGGTCGTTGACCCCTTTTCGTCCAACGGACAAGAGGAAGCGCATCGAGAAACGGGAGAGAACTTGGTCGCGAAAAAAAGAAATAAAAAAAGGGGGAAAAAATCGGGAAAGAGGGGGAGAGGGACGACGACCACGTGGTATGTTAGGTATCTGTGCCAGTGAAATGTGCAAGTTACGAGAACCCATTAAAACGCACCCGACGAGTCTCTGTGTTGCATTCTCGCGCGTGCCACCGTAGAATTGAGAGC
The DNA here is from genome assembly GCF_051014445.1 of Colletes latitarsis. Taxonomy (NCBI): domain Eukaryota; kingdom Metazoa; phylum Arthropoda; class Insecta; order Hymenoptera; family Colletidae; genus Colletes; species Colletes latitarsis. The sequence goes on from NC_135143.1 coordinate 30,674,315, forward strand.
AGCCGCAAGAAACGCCCTTGGACGCCCGCTGAAATTACATTTTCTCTAACGAGGGAAGCAGCCCGCGGTGTCCAGAATGTGCTTATTCCCCTCGAAATATCTTTCTGGGTTCCACGAATCAAAGATAAGCAAAATTCTTGTCCAGATTAAAATGTCAAACGAATGAAAGATAAACGTTTTATCTGGTCCGAGTTAAATATAAATTTGAATTTCAATTACAGTGGAATTGTTCGATCGAATAAACGCTGAGAATAAAAATATTGCCTTATCTCTTCCGACTTATGGTGACACTCGACTGCAATCTTCGTACGCGAGACAAATTCCGTTTGTAAATTCCGAGATCACTCAATATGATACTTGGATCATTTTTGGATGGAGCGTTAACACAGATTGTTAATAATTTTAAAAAAATTTGCCTTGGATACTATCTTTCAAAAGTATTCAAGCCCTGCAGAGTTTCACACGCACCTTAACACATCGAGGTGTATACAGTGTTCCACTTTCAATCGTGATCGATTTAGATCAAATTACCCGCTGGAAATTCTACGGAAATTAATACGTCAGATGGGAGGGCATGGTTGTAAGATAGTATTGAGGTAACGCCAATCTGATATTGCAGAGACTGCAGATAAATAATAAGTCGTCTCGAGTTCTGTTTTACGCGTTGTGTGGCAATATCTGCATGCAATAAAAACTCAATTTAACCCTTAACGAGTGATATTGATTATAACTCTAAACAAGAACATTATTATTCTCTTATTTCTAAAAATACAATCGCATCGATTGAAAGGAAAGAAACATTCTATCAGTTCTCTGTTCAAGGAACGACTATCTACGTCAAATGTTAATATAAGTTTCTTATAACCAAATCAACAACTCGTTCTAACAACGACGTCTGATAAAGTAACAGAAAGGAGTTCGTTGTTCTGTCAATGATTAAAAAAGATATCTTGTTATTCTTTCTCGAAATACTTAGTGACGATAATTTTCATTAGGAAAACCTCACCGATCGATCGATAGAAAAATATAAAAATTGTTAATTTTGTTAGAAAAAGAATATCCTTGAAACAAAGACCTATTGTAATTATAACATATTTATAATCATTGACATTTCGAATGGCTCTATCCTTTAAACAGAACAATGGCAAAAATTCCTTTCCATTCGATTCGCCGTATTTCTGTCCCTCCAATTACGGACCCAATTTCCTCTTTGTTCGTTCAGCAGAGAATAACGAACATTAACCAGAACGACGTGCAAGATTACGGGACCACAGTGCACACTCGAGTGCTTTAATTATGGAAACTAGGGGAACATTCGTCTTACGGCTATCAAGAAGGCGATATCGATCGATAAATGCGAGAAATTCGACGACGTGTACGCGCGTTCAACTAAGTACATAATTGTCGGGCTCGCGTGCTTCGTACCGTCAAGAAACTTCAAGTTCTTCTTTCGTTATCACGCAACGCCATTGCATAACATCATTTTGAACATGAATTGTAAATGCACTAATCGAGGAATCGTATAAAAAAAATTTTAAACAAAAGGAAAATAATATTTGAACTTTCAGAACACTTTATACAGGGTGTCCGGCCAACCTTGGGAAAAATTTTAATGGGGGATTCTAGAGGCCAAAATAAGACGAAAATCAAGAATACCAATTTGTTGACTGAGGCTTCGTTAAAAAGTTATTAACAATTAAATTTAAAAATTTCAAATCGTTTTGGGAAAATTATTTTTGGTTGCAGGGGTCAATTATAAACATTTTTGGTGAATAGACATACCCCCAAAATCTTACCCACTTTCTAGAAAAAAATTCGAGGTGTGAAATTTTTCGACGAAAAAAAAATTTTTCAAATCGTTCTAAAAAAAATATTTTTGGTTGTAGGGGTCAATTACAATCATTTTTGGTGAATAGACATACCCTCGAAATCTTGCGCATTTTCGAGAAAAAAATTCAGTACGGGCAGAACTTTAAACGATAATAACTTTTTAACAAAGTCTCCATCAAGAAATTGGTATTCTTGATTTTCGTCTTATTTTGGCCTCTAGAATCCCCCATTAAAATTTTTCCCTGTATATTTATATTTCTTAAGAACTAAGAATTTATAGATCTTCGTTTTTTAGTACTTTTCAATTACCAATCGCAAATTGTCAGAAATTAATTTTAGAAAAATATTATTTAATGTTAAATTATATCTGAGATGTTAATCATTTAATAATTATTCCAACTGTATTATTGTCACTTATAAAAAATGTTACTAATTATACACCCTGCGTCATTATAAATTATTAATATATGTATATGAAATGTAAATAATTCATAAATATGAAGTGCACTGATCAAAATTTCATATGAAAAAATACTAATTTTAAACTCATTTTGCTGCCAAGTTCAGCAAGGCCATGGAAAAAAGCTATTTCAAAAAATCCAAAGCGAGCCCTGCAGTGCGATGGAGAATGCAAAATGCATTACGCGTTCTCTGTACTGGTCGAACAATGAATCTTGAGTGGGTACCAATATAGTTACCTAACCTGCTTTCAATGCGCAAGGCTCGGGTCGCTGCCATATTAATTAAAAGAAAATATCCAGTTCGATAGAATTTGTCTTTGCTTTAGGTACCAGAAACTAATAGAACGAATGAAAGACTAACAGAACAAATATCTTGCAGAGAGAACTGAATAATGATTTTGTCGAGCATTAATTACAATCTATTTGTTCATCCTGTCACTTTCGTCATTGTCAATGTGAAAAAATCCAAGTTATAAAAATAATCCTTGGAACATAGAGTGGTATTTATCTAATTGAAACCATGAAAATACGTAATTCACCGATATTGCAAATGCATTTCCATTCGCAAGGAACTATTACGAAAAAATGTATTCGCTACGACCATTCGCGACATCGACCATGCAGTGTTTGTACAGAATAAACAATACATACGAACACGAACGGGAAATCAGCGTTTCTGTATGACCGCTTAGACCAACAGGACCTTAAGAATTCCGAAAACAAAAGCAAAAAAAGAAACGGGATGTACATAGTGACACATTCCAATCACGCGTAATGCCTAGCCGCTCCTTTGTTACACGCATTCTTCTTGCGAATGACAGTTATGCAGGATACAAAAAGTTCGCGCATGCGCGACCAGTAGGATTAGACACACTCACCCTGATTGCTTGTCACTGGCACATTTCGAATACAAACGAAAATGTACGTAGCCATAGAAGACTATCGAAGACTATCCACAAATGTACGTGTGATTCTACGTATAAAATAGAAACTAGCAAATAAATAAATATACATCTGCCAAAGCAAATATTATTGATCTGTTCCATAATTGGAGGAAGATGCACCATTCGTTAAGCATTCTTCTCAATGGCTCCCTTTCTTCATCTCACTCACACTTCGCAAACTTGTTCGAAAACCAAATATATTTATGGTTTATAATTTTACATTAAACTTAAATGATTTTCTTTCTCATTAATTTAATCTTTTCATACGTTGTTTATTCAAAAAGATACACCAAAAAATTGGGGATTTTCTACTGATTATTATATAATTATTTTCTTTTCTCGTTTGAGGGCTCAGTTTGAAAAACGTTGGATTCATCTATTCCACATCTGCTATTTGAAATCCGTATATTCCCCGTGCAAGTATCGAAAACCAGTTCCAACAAAGCAATCGATCTATTCCGCGCAACACTAGGGGAAGGGAGTGCATTAAATTTGCAAAATTACCAAATACCGCGAACAAAAATATTGGATATTGTGTAATTATGCGCTTGCATGCACCGTGGAAAAAGTTTTGATAACTCAAAGTTGATTCATCGGTCGAAATATCCTCGATCGTATAACGTGAACGTTCGTTCATTCGAACTACAACGACGAGCAGATTTCCATTACATCATTTGCGAAGAACAGCTATCGTATTATGCACCGAGTACTTGATAATTATTGTTCATCTCTATTATAGGTGCGTTATGCTTAATACGTGACTTTAAACGTTAACAAAAGGAATTACCGCGACAAGCTGGGATAACAAGTCATTTACGAGTTGTCGCGATATTAACGTGCAAGATACGAAAGATCCAAAGGCAAATAATATAATATCTGACAAGACTAGCTAAAGTCGGCGAATCGGAAGTCAGGCACTGTGTCATCTATCTGATTTGTCACAGAGAAACAAAGTAGTTTCGGTATTCTGGCACGTAAACATGGCTGCGTTTAAAACATTTCAACGTCAAGGGGAAAGATCGTTGAAAAACGAATGGCATCGGTGGCAACGATGCGCGAAAGGCCGGTCGGTTCTCTCGATTAAAATTGTCCAATTCGTACGAGCACCGAGAAGGGGTACGTTCCCCAGGAAACGGGAAAGAGAAAAAGAGGAAGAGCAAGAAAGAGAAGTGAGAGCACACGGACAGAGAGACCGACAGGCAGGAATGTGGCCGTTAAACCGATCCCACCCAGCCAATCAGCATCCCGCCTGTACCGTCAACGTTAAGACGGTTGTATATACAAGCACTAGCATCGCTCGCAAAGCGTGAGAATAAAAAATAATCGGAGGTCGAGGAAGAAACAGACGGGGCGACAGAGGGTGCTCGTGATAATAACACGGGTCGATATACACCGGGCGTTATTTTCAGGCCCTTGCATTCGCAGGATTCTCGACAACTGCGGACGTGCATGCATATCTCCCGGGGTTGCTCTTTCCAACTCCACCTTTGACCGTCCTCGAACTTTCTGGTACCAAGCAACGTACACGCGACGTGTGTGGAAACGATCGAAGTCGCGCTAAGAATGTTTGTATTAAACCGGTATTGACTAATGTGGCCATTAGCAGGAGGATCCAAGGTTTTAGGTGGATTCCGTGCCACCGATGCCAACAGCGCACGAGAGCTCCCAGAGACGATCACCCATACAACCAAGATCTGAACTTACCTTGCCGCTCTTTGCTGCCGGCGAGTTCTCGACGATGTCGTAGATGACGTGCGGCAGACCCGCGGTACCGAGGAGCGAGAACCCGAATCCGGACGAGTCGCCGCGGTTCAGGGTGACCAGCAGCTCCTCAGCCATGTTTCAAGCACATTGATCACCTCACTGTCATTTGACGCACCTTTACGAAACCCGCACACCGTGCACAATGATTATCCGGCGACCCGTGTTCTCTGTCTCTTTCTCTCCCCTTTTACGACACCGTGTGTGTCACTAGTCAACGTTCCTACGTGCTCTCTCGGCACACGCGCGCACACCATGCACACGGGACGAAACAGGGGTCCCCTTCGCGAACACTTTTCGCACTGCACCGCGCGATACAACTGCTCTATCTCCTTCCTTCCCCCGTTTTCCCTCTTCTTTCCTGGCCGCCTCTTTACGCCGATGCCGCGAACCCTCCTACTTGCTACCACTGCCCGTCAACGATGGGACATAGCAGCGATATCAGAAACGATACGCGGAAACGCCACTCCTGCGCTTTTCGTGATACCGCCTCGAAAACGCGCGCACTTCGTACCTGTGCCTGCGCGAACCGCGGCGGCGTCGCGGCAACCGACGACGTATCCTTGCGGACGACGCAGACACCTCCACCCTGCCCGGCGTACACCTCGCGACTGGATGGCGCCACCTACAAGACGTTGTAACGACTGTGGCGACGTTTTTCACTCCCGCCACCAGAGAGCAAACAGCAGCCGATTCTGGCGAATTCTACTGTAGCTTCGAATTTTTTCGAGTAACGGAAGTTGTTCGGATATAAGACAAACCTAAACGAGTCTTCCCGACGAATTCAACTTAGCAGTTTTCATAATTATTGCCAAAAGTATCTATTTTTATTCTTCGTTCCCTGCTGCAAACATCGTTATCAGTCTCTATCAGTGATGGATGGGTCGGTTTTTTTTGCGCATGCGCAACCTGCTGATGATGAAAACAGTAACGTGCATACTTAATGTCATAGAAACCAGATTTGGCGGGCTCCATATATTGCAGCTGTAAGTGAGGCAGGTCAGGTCTATTGTTCGTCAAGTATAGAATGTTATGAATGAGGTCTTTATAATAGGGAAGGACAGGAAATTCGAGAATGTATAGTTCAATGAAACCAAGAACTTATATCGTCGATCATAAGAGTTAGGATATTTGACCAAAACGTTATCGATCATTCAAGTATTGTAACTTTGTGGAAAAAAGTCGTACAAAAGATCTTTCTGAGATCATTTTGAAGGTTGAACCATCTACTCTCACATCCTTATAACTTTCTAAAGTTATTTTATGTTAGCTGTAGTAGCAATCAAACTAACATTTACAGAAGATACTTTAGTAGAATCAAACGAGAGTAAATATGATACAGATACCCTTTTCTAGTCGATCAAAGTACTTTACTGATGCTGTTTTAGACGCGCGTGCGTAAAATAATCTGTCCCATTTAACAACACTGGTCGCTAAGCTTCTAAATTCTCACCAACCCTTCACTAATGCAACTACGCTAGTCAAAATCTACCGCCAACAAACAGTTAAAAACGTGCAATTTAGAAAATATTCCTGAAAATATGCATCGCGTTGTTTTTGTTTCAAGAATAATGCTACGTACGAAGTAGAACATTTATTCCGGAGGTTGTTACGCACATACTTGCATAATTTGAAAAAAAAAAATACAACAAATAAAAAATGTCACGGTCATTGCATCAGTATTATGATTGAAAATATTAAATAGAAATTATGTCTGGTCAGTAATTCGTTCTTTGAAGCGACGAAAATCTTTTAACGAATATTAAATGCAACAGTAAAATAACATATATAAATCAGTACATTTTATCGTAAACAATGATTTCCCAATAATATTCGAGAACGTTCTTAACTTTCGATCTTTTTGTCAGCGTTTGAAATAATAATCGTAATCGTTCGAACGTAAAAATGAAAGTGGATACTTTCGAATCTATTTGATTCCTGATTTGACTAGTTCAGTAGTAATAGCAAGTATGGAGCCAATTGCACATCTTGTTAAAGTATCTGTTCCGAATTATTTGGCTGGATTACCTATTCCAGAATCTATAGGAGGATGGTTTCGATTAGGAGGTGAGAGATTAAACAATATAGTTTCTATATATGTAATCGTTACGCAAAATCACGTTGGATAACTTTAAAGAATACATTCTTAAAGATGACACTGCGAATTGCTACAGTACTCGTTCGTTCGCAAGAATTTTATGAATAATGTAAGGAATACGAGAATTTTATACTTTCATGTAGTGCGAGACTGGATATCCTTAATTCCACCCACCGCGATGTTGGCTGGTCTTGGCTATATGTCCTACAAAGCATTTTGTCCGCTAGCTAGAGGCCCGGTAAGTAACCTACCTGTTATACGAATCAAGGACATTAACAGCATATTACAGTATATTTTACTCTTTCATTCGTTGATTACATAACGGTCGTTATCATCGGGAAACGTTCATTTCGTAACTATTTATTTTTTTATAGATAAATTATAGATTTAAATTTACTAAATGCCTGGAGATACATATTGCTTTTATTTAAAAACGTCTAAATTATTTTTTCTAGCCCTGTGGACGTGTTAATCTTACCATAAAGAAAGATGTAAATAAAGTAGTAGATTGTGTTGACATAGAAGATATAACCGAGAAAGCTGTATTTTGTCGTTGTTGGAGATCTAAGAATGTAAGTTCCCCACACTTGCTATTAATCTACATTAATTGCACATATTTTAGAGTAATTGTGAGACATGTATTTTCTGTTCTGTAATAACTTTATGCAAACATTATTACTTAATATCAATGTTAAGGGAATAAAGTTGAAAAATATATTGTTGATACTAATAATAATTTTTAACATTTTAGTGGCCATATTGTGACGGATCTCATGGACCTCATAATGAAGAAATGAAGGACAATGTGGGCCCTCTTGTAGTCACAAAGAAAGCTTAATGTAAGCCGATGAATGCATGAAGGTGATTGTATGTATTTGCCATTTACAATGTCATCAATAATTTCTACAAATATTTCTGCAACCAACATTGTAGACATGTTATAGAGGTCAGAGATATACAACAAACATGCATGTAGGTAAAAAGAGAGATCTAAAAAGAGAGAACTAATTACAGGATGCAATATATGTATTTGTTACTTGTGCCTATTTTTAGAATGTGATTTAACAAATTTATAAATAAATAAACTATTACGCGAATTCCTTGGATTCATAATTGCGTAAGTTGTAATATGTAAGACATGCGAAATTTGTTTTACTTTTTATATACATTGTTTTTACAATCGAAATAATTAATAAAAAATGGGTTATTTGTTCCATCCTGATTAGGTTTCTTAAACTTTCGAATAAAAACCCACTTGCTACAAAAATAGTCCACTCGTTTATTTAGCTAAGAATATTTACATGTTTATCACACGCAATACAAAAAAAGAGGAGAAAAAATAATACTAGTTTACAAAAATTTAATGTACAGTACACAATTTCGTAACTACTCTGAACACTACAAAACAATAACGAATATCGTTTGCATTAATTTGAAAGGAAACTGATACACGTATTTGTAGCACCCACACATATTTAAAGACTTTTAATTACTACTCGTAGTACTATGTAATTTATTCAACGATCTGCACGTTATTATCATTACGAAAAAAAAAATAACAAGGTAACGCTATTTTAAATTCTACAGGAGGAGGAATGAACGACCAACTTGTTGAAAAAACTGGGTTGTATACATATAAAACAATTACATTATAAGAAATGTATAATATTATCCAAATATATTTGGTTTGTTGACTGTTAGACGCAATGCATGTCTTTAGTATCACAGATCAATGAATCTTTAATAGTTACATGGTACCAGCCTGAGCTGTGAGTCATTCGCTTATGTTTCTCTTCTCTGCAGCTTTCTGCTCTTTATTAAATCATAGCTGTAACAATGTAAAATACAATTACATTAATACGCTGTCATTTATTTTTAATTAATATATCACCTACCTCGAAATGACGTAAATCATTAGTATCGAATTCTAACTCATTAACAAGTAACTCCCGATGCCCGTACCTATACCTAATGTAAAAGTATCGATTAATGAAACCACTGACTGTCGTAAACAATAGAATTCTAGAATCGTTTAAAATAATAAGAATTTTCTAGTTCTATGTTCAAATAATAACAAGTTCCTTACTCGATATACCGCCTCCAAACAATCATCGCAATGTACACTATTGCAATTGCTACAGCAAAACTTATCGCAGTAACTAGCGCTATGACTCCCGAGGGCATACTTTTATTACGACCATGGTTATTTGATTTTACTTCTCTAATGTTATCATCTGCTAATAGTGGCGCTGCAGAGCTAATCGACGTTTCAGTACGGCTAGCATCGAGTTTCGAATCGTTCCCTGAAATGTAACGTCAATTATAATACAACCCTTTATGTGATAATCGTTTGCAAATAAAATATCAAATTTTTATACTCGTGTCATTCGTATTTATGGGATTATTTATTTCTGCAGATGCAACGTCGTAATGTGTTCTATGGTTGGTTTCCGTGAAATCTAACGGGATTACTTCAAGTTTCTCCGTGCTAACTGAATCGTTTTTATCAGTCGTAACTTTCGGTGTTTGAGTTTCCGTGTTGTTCGCTTCAGTCTTGTTGTTTACGGTAATCTTGGTTGTTGTCGTAGTTGTAGGTTCTTATTAAAGTACGATAAAAATAATATAGATTCAGTTATATCTAACTGACTTATTCACATTTTAGAAAACGCATACCTGTCGTCTTTGATGGTAAAATTCCTTCTATCGCGTCGTCGTTGTCTTTCGGCGTGACGTTACAATTAAGCATATCTCCCGTTTCCGTCATAGAATTACACTTACGGTTGATATTTTTGGAATCATTTGATTTTTCTATATTTTAAATAACAATAAAATGTTCGATATATTCCCATGGTAATCATTTATAATGTCACCGAGACTGATATTACAAAGAATATCGTCTCTTTGTGTTTTAACCGTTAGTCGAGTTAATGGGAGGACAAAGGGTCAAATCGTCGAGAAACTTCATTCAACTCACCATTTTTATCTTCCACAGCTTTGGTTGTGGATGCGACTGTATTGTTGTCATTGTTCCTCGAAATAGGAGTTGCGTCTGTCACCTTCGTTGCAACTTCCGCAGTACTATTATCATGCCCTGTTTGTAACACTGGGCACACCCTGCCAACTGGTGACAAAATTTATAAAATAACAACTTTTAAGTCCACAATAGAAATATTAGAGTCACGGAAAAATTGTTCGAATATACATCGCATAGATACACGTAAAGTATTTATTACATTTTATGCATTAGACATATTGTAAAATATTAAAAGATTTCTAAAATATAATGAGATTTTTATTTAAAGAAACGTCGACACTTTCGATTACGTTTACTTTCTTGAAAATTTATAGTTTGTATTCGTGTTTGTGAGACGCTTAAACATTATATGGTGCATTATCTATTTACGACTCGGGTTATCGCGATTAAGAAAACGTTTTATTTTATCCGCGATAATAAATATTTCTATACTTCCGTCTTACCAAATATCGAAACAGTGAAAACGATGATCAAAGACAATTTAAGCATCTTCCTCTCGCTCTCCATTCGTCCTATTTCGCGATTCAATTACTTCTGCACAAGTATCTTTGTCTCTGGTTTTTATCGGTTTCGCTTTAATCGCGTAGCGAAATCGAACCTGAAATCAAGATGCCAATTATCATTTCCAACGCTACCCCACCACTTGTTTCGTTTATCTGTTATCTTAGATAAACTAGACAAATAATGAATATATGTTTAAATGTACGCAACTATCTTACGCAGGGTAATAACAAACTTCGTAAAATAACGGAATAAGGTAGTTATTATTAACTTTTCAACGCAAATTTCGTTCTTAAACAATAAATAAATGATTTACAACAATGCAATGATTGGTATTTATTATTCATTATTTAAATACAAAAGAATATTGCTAATTACTATTAATAATAATAAAAATAATGCATAATGTAGGCTAATAATAAAACTAATGTATTTCATTCTAATGATTGTTTACATAAATATTTTCATTTAACGTCGAGGTCGAATTCAGTACACGGTTAATGACTCGTTAATGACATCAATATTTAAGATTAGTTTCATAAAAATAAGAAATTTGTGGCGCTGCTTTGCTGCGGTTAGGAACTCGTGAGAATCGTAGAAGGGCAGAAAAGAAAAGAAGGGGGTGCGTTTCGTCTGGGTCTGCTATAATGGACTCATTAGTAAGGCTTCCTAGCAGGCCCTGCCTTAGACGACTGGGATATTGGGAAGTCGGTCGAGGAGTGTATATGCATACAACCGAGGGGTTGGTCGAGAGCTCTGGTGGCGAGCATGGAGGCGACGCCACAAATTCATGATATGCTCGAACCCATTGCTACTTTCATCGAATGCTATTGAATTCGAAACATTCAAGCAATGCCGCCAAAGACAAGATTCAGAGGTTAGGAATCTTTCCCACTCTATTTCCGTTGCCATGGCACAAGGCGCTACTGAATGTTGCGTCACGTATGCGCACGCATCACACGAACAATATGGCTCGTAAAAAGGGAGGGAAACCACACGAGGGGTTCCTCCACCTGTGGACAACATCGTCCCAAATCTGCCTTTTACAGAAGATCAAAATCTAACCACCCTAAGTACTGCAATTATTCCCACGATTATCAAAAGGGCAATTTACATTGCCAAGAAAAGTGTTCAAATGTGTTTTATCGATACAGTGACTGATGAGAGATCCTCCAGGTTGACTTTTTTCTTGACTCGACTATAGCGGTATCGATATCCGAGACACCCACCTAAATATCCGGGTACCCGTGTGATGCACAGCTACATGATATCGGATATGATCCCAGTAGATTGAGTACAGGTCGAACACGGGTTAAACTTAAGTATCAAATTTAATTCCCTGAGGTCCTAAACTACTTTTATTCGTCGGACAATAAAAATGATTTGTTGCACATGAATTTTCGTAATTACAACTAAAAACTCCATTTGGTCATGATCAACATGCCCAGTGTTCCATAGAAACTATCTACCGTGTAAAAAAGAAATTGAGTATACAACTGTACCAATTGGGCTATTTAAACTATCAACAGATTTCTTTTCTTCTTAAAACGGTCCATACACGGCAGAGGGTCACTAGAGTGTTCGGCCACTCCTGGGAAAAATTTTAATGGGAGATTTTAGAGGCCAAAATAAGACGAAAATCAAGAATATCAATTTCTTGACTGAGGCTTCGTTAAAAAGTTATTAACAATTACATTCAAAAATTTCAAATCGTTCTGGAAAAATTATTTTCAGTTGCGGGGGTCAATTACAATCATTTTTGGTCATTACACATAACCCCGAAATCCTACCCATTTTCTAGAAAAAAATTCGAGAAGATGTGAAATTTTTCGACGGAAAAAAAAAATTTCAAATCGTTCGAAAAAAATTATTTTCGGTTGCGGGGCTCAATTACAATAATTTTTGGTGAATAGACATACCCCCGAAATCCTGCGCATTTTCGAGAAAAAAATTCAGAACGTACGGCACTTCAAACGTTAATAACTTTTTAACGCAGCCTCCATCAACAAATTGATATTCTTGATTTTCGTTTTGTTTTGGCCTCTACAATCTCCTTAATTTAATATTTAAATTTAGTATTTAAAAAAAAAAGAATGTGTTTTATATTTATACAAATTGTCTGCGACCCGAAAAGATTTTAATACGACCCTATGTCAGGTTGTGATTAAGAAGCTCCTAACCTATATGCTATTATACTTTCGTATTCGCACGCGAAGTTTTCAAAAAAAAATTCGTCTCGTATTTCCAAAATTCACTCCACGTACAGACATTATTCTTGACGTTTCTAAAAGGTGAATGGTTTTGTAAAATTCTATTTTGCATGAAAACAAATTGTGTTCTCTTCAATGTAGAACGTGGAAAGCGTCTTATTGTAACATAAGTAGATGCACGGCAGTAGAATCTGAATATACGCGAACAAACCAGCTGTAGCAGTTATTCGTTTGAACTTTGTATGCAACACAGTACCACGTCACCAACAGGGAAAAGCTTTTGCAATACGTTCGAAAATCTAACACGAAGATCCAAATTCTGCGACGACTCAGCTTCCTAATTTAGAACACGCATATACATATTTATCATGTGCCTCTTTTCTGTTATTAATCATAATGTTGTACTCTTACAGATATAAAGGTTAGGATGTTATAAATGTCTAACTTGTTCAGGCCTGACGTACATCGCAACGTAAGTACGTAAACTGTAAAATTACTTTTCAATACGAAGTAAATGATTCCATAAAATAATATCGAATGATAACCAATAAGATCAACGCGTGACAACAATTGAAATCTTCTATTCATTATTCGAAATGTTTATCTGGATAATAATTTTCCCCGTTTCTGGTTAATTTGATCGAAACCTTGTTAATATATGTTGTGTAAGCAGTATTGCACAATATTGCCTGTTTCCTGCGTAATTTTGCATTGTCCGCATCTATGAAATGGTTCATTCGCAAAGTACGAAACAACATAAACAACGTTTCGTATCGAATGTATAAAGTTACACGGAGACGACTTGTGCTTGTTCTGCGAAAAATGAATGCCAAAGATTACACGAAATGCGATGGAGATGCTGTGTCTAACACCCTTTCGACAAACAAGAAAGATACGAAGCGAGAAGAAAAATTGGAATTATTGTCTCGATAATATTGTTTGAATAACATTAATCGTGGGTATCAGAGACAGACAAAATTGTTATCTAGATAAAAATTTGAAATAACAAATAGATGTTCATTCGTTACTCGTTAAATAGAAATAAAATTTTAATCAAACATTTAACCGATCGATTGAATAAATTACTTACTATAATTCTAATAAAAATGTACCCAACTGTGGAAGGTACATTTGTATACTTTTAAATAATTGTATCGAAATATGCATCTTTTCATGTCGGTTTAAAAAGCTCGTTTTCAAGCACCGACGATCGACGTGAAGGCGAATATGCACGTAAAAGGAACGATCGTTTCTGATTTTGGGCACAATTCCGCATTGTCGTTGCAGAAATCGTACAAGAACGAATACGTGCCAGATTTCTACGCAAGGTTACATAAATCTCCTTCCCTGGTATTATTGCTTGCTAACATTTTTACGGTATTACGTCTAAGACATGCTAACGAGTACATCGTACGAGAAGTGAGGAAGACTGGTTGGGTTATCTGAGAAGATTCGACGACGAAGAAGCGATTCGTTATTCAAATGTTATTCATTTTCAGGTTGGTAAAAAAAGAATCTAATCACCGCGTGACCAAACACATTCATTATTGCAGTGACATGACGTACGGAAAATATGTACACATATCATTAGAAAAGTATTAATTTCAGTTATATTCGAAAAGGAATTCAAAATTAATTCGATTTCGTAACGAAAGTTTTACATTCCCTGTAGAATGAACATATCTTTATCGAACGTAAAAAACCGATATTACACGTTTAGTTTCTACGTGCCTTCCTGTTTGACGTTCCTTTCACGGTAGATACATTCGATACTTTATCAACGAGGGATTATAGATTACCATACTTATATTCGTAATAGGTCTACAAAGATACCGATAATTATCGTATGTGGCCGAGTCGATAGCATGGATAACAGAGAAACGTATTTTAAACGAAGTCACGTTTCAACAAAACTTTAACTTATTGATCTCAATCGTTGCATCGATTCTAATACCATTGATCGCGAAAAAAAGTATAATCTATGATAAAGAGGATTAACTTGTTTCTCGGTGTACGTGTAATACACGCTCTAGTAGTGCATACCTTCGTCAAACGTGAAAGTAGAATGTTCCACTTTTTCCCTATTTGCAATCGTTTGGCGAAGAATCGCTATGCCTTTAAAAGAGGGACGAAGGAAAAATGGCAGGTATTAACAACTCGAAGAACAACTGACACTCAATTTTCTCACACGCGATACCACGGATCGACCACGATTACACCGATATTCCAAGTAGTTACAGCATCCCACGATCAATTGCATTACAATGACTCGTTTTATTCCTTCTGAGAAGCGAAGAAAATGTTCGTGCACAGTTTATTCCCCACTTGCCGTTCACTTTTAAATTCTCGATCGCGTTTTACGCGCTACTTCGGAAAACTACTGTGAAAATTCAAAGTACGTACATCCTCTAGGCACACGTTTAAGTACACCAAGCAATGGCACAATTATTACAGCAATATTACTTCCGACGAATGGTCACTTTAAACAAATTCGAACCACGTATCGAACTTTCGAATTTCTCGCGAATAAATATTTAGGATCGCGTTATTGTCGAACGTACCACTAAAAATGACACCATCGCTATCGAGATACTATTTATTCTATAGTCACCTTTAATGATGTCTGAAATGCATCTGTCTTTTCTTTTTAGTGGAACAGATACTTTTTAATGTACAGATGACACGTGGCAAACGAATAAACTTTTAATAATGTTTATCGATCGAGGTACGCGTTATCGTTTCATTTTGTCCCGTCAAGTAAGTATCGTACACGTTGACAATTTCAAGCGATGGATATTCGTGCCAACTTAGCCCGTACCGTTACTTGCTTCTTCCCTCGAGAGCAACAGCATACTGCACGTTCTACGCGCCAGGATAGGTAGGTATATTGTAGTAACAAGCAACGAAGAGAGGGGTAGGAAAACACGCGGCATTGTGCAAAGACGTCTCAGACTACAGAAAAGGCCTTACCGAAAGCGATTCATTGGTAGCTAGTTATCAGTTAAATACAATTAAGAATTATTTGTAGAAGTGTATTGTTTTAAGTGATAAGGAACAAAACAATCGCTTAAAGTAAGGTTAGCTCTGACTTTCAAGACGAATTTCTACCGAAGACGGAACGCGAATAAAATTATTATCTAGATGAAAATCTCAAACGGTGAATAATACTGGTTGAATCAAAATTGGAATTTCAGTTGCAGAATAATATTACATCCTGCATCGAACGCAAAAGAAAACAACCGCGTGTAAATATTCAATGAAATAAACGGTTCGAATAAATTGTTTTTTTAACACGTGTTTACCAATGCATTATAGGTTTTCTCTTCCTCCTTGCGTTTACATATAACAGGCAGTGTTATTCTTGCTTGTAACTAAGGAATTTGTTAACCTTTGCAAGTTCATAAATTACGTTTGTTTTACACATAATCTCTTTTGCACGTATACCATAAAACAAAACAATACTTGAACATTATTTAGATGTACGATTTGTATATGATGTTTATATCTTCGCTTATATAAGTGCACGGTAATTCTGTAAATTTATTTTTTTATCACTCTATTATATAATATCTATTCTTACACTTTGATTATTTATTATTCTCTTTGGTTTTCTCGTCTGTGTTTCTTTACGTTTCTCGACGCTTTTGTTTATTTATTATTACAATTTCGAAATTGATAATAAAATCATCAAATATTCTATATACGATACGTTTCGAGAGTAAAGTGGAAAAATGACTGTCGTAGTAGGTTCATGTTTCAGGGTTATATGGGGATGGAACTAACATAGTAGAACGCAAAACCAAAAACTACGACGTTAAGCATGATACATTGTACATTTTACATCAACTGTACCGAAAAGGTTAATTGGCTGTGACTTTTCGTTACGTAATTATTGAATTTCCAATGAATGTACGGCTATTAGGATAATCACACGTCGACTTTTACCCATATTAAAGTGTGTATCGTTCGAACGTGGTCTCGGAATAGATTCACGTATGCTGAAATTCCCACTGCACAGGTTGTGTCTGATCAATATCTGACGGTAAAAACTGGTAACAACGAGATTAAAGGCAACATTACAGTAAGAATCGTAAGCCTACGTCACAAAGCGTTTCACCCATGGGATTTTATATGTCATCGGATAAACTCGTAAGTAGTTTAAGGCTATCCAGGCCCAGGGATGGGCAAAATTATTATCTAGATAAAATGTAGAGTAACGAATGAAAGACAAAGACAAATTATTAATGCGTTATTTGCTCGATAGAAATTATAATCAGCACCGTACAAGTATGTTCGTAATTGAATTTCTTATTTTTATCTAAAATAAAGTATTATTTAAAATTAAATTTTGATCGTCTCTGCTAAAAAGTAAATAACTCGAACTTTTGATTTTCGGAAAACTCTGAACCTACCGTATACTTACATTCATGGTAGTTACTCAGTTCCGGCTTCGTTCTCGTCATCTGCACGATGATTAATCCATTCCGGAATCGACGATTATCCGAGGCTAAATTACGCGATTTTTACGTGGTAAAGCATTGGTACGACGTCAATTTGAAAAAATTTTGTTATGGTTACAATAATGCTAAAAATTAGCAGAATCGAAAAATAAAAAAAAACTTTCGAAAAACAAAAATGAAAATGTCACTTTTATTCTGTAAAAATTTGATTGCGAAAATTTGGAAAGAATTTGACTTCTGTCAGGTATAAAACGAAAGTAAATTGATAATTTCTGTAGTATAGAGATAAAAAAAAATATCGCGCGAAAGTAGAGCAGGTTATAAGAAAAACATTTGTAGAAGAAAATGCTATAACGAGCTTAAATAATGGTTAACTGACAGCGATTAAACTGTATATTATTCTTGATCGTACACACGTAAGAAGAGACCATTTTTTGACCTTCAGGTTATCTACCGTTAAATTGTCTGCTGTCTTTTTATGTCTGGCGAAGTATTCGAGGTAAAGACATACATAAGTATTAAATAAAAGTCAATACGTCACCGATGGAGAGAATCGATACATAAATTTAATTTTCTAATTACGTCAAGCTTTTGTATTAACAAAAATAGTCAACATTTAGAAATGCAAAGTTAAATTTAATTGACTTCGTTATTTATTGTCTACTGTTTCATCGTTATTCTATATACTATAAAATTCATAAAAAATATTTTAAGTACAGATATTTTTCATTTCTAAGATTTTCAGAAATGGTATTTACTAATTATTTCGGTTAGCAAACGCAGTTGCATTATATGATATGCAAATGAATCTGAATCGAGCTGCGACACCTTTCTCTTTTTCTTATTCCAAGCATGTGTCGCGTAAGATTCACGTGGCATGTTAAAATTAAATATTTTTCGTTTAGTCTGTTTCTCGGGATGGAATCATAGCGTTAATATCGGTTAGAACCGTCGGTGATTCTTTCGTTCTCGCCTCGTGTTTTTAGCACGATATAATTGTTACGGTAACGTTGCAGCGAATGTTGAACTCCAAAGAAAAAAAAAGAGGTCTCGGTTCGACGAATTGCAGAAATATTTCCGTTTGGAATTCTGCAAAGAAACGTACTCCGTAGATACATACGTATTTTGTTACTTAAACAGCGATGAATTAATTGCATTGAATTTAATATGAAATTAATACCAAATCTAATGGAAATTAATAACAAAACGCGTAAGTAATTTAATTCCATACCGACTAAAACACTGTACAATCAACGCAATGCAAGGCTATACGATTCGAACATTGTTGATAATGTAATCTGAATATTATTGTATAATTAATGTTAAGTACATTTGAATGCAATCTCTCACAAATTGTATTTAAAATAAATTTTATTGGCGCTGTTATAGTAAATCTCAATAATAGTGTCCATAAAATTTCAAGGTTAAGAAATCTACAACGTAAGATTACATTTGAATAACGAAATGTAATAATTGGTTATGTTACAAACAATGTTTATTTGTGATTGTATTTGACAAAATGTATTAACGCTTGACTAAGTAAAAAAATTGGATAAGAAATGGGACGTGGAGTTCTACAAGAGTAGATGAGTATGCACAAAGAGAATGCTTATATGTAGCATGATTTACGCTCGCTCTGTAAGCGCTGAAACGAAGAACAAATAAGCTGCCACGTAAAAATAGATTGACCCTGCCGTCGATAAAACCCTGGAAAGCGCGAAACCCTTCAACGCAGGTAATTCGATATACGCAAGGAGAAGTGAATGGCGAGAAGCATTCTCACGAACTACTCGCATTGTACCTACAATGGGTTCTCTTTAGAATTCCATATCCTGCGTTTGAATAATTTTTTTTTTTGTAAATGATCTTGTATGATTACGCTCTCGCCGGTGAATAATCGTATTCAGGAAATGCTCTTGAAGAAAGTACAATGGTGTTTCTCGCTAAATACAGATTTCTTATTCAATAATCGAATAATAATAAATTATGACAAAATCTAAATGTTAAATTATTTTATAATTTATTTCTTTCGTTACGAAATATAAATTTTTTACTAACATGTGCTTATGTAATATATGCACCGGAATTAGGCGAGCATTATAATAAATAACTACTTATCACGACGTGTTTTAAATTAACGAAGATTTACATGCTTTAACCTATAACGTATGTTTAATTATGATCTGGTATTTAAAATATTTCTCGTTACAACAGAACTTGAATGTTGCATGCAAAATTATGAAAAGAAATTACTAATTAGATTTAATGGATTATTGATACGTACAAAGTATTGCACATTTATGAGAAAGAACAACTTCGTTCTCATGAACAATATATGTATAAGCACGTGATTATATGAAATACAAGTACATAAAACTTGTATCAGGTACCTACTAGTACAAATGTTTGACATTGTTATTAATACACTACCATACTACAATGTGAAAATACAGCATTGTAACGAAAATTACAATGAAGCATCATCGCATAAGCTGATATATTATTAATATATCAATTTCAATATACTAGTACATTTCATAGAAAGCTCTGTATATGAATTACGACTAGCACAATCAATGCATTTGTTGACTTTTCAATTATGACCTTACACGATGAAGCGACTTTATTTAATAGTGCGATTATAATTAATACTAATTGAGAATGTCGCTGATATCTACAATTGAATATTGTACATACTCTATGTTAACAGCGTAATGAACACCTTTGTTTCTCTCGAAAAACATATAACTTTATAGACAGATTTCACATACCACTAAGATTCACAAAGATTTTGGTTGATCTTGTACATTTATTTTCGGGCTTAAATGGTATCAAGTAACTTTGAGAGTTACAAAAAAGTAACAGAATATATTTGTACCTCACTATTTTAGACGAACATATCGTTATGTAAATCATATACAGGTAGATTTATTTTTATTAGAAAAAAACTGGTATATCTAGTTAAATTATATGAACACAAATATGTACATTGTAGATGAATAATTGGATCATGAAAGACACCAAATAATTTGTTACCTTTTATGATATAGAAGATAATGCTTCGTTATTTTCAGTCAATATAATCTGTAATTATTAATTAATTAAATAAAATTTGTAGAACTACATAAAAACTCTTACTTGCCATTTGTTATAATTTACTATAATTATGGAATATTTAAATATTCAATTATTTTTTACATTTAATAAATTTGTTTTTACTGAAAACCTAAATATAATTTTAAATGCACAATTTTACTTTAAATATATTAAAGATTTCTTAAATGCTTTATCATAAAAATATTGAAAGCTTTGCAAATGTTAAATTGCAATATTCCCTCTAGATTCTCGTATTATGTAAGCAAAAGTATTTTCAATTTTTTACTGTTTACACATAATGTCACGTGTGTGAAAGTTAAATATATAACTTGTTATATAAAGTATGTATATTACATCTAAAAGATGTCATTTTCTTCTTAAATCCACTACTTCTATAGCTGCTGTTACATCCATTTTACAATGTTTTGCTTCCTGAAAAAAATATTTCTCAACAAGAATAGTACGAATATTAACAGGTACGCAATATATTTTTTATAACAATTACCATGTACAATGGTGGTTTTGTTGGGTGAGGATGAAATCCTGATTCTCTACAATTAGCAATAAAATCTAATCCGTATTCTGGAGTTAAAATGAAAAATCCTGTCCTGAATGAAGTAAAGAAATATTTTTAAAGTGCAAAAGCAATGCGTAAAACAGTTTGAAACTTATTTTTTTTACTTACTCATCATACTTGGGTGCACAAACAATGGCAATTGCTTCTGCCATCATAAGTTGATACGCGCAATGCGTATGAAGATCAACACTAGACAGAAATGCAGTCTGTGTAGGATGTGTCTGTGAAGTACAATTATTTCTTCTATTTGCAAATTTTCCGTATTTAGTTTTTAATTTATATTATAACAGAATAGAATGAACTTTATTTATTACTCACAAGAGAACTCTACTATCGGGACGAGCGCCTCTTGGACTGAAATCGAGTGCAAACTATAAGGGGCAGTGTGTATAAATATAATTCGGATACTATCGTGGCAGCTACAATCATAGTTATATAAAAACGGTTGAATGTTGTATCTTACTATTCTAGGATTTGTTTGTACACATCGTTTCTTACAGCTTGCACTCGATCTCATTCAAACGCGCTCAGTCCGTTCATAAAGTTCCCGTGTCGGAACAGAATTGCAACATGATTAAGAGAATTATGTCTGACACTGATTACGTGTTTTAAAAATATTTTCCCCACCCCATTTTAATCAAGAAATGTAAAAGATAACATACATGTATCCAACCAAGGGTAATCAAGTTGTGTTGATCCTGATAGTCAAAAATATCTTCCTCGTTGTGTGTCACACAAGAATCTGGGGATCCAGTTTGTTCAGGAATTAACAAGTGAGTGACTACTAATTTATGTCTCTCTATTTTTCCAGCTAGGATACCGCAAGTCTCTTTATTGTTCATAGTATTTCCAAAAGCTACCATAAGAAAGTTGTGCATTAATTTAGTTGGCAATACTATGTCTCTTAAGGTAAGATTATCACTCATAAGCACAGAAGGTTTTGTTGAACGATCTATAGTAGGAGTTCTTCTGGAAGAAAGGTTTTTTATTTAATAGTTTTGTAAATGTTATACGAATTAAATGTATTTTCGGACGATACTTACTTCTCTTTAGATGTCTGTGCAGCTATATCAGTAGATAGGCTTATCAATGGTTTCTGAGCTATACTAGGAACTTTTTTTAGTTTGCCTTCCTCAGGAGATGTTACGGTAGTACTCATAGCAGCTTTTGCTGCTCTAACAGCTGCTAATGCAGCTTGTTTGTTTTTCCTCTCTTCCTCTTCTCGTAACCTAAGTAAACATTGTGCGTAGATTAATCAAACTGTTCACCACTGATATGACTGATCTATTTCTAGAATTCTAGCATTATATATACTTTTCCAATTCTTCCTGTTTTAGTTTCTCCTTTTCAATCTTCTCCCTTTCTTTTACATCTTCTAAATATTTGTCAAAGTCTGCTTGATATTGTTCTAATAATTGTTTCTTTAGTTCCTCAGCCTTGGGGATTATTTTACGTAAAGTTTGTTGATTTTGTTCCTTGTCTTTTGACGGCACCATATGAAATTGTGGATGATCTCTTATTTTTTCCACAAAAATCCTGCAATAAGACACTTTCTGAAGGAATAATATTTCATTAAATATAACGAATCACCTATTTTGTTAAATATTACTAATATATCGTACGTTATAAATTTCACATATAAAATATATGCATGTTCAAGATCATTGTCTTTCATATACATGTCTGCCATTCTAATCATCTCCACACCAGACCTGTAATATCTGAAAAGCATAAAAGAAGCTAATAATATAAGAACTACACATTGATACATTAAATTTGATGTATAGCAAGGTATCAATAAAGTCTGATACCTTTGTGGTGGAATGTTACGGTCCATTTCCACATTGGAGCCTTGGTCTGACAGAGCTTTTAATCGGGCTCGTGGATCCGATATACCAACATCTTTCGATGAAAGATGTTTGATAGTTTTGGTCTCTGACTTTTCCTTGTTCATTTAAAAATCTTAGGTTATGTTTTACGAATATATTTAATTTCAGTTACATTCACGAACATCCGTTATTAGTGGTTTGTATAAACTCTAAAGTGTATATAAACGTTTGTCTCATTTCAACCATGAAATACTGATGAAATTGTATAATGAAAATAACGATTGAGTTGATCGGAGAAATATCTTAGACTAATGTATCATAAAGTGTTATCAATTGTCAGTGTTACTGACGGATATGTAAGAAGTTGTATTAGCTGATAAAATATTGTATATTAAAGCAATTACAATGTTTGATACGTAAACAAAAAATCGTAAGAAAAAATATGTAAACAGTGAACGCGTTTGATACGTCGGTGGTACAGATTATATAACTGAATAAATTAATTATTGTTTGTGATAACTATTTTAACCTAATGACACATACGGTTAATCTACCAATAAATTAATTTGACCGAATTATGTTTATTTTTTGCTACCCAAACATTATCGTTTAATTATTGTTATCTTTGTTATTGAATTGATAACCTACATTGTATCCTGTATTGTTTAATCATTTTAATTTATACTTTTTGATCTTTTCGACGATATAAGTTTGTTATGCACTACATCGATTGTATCATAATTCTCGAGAAAAATTTTATTACAATAAAGTAGAATCGTTATTGATGTATCATAATTGTGATACTTCCTTAGGTTATAAGAAACTAAAAATATTTTGAATTATACGAAAAACTAAATCAGATGGAAGGAAAACGTGAAATTGTAGATAATGTTTCGCCGCCTAAACAAGCAAAGGTTGATTCTTCTTTCCAATGTGAGTTTCATTATGATATGCTGTTTAATATCTATTATATAGTTGTTTTTATGCATTAAAATATAATTATTTTTTTGCACACAGCTGCATTTAGCGAATTAAAGAAATCCGAATTTTATGAAGAGCCAGTACCTGGACCCTCGAAAGCCAAAGATTCTTCAAAATTTAATACGCTTTTAGTTAATCCAAAGCAGGTACGACAATGGATATAATATTATTTATATAATATATACATAGATAAATTATTTTTCAGAAAGGAAATCCATTGCTGAAATCTATATCAAATATTCCATGGGAATTTTCGGAAATTGTGCCAGACTACGTAATGGGAAGAACTAGTTGTGCTTTATTCTTGTCCATACGTTATCATCAACTTAATCCTGATTACATTCACGAACGATTGAAGACTCTGGGGAATATGTATAATCTTAGAGTTCTCTTAGTTCAGGTTTAATTTAATTACATAATTATTATATGTAAAGATTAACGGGAATTTTTCACGGGATCGGGACGGGATTCCGAGAATTCGAGAAATATCGAAAATTCCCGTAAAGAAACGGGATCTCAAAAAATATCGAGAACTCTCGAAAATATTCGAGATTCTCGAGAATATTCGGAATCCCGAAAATATCCGGGATTCCCGGAAGTGTTTATTTCTTCAATCTCAGTTGGACTATTTTATAAGTGTAGCAATATTCAGGTAGATGTGGCAGATCCTCATCATGTTTTAAAACATTTAACAAGAATTTGCATTTTGGCGGATCTGACATTGATGTTAGCATGGAGTGCAGAGGATGCTGGTAAAATTATTGAAACATACAAAGTTTACGAAAATAAACCACCTGATGCAATTATGGACCGTAGTGATACAGCACCTTATCAAAAGGTATAAACGTAATATGTCGATCAGCATATGTGTAGAGTTGTTTGTTTATTGTTCGAAGGTTGTAGCTATTGTTTTTATACATTTTTCAGATGGTCAGTGCTTTGACAACAATACGATCAGTTAATAAAACAGATGCTACAACCCTTTTATCGACATTTGGAACATTAAGCGAATTGTTAAAGACGAAGCCAAATACGCTAGCTCTTTGTTCTGGTATTGGATTACAAAAAGCAGAACGAATTTACAATACATTGCACGAGCCGTTTTTACGTTCGTGAAAATTTGTAATGCAATGAGCATAAATAATACGGGAATGATAATTTGTATGAACGATGTATTTACGTATAGTTAAAAATATTTTGATCTGTATCATAAGGCTGTACCTCGTTTTGATATTATAAATATAATTTTCTATTTAACGATGTTTATTATTTTTCTTGATCGGGTTTCTTGATCATGCGCATCCTTCCTTCCTCTTAAACGTTTAATTGTATAAATTAATAATATCTTTCTAATAAAATTGTACGTACATTCCTTTATTGTAAAATGAATTTATAAAAAAGAAAAATAAAACTAATCGTTACACCTATAAGGCTACTGAATAAAAATGTAATTAATACAAAAGAAATCATTGGTTTTCCTATGTCAAATACGATGAAAAGCTGTCAATTACACAGTCATAAATTCGTATTTCGTAGTTAAGAACCTACTTATCATTGTACTGTACAAATAGTACCGCCATTATTCCGTAATGATACGGAAGTACATACAATAAATATAATACAACCGTATTGAGCAAAGAATATGTTACACTTTTACTACATTCATTCTTTCCCCCAATGTACATATCATAAATGGGACTCATTCTTTAAACATGTTTAATGAGAGCTCACTATCAAATGCTTTATGTCATCCTTAACGTCAGAGGAGTGTCACACGTTTCATCGGACGCAGCAAATTTTTTGCTACAGAACAAATTCACTCACGCATACCTGTCCACGCGGTTTAGCATGTAGAAAAATATGCTAATATAATTTAAACATCAAAGTCTCTTTAACCTTTTTTAAATTTAATTATCAGTATCGAAAGTGTCAAAAATACGCTTATCCAAAGAAAAGTGGCGATAAAGCCAGTGTAAACGGTGGGGTTGGTAATCGGCCAGCCTCTAGCCAGCATGACTCTCATCGATTCTGTACTTTTCGTTAGCGGCAGAAAAGAGCTAATACACCTCAATACGTAATGCATTCCTTCAATGGGCCAAATTATTCCGCACAACATTATAATAGGTAGGAAGGAACCCATTACCATATAAGTGGCGCTCCTTTCTTCTTCTGTAACGCCAGCAACAACGAATCCTGAAAATCAGTTGACCGTGTATCGAATGTATCAACCAAAGACGATATATTATTATTGTCACGATAGTTATTCGTACCGAAACACATTCCGCAAAATCCAGTGAGGATAGTTAACGCGGCGATCCAGCCGGTATCGCCCTCGCAAGTGATCTTGAAGATCACGAAGGCAAACACCAAAACCATGATCGATTGTCCCATCATAACTACGAACTGGGTTATGACTTGTCCGAAAAGGATTTCCGTTCCAGTGAGACCTGCAGAGAGAAATTAAATCAGTACATCGGTGTATCGATTCACCAATTTCAATGCTAAAAACATTTCTTTATTCACCGACGACTAAACTTCTTTCCAGGAGACCCTCGTTTCTTTCCAACAGCATGGCGCCGGAAGTTAGAGCGACCGACAAGAAGAAGATAATTCTAAAAGACACGATTCGTTAAATAAATCAGTTTAAACTTCTATTTTGTAATTGAGGATATTTACGTCAAGATAACTCCTGGTGCCGCAAAATCTGTGAAGTTAGGTGACTCAGGGCCGTAAATTGGCGTGTGAAACTGTGCATTGAAAAGTATTAATCAAAATATTTATTTATTTTGCTCTTTATACAAGGTATTCAGCATCCATTCTAGAGGACAAAAAAAGACGAAAATTAACAAATTGGTATTCCTGATTTTCGTCTTATTTTGGCCTCTAGAATCTCTCATTAAAATTTTTCCCTGTATAGTTTTTTACTTACATCTAACGGGATTTTTGCATATCTCTTGCTGTAATTGCAAGCCACCGTCACGTCTTGAGCGAACTTTTGATACGATAAGTAAAGGGATCTTTGAAGAAGTTGGCCGATTTGTTGATCTACGAGAACGAAACTATACTAATATGTTCATGTATTGTAAAATACGATTTAACTCACTGGACATATCCATGACGACATCCATGTTCGAGTACGTGATGCTCCAATCGTCAGCGTCTTTGCCATCTTCTAATCTGATCGCAAGAGATTCGCTGTAATTCGCAGGGAAGGATATGGCAGCCCAGGCCCAGCCTCGTTCGACGGCATTTTTCGCCTCAGCATCCGTGTCGTATGGCTGAAAGACTACAGACGTCTTTTCTAGATGCTGAAGATATCGACAACTTAATCGGGTCCAGTCGCAGCCAACGCTTGGTACGCAAGGCTCCATGCTGTTGTTCAATTCGTGGTTGGCTATCGCTATTTTCAAGCCTATTGGGTCCTTACCAATGGACAAGCAGAATAAGACGATCTGAGCGACCGGAAGACCGATGATGAACAGCATTATTCTAAAAGAAACAAGTCTTTTCAATCTCTATTCCTCGTTTCTGCAATATTTTTGTTTTCCTGAAATTTTAGTTTCTTAATTTGGAGTTCTTATTTTTACACACCCTACGTTTCTCCACATCCACAGGAAGTTCTTCCATATAAGAGCCTTCATGTGTAGAGGGTTCACCATTTGGAATTTGTTGGAACCTTTCTCTTCCGGGGGCAACTCCGGTAACTGTTCACGAAAAAGATCGTGTACGAATTATTTTAGAAAGGAAGACATTAGTTTCGAGGTGAAAGGTCATAGGTGTCCCACTAGTTCTGTGATTAAATTTTTTTTTAGACGCTTGAATTATATTTAGAATTTTAGTACCGATTAATGGCTTAAATGAAATTTTGAAAGACGATAATATAGTTATAAATTATACGCTTGTTTAAATATTACTTCAATCATTCTAAGATCATAAATCATATGCTAATTTGCTTGTGTAATATTAAGTCTTATGAATATATTCAGCACGAAATAAATAATCTAGTACTTGATGTTTCATTTTAATAACTAGACACGACTGCGAAGTCTGAGGAGATAATTTTACTGTACACGCTGAGACAGTCATCAAAACGGACAGCTTAGTAATAAGTTTACTGCCAATCCCTTGTTTTAAGCGTAAATATTAGTCTCAGAAAATATTGAGCATTTTACAAACACTTGAATATGATGAAAAAATGGAGAGACACCTGCAACCTTCTTTCGTTCGATAAAAAGTATTACGTTTCCATTTTCGATGGTGGTGACCCGTCTTCGACTGGAGACGCTGACGTTGTCACCGAATTCACCGCTCATTTCGTCGTCAGCGTCCTACAAAACGATACATCCAATGTTCTCAGACAGGCGTGTTACATTTGTTTTATCTTTTTAATACAAACAACTGAAAGATCTAAGTACGATCTAAAACCAGAATAACGTACGTCTTCTGGAGGTACGCCAGTGACGCTGCTGAGGATGCTGCTTCTTCTTCGAAGACCCATGTTCTGTCGTTTGCTGAGCTTCAAGAACACCTCCTCCAGACTGTCCACGTTGTGCATCTCCATTAATTTCGTCGGCGATTCCTCGGCCAGGAACCTGCCGCCTCTCATCAAGCCGATTATACCAGCCTGTCTCGTTTCTTCGATATAGTGGGTGGTGATGATGATCGTTTTGTGGCCGTCCTTGGTGATGTGAACCAAGTGGTCCCAGATGCTCTGACGGAGTACAGGATCCACGCCCACGGTGGGCTCGTCCAGGATCAGCAATTCTGGATCGGCGAGAAGAGCCACCGCGAAGGAAACCCTCCTTTGCTGGCCGCCGGACAAGTTCTTCACGAACCGGTGCTCCGATGGCAGCTGCAGGAACTTTTTACAAACGTTTTCTCGTCGATCACTTTGCCTCGAGAAATTTTATTTTACAAAATGTGTGGAGAGTCCTGTTGACGAGTGTTGGAAAAGGAAAGGAGAGGATGGACTCCACAAGTGTCGGTATACAAATGTGCTTACAGACTGATCCCAGTACGACTAGGGTTGAACCTAGATAGGCATTCAGCCTGCACCATAGATACGTATGCGTTGCAGCTTACTTTTATGAGAAACTCCAGCTTGTCGTCCACTTGGTCCGTCGTCATACCAGCGCTCCAACCGAAATAAATGAAGGTCTCCCTAATGGAAAATTCACCGTAGAGGGCGATCTCTTGGGGCATGTAACCCACTCGTGGACCAGGAACACCCGATCCTTTGGATCCTGGTCTGCCACCGAGCACCCAAATCTCGCCAGAGTCCAAACGTCTGCGACCCACGATGCAGGACAACAACGTGGTCTTTCCGCAACCACTTGCACCTAGCATACCGTATCTGTGCAGACAAATGCACTGTGTCTTTAACTGTTTAAAAGAAAAGTATGCTTTTTTTTGTCCACTTTAACGTTGCTAAATTTTGCTCTTTTGGTATTCAAAAAAATGCATCCTAAGAAATTGAGTACGTATTTTAAACGATCATCTCGTTAAAGAAAGAGCCTCGTTAATTAAAATACAATCTCGGGGAAATATGCATAAAGTCCATAATCTCGTGGACTTTGTGCATCGTAAAAGAGGAGACAAAAACGACGATCGACTTCCACAAATTATTCTAAATTATTCTTCGAACGGAATTTTACGTAATATTTCACTTCCGCGTGGAATATTTTTCCCTTCGACGTATTCTACTTTCCCATTAAAGACGGTAAAATATTTACGAAAAAATTTGTATAACATTTTTTGGCTCGTGGCCGATTATCTTTTTCCAGTGGGAAGGACATGTAATTGGGCAGACATGGGTTAGAAAGTAGTTTTAACAGCGAAACTCACATCGTGCCTTTCGGCACAGTCATGCTCAACCCATCCAGGATGACGTTAGGGTTGTTCTTGGGGCCATACTTCTTGCAGGCTCTCCTCACGCATACCGCTTGTCTTCTTCTCGTGTCCAACGTCGAAGCTTGCGTTTGAAACTGCGTTCGTCGCGTTGTCAGCTCCAAGGAAGTCTTCGGTGGCGTCGATACGGCGCTTGTGTCTTCCATTTCTAAGAGGATACTAATTTATAATTCGCGGGAATTATATAAATATAAGTGGGAAAAATATAAAATAAGGAAATTCGTAATAAGTCTCAAGTTGGAAACTCTGACCAGCAATTTCCAAAATGGCGATCAATATGATGAGAATATTTAATGTGTACTGTGTTCTTAGATCGAGGGGAGGTCAAGGACCGTTCCCAGACGATACAAACTCTAGCTATGTCATTTTTGCCTTGGTTTACCCGTTCTAATTGTTGTCAATTAATAAATTTCGTTCGAAACAGGACCACTTAAGAGGTTAGATCGCTTCGATGCATTTTCTAAGACTTCGTTCCTCACAGAAACACTTTCTCGACCTAAACCCTGAAATTTCGCATAGTCATCGACAGTCATCGTTGTGGTTTAGATGGGAGCGTCGACCGTTCCGAAAATTCCGTACAGAAACGTCGCGCGAAGGACGCAGTAATAGCCAATCGAGGATCATTCGTACGTAATCGACTGTATCTTGTAATTCATCGATGATGTAAGATGTTGTAACAGACTCTCACCTGTCCCAGCTGGTCCAGCCAACCGGAGAAGCGGTTACGAGCACGCGCGATCGCCTTTCGTCGTCGATCGCGTTGTTCGACTTCTTGCAAGGCGCCGCGGAGGTCGCGCGTCCATTTTTTCTTTTTTCGCTTTCGTTTTCTAAAAACTGTTCGACCTTGTTGCGCAATTTGGATCCCAAGACTCGGCCACCTTGCGTGTATCGGGGATTTTCTCAAGGACGCGTTACACTTTCGAAGAGAGGTTGCCAGAAAATAAGTTTCTTTTAACGATCATCCATTGTTTTTGTGAAATTGGACGCATCGAATTGGCACTGTTAATTTTGAAACTGATTTTACGAGCGTATATCAAATTCTTTTACATCCAAAGAGACGTCTTAATTTTAGTAAAATACTAAGACAAAATTTGATTGAAATCGTTTTAGTGACTTGGTAGGTGAACGAGTCACGACTCGTCTGGTTCTGCAACTATGTAGGATTAGGTCGCCGACTTTTTGTAGACACAGACCATGTTGAGACGTTGAATAACTTTTCAGGATTTGCCAGAAAAAATTTGATCCATGTTGCTTCTGTGAACGACGCGCCATTTTTCTTTTCTTCCGTTCTAGCTGTATTGTACAGCAACGCGGTTTGCGCAACTGCTCCACTTCGCTGGATCATCGTTTTTCCGTTCAAAGATTCGTTCGTCGCGATCAAACGAAACACCAGGCCTCGAAGAAGCACGACCATCGCAAAGATTTGTTAATTACGAGTCTGTTGACTCATCGATCGTTAACAGATCTGACGCAACACAGTTTTGACATTTCTCGATGATCGGGACACTCGAAATTGGAACCCGATCCGTGCGCGTCACGATTTTATAGCGATCGAGGTGTTTTCTTTTTTATTTTATAAATGGAAATCTGTTTTTCGATTTCGTGGACTTTTTTCACGAAATATTTAATGACTTTCGAGACATCTATTTTTCGAAATGGCATACAGATTTTTTCTTCGAGAAATTAATTCTGTACAATGCTAATTTATGTCTTATATCGTTGTTCCTTTTAGTTTGGTTCCTTCTGTAATTATTTATTTTATTAAGATCGTATAGTGTACGAGTTGTCGTCAAACGCCTCTGTGCAAGTTCATCGAAAAGAAACGATTTGTCCGCGCGAAAGTCTGAAGAAATGGAAAGTGATTAGACGTAACCTTAGATAGGCGCATCTTTCGCAATCGCGAGTCTTTCGCGCGAAGAAATAAATACACCGAGAGGAATCCTCACGAAATCTACGGAAACGTCAAGTTTTCAAAAAAAATTGTAGGATCGGTTCTTTTTTTAACTTAATGTACGAGAAATCGAGCTAAATTTCCGCTTTTATTTAACGAGAAGATATGTAAACAAATTATTTGCGACGATTTTAATGCGGTATAATAAATTCAATGATGGTTCTTCGTCGGAAAAATGGAAGCAGATCGTCTCGACAGATTGAATCGGCCGTGAAGTAAATATGGTAATTAAGTCGATGACGTCTGCGATTTACATGGGAATTACAGGTCCCTGGAAACGAACTGACCATGACAGATTCTTATTTTTGGGTTTCCTTATGTGTATCCTAAACGTTCGATGCTAATTTACTTACGAAAGAATTAAATATACGGTTCTCGTATCTATCGATCAAGTTTACCATAACAAAATTTGATTTTAAAAAATATCGAATGAAAAGAAACATTTTTAAAAGAAAAGTAAGAAGTCGATAGATTCAAAAGTTCTGTTAGTTTCCAGTTCTTTGTTAAACGTGAGTTTTATGCCTACGACGGATTAAAAAAATATCTGATTCATCGTGTAACCAGTATGTCCTATCACTGCCATAAATATATCTTTCATGTGCAACATTGTAATACTGTCGTAAATCACTGTGAACAATTAGTCCTTCGACTACTTCTATAAACAGGGAAAAAAGTTTTTATTGACATAAAAAACGTAAAAATCTTATTCTTGCAAATCATATAATGTCTTTTTGAAACATAATAAACGAGGCAAGACGATATTGGAATGTGATCGTTGTCCCGTAAGAGAATTCAGCCTCGATATTTTGTTTCTAACAATTATTCAAAAATTTCTGGGGTCCGACTACTGAAAAAATTTATTCACAATCTCAGGAATTAGAGAAAAAAATATACCGCTGATGGTATATTAGGATTGCGTACTAAAATAATATTGAAATGCATTATTTTGCATAAAACGGACGTCGAAGGAAAACAACAGGAATTTTTTTCATTTCTGGAATGTTTGCGTTTAAATACAGAACCCGCTTAAGCGATAAATTGATAGTTTGTGTTTTATAAAAAGTTCAAGACACTTTAGTTATTATCGGTTTCTAAATAATTGACATTATCGCGTAATTGTTTGTGTCAATTACTCTCCCACTGCAATGTGTTTTTTCTGTTAGTAATTATAGTTTTTTACTATGTTTTTTCATTGTTTAAATTATGCCTTTTTGGTTGTTGAATAATTATGATCTATTCATAGATCCATTTATTGTTGAAGAAGACCGGGACGATGCACGGTCGGTTACATGTATATAATAAATAGATTAGACAAACAGAACTCTCTATTTTATACTCATTACGTTGTTTAATTGATAATATAATAATTGATTACATTTTGCATTTTATTTATTTGACACGTTGACTTTTCCATTCCCCACAATTTATAAAACAAACAGATCACGCCGATCT
Organism: Colletes latitarsis; assembly: GCF_051014445.1. Lineage (NCBI taxonomy): Eukaryota > Metazoa > Arthropoda > Insecta > Hymenoptera > Colletidae > Colletes > Colletes latitarsis. Next base: position 30,707,407 of record NC_135143.1, read on the forward strand.
GGAAAAATACCTAATAAACTGTCGGTGAAGGAACTAATGCAATCTTGAATCGAAGAAAATTGAGGAAAAGTTCAACGAAAAGTACACGAGCGAACCACCTTACCAGAAAAGACCGGACAATAACAAATCGACTCAATTGTACATTCCACGCATATCCGATGTTGAAAGAAGAAACAGCTATATGCGAAAACTGCAACTCTACCTTAACAATTCCAACATATTTTAACAGAATGTCAGAAGTATGAAGAAATAAGAAAGGAACTTATCCAACAACAATTTAATCGTTGCAATTATGCAACCAAATATTACGACTTTTAAAAGCAACAGAAATCGTAAACATTGTATAAATAATCGATCGAGTCAAAGTCCGGAGTTTTATTTACTTAATTAACGACCACCTCTCGAGCCTCCTTCTTCCAACGATTCGTCCACTTATTCTCTTTTTATTTGATAAAATGTCGAAGCAAACCGACTTGAATTAATTTCCAATTTTTCCATAAGATGATAGAATCAGTAATTTACAGGTTCTAGAAACTGGGCAGGACCCCTCAGGCTATATAGTACATTTGGTTCTTCATAACAGATCAAATTTTAATCGTTCGATCAAATTGCTATTGCTTTCATCGATTATTTATTATTCGAGCAAAGTGTTCACCAACTCTACATCCCAAGTTACTTCCACTCACCCTGTACGAATTCCTCCTATTTACCACGCGATTACCACTGACCTGCAACGTTCTCCAGCTACGACGAACCAGCTACCTCTCACGGATCCCTATACTATCAGTGAGAAATTCCTAGACGCGTGTCTGCTCCTCGAGTCAATCGCATTTCACGATTCGATTCTTCACCACTGACAACTGGACATCCATGATAGCTCGCGAATCGCGCTGGCTCGCCTCGATCCTCGCGCCAAACTTCGGCTATCCAAGGTGATCGAGTTTAAGGTTGTCCAGTTTAAGACCAGTTTCAGGTATTCTTCGATGCTCTCGATGCTATTCACAAGGTAACCCCGGATGAAACGTACTCGTCGAGACCCTCTGGACGATTCTGGGTCCACGTATCGCGCGATATCGAGTCGTCGCCCTTCCCTTAGGGGGTTGCAGATGGTGTTGCACGCGACGACGATGGACAAACGATAACCAGACGACCGGCGACGCGAAAGCACGAGTGACCTGATCGCGGTGCCACCGAGAACTGACTTGGCCGACCGCGGAATGGGGAATCAAGCTTGTGCAACGCGCCTAAGCAAGCGGGAAAGGCCAGACAACGATTCAGTGGGGGCACAGGCAAACCTGGCCGTTGTGAATATGCGTTCGCCAGTTCGCGAGATGATGATTTTTCCGGTTTCTCAGTTAGCAGGGATTCGAACAGGTTGGGGATCGTTCTTTCCTTGCATACCTTTTTGTTTTACTTTTCGCAACGAGGACGAGTAGGATCCTCTTCCCCCCACGTTGGTCTCGCCCAGACACCGTGGACACGAAAATTATTTTTTGCGCTAAGTCAAAAATATTTTCAACTGTTTTGACTCGTGGAAGTCGTTTTTTATTTTAATTTTTGGAATAGAAACAAGTGGGATCTATTAAATTTGACTAGAAAGTAGCAATTTCTATTTGGCTTAACGATAGGTATCTTAACGACATTGGTACATCGTTAAGTATCGATAAGATATCTAAAATAACAATAAATATTTTCCCATCTACAAATTTTCCACTTTCGAACGAGACTCACTGAACCAGTTATTAGTCTTATTTTTACAATACATTTTACACACGCAGTAATATCTGCCTTAAAGGTCAAGCTACAATTTCCAATTGATTTGCGTACAAATTGCCATCAAATGGGAAATATCGATAACGATATTGGCAATTTTTCTCTCACAATAACTACGAATAATATTAACGAAAGTTACGAGGAGACCTACAAAATCATTGAATCAAACGTTGATAAAATCGGTCTGTTGCTTTCATATTTGATGTAACAGTTTACGTTCGAGCATCGTCGGTGTATTGCGCAAGTCTAACGAAATTATCATGGCGGATACATAATTCACGAATTGTTTACTGTATGGCAGAAAGTATTCGCAACTACGGGTCGTCGATTATGTAAATTGTTCGCGTCGAATTCTCTTGCCGGGCATCGAAATCACCGGAGCCGAGCATAGTTAGATTTTCGCGCGTCGAACTCTCTTTGCCATTGGACGCCACGCGTCGTTGATCGCTTGTCCAGCTTAAATGCCAATCGATTCGACGCAGAAAGAAAACGATTCAAAAAGAGGAAACTGCTCGAGAAACGCCGAACTCGGAGAGTGAAATTGGAATAGAAATCGGTTTAGCGATTTACCAACGATGTATTGCCAAACTGAATTTTTCAGTATCATGCATCGCGTTGTTTTACGTTGCTTGATGCTTGTTCAAATTTTTCAGCAACGATATACAGCAATTCGAAACGCAATTCTGTGAATCATGAAAGATGAGTCAGGCGTTACAGATTCCGAGTAGCGTTAAATGTGGTTCTGGAACGAACGAATTAAACATGATTGTAAGTTCCGCGATAATTGTAATAATTTTTCATGATTATATCCCGTCTTAATTGTTTTGTTGACAATCTCATCCTTCGTGCCAGACTTGCGTTCAGAGAATCTGTTCTGCTACGAAACAAAAACTTGCAATGTTTGAACGAATCGTATTTTTAAGTTTAAAAAGAAAATCTAACAGCTGTTCGAGAATTCTGTAATTTTAATCTTTAGGAATTCAGTGTATTTTCATTCCCTTCGATAACATTAGAAGCCATCAAATACTTCGCCTAACGAGTTATCGTTGTTACGTCTCATATTTACTGTACGTGTAAGCGTTTCTGTGCGCGTGCTTAGCCAGCGTTTGGAAAATGATTGACGATTCCAAGTGGAAGCCTTTCCAATGTCGCAAATTGATTGCCACTCCATATATCGCATCCACGAAGGTTGAAATACGCGTAATTTGCGGTATTTTGCATTTGTTGCTATTGAAACGTTCGCGAACGGTGCAGTTACGAATTAGTATGAGCGTCGATGAACGGAACCGCAAAATCTGGAGGAGGGACGTCCGTCGCTTTCAAAGTGCATCTTCGAACATAATACCAGCTTGTTATTTATAGATTTCCAATGCTTTTCACGCTTGTAGCCGTCTAATGGAAGAACGACACTTTACGTAAATATTCCTGCCAATAGGAGTCGCATATGAATAATCGATGGATTTTTTAGACGGTCACATTTTTTATGTTGGAAATTAAACAACTTTATGGATCGAATAGAATTTTATTGCAGCATCGTTCATATTACAAATTAAACAAAACTACTTTCACGCAATAAAATAATTTCCTATAATATTAATAGAAATGAAATAGTATACAAGAGAATCATATGAAATAATATTTTCAATCTAGATAGATCAATTACAATTCTGAATTGAAGTACAGATCACGTTTTAATGGCATCAATGACTTTCAAACGACCAGAATATGAATCAGAAATATTCAAACTTAAACAGTGCTTAAATTTCAGTGACATTGAAACTTGACGAGTTATGAGATGGTTAATATGAGTTCCTAAACTGTAAGAAAGATTAATAGTCAAGGATGTTGAAAATTACATATCTATTAATCATAAAAAAATCTGGGTGAGGGATTCGTACAAAATATTGTTTATCGTCGCTTCTGTACTTAAGAAAGAGAAAAATGCCGAAAATACCTATTCATGTAAATGCAAAGTCAAAGATGATCTTTGTCGATGATTTACGCGCTAATAGATATTGTTCCTGCAGATGCATATCCTTTATTTATGACAGCAAAAAATGTACGAAGGATCTTTTTATCGTGAATGTCAGTCGGCGAATTAATTAAAATGTAAATCAACGACGGAAACGTGAACTTAACTGAATTATTAAATCATGTTATGATTGCTACAGAAAATATAGGCGAGGAAAAAGTGAAAATTAAACCAACGAGAGGTGAGAAATCAATTGTAAAAAGGAAACTATTAGATACTACATGTTCTAAAATCGACATATAAAGATTATTGCGATTTATTGAACGCAGAGGGATTCTATTCTAAATTTTTGTTCTATTTTGCAAAATTACCACATTATATAACAAATACATAAACTATCGAAATATATAATTTTCCTGGTTGTAAATCTACTAGCTACACGATCTCAGTGTTCCATGGAACTACTTGAAATTATACTTTACTACGTAACAAATCAACTGTTGCACTTCCGGGCGCGTAATATCGTATTTTTAAACTAACACCTTTGTCATAGAGGATCCAAATATGGGTCAAAATTGGGGCTGAGACTTCTCGTTCGTTCTCGAATTTTTTAAATCGACGTTCTGGCGAGCTAAGCCACGTTTTAAAGCTAGTTTACGAACGATTTCTAATTAAGAACAAAAAGAGACCGTCCAAAAGCCCAACGAATAAGTAACGGGACCAAATGGAACGTAAAACTTTAAAAATTAGTATCTTCGTCCTGTTACATCAACGCATCGAATAATCCCGAGTTTACGAATAAACTGAAATTCGCAGCCAACTCTTCCTGCTCCGTTATTCAAGTATTTTACCGTGAAACATATTAGTTCTTGTTGACTAGCAAAAAACCTCTTCTTAACGATGGTGTGTATAATTAATCAACACTGGAGCGTGAATAATCCGCAAGCTGAAAAACCTCACCGAGCGGAACTGATTAACACAATTCTGTATTAGAATAGGTTCCGTCGTCGTGTCGACAACAACAAACACGATGGAATCGATCACATAAGTTCAATCAATATACAATGATGATTGAAAAATAAAAATTCAAGAATCTCAGATTTTAAAGTGTAAGCAAATGGAATTCTTTAGTTTCAACAGTGTTAGTCTTTCAATACAATGTCACAACCTCACACACACACACACAGAGTGTAAACAAGAAGTTCACGATAAATATCTTTTTAGTGTGCACAATTTTTAATTTCCATACTCTGATCTATTGCGTCACATTATTATTCAAAGAAGAAAATTAGGAAGAAAAGATTACGAAACAACGACGATGGACGGATCGGTCGAGTTCAAGAAACTGCGATTCTGTCCGTCTTTCAGCCGAATTACGCAACGCAATTTTATTTCCCCCGCGACGATTAGCAACGGACAAAGAACGAAAGCCTGTAATCGTTTCGAATTAGGTGAACTTTCCATTTCACTGGTAGGAAATGAACAATCGTTCGATTTAATACGAATCAAAGACGTTAATTTTTGTTTGAAACTTTTACAATACACTGATACGATATTTATGCAGCATAAAAAAAACCAGCCAAGAGTTAATCACAGCACGTAAAAACGAAAATTTAACAAAAAGTCGATACGTGTGCTGCAAGCCACCGATATAGCATTGCCACTCTGGGGGAAAAAATTAATGTGAATCGAGAAATGCAAATTCGAATTATAACAAGTAGAAAACAAAAAGAGACTAACGTAACGAACGGAAACTGAAACGTTAAAAAAACAATTCGTTGAATCAACTATAAAGTTCGATAATTGAGTAACTACATATATGAGATGATAACTATTTTTTACGTAAACTTGCTGGCTGATCAGACTTTTTTATCGAGTAACGACTACAAACAGATTAAAAATTATTGGTAACAAAGTCGTGACTTGGCGTAAAAAAATGATGCTCGTCGAAGAATGGCGCTGACACGTTTTTTGCAACCAGTGGCAAGGTCGGCCTCTGTGGCGGTAAACCAGTTTTCGTTTTCGCCTGTACGCGCTGCCTTAGGTATTAGCGGCTTACTTTCTGCTGAGTAATCAATCGTTGTGATTCTCGTATCGATCAATAAAGTCGATGCAATTACAAAGAATCCTACGTGCCCAAGATTTGACGTCACTTCAAGGATCATCTGAAGCCTTGATCCCTACGCGAAGTCACACATTGTTTACGTTGCCATTTTAACGACGCTGAAAGTGTTCGAGCTTAACGCGTGCGCTCATTATTAACGTGTAAACGCGTTTCATGAAGATTTCAGGTAATTTCTTTTAACGCTCGACGTGTCCAAGGTGGAACAAAAATTTTTGCGAAATCTGACTTTCGACTCGTGTCGCAAGTCGTCGTGAGACAGTTGTACGAATGGAAACGAAAATATTACGTAAAATACAAAACGTTTCATCGATAGTGAGACCTGCTTTAACGATGAATTTTTTATTCGAAATAAATAAAAAAAAATAGTTCTTGCAAAGTCATTTGCAATGAAAGAATTCTGGTATTTGTAAAATTTAAAATAACAATAATGTAATTGGAAATTATAGAAAATAGGTAAATTTAGAATTTGAACGTATCAAAATTAAATGGACTTTTTTTTATACAAGTTATCTGAATTCTTCGTTCGTACCGCGACAAGGTTTCTTAAGTCGTACCAGTACGATTTATGAACTCGTGCTTGAAGTGTGCATTATTCATGGATCCATGAAAGTTGCGGAGACGTACGAAAAGACACAAAATCTATTGTTTCGAGCGTGAGTTATAGAATGAACTTAAATAAGGTATTCAATAATTATTGGAAATTTTTCTCTGGTAAAACAGGCCTCGCCAATAACGAAACATCCTGTATACTTTGAAATATAACATTTACAAGTTCCCTTCATAAATCTTTTTCTACGCGTGCTTCGAAGGGAATCGCCTTGACACATAATTCACATCTCATTCATAAATGTCGAATCGTCCATAGTGTATCGGTCGAGAAAGCGAGAGAATGAATATATTTTTCTAAATAGATTTGAATATTGGACGTGTTATTATCGACAGACGACGAAGAATCGAGTTTCGATATTTTTAAATATATTTTTGTGAGATACAGAGGATAACACTCGACGGATAAAAAAGTGTTTTATGTTAAGAATGCTTTGTCCACGGAAGTCTTCGTCAGAGAGTAAATAAGCTCTGTCTGCCAGGTTGTAAATTGTGCTAATTTTATGCCGTAACGCGTTCAAACGTGGTTTCAGTTGAAATTTACATATTTATCCGAAGCCATGTTTTTTCTATGGCAGTCTGTAACGAGTGAGTTTTCTTTTCTATTAATACCAAGGTCTAGGAAACAAATGCTATTGTTGATTTCTGACTCAACAGATTTCATTTTGTTTCAGAGCAACGATATTCTGCCGCCATCTTAAAATCTTCGTTACGAATCTGCTCGAACACATCGTTCGTGAATTTTTAGTCGATCGCGTGGTGTTAATCGCTCCTTCTATATTTTTCACTGTCTCGATCGCAATTACGTTTCAAATATTCAAAGAAGTTCCTCGTCTGACGCAAATACGGCCCTCCGAGACGCCCAGACAGCGGACTTGGAGTAAAATCATGCGATTCTCAGTAACGTTAGAGAAATTAAATACGTTTTTGTCCTCTTATGAGTCTTGAATTTCATTAGCCGCGAAACACGTAATCCTCTTTTTTATTCACAGAATCTTTTACATGCCGTTCGTCCTTTAATCTATTCCCAACTTCATCGTTATGAAAAATTTCTTAGTTTCAGTCGTTCGACGATCGTCTATTGACGGCGGACAAACAAGCGGAAATTACACGGTACACCTAGGTCTGCGATATTTGCATTATGATGTGCGTGTTTTAGAAGAAAAAAGGATCATGTCGCGGAAGTACTGAAACTCTGGACAACTTCGTTTCTGTGTACGCTAATGCAATACGACCAAGGCAAGAAATATGTCTTATTCCTTTCGGGGAACATTACATAGCAATATTACGGGGTTAAGGAACAACTTTTCCAAGATTCTTAGAATTTCTAAATATTCTTCGCCAAAATACGCGTCGTTTACATTTTGAAACATTAAAATCATCCAATCCGTTCAGAAGTTATGACGTTTTAAAGATTCGCATGAAAATTCGGGCAGACATTTCTGGCCAGAAAGTATATTTTCGGTAAGGAATTTTTTTCTCGAAAATGCGTAAGATTTCGGGAGTATGTATAATGACCAAAAATGATCGTAACTGATCCCTACAGCCAAAAATAATTTTTTCAGAACGAGTTGAAATTTTTTTTTTTACTGAAAAATTTCAGCGCCCATCCCCTGTCGATTTTTCATTTTTAATAAATTTGTTTGACGCTGTACGGAAATGTTGTCTAATACTTTTTTGTAGGTATCCATGAGCTCTACTTCATAAATAAATTTCAATGATATACATTTACTATTGTAAGAGATCATTAGAATCAATTACTTCTTCCTCGAATCCCCGAAGCTACACGAATCGCCAGAACTCGTACACAAGGTGGCTATGCATTAGGGTGTGTGAGTGGAGGGGCAGTTTGCTTCAGGCAGCGATCTGTCGTCTGATAATACTGGATTGCCTTTTTCAATCCCTCTCATAGTCAACTTAAATGCATTTACGCACGCCTACAGCTGTCTGCCCATCAATACTAATTCAGTGAATAGTTTCTCAACTGACCGCCATCCATGAGAAGAGGACGCTAAAATCACCTCGGAATTTTCAGGTCGGTATGGCAGTTACATTGGGCCACGAAAGTCCATAAAGTGTAAGGTCTACTCGTATATGTATATGTCAATGGGCTCATATTATTTAGTTTTTAATTAATAATTGTATTACTCAGCTAAGAGTGATACGATTATTAATTAAATGGTAAATAATATTACCCAGGCCTCACCACGTGGAGGTTGCTGCGAATGGAGACCCACCCTATCCTCACCCTAACCACCCTCCTTTGATAAGGAATTCGAATATCTTTGGATGTTTCCTCCTAAGAGAAAAGCGATCGAAATTCGACCATTGTTAGAAACGAACAACAAAGGAAGAGTTTTCAGAAGAGCTGCCTTCCTTTACTTTATATCTTGATCATATATCGCCGTTTCGATACTTGTTGCACTTTTTACTGCAATTACTTATTATTATATCAAAGGCTGTCCACGCGTTAGATGAATAAATGTACGAGGGAATCCATGTTCGTAACAGAAAACCTCCTTCAATGATCGACCGAGAATGAATGAATTGAACCGCCAACATCCTATCGTGAGATGTTCGCCTGATCCTCGGGGAGCCTCGCGGTGTAGAAACTGCTCAAGGAATGCGTGTAATGCGTGTACGTACACGTCACGCTCACTCTTCGTTATCGTCACGTACGTGGTTCTTCGTCATGTAAGTAGGTACACGTCCCCACTGTTTGCATATGTAAGCGAGGACGAGTGTACGTACGCGTGGCCACATTATGTAATTCGATCTCGCGTCGAGGCAAAATAACTAACGTTCGACAGTAACGTCCAAACGTTCCATGCAGAAGAAAGTAAGTAGCAGGTAGTATACTTGTAATTACAGTTACGATTGGTGTAACTCTATTCAATCGATGATGAAATATTAAACACAGACGTATTCCTAAGGTACTTATTGCCTGGGTACTATCTTAAATTTGTCGACCTACTCTCGCCTAAAATTGTTTTGTTCAATTATACCTATTTTTAAACATTTTTTGCGATTTTATTGATTTCTTTTTTGGGTTGTCTCACACTTGACGCCTTAAAATGCACACATCGGAAGGCTGTTGATTTATTCGATACATTAACACCACAGACCAAGTATACGAGTAGACCTTTCACCTTATGGACCGAAAGTGGCCCAATCTGACTGCCATACCGACCTGAAAATTCGGAGCTGATTTTAGCGTCCCCTTCTCATGGATGACGGTCAGTTGAATTAGTATTGATAGACAAATAGCTGCAGTGTATGCGTAAATACATGTGTGTTGATTATGAAAGGGATTAAAATTCATTTCTAAATCTGTTGGTAATGTTGCAAATGAGACGAAAATGGTAATGGGGTTTCGAGACCCCATAAAAATGGGCCGAAAAAGTACATTGGGTGAAAGATCTACTCGTATACCTCGTCTCTGACCATATTTTAGAAGTTTTGATGAATCAATGAGAATCAAAACTAATCTAACGAAGAAGCTCTCTATTTATGATGACCTATGCAAAGCGGATCGCAGCCAATTTGCTAATATTATTTAGTTTTTAATTAATAATTGCATTACCCAGCTAAGAGTGATACGATTATTAATTAAACGGCAAATAATATTACCCAGGTCTCACCACGAGGAGGTTGCTGCGAGTGGAGACCCGAAGGGAGATAGATGGAATCAAAGTTCCATCGATCTCCCTTTTACAGTCCTAGAAACTAGATTACTAAACTAGAGAGATAGAAGGAAGCAATGTTCCTTCGATCTTCTAGTTTAGTTGTACCAAGTAATTATTTCGTTTAAAAAGGGGTGAAGCTAAGTTGTGGGATACGCGACGCGACGCGATGCTGAACCGTGCAGCAGATCCGAGGATCGAATCAACACTACCCTTGGTAGATTGATTTCTATTTCTAGAAATCGATCTATCATTGGCAGGTGACTAGATCTTTCGGACAAACTGGACGGCCGATCACATGTTTCGTTCGACGAAACAGTGGTGACCGAAGCAAGAAACGAGAGAACGAGTCGAGAGAAGCTACTTGTTAAATAATTACTTGGCATACGCAGATACACTAGGGACTTAAAATTAACATCGAAGCTCGAGTCTAGTCAAGTTGAAGCTAAAATTCGGACAATAGAAGGAAACAAAGTTCCTTGGATGTTAGTTGTACCAAGCAATTACGTGGTTATAAAGGGGGATGAAGCTAAATCGTGGGATACGCGACGCGACGCGACGCGAGGCTGAACCGTGCAGCGGATCCGAGGATCGAACCTACTGCCCTTGCTAACTCGATCTCAACAAGAAAACAGAGAACTGCAACTCCGAATCGAGGTCTCCATTTCTCCAACGCAACCCGCCGGGAGCCCGAAGGACCCGACTTAGGTTGTCTGACAAAAGAGAGAGTACCTGAGACAGAGTCGACTTCCGCTGGAAGGTATGCGTTTCCGCAGAATACGGAAACTCCACACCTTCCAGCGAAGTGCCGTTTTCCCTCAATCAAGCTTACCAAGGGAAGGCGATTAGATCTTTCGGACCAGATACACGGCCGATCACATGTTTCAATCGATGAAACAGCGGTGACCGAAGCTACGAACGAGGGAACGAGACAACGAGAAGCTACTTATTGAATAATTGCTTGGTACAGACGCGAAAATATGTACAATAAAGAAATCTTCGACGTTAATTTTAAGATTCGCGACGAAGCTTAAGACTAATCAACTTGGAATTAGAAGTCCCCCGGCGGTTGTGGCGTACTCCCTCGATGTCCTTGCGATTAATCTAAATTTAAACTGAAATCAAAACTAATATTTATATTAGTGAGATGTGGAAGGAAATTAAACAAAATATTACAAGAATTTAAACTGAAACATAAAACTAAAAATCTTATATTAATTAGTGTCATCGAAACAAATATGGTATATGCATCGACACAATGTTATAAATATCAAAACGAACATTCGTAATAATGGAAGAAACTTGGATCGAGACACCGGATTGAATCAACACCAAACAATCAAACGAAATGGAAGAATCAAACAAAGTACCTCCGCAGATTATTACGAGAATTCGAGAACAGAAACAAAGATGGAGCAGAATTGAAAATCCAACGATGAAATTGAAGAGTGAAAATATCCAAGAATTAAACAAAATAGAACACGAATAAAAATCTTATTCTAATTATTGACATCAAAATTCATAAAATCATATGCAAACAAAAATTATACATGGGTTAACGAAATCCATAAAATAATATGCAAACAAAAATGGTATATAATTCGACACAATCATGCCAATTCAAAAAATAAGGCAGTAGTAGAAATAGAGGACAACATAATAATCAGATAAAACCGGACAATCAAAGAACATTGAATTATGACCAAACAAACAAAATAAACTGGTCAATTTTGTGATAATAATATAAATAAGTAATGTGGGCTTACTACTTGTTGAGCATTAGTTACTATTACCAAGGAAGCAGCACCAGAGGTCCAGCTGTAACATAAGAAACGATTCGTAATTTAGCAAAAGCGGTGGATAGTTCCATAACGTTCAATTAGTATCAAACGACAAAATAGAAGTGGGGTGAGCAATTTTAAATAGTTCTTACCAGTGGTCATCACGGTCCGGCACTGGTCAGTAGTGGTCAGTAGTGGTCAGCCGTCGGATCTCCACTGGTCAGCACTGGTCAGTAGTGGTCAGTCCTGGTCAGCCCTGGTCAGCCCTGGTCAGTCCTGGTCACTCCTGGTCCCCCCAGTGGTCAGCGTTGCACGAATGGCCTGACTTCGGCCCGCGAGACCCGATTCCCCTGGATGCTCCAGGGGTACTGAAGAATTTGTCCAGCGGTAGTCTTCGAGTGGGGAAGTCGAAGAGTGGGGAGACAGTGTCAACGTGAAGAGTTAAGAACCGCTTGGTCCAAAGAACAACACTATTTCGATTGGTCCCACCTCTTGACCGTTTCTGGATCTTCACTGGACCGCTGACCTTGATGTCCACCTCACTGTTGACCACCAGTGACCATAAGCTAGTCATTGTTGATCATCGACCCATTAAAACCATTACGAAGATTAAAGCCTTCTTACGAGGATTCCCTTACAATTTGATGCATGATCTTTTTAACATTTTGTTCCACTTTGGAAGAGTGTATCTCATATTATAAGACACTCGTGGTACAGCGATAGCGTTCATCCCACTAGCGATAAGTCTATTCTTTACCTCGTTTATGTGTAGTAGGTATACATGGGTTGAAAAATAAAAATGCCTGACCAGTTGAGATTCAAAACCAGTTCGTTATTTTAAACGATAGATGGCGCTTATTTTTCGACCTTAAACCCTCTGGTGCTAAAACGCCCAAGTTTGTCGTGGAATAGTTCGTTACCTGCAACGCTAGATGGCGTTTATTTATCGACCTCGGGCCCTCTGGTGCTAAAACGCCCAAGTTTGTCGTGGAATAGTTCGTATCGTCCACGCTAGATGGATTTCTCGACAAGCTTGGGCTTTTTAGCACCAGGTGGCTTGAGGTCGATAAATACGCGCCATCTAGCGTTGAAGGTAACGAACTATTCCACGACAAACTTGGGCGTTTTAGCACCAGAGGGTTTGAGGTCGAAAAATAAACGCCATCTATCGTTGAAAATAACGAACTATTCCACGCAACTTGGGTGCCTCTTTCGACTCCCACGAGGCGGTCCGAAATTACTTCGGGCAGCTTCGGAGAATCGAGAAAGAGAGCCTATGTCAGTTTGCCTTTTCCGACTTTCCACGAGCTCACGTACGCGTGATCTGGCATGGCTGTGTAGTGTACTGGATGCTGAATCTAACATCTCTGCTCATACCAGCGATGGACATTCGTGGGATTTTCCTGAGCATACGAATTGGAACAAGCGCTACAGTCCTCACTGCCGTATACACTTAACTAGAATTTAGGGTATCATTGGATCCCGGTAAGGAATAAAATTTAAGGAAGTTACAGGGAAAGGAACAAATTTTTATGAAGGAAAAAAGCATTAATGTACAATACAAAGTGGAAAACAATTCATTATTTATTTAGTTTTTACGTGTACAGCCGGTTTATTACATGAATACCAACAATTGCTAGGGTAAGGAAAACTGCAGAAAACCTTACCAGTATTCGAACAAAAATATTGCACGTAAAAATGATCGTGAAATACATAAATACATAAAATATATAAAATTATATACTAGAAACATGTACTTTATCAATATTAATTGAATACATTTAAAATAAATAAAATGTTGGAATTCCCAACAGTCCCCTTACATGCACCTCCTCTTGCGCTTCAGATGCAACTATAGTTGCGGAAGACATTTAACTGTGACGTCACTTACGCATATGCAGAATGCATGAAAAAAGCGGTTTATACATTTGTATATCTACAATATTAATTATCCTTGCAGTAACCTTGATCATGTCGTAGATTACTTAGTTTGTGCATTAAATACGTGAAACTAATTTTAAAAATATGGATGTATTTCGACTCTCAGGTGACTTCTTGCATCTTTTAGCATTGTTCATTCTTCTTTTCAAAATATGGGAAGCTCAAAGCTGTGCTGGTACGCACTACTAATATTATTTACGAAATTATGTATAAAGTTTACCATATTCAAATAAAACATTGCCTCTCACAAGTGACAATTTTTATTAATTTTTCGATTGTGTTTTACAGGTATTAGTGGCAGATCCCAAATTCTGTTTGCAATTGTATTTACAACACGTTACCTAGATTTGGCGACAATATACATTTCAGCATACAACACATTTATGAAAGTCATTTTTCTTATAACAACTTATTTTACAATTTATTTAATGTATGTGAAATGTAAGGCAACGTATGACCACAAGTATGATACATTTAGGTATGTTCTTTATGCATCATATGATCATAAAAGAAATTTAATAGTTCCTTGGAAAAAAAGGTGTACGCTACATTTCATAAATCTCATAGTATAATGGAAAAACAATGGACTACTCACTGCAGTAGATGAAAGAGCAGCTAGTGTAACATACATTCTTTTCCTAAGGAACGATTTAATTATGCCTTATATAGCAATAATATTTATGTATTAGAACTCAGCAAGATAATGTTTCTGCTTGTTACTTCCAGAAGTGAGATTTTAATTGTGGCTGCACTAATACTGGCATTATTCGTAAATGATGACTTCACGATTATAAATGTTGCATGGACTTTCAGTATTTATCTGGAATCTGTAGCAATATTACCACAATTATTTTTGATGTCGAAAACAGGAAAAGCAGAAACCATTACCTCTCAGTATCTTCTTGCTCTGGGATCTTATAGAGCACTCTATTTAATACACTGGGTTTATTTGTACTATACAAAAGGTCGTTATGATTTAGTTGTTATAGTTGCTGGTTCGGTACAAACAATTCTTTTTTGTGGCTTTTTCTGTCTCCCAGTGTATTCAAAGTCCATCTACGCGCCCAATGACAAAAAGTACGTTTATACACTTCAAGTGTATAATACATAATAGCATTAATGTCAGAGTAAAATCAGTATATCTGTGTTATTAGTTAATCAATTTTGTTACAATTTGGTACAAATAAACTTTATACATGTGTATATTTATAGCAAAAAGTTTATTGCTGAATCTTACATGCATCGTTTGATTTCAACAAATTTTTCCCATAAGTAATGAGAGCACGAATATTTATGGGATTAATTGTATGTATATATATGAATGTTATAACTTCAATGTTGCATTCGCCCTGAATAATTGTAATACGCGGTTTGTAAATAATCATGGTTTCACTGAAAACAGCGACGATATAAGTGTATTTATTGCGAATTGTGATGTACTAGTAATATAATTACCGTCTTTGTAAACACTCGCATACGAAAACGAATGTCGTAAGTTGTACGCGACACTTGACATGTTAAAATGTGCGTGTGTCAAAAGCGAATGCACCTATTATGATAATGGGTCTTTGATCGCGTTGATAACCAACAGAACCTGCAATCATTGTACAGTCCTCCGCTGACTTGAAATCTCGCGGAAGGAATACGGGAGAAGTAGAAGGGATACACGTATTCCCACATGCATTGATCTCTCGCTCGCTATTCGTCGCGTCAGTTACATACGCTCGTGTGAACTGCCTGAGAGCAAAACTTCAGTCCCGCGAGACTTCAAATCAGCGGAGAACTGTACTTCGCGTATGAGCAAGATATCAATTTCTTCCGCTGGAAAAATCTCTTAAATCTTTTTATATTGTATTTCTATATTATTTTTGTATACATGTATTTAGATATGTACAGTGAGTCACAGCAAAAATCGTACACCACATATGAAAATATGTTTCATTCGAAAAAAGAAGTTTAAGAATGATTTGGGGGAAAAATAAGGCAGACATATGTTTTTAGCACCGTATTATAGTAACTTTATTTTTTTGACGTTAAGCAATATTCATTTCTTTTGCCATTATTACACAGTAAATACAGATATATTTACAATAATATGTCTGGCTTATTTTTTTTCCAAATCATTCCTAAATTTCTTTTTTCGAATGAAACATATTTTCATATGTGGTGTACGATTTTGGCTGTGATTCACTGCATATGTATAAATATATATGCAATATACTGTTTTGAATACTTTATTGTATAATTTACATTTTGATGAAATAAAAATAATAAATATATAAGGTTTCTATGTGATTTCTTTTTCTTTGACAGTACAACTACACAAGGTACTTGCGTTTTCTCGGTATCTTTATCATTTTCTTGGCACAACCATAAATTTTCTTTCATTTTCGATAATGTTGTTTACTATAAAAATTTACTGTATTTTACTTATTACTTAATGAAATAAGCGACATTTGTAGAAAGCCACCGACATCATTAATTGATTTATCGATCGATCCACGAAATAGCACATATACACAGGAAGCTCTAAATTGTAAATTTATTTTCTGTATTACGCGGCCAAATCAATCTCTACATGCCAAGATTTCTGTATTAATATACAATAATTAAAATAAGAGGTCTAATGGTACAGGATGCGCGATGCATTGAAATCTTCTTTCAACGAAATTTGTTGTACCGTACTCGATATTCGTCCATTTGTTTAAGATTTCGATGCACACTTCACCTAAAACCAATCTTGAACTATTTTTTAAAATTCATAAGGGTGTTAGAAAATATTTTATTAACATTATTTTCCGAGAAGAATCTTCCTCGTGGCACCGAAATTCTGACCAGCTTGAGTGGCGCCCTTATTGGTACCAGCCTGCAGCCCGATAAGACCTTCGCCAGCTCTTAATTGCTCCTCCGTGAAATTTCGTTTATTTTCTTCCGCTGGTTTTGGTCCCAGCCAAGGGCCACGCCATTCCGGGTGTCTATACGTCTGTGAACAAACATTTTACTCTAATGCTTCTAAGACTGTAAGAAAGCACGCCATAAAAAACAATGATTAAAGAAAGGTAAATAATTTACAGTGCGACCAATGGCGAATATCGTGTTAGTCACTTGCGCTATGTTCTTCCTTTCCATGAGGTCGACCGCCTGGAAGAGATCTACATCAGGTACTCCGTACTTCACGCAGGCCTTCTGAAACCTATAACAATTCAGTAAATTGTTCTCATGATTCTAAAGGCCGTGACGTGTTATTCTATAAAAATAGACATCTAGTGTTCGACTAATAGATTATTCGTATAGTCGCAGTCCTATTCTGAATGCAGAGACATCGCTCGTTTCTGCAACCGCCATTTTGTCGACACTGATGCAAAACGCCTCGTGATACAACGAATGTAAGGCAGGCCAGTGTCAACGAGCTCTTCCGATATCAGCAACGTAGAAACAAACGAAACACACACGACGAGCTCCAAGTTGTTCCTACTTTCCGCATAAAAAGGGAGTAACGCGGAGTGGCCGCGCTGCGCATCGTTCGCCCCACTCTCAGGAAAGCGCTCTTAAACATTGAAAACGCGCCAATTGACGGCATGCGCACGCGACACCGCGGTCAGATGCAGGAAACACCGTGTACGATGCACTTTGCACGGAGAAGAATCGGTTAAATTACTTTGCACGTTTCGTCGGTTGACCAGATTGTAACGAGATAATGATTGTTCACGATTACGAGACACTGAGAAGTTAAATCAACTAAATAAATATCAGTTTCGATGATTAGTCGTCTTGTTGTATTGCTTCAATGAGGTAAATACTTATCAAAAACCATGGCAACAAAGCACTCAATCTTCATAATTTGATCTTACATCGCATACCGAAAGATAAAAGATAACAAAAATATCAAATAAAAGCATTCTTCTTAGATCGAACATTAATTCGCTAATTTTTTTTCTATCTGTTTTGACGGTAAATTGACGACTATGCTGCGACCTGTACCGATATACACGATTGTTGCGTAAGAAAGTAGCGTCTCCATTATGTCTGTTCGAAGTTCACTGCGACGGTCCCGACCTCAGACTTTGTTGGTACTTATTTACCAGGCACTCAGGTAACAAGAAGAAGGAGAATGCGGCCCGTTTTCGCGGTAATTGTACAGAAGAATCGTCGCTCTCGAAGCGGCGCGACGATTCGAGGTCAATAATCGCACATGGTTTGATCTCTCGATTCCGACGAGAGTTGGTCATCGATACCTTGCGAAGTCGACTGCGTAGCAGGAAAGTATGAGATCAGAGGAAGCTTAGCGATATTATTAAATGATATGACCAGTCACGGGGTAAGTGCCGTGGAGTTTATCACGATCCTTTTGCCAGAAGGTAACTTTATCTTCTACACTCCGTAGCCAGATATTTCAAGACAAAGACCACGTTCTTTAGCAGCACGACGTCGGGTCGCCTGCCCCTTCAAAACTTTCTCATGCATTCTTTCAAACAAACCATCCCTCAACGTTCGATAGCTACGTGACTTTAAGTCCTTGGCCATCGACGAGCGTCTCGGGTTTCACTTGCACAAACATTCTTTCGGGCCACGTGCAGGACCATCGTCCCACGACAGATAACAACGAGCTAACTACCTTCAAAACACTCTCAAAATACGTTTTGAAATAGCTTAAAAAATACGCTATAATCAAGCACTATGTAATACATACTGGTTCAGATTATCCATCATCTTATAATCACCGCCGGAGGTATTGATCTTGGTGACGAGACCCGGCTGCAGTTTGTTCATGAGTTTACATAACAGCACGCCATCCCTTAAAGCATCTTCGTAACTTACACCTGTAACACACATAGTGCATCGATGAACGAAACAAGCCATTTAACGAGAACATTCAAAATTCCAAGGTTTGAGCATTAATTTTGTTTGTACAATATTAATATTTAACCGACGACAACTGGTTACTTTTATCTCCCCGATGAAAATGTACGAAAAGGGAGGGAGTAAACGGTTGGACAATGAAAAGAATGCTGGGGACCACAGTGGCACCAGGATAACAGAAAAAACCTTTCCTCCCCCGCGTGCAAACCGCGAGGTTTTAAGTTCTGCAGGGAGTGTCATGCGCACTCCGCGTCAGCCATCGATTTTCATTGTCGGCCGCGCGATTATCGGCTCTCGAACGAAACGAGCGAGTCGTATCTCTTTTTTTTTACCCTTCTTCCCACCTTTCTGCCTCCCTCTCGACAGTCGGAGATTGCCGCGAAATAATAACAGTGGCTGCGCGGCACCAACACTCATTCATAGCGCCCCATTATGCCAAGAGGCGCGCCAAGGGGGCATGGCATTTTTTGCCGTCCGGCCGAAGGATCAGGAAAGACCGCCTCCGTCTTTCCATTGCTCGCTCTTTTTGCTCTTGACCGGCGTGTCTCGTTCAGCGCCATCATTGTCTTGCCGTCGTCGTGCCTAGCGTCGAAACGCTCTCGTCGCCATCGAAAGACACGGTACATCTCGAGTTGCCAGGAGCTCAGCTTCCCGCAAGAGCTTGTGAAATGGTGATGTTGTCAAGTGTGTTTCGTTATGCCAGCTTCAATCCCCCCCTCCCTACTCATTTGGTGACGTTTCGAAGTATCGAACCTATCGACATGGCACGCCACCTGGTGACTGGTTGTGTAAATTGTATCGATGCACGAGGCATGAGAGGAAGCGCTGCGGTCGACGGATGCAACAGTTGGCACTTTTCCTCCCGGCGAACGAGCGGTGGTCGTTTTTTTTTAATTAACCGTAGAATCACTGTGATGGTTTAAATAATGTTAGGACAAACATCGAAATACACGTGTTCGGTGCTCGGTTTGCTAAAAGTTTGTTAAAAGTTCGTCGAGTCGATTTAGCTTTTAAATCGCTACGTTCTACGTTGGAAATAGATGTTGGTATATTTGTTATTGTTGGAAAGTAACTCGTTCGTCGCGTATGTTACCGCGGTGTCACATTACCGTTCTAACTACGCGATGATAGTGATGGTAATATATGCAGCATCTATGAATATGAAAGTTACAGAGTTACTAAGAAAACATACTGGGCTTCGAGTAGATCCACAGCTGCACTCTCTACGTATGCATAAATTATAAAACAGCACGCACTATGCAAATATGTACAAACGTTCCTCGTTGCAAAATTTGATAATAACGAAAATTGGTCTTTATTCTCTCCATCATCCATTCCATGTAACAGCAACACACGATTGAGAATCGCAGAATCGAAGCTCTTAGTAATACGAATCTTATAAATTTATTACGTTTCGCGAACAAATTATTGGACCGTTTGGAAACATTTTTGGACAAAGCGACGAGTTTTAACTGTTCGAAAGACTACTACCCTGATCCTGCAAGGACGACGTGTCACGTGGTTTTGCTACAGAGGGGGCGCTACTAAATGCCTACCCTAAAATCTGTTCGCCTAGTACAAAACTGGTCGTGTGCTTGAATTTTCGATTGACGAGACTTCGACAGTCGATCAGGTTCAGATACGTTGGCCAATTCCGTTCGATTAACTCGAATCGACTCTCGACTCTCAGAGAGGGAACTAAGAAACAATCGATTCGACGCGCAACATATAGAATCGCACACTGAACCAGAATGTATCTATATACATAGCTGAGTGTGTTGCGTTAAATGACGACCTTGAAGTGGCCTTGAACCACAAAGATTACAGCTTTCTCGTTTTTTCTGGCTCCCTAATCTCTCTGCAAGCCTTACGGTCGCCTAAAGCTGCTGCGAAAACCAATGTACGTATGTGTTTAACATTAAAAAGAAATATATTGCTTTCAATCGAAATTCAGATAATAATTTTATAAGGTTATTCTAGATACCGTCTCACATGGGAATCATGGGAAACGAGAGAGCTGACTCTGCTGCCAAATCTGTTCTAGACTCTGACTCTATTGAGATTCCTCGAATACCATTTGCTGATCTTTTTCAACATTTTAAATCGTTGGCAAGAAAGCAAACTAACAACCTGAGTAAAGAGCAGGGCCAATGTAAGGGTAGAAAATATTTTCAATTCTTTAACAAAGATAGTGCATCCAGCTGGTAGTCTCGCAAAAGTCTAAAGAGGGATTTTATCGTTACTCTCAACAGAGTCAGGGCTAACCATTACTGTTTGTCGATGTGGATACAATATAGAAATATAGTAAAAATGGTGTCGACTAACTAGAATTTAATGCAAATTCGATACAAGTATGTAACTTCGGGAAAATCTTCCAGATTACTTACTAAAGGACAGTTTCCAGTTTTTGTTCGTTACGATATCCAACGCAGGAGCGATCGGGTAACAAACTAATCGTCTCCTACAGTTGGGAATAATTTCTATCGAATATTTTTATAATACGAAACATTTAAAAGAAAATTCTTTACAAGGGGTATCATCCTTTTAAGCGTAACGTGCTTTGACTACGCGAATCAAACGAGTCGAGCAGACCTTCCGCTTTTCCACGATATCCAGGCAACAGCCGAGAGCAACAGCCAGCATCCGCCTCTGGATCAAACGCGGGTAGATGAAGTAAATAAGCGTGATATGCTGATACATTCCTGGTATCGTCGAAACGCGATGAGATGTCGTAAACGCGAGAAGATGACAGAAAATCGATAAAACGCCTTCCAGATCCAGCTCGCGATTCTCCGCGACTCTTCCGTCGTTTCTTTCGTGGCCAAACAAACGAGATCACGTGATGCTGGCCTGATATTTTTCAGACGTTGCGTGTCTTATTGCTGTCTCCGTTTGTGCCAATACGCGTCAAAAAAATATCGGCTCGCAACAATATGTATTGGCGGATCGGAACTATTTCTACACCTGATACTATCCTGTTATGTTGACACGTCATGGTCGTCATGTCTCGACAACTTGACGTGAAATCGATAATCGCCGTAGACACACCTTTCTTGCATGTTTACAATATTTATATGTATATATTTTCGGTATTTCTGCAGATGCAAGTAGCCGTCGAATTTACGCGCGAAGTCAGACTCCTAACCTCCAGTAGTTAGCCTTGCATACCGTTACACGTGTAACCAAACAAGGCTGGAACATTTTAATACGATTATTTTAATTATCGAGTAGAAAAGAAAAATTGTCCCTTGCTCGAATTGAATTGAACTTGTGAAAAAGAATAACGTAACACGTAACGTTTAAACGAAATATTTTGGTACGAGCCGGTGTAAGCAGCGATTCTGCCTTCGAGACACAAACTGTTTAGCCTGGTATCGATTTTACGTCAGTTTCACGTCATAAAGACGTCAAACACACGGTTTTCACCAGGACAACATCCCGGGGCTGAATTTACGACTAGCGTCGTGCAACAGGTCCCGCGGGAACGAATGTAGGCGCGCGCAGAATTCACTTTCCCTCTCATTTTAACAACTGTCCCCCGACAACTTCCCCACTCCGTGGTCAGACTTTTCAGGACAAAGTCCTTGCTCTCCAGCAGTGCGTCGTCGGGTCGCCTGGCCTCTCCAAAACTTTTCCATACACTCTTTCAAACGAACCATCCCTCAACGCTCGATAGCTACGTGACTTTAAGGTTAGGGTCACACGGGCGTCGAAACGACGCGACATGCGTTGCTATGTTTTTCCTTGTCTTGCAATTGAAAGCAACCAAACAGGCATAGGAACGCTGGTCTTGTCTATCTTCGTTGTTCTCAACTGCAAGATAAGGAAGAACATAGAAATGCACGTCGTTTCGACGCTCGTGTAACCCTAACTCAAGTCCTTGACCATCGACGAGCGTCTCGGGTTTCATTCGCACAAACATACTTTCGGGCCACGTACAGATAACAACGAGCTAACTACCGTCAAAACACTTCCAAGATACGTTGACGCTAACATATGCTTGCATAAGAGGGTACGTATAAAATAGTTAAACAAGTTTACAAATTTCTATTCCCTGTTAATACCTGAATTTATTCGCAGAATAATATAAAGTGGATTTCATTGATCGATCGAAGAGGAGGACGCGTCCCTTCGTACGCACCCCTGGATGAAATATAGCTCGAGGCAACCACTTGTTGCAGTCGGTCATAAATCTACCCCGGGGCTGTAATCCTGGTAGGCTTGTCTCAGAATGACGTCATTGACGATCTTTTGACGGACAACTGACACCCGTTGACGTCCCGTCGAAGTGCCTTTGATCGAAACGTATCATCGAAACGCATCTCCTTTCGCAGGAAACGTTCTTATTTTCTCGACATATCCGCTCGAGGGGTGTGCACGAACACACGAAGAATAGCCCTTCGTCGGTGAGACGACCATAAATTCATCTACTACCCATCGTTGCTACCCTAGTAGCTACGAGCTTTCGTGACGTCACGCAACGTTACGTGACGAGCTATTCGACATATCGACAGCGCCTGTCGCCAAGAGCACCCTTCGAAATGGCGGTAAAAACATCTTGACGGGCTGCAAAGGGGTTACTGGCTGAAACGGATCGATCCGTCGACGTTGACGTCAACGTGGCGGGTAAGCTATAAATCCCTCAAACGTCTGCTGGTACCCTGGTGCGACCAAGCTACTTGTGCCACCGTGACGAACGGATGACTGACATTTCCCTCCCTCGAAACCCTTCGCTTTCATTCGTTGAACTTTAAGGTGCCCCATCCACGGAACAAAGCAGAATTTCTTACGTCGTCGAAGTAACTTGCGCCTCTACGCGATGTCACCTAACGTTTACACGACCAATATAAATATAATAAAAAAGTATAAAACGACGCACAGAGAGCAACAAAACCGCATAACAAATTTACGGTGAAAAGGGAAGTTCTATCTTTGTGTGGAACCCTTAATGTCCGATTTTCTCTACAAAGAGGAAAGTTGAAGGGGATGCGAGAAGACGGGAAGAAGAAATGACACAATGCAATGTTTGTGACTTGACTATCTAGGGTTTTGTATGCGACCCTGATACATTGGCGTCCTTACGACGTAACATGATGAACAGATGACGCTAAATCAATACACGTCGTCGGCAAACAACTGATTGTTCAACGTCGTTTAACGAAACTCCGTGCTTGGGAGCTTTTCATTTTTTTTTTATATAATCAGCAACAATTATTACCATTACGCGTATACCGTGTACTTTCAATTACAACAAAGACTTCGTATTTTTAAACATCTAATATTTTAAGATGTTATTTTTTCTTATATTTATATTTGTCAATTTTTTAACCAAATTTATTTGCCTATCGTTCTTATCGGTTCTGTTACTACGTATATAACCGAATATCTTATAATAAACTGTTTCTAATATTTTTTTAAGACGTTCAAACATGCAAATCCGATACAATTTTCCCTCTCCTCCGAAAAATATTCCGATTACGTAAACTGTTATGAGGGTCGTGTTCAGCATGCCTCGCGAGCTTCCAGGAACAGGCTAACATCTACAACCGAAAGATTCAGGAATTCTGGAATACATCAAATTCCAATCATGTTATCAGAACGATCAGTGATGTTAGGGACGAGTCGGATGGAGAGGAAGCGTAATGACCGCAGTAGTAGTCGAACGCCGGTAGTAAGTTCAATTTTAAACGAGTCAATAACATCAAAAGCTTCGAATACCCGGCTCGCATCAACGCATAGAGCTTTCCTCGCTGTAAGGCTAGGTGGAGCTGACACAGTGTAACGCTTGAACAATGCTTACGCCGTTAAACCTAATTTACACTTCTTTGTTTCAAATGGGTTACACTACGCGTTAAAATTGGCTGCCCGCTTTTTCCTATCGTTCTGCGTTCTTTCCTCTATCTCGTCTACTTCACACTCGTAACATACGTCGTCAAGCGTCCAAGAACCCCACGTGCATTCCAAGAACTCGTTCACTCGTCTCGAGCGACCGATAATCTAACATAAACATCCTCTCTACAGCTGTCACGCCATTCCAAACACTCGTCATTCACGTCGCAATCGCACGATCCACTCCCCTGAAATATTTTCGAGGCTATTGTGGTAACAAAATCATCTTGTCAGATGACGTAAGAGTAAGGTCTTGTGAGATTAATTCTAATTGGGGATCCCTGATATTACACTATCATTACAGATAAACGAAGAACGATGAATTCTCTGAATACTTATGGATTTTACCGCGTGATTTTCTGAAAATAACCTTCCTTTTTACTATGTGGGACGATGTGCTTATGGCAGGTGCGCCCTGAATCTGCAAACACCAGGCTCGCACTTCATCAAGGAAGCTTCTCCGCGAACAAACTACCCTCCCCACTCTCCGAGAATTACGCGAAGGGTTTCAAATGTAGAGTAAAATGCCAAGCGAGGAAGGTGTCATCGTTTGGCCACCTTCGTCGTACCCTCCATGCTACCAGGGTGGCAGCCTAACACGGAAGTCAGTACGCGGAACTAAATGTTTACGCTTAAAAGTTTTTCCAACGTGAAATTATTGCAATGCTTTTATGCTGCTGATCGTTAACGAAAAGATCGCGTTTTCTTGATTTCCAAGGGTTATACGTGAATCTTCGGATCGTGAAACAACGGTATAAAAAAAAGATGAAAAGAATGCGGACAGAGGGGAACCTTATTCTTTTCTCGTCTAAACTGAAGTGTGCATCCACATGTCCAACACGGCGATTGCGTCGACGCCTGGCGTATTTCTCAAATCAGGGTTGCACGTTAGACGTAGGGGTTGTTACCCACTTCTCGTTCAATAGGGTGGCTCGAATGACGTAACAAAGCGCGCGTTTTAGTAGGAGAACATCCGCATACGGAGGATGGATCTACCCCTTTGCATTCGCGGTCGTCGACTTCCTTTACCTGTGGAATCCAACCCCCACCAATCGCTCCGCAACTTCGTCAGAAAATATTATCGTCCATTGTCCTCGAGATCTACGATTTCTACGAATCTACGAATATCTCCAACTCTTGCAAATAAGAGTTGCAATTAATCGCTAATGACGCGAGTATCGGCCTGTCGAGAACGTCGAACGTTTTTTAACTTTTCCAATTCGCCATTCTGACGCGAAAAGACGTCTCGCGATAACTGACCTAGCGAACAAACTTAACCTTTGCAACGTCACGCGGTCTGACATTCATACCCGGGAATTATAGGGTTCTAGTTAGCCTCGCGAGCATGTCGCGCGAATCTCAACGGGGGTGGTGATACTGACACGCTTTTCAAACCACACCACCTCCGGAGAACAGGAGCTTATGCACGACCACGTGTATATCAAGGGAGTGGTATCATCGATAAAGTTCAATCAAGCGTGCGTACGGATTCTCCGGCCAGATTACGCGATATTGTCAAAGATCTATACAATAAGGTTACGCAAACGTGTACGATGTCGCGAAATTCTAAATTGACTCCACACTGTTCATCCTTGTAGAGATACTTCTATTTTATAGGGAATATGTAATATTGTATTTTTATATTTATTTCACCTGGTGGAAACTTCTGTCCAACTACCGTCTCGATCCATTGCTGGGCTTCAGCTTCCTGGCTTGCTTCTCGTTTACCAGCAACCTACAAACCACACGTTAAAAGCACTATTTTAATACAGTTCAACACTTGTGTTTTGTAATTTGAGGAACAGGATGATTTGACTTACACGCTAAAATTAACGTAATGAAATCTAACACCGAGACCTTTAATAATAATTATATTTTTACACGTGTCCACGCGTTCCTTCGTTCGCTTGTTTCTTTGCACTCGTCACTTTTTCGCGTGATTGTTCATTGTCGCCCGTTTCTCTTATATTTTAATTCAATGTTATCAATATTTTGCTCGTTTATCTTAATACGTTCTCTCTCGTGATTAACGAGGTCAGCGTTTTTTAAGACGAATGTAGAGTTTATATAAATATAATGTCATCCAAAGATAACTTGTTTTCAAGTTCCACGCTTTCCCTCTGCGCGCGTGTCGAATATTTATAAATGGAGGCAGAAGACCTCCGATAATATCTAGATATTCATGTGAACGTGAAAAAAAATTAAGAAGTTAACCTTGGTGAATACTTCGGACCTTGGTAATTTTGAAATTCTATGTTTATTATAAAGATAATCAGTTTCCGCAGAAACTCTCAAAAATTGCCGTAGCCGATGGTATTTCACATCGTCATGGCGGGGTATTGGTAAAAGTTTTCAACTAGCAATAATCGCACCTCGGTAGAACCTCATTGGTTACGATATCGCCACTGCGCAAAGCTGACGAGTTCGTGTTTCTCTGCCCTACTAATAACAGCGCTGCACTCTTCCAACAGTGAGAAATCTTTCTCCTGCGCGTCCACCTGGTGGCAAATTCAGAAACTGTCTGAGCGAGTGAACATAGACGCTACACCCACTATGCCGATTCGCGTGAGATTAAGTACCGCAATGAATTCATATTACCATTTAATAAAATACAATCGAACTTCATGACAGTATAAAAGTAAATAATCTTTAAAATAACAATCTATCAAAAATGTTTGCAGCACGAATCTTCTATCGATTATTCTAAATACTTGTTTATCATAGAACACAGTTTTCTAGGTATCGTATATTACCCTTAAATCAGTGTATTTACAATTGAGCGTAAGTCAAGATTGGTTAAGTATTTGCTGAAAATGCATCGTCGCAGGAGAACACGAGAGGAAGAGGTAGCACTTTAAATACGCATGTAACGATGCCTTGCAATGGAGTCTTACTTCATTCTTTCTTTCATACGTAGCCAAATAAATGTCTGTTACTTCTAGGACGAAGGGATAGAATAATAATACTAAGAACATTAATTACTTGAGAGTTCGTATATCAACAGGTTAGAAACAAGATTTAAAGGCTTAACTTCGATGACGTCCACCAATTTCATTTTTGTTATATAACAAAATGTTCAACGTCGAAGTCTTACCGAAGAATCGTTCCAGACGATTTTCGTTGTGTTACGATAAACTTGGAAACAGCGTCGATTGACGGGATCTAAACTCGTCGATGGCCTCACCCTTCGAAGTGGCTAGAATCCAGAAATTACGACGCCTTGCTTATCGGCGTTTTCATCTGGCGTTCGTCCACGGACCAGTTAACCATCCTTTCTTGCAAAACACACCCACTTGTTCGAACTTTTCCACTTCGTTGAATTTCCCACCCGGACACGCGACGTCAGCATTCGTAATAACGACAAACAGTCAAAAACAACGATACATCGATCCTAAATGTGTAGCCCGTTTAGATCGCGACCTATTTCTATCACTTTGCAACCGAATATTTCACGTCGACGAGGAACATCGAACCTTCGTGAAAAACGATCCCCTAACGCTTCCACGTGCAATTTCGCGTACGTGCAAAAAGAGACTGTGTTTCTAGATTATTTCGAAGAACGAATCAATTGTTCGAACGAAATTGTTTAGAAAATGGACTTCCTCGTCCATTTCAATGATTTCGAAACGCGTAATCGATAATTTAATTCCAAACAACTTTTCATTTTTACCACCATTCGGTTTTAGTGTCCCTGATATTTGCGACAAATTTTGGTAATTATAATAAACTCTGCATGGGTCAAAATGATCCTACATTAATGTTCGCGATCTCTAATATCGAACGAATTTGGAGAATATAAATGATGAACACCGGCGTCCAAGAACAGACCAAATCAGTTATTATATATGTACCACTTTGACTTCGTGTCGCTTCTTGTAAATAGGGCTACAGTGTCAAGATCTGGTTGCGGGGGCGGGGGTGTGGGAATACTCGGCGGGCAGTAAGCCAAAAATCACTCGTTCCTGAATGTCGGTGGAAAGGATACGCGGAGGGGAGACCGGCATATAGCGTCGCGACGCACGGCGTCCGGACTTAGTCTCTAGTCAGCGTCACCGTTCAAAAGTCGGAAGTCCTGCAGTGATCGAGTAAACGGCGATCGACGAAAGGGAAAAGGGGAAAACCATGCCGGTACGTTTATCCACGTCATCGACTACCGGATTTGATATTCGTTCGAACGGGGAATAGTGATAAACGTACGCGTACGAGCGATAAATTACCAAATTATCGTGGTAGTCGGCTTTAACGCCGATAAATGGGACTCTTAATAGCTGGTACATTAATTTCTATCGCGACGGCACCACCAGAAATCGTGGTTATTCGTAGAATCCTAATTACGTTGGACCTTGGGCTATTTCGTTCTGGCGATTTTCCCAAGATATTGAATTAATCTTGACACCGGGGAAACACAAAGTTCCAAAAGAAAAACAAAGAGGAAACGGTTCGGCGACAGCGTACAATAGCGATCCGTATCAGTATTTCGAGCTGTCCAGACGCGACAAGGAGCAAGACGACCCCGGTTCGTCCCTGGATCGGATTTCAACGCTTATGGTAGTTCACAAGCGCCGTTTCCGCTAATTTCTCGTGGAGAGGACGAACGTTGGTTTTCGCGGAGAATTCGTAACGATCCGTTTTTAGTTTCACCGACGAACGCGTTCGGATCGTGGACGCGTCAGAAATCGCATAATTCTGTAACTGCAATTTGTATCGACGATCGCCTTTGACGCGTATCTCCTCCTTCATCGCGCCCGAAGTATTTATATCCTAAGATAAATAGCCTTACGTAATATCTATGTTTGCCGATGCTTTCAAGCGAAATTACGAATACGAAAAACATCGTCGTCGATTTCGGCAACAATAACATGAAAGTTACCGTGGAGGAAACGCAGCATATTCGTGAATGCTAGGTTGTTCGAAACCAATAAAACATTACGGTAGAGAATAATAACAAATAACCCTATCCAATTATAACAGGCGCAAAAATCACAACACGGAACCAATCGTCTTAGTAAAATTAGCCTGGAGAAATTAAAGGTTAACTTCTAGAGTCGTAACCAGAATCTTCACGGTGTGACCACATTTCACACATGAAATATTACACTCGACACTTTTCCTCTTTTGTCTCCGCTGATTCACGTCTCAGAAAAGGCACACGGCATCATTCTCGGAAGGTTTTAGCAACACGACATTAAAACCTACGACTCTATGTCACGTTGTGTATTTTCGAATCGATCGTAAAATTGGCACGAAACTATAGAATTAATACGCAAACGATATTAAATGTTAATGAAAATACATTTTACGAATGTTTCAACATTCTTTACTATTTTTTATTAATTTGTGTGCCTCGTATACCGTACAAAGAAATTATTACAAACGCGACGCGTAAACTTAACAACGTAACCTAAAAAAGAGAGAAGGGAAAATAATAGAGCATGTATACTACCGTAACGAACATAATAATAAAGACAATAGCGAAATAATATAAAAGAAACACGACATAAGAAACAAAATTAGAGATTGTAATCATTCTGCGAAGGATGAATCTTATATTTCATACGTCCGTCGAAAGTTTTTTAAAGTTTAATTTTTTTAAATTCACGTCCAGCTCGAATAACCGAATCGTTAATGTATAATCATTTTAAGCATGGCTGTCGCTGTCGGAAAATGTCCAACGAAAAGATCACATTTCGAATATCTGATAATCGTAGAGAATGGTCAAACTAATTGGTAAGGTTATGTTCTACGCCGCGCAAAAGAATCTCATTCATGTGTACCGCGATCTAATGCCGCATCTTGGGTCACGAATGTTCGACTTGACCAATTTAACGTTAAATTTAGTGAATCGTTGCACCACGTGTCGTGTTCGTTAAACGTCCTCGGGGAGACGGATACACCGGGGTTTCCAACCGGCGAGAATCGCCGTTCCTCTTGAGAATGAAGCTTAAAATACACCTCTAGAGAGAGTTCGACGAGGAACACGTTGCTCCCGATGGCTTGACACTTCGCAGACAAGCTGGAGATTTCTCTCCGGAATGGCCGATCGTCCACGGTTAGAAATCTAGCGAATAGAACGTCGGAACGGATCGTTTAAAGCTATTCTATCGTTTGCTCGTACAGCGTATAAACAAATTCCCGAATAGTATATCGCGTTTGGTAACGCGCGCATACCGCGATATGCAGGATCTAATTTCGCGAGTTATCGAGGCTGATCCCCGCTATAAATACCGATCTATCGGGAACAGAGGGATGCCAGATTTCATTTACGTTGGATGACCGGTTGTTGGCATCGTAAATCACTGTAAAAGCAGTTAACAAAAGTTGCTTACGTTTAACACGCGGGAACCACGAATTTCTTCTCGTTCGCTCGACGCAGACGTACGCGACAAAAGCACGGACGGCCCCCGTATAAAATTCGTTTGAAATTCTAACCCAAACCTAACCTCCAAAAAATCGAGAATACGTATGAATCTGCGACGCTAATAGCCCAAAAGGGAAGGCATTGAAGTGAAATCATTGTCAATCTGCCAACGGTATAATTTCGTCCTGCGAACGATTTTACTAGAAATCTGTAAAATTCACGCGGGTTCACACGGCACGGAAACAGGTGGCCAGCAAACCGAACGTTGTCGTTTCATGCCAGTTTTAATAAAAGCCGACGAATCGGCCGACGTATTTTATTTTCGATGTTCGTATTACGTCCCGGTAATGTAACACCGTCTTCGCGATCTATTTCCGTTTTCCGTTCCCACTCTCGCAACAGTTTTTTAAAACTCCCGTCGATACTTTGCTAGGACCATCTCAAGTTCCCTTCGCCATCCATCGATCGTCCGATCTAATTTTAGAATGCTTAAGGGGTTAGTCGAGCCACGAATTCTTCCAAGAACCATTTCCGAGATTTTTACATGTTCCAATTGCTCAGGTTAGGTTAACCGATGCATTCGCGTTGTTCACGCAACATGGAACTATAAAGTAATTGTTTCGTGGTGGGAAATATCTTTATTCAATGATGTATTTTCTGTTCTAATTTATTCGTTTCTTTAAAAATGGAAAGTTAAGGAAATGTTTATATATAAAATTCTGTAGGTCGCTGCTTCCTTACCACTATTTCGACTAGAAGATATCTTTTGACACCTTTGTATTTGGATGCAAATAATTGAAAATGATTGTTAAAAAAATATTTTTTATAAAATGAATTGAGGAAAAATGAAACTAACTGTTTGTTTTCAGGCTCGCAACAAGGAACAAGAAACAGAGGTGTTGGCCTGGATCGAGGCTGTTTTGGGCGAAAAGCTCCCGCCTGGAAACTACGAGGACATACTGAAAGATGGCGTCGTTTTGTGTAAGCTCATCAACAAATTGGCGCCAGGGTCGGTAAAAAAGATTCAGGCGAAAGGAACCAATTTCCAGCTCATGGAAAATGTTCAGAGGTGCGTGGTATTTTTGGATATTGAATTGGAACATCTATACTAGGTGTCCCGTTATAAATAGATCACCTTCGTGTCTTCGCTCTTCCATATATCCAAAAGAAGCGTTAATTGCATGACTTTCGGATGGAAAAAATGGCAAAATGTTGACGACTTAACGGATAACGAATTAATTCGATCATTTTCCAACAGATTTCAAGCCGCCATTAAGGAATATGGTGTTCCACAAGAAGAGATCTTCCAGACGGCCGATCTCTTCGAAAGACGCAACATCCCACAAGTTACGCTTTGCTTGTACGCGCTTGGTAGGATTGTAAGTATCTATAACTTTGGAAAGGGTTGTTCACTTTTTAACTATTATCACATATTTTTTTAATAAAATGTCCATCGTCTTGGATCGAAAATCCTTGTTTATTGCACGTATCTACATAATTATTTTTTCGATATAGACGCAGAAACACCCCGAGTACCAAGGACCGAGACTAGGGCCGAAAATGGCCGACGAAAACAAAAGAACGTTCACGGAGGAACAGCTCCGGGCCAGCGAGGGACAGGTCAATTTACAAATGGGATTCAACAAAGGTGCCAGCCAAGCTGGTCATGGAGGATTCGGCAACACTCGACATATGTAAACATGATCTTTCATAGGTGTAGAGATTAATTTACTACTTCCCACCTATGTATCCCCAAGTGCTACAAATGAAAAATACCACCGATTTGAGATGTTCTCGTCCGAGTCCACGATTTTCTCGACGGACATTTTAGAAATACGTAATCTCGGAAACGTTGAGAAAAATGAACATACCCAATTTTGTTAATCAAAGTACGTTGCGGGAATTGTATTATGCTATAGTATTCTTTGTGTACGTAAATACGATATATCATAAAATTAAGCGATATTAATTGATTAATGCAATCTCACGACGTGTCTTTACACATTACACATTACACAATACTTGCCGCACACTCTATATACACACATGACACGCACATACACACACAATTACACAAATACACATACACAGCCACTTAAACCCTTTTTTGATTAAAAATATAAACGGTAATATCAACGTAAAATTAAAAAAAAAAGGATCAAACAAGACTTTGAGTCTTGCATCGAATATCTATTCTGTCAATTCGAATCGATAATATATATTTATATATTTAATATATACAACCAATTGTTCAGTCGTAATTTGCTAATAATATATGTAAACGAAACAAATAAAGAAGCAGTGTTGCTATTTTTTATTATCTGTATTATCATTACTCTAATCCTGTTACTAAATAGGCAATCGAATCTAAGGGCATGATAACCACTTATATTTAAAACATTTACCAAACAATCATTTCCTACAACAAGCAGGTTGCTGGAAATTTCATCGTTAATTTAGGGTGAATAATTCAATAATTAAATCTTCAGAATATCTATAAAAAAATTTTTAAATAAAATAATTAATTATAATTCTTGATTATTATAAGAATTATATACAGCTATTTTTTCGAGGCCAACAAAACTAATTTTGAAACCGCAAAAACTTCCCTTCAAATTATATTTTTCACACAATGTTACAGAAACAAGGGCGAAGAAAGATACCGCGATAATTGAAGATTCTTCTGTCGTAAGATCAGGCCTTGCCAACTTTTTGAAACATTAATACACGCTTCTTTTCGCGGTTAATGTAGCAATAATGACTCTGGTCTTAAAATAACGTGCATCATGTTGTACGATTTGCAAAAATTGTGAAACCAATGTGTTAACGTTCCGTGTTGGCCAATTTGCGGTGTTTTTCAAATCACCCGTACAGACCAATTTAACATTGTTCGTTCGCTGTGGAATTTAAAAAATTGAAATTGAAATTCTTGAATAGCACAAAATTCTCGCCAGTTATGCGGTTCCAAGAATCGTTCCAGTTCGTTTGGATTTCTATCTCGTTCACGGAGGCCTCGAGCGCACCCTCAACTTGGCCGAGTTAATTTCGTCGCACCAACTACGAAAATAACGGGCAGTTTGTTTGTAAATAAACGTTCCCGCGAGACTTGTGTGCTGTCATCGCGAAAGAAAATTTTTCTAGTGTCTCTCCCCCTCCCACCCCCTCGTAGGTAAGTACAGCATGTTAAAATTGCAAAATTTAATTGAAACTTTTATTTAGCTTGGCACGTACCGGCGCCTTTGAATTATTTTTGGATCGTGCACGGTGTACCAGCACGAATCCAGCTAGACCCACCATACGGTATAGCAATAACAGTAAAATGTAATAAATTAATATCTATGTATATTATTTTCAAAAAGTTTCCAATGGAAGGAAATCTTATATTCGATTTCTCATAACGCGAGACATGTCGCGACCAATTTCTCGATCAACGCGTTCACGCGACACGAATCCGTTCGTTCGCGACATCGGAAGCCGTTAAATTCGTTGATTCATGAACGAAAAGCAGGGCTGAAAATGAAACGACCTTCGCGAAGAACGATACGTTGTGGTCCCACGTGTAAATCAAAATTAGTTTAGCAGTGCATTCGGTGACTCAAGATTTATAACCTCTCCAGAATTAGATCACTTTAATGAAAACTCGTAAAAATATTCTGGACATGTATGCCGTGAGTCAGATGTTCGAAATAGATGGACTTGTGGATGGATACGTGTATACAAGGAATCCATGTATTATAACGCGTATTAACGAATTAAAAATCTATGTTCCTGAACTCGTATGATTATTAATTTTATTACCCGTATACGAGAATGCTTTCCAACTTATAACATATGTATGTATATCTGTGAGGACAATTAATCATGCAATGCCTGGGAATATTGTTGCACCTAAAAGAAATGGTTTATTTTGCCAGAAAATGTTGATACTTTAGTATTTCTACCCGATTGTCTGAACAAAGATTACGATGAAATCTAGTTTTGTTAAAGATTTTTATTTTTATGTTTTATAAGCGAACTAAACTACGGATATATTAATTACATAAATACCCGCGTGCTCCAGTATCCGTAGAACAGAGAACCCTAGTTTATATTGGTGAAAGGATATAAACACCGTCGGGTATTTTTAGTAAGGCCAGACGGAACACTAATAATGCCCTCAAGTTGACATCTGATGCACCAGACCGTGAAACTTAGGATCACGACAGAAAGTAAATAGAAAGTCGCATCTGTACGAACGTCAAATTCCATTGTATCGCACGCATTTATAATGCACGTACAGATATTTTACTGCGTATGACAATTTTCGGTACAAATCAATTTCGGCGGACAAATGTTTTCTAGCTCAATTGCAATAATTATTCTTTAATGCAACGTTACGATGAAATACAATATCTACCTCGATCCGATTACACTTTCCCGGAAGTGAACGTACATACCGATGACGGATATTTCGTTCTTTCAACGTTATCACGATATTTCGTTATAACCTAAGATCACGGTCGTAAAAATCGATTTGCAGTTTTATTGGAAAACGTGACTTCGAACGTGAACCGCAATTTGAAGGTTATGCGTACGTATCGGTACCACTGGCACTGTTTATATCGTCCATAATTTTATAACGCGAAGATGCACTAACCGTCCAGTATGACGCGTAATAAACTGTCAATTTTTCTAACATTACTCACCTGCCAAAGAGGACGTCCAGGCATGATGAATGTGGCTTGCAGTCGTTCTTTTACAATTACCGAAACGTTAGGGAGTCGTCAAGTCGGCAGAGCCTTAATCCACTCAAGCACAAAAAGTGTGCTCTTCGGCCCTCGTGCTGCGTATATATGCGTGACAGGTACGTGCTTGTGTTGGTAACCGTGGGGGCGCTTCTATATATGGACCACTTACTCACCACAACCTACCCTGCTTTACACGCGACCACCTCCACCGGCATCTCCTTGAAGGCGTTCTTAAAGAATCACGTGAATATAGCTCTATCAACAGAAAAATAATGCAAGATCCTTTTTTGTTAACACGTTGACTACCTTGGTAGTCGGTAACCGGCACGTTAAAATCATTTAAAGTGGAAGATATTTAATACTTATAAAATTGTAAATAACGATATTTCAAATAAAAATATTGTAAAATATCGGGTACACCATATAAACAACACAAAAGTAAGGCCAAATATTATTAATCGATGCTAGAATTCGATTTTTGCTGACAATAATTGGGGCACCAGTAAATGCATTAAAAAATCGTATCGTGTGAACAAGTTGTAACATACCGCTATCATAATGTAAAAACTTTGATCCTTCGTTCACATACGATTCGGCAATATGGAGTATTTTTAAAACTGATTTACTTGAAAACAAAGGCCTGTACGAGAAAGTCAAATTTTTGACATACCTGTTCGAGATGAATTGCCTCTTGGCGAGAGAGTATCGCATATTTTTGCATAACTTCTTGTAACATAACAATGTGTATATATCACAATCCTGGGATAAACTGAGATTTCAACGGTAGCGTGGCCGAGCGGTCTAAGGCGCTGGTTTAAGGCACCAGTCTCTTCGGAGGCGTGGGTTCGAATCCCACCGCTGCCATTAATTTTTGCTTCTGTTTACAACGACGTGACGTAGGCACACACGTTCGTGGATCATATTCCATAAAGACTTTGCGTTCGGTGGTGCGCAATTAGCAGAAGAAGCTCGCGGCAGCGTCAGCTCAGTGGGTTGCGTCGGCACGCGGCGCCGTGGTTCACACCTATGAGGAGCCCACGTTGCAGCAGGAGCTTGCTCGCGACTAGTGGACCGAAGAGCCATCTGTCGAGAAAGCTGCACACCGTGTGTTGATGCATTGTCAACCAGTCGGGGTGACCTTTTTTAACAACACTACAGACAATACTAAAATCATTTACACAAATACAAAAAATCCTATGTCTATCCTATATCTCGTCTGTAGTATGAATCACAATCGGATTCTGAAATTTATTTTTGTATTCTTCCTTTGAACTTATTATGTTATATTCGAACTACAAGCAAAAGAATTCGTACAAGATTATTATTCCCTTATAATAAGTATTGTTTATCTATACTACGAAGTAGTATAGTTGGTTGAGAGAATTAAAACGAATCTTCGTCTAAAACGCGTATTGTAGGACAGTTATTGTCGATCAAAATAGACGGTGTTGATCGCGGGTTAAAATTCAGTTGTTCAATAAATACGCCATCTAGTTTTGCAACCGAGCAGTAACTGGAAACTTAACGAGAAGAAAACGGGAAATGTGTTTAGATTACCGTTTCTCCTCAGACAAAGTTAATGGACTTTTCTATACATGCACGCATTGACTATAAAAAAATATAAGATTTTTAAATTACAGGTACTATTACAAAAATAGTGTATTTTGAACATGTATATTGGCATGTAATACAATCTTATACATTGTTTAAAAGGAATAAATCGTTACATAAATTAAAAGCAATGATACGAATACCAACGACAATAAGTACTACTGTGTTAACAATACGAAATTTAAACGGCTACAACCATTTAATATCAAATGGACCTTGTATTCAATGTGTACGATGGAAGAAGAAGCCAATTTGGTTACCCACGGCAAAGACGAAAATATTTAGAGTACCTGTAAAACCAGTTATACCTAAAGAAGAATATGAAGAACTTAAATGTTTAAGCAATTACTACAGAACGTATATGAAATCTTTGAAGTACGTCATTATCGATAATTTAATATCTATACAATAAAATTGTAACATCTAAGAAAATGCAGCATTCTTTTTGTTTTAGATCTTATTTTTGTAAGGAAAATAGGATTGTTAATATACAGAACCAACAAATCACACAAACAAAACTCTGGAATGAAGATTTCTTAAAATGTTGGGAAGTAAACGATGAATGGAATAAACAAATAGCTCTAGAACGAGAACAGAGGCTAGCTAAAGAAAGGGAAGTACGCAAGAATGATATTTTGAGCAGACTAGCTGCAAAAGAAGAAAGAATGTTAAATCTCCAAGCTAAAGTAGATGAAGAAATCAGGATTGCAAAAGAAGAAGCTAAAACATTTATTACACGTGATAATATAGATGAAGCTATTGAACATGCATTAAAAACTATTGTAGATCCCAATGCTGCTATTGCTCTTGATGGTAGTTTTCATACTAAAGATTATACAATACCAACAGAGACTACAAGTAATTCTGAAGATACTGTGTAAATTATATAATAAATTACTTATACACTAAGCAGTTGATTTTTAAATAAACACAAATGTATCAGAATCATATTTCTATGTTTACTTCTTTCTTGTAAAATGTAATTTGATAAATCTTTCTAATTCACAGAATATGTTTATTGAAAATGATCGTATATAATGTAATGTATTTATAATATACAATAACAAAAAGTTTGTAAACACATCCATTCAAGTTTCATTAGTATATGTGCTTTACAACATGGTGCACAGGCATTGTAATAACTATCTCTAATTTCATAGCCTGTTTAACCATATTGTTACAATTTACACTCGGCACGTATGTAGACAAATTTTATTTCAACAATCTAATAATGCGTTATCGTCGTAGTTTTACAAATGTGCAGAAATGTTTTACGATTAGAAATCGTGTATAATTTACCTGTATAGATGATAATCGCAAGTAATAATTTATAATTTTTACGATTCTTACGTTTGTAGAATTCGCCAAGACATTCCAACTCTAACACCTTGAAAATCTACACCCGAATGAAATTGCGTTCGAATCTACGATTAAAAAATGTTTACATGCGACTCTACTTGCATTATGTATTGCGACATATTTGTTAAGAATAATTACTTTTACATTTCGTACATATCCATGATACGTTATAATGTAATCGTATCGTCGAAATCTTTGGTTTAAACATACATAATTTGTTTGAAGAAAAAATTAATCACGATTAGATTGCTGTTTTTCGATCAAATTTCAAAAGACTCGATTGTTCCAAACGTATGAACAGATGTATGCTATAAAACAATTTATGTTCAAGTCACGTCCGTAAAGCCTAGTAAAAAATGTATTAATATATTACTTTACAGGTAATTCTTTAATCGATACAAATAGTAATGGTAAATGTATAAATCTATTCTGATATTTATTGTACGTGCTTGTGTATATGTTCCTAGAGTTTAAGAACAAGTCTTTGAGTCTCAAAAGTTGTAATTAACGACGAAGCCTCGCACTAGAATACATTACTATGTCTAAAATCGAAGCAAAATGAATATCGATAAATAGTTCGAGAATTCGATCAACAAGGATCGAATAAAAATAACGATTCTTCTCAATCGATTGAAATGTTACTTTTTATGGTAAAATTATATAGAAAATATTAAAGGATAAAAGTATAGGCTTCGTCATTGATTGTGACATTAAGCGAATTAGTAAAATCTTTAAATAGCAAGTTATACTGCATAGACTACCTTGATAAAAGTGAAAAAAAGCAATAATTAGAGTATAGTATCCCTTATTAAATTACCGTTATCATTTTTTAATCGTTAACGTAAGTTACATAGGCATTTCATTAACAACTATTAATTATGGTACCTTTGACACGAGACAGGGCTATTGCACTTTGATACCAGTTCTAATATATATACGAAACTATTGTTCGGAGACATCGATAAAATATCGTATAAACACGTTTACAGAATAATTTCTGTTGTAAAATTTCTGAGTTTTCAATTATACTTCGTGTATCAATTATTTTTCTTATCTCATATGCATATGTCGATGAACCCTACAGTAATTATGAGCGCTACAATTGGTTTTTAACGCATCAATTTTTGCAATACATATCACGTTCTCGCATACATTTAATCCAACTTAATGTAGATATACAAAGTTTTTTCTCTGGATCCCGTACAATCTATGGATTTAGGACGTACTGAAGCATCACAATTTAAACATATGTTGAATACGCAGTTCATGAGCTTGGTAAAAAATAGGATTTATAAAAAATCTTTTATTTGTTCGTTATTTTTTGTATGGTATGTATGAAAATGATGGCACATGTGTTTCTAAAGCGAACTTGATGGTAAGTATGCTTAAACGCGATTTTTTCTCTTTTGTTTGAGCTCTATATTTTTTGTTTGGTGTAAACAGAAAATCCATGGAAATTATGTTCCATGAATTTCATTGTTAAAGTACAATCATAGTAAAATTTAATTTAGTCAATAACATTACTCTTTGTTTTATTACTTGTTAAAAAATGCACATCCTTTTGTTACTTTTACTATAACGCTATTCTCCTTGCTCTCCCTTTCATCTCAGCACTTTTCCCTTAGATTGTACCTTTTTAACGGCATTGATAAACTTCTTTTTTTTTCGATCACGTTTTTGTCACACAAAATGGTATGTAACTTTTCACAGCAAGAAAAACAAAGCATCTCGCAATAACTGAATGTTGCTTGCTCAAGACTAACTTGTTCTTTACTTCTAATACAATGTTGATAGACATGCTTATATATAAAAAAATCCACTCGCCTTTGTGTCAATGAAACTTATCATAAATATAAAGAAATGTAAGAACAACATGAACGCAAACAACTAAATAATCTTTACTCAATTACAACAAAGAAGCAAAAATTTAGAATACTATAATGTGCATTGATTAGAAAAACAAGCAGGACTCTTCTGTTTGTCTAAAATAAGTGAAACACAAGATAATATCTTGTATGCTGTTGTATACACATACATATGCACACATACGCGGGTAGGTATAAAATTTGGTCAAATTTTTCTTTGTATGATAATATTATCAAATATAAGAATATTTTGTACGAATATAGAATAATAAAATGGTTGGTAAACAGTAAGTATAATTATTCAACAAGTACTACATGGTAATAGTAGTAACATTGGTGGTTGATTAGAAGGGAGACAATTAAATTCAAGCTGATATATGATAAATACATAATCGGTTCTTGTTTGATTTCTCAAATACAGAATCGTATTATATCTTAAACGCTCTCAAATTTGTCTCGCCTCTAACAACTACGCTAATAATAAGTATAATAATACTAACTACAGAATTAATTCATGTCCTTAGAGGAAAAGTAATGTAAAAAAAAAAAAAAAAAAAATACCCCAAAGAAGAAAGAAAAAAGAAGACATGAAACATCATTATTAACCAAACATTGCAGGTATTTGTGTAGTGATATTTTTTGGTTGTAAATTATAAAACAGACGACAATATAGAAGGTTATTCTAATAGCACAGTATCAAACTACTGCCAATGCAACTAATACGGACATGATAAACATATGATTCCCTAATACATTACATAGTTTTCTCAATATTATTGTTCCCATTAATGTTCAATTATGCAAAGATTTTTCGCTCGACTGTACACTACCAATATTTTCCCTTTGATACTACATAGTTATAGAATGGCTTATATTATATTTATTGTAATACTACATACTAAAGTTGTTATCCGACAGTACTTTGAAACATATTGCACTTTTAGAAAACCTCCTACTGTGCACAGATAAACAATCGATTTTTTCATTGTTTGTTATATTCAACATAAACATTGAGCTTAAAATTTGTCATTGTTTTTTAAGTAGGATGTATGTCAGTTAAGCTATCTTACAAAGCTAATCTCAAAAAACGAGATTATGACTATTAACGTTTCCGAAAGTATCACGTTTTACTCACGCATTTTGCTGAGCTCACCAGGCCATGCCATGGAAAATGTATTTTTTTTTCTCTTGAATCGGACACCGACTGCCTATTAAAATAGAAGTCTTTCATCCTACCTTTTTTTTCTAGATGCACTCCGTTCTTCTTAAAAAATAACTTTCCATAAAGAAAAATAATATTTCCTTTGCAAAACGTTTGTACGTTGACGGTAATGCAAGGCCGTGGCACACATTTCATCCTACGCGGCAAATCATGTGTGAAAAATATATAAAAAATGTCAGTGAAAGTCCTAAGCGATGCGAATCTATGTTAGTTTTTAGACATAAAATTCGCACTGTTTTCATTTGAACCAACATCTTTTGCTGATTTCCCCCAAAATCTTTAACAATACCACACAGTATCGTATATGTATGCATTTTATACATTTTGCACACTTGATGCAGAGTCTGTAGTAATGTGATGTCTTTTTTGTATCATATGTATTATCCAATGTTAAATAAAATTATTCAATTCCCCGTGGACCATCAATTGGCATAGTGTGTAAAACTTCATCCAGTAATTGAAGAGCTCTATGCAAATGTACCTACACAAAATGAACGAGTTTATTGTTTTGTAATTGTTGAATGTGAACGAATAAGCTAATTGAAATCGTTTGTACCTCTATCCAGCACGGAGTTTCTTTTATACTTTGTCGACGGTAATCAG
This sequence comes from Colletes latitarsis, assembly GCF_051014445.1. Taxonomy (NCBI): domain Eukaryota; kingdom Metazoa; phylum Arthropoda; class Insecta; order Hymenoptera; family Colletidae; genus Colletes; species Colletes latitarsis. Next base: position 30,749,782 of record NC_135143.1, read on the forward strand.
GACCCCAACCTTTTACAAAACTTAGACGCAAAATACAGAGTCGTCGGAGATCATCTACACCTATACCAGCTGCTGCACTCAGACCTGTTAATTAATTAATTAATTGTAAATTAAAACGGTATATACGAAATTGCAACAACGAATAAAAGGAATATAATACAAACTTTTAGTAATTGGTGCACCGTGCGTTAAATGACCTGCTACAGCAGCAGCTTGTGCCGCAGCTGCGGCTTGAGCAGTAGCGGCTTGTCCTCTCATTTGTTTGTGACACTGTCGTAAATCGAAAACTTTAATATATGCGGAGGGATAAATTTTATGTACTGCATCACCGGGTGCACGACCTGCTTCTCTGTCTAAATAATAAGACTGTACAAAAACACTATGTTCGCTTTGACATCTCAACCAAACGTCTCCTTCACCCCTTAAATCTAACACAACTCCTTTTCCTAAAAATATTATACCATTATAATTGACTATTATGATCCAAGAAAGACAAAAAGATCAAAGTGTGCATACCTATGTGAAGACGTGCCTTTTCACTTTGTTCTGTTCTGTGTACATTGCTCAACGCTCCTAAACAAAATCTATTACCGCCACTTGGATCAACATATCCATCAACAGTGAAAGTAGGGCAACCGCTGCTTACTTTAAACGTCTCACCTACTTGTGTATCTAATTCAAAATAGCCAACAGAACACCAATATTCCGGTGCTGGCTGTGTAGAGAGTAAACCACCAATGTTTCCACCTACTTCACCGCCGTGACCACCCCCTAACAAGAATTTAAGTTAAAAAACTATTAAAATAACGCAATTCTCGCTAACTCACAGTAAGAAGTAGGATGATATTTGAGAGTATTGGCTCCAGTCCATTGTGGTGCTCCCGAATTGTACGCAGCCGTACCGACTGGAAATCCATTTGGATGATGAATATGTACAGGCGATACAGGAGAGCTCTGACCTTCACCTATTAAAAATTAATATTAAAATGAATTTTTACAGGCATCTAGTAATCAATATTGTGAATAGAGATAGGATAACATACCTAAAGATGCTGTTAATGCATCGACGCTTGGAGGTTGATTAAGGTCTTGAGGAGGTGTATTAGTTCCGTAAAAAGCTTCGGTAGATTGTCCTTGCGAAGGACTGAGCATTTGCGCACCATTGCCTCCACTCGATGTACTCAATGATTGTTGTTGGCTACCTACGGTGTGACTCATTGGATGTACTACTGCTGCAAAATCAAATGTAACTTGTACACAATACAGGCAACATAACACAAAATATCAATTATGCTCAATCTTTGTCCAGACTCTGAAATTAATTACACGATGTGATCTCGTAAATTATTACAAATTTCGGCAAAACTAGCAATAAGCAACAAAAAGTAATCAGCAATAGACAGAAAATAGTAAGAATATAAAGAAGCGTTCTATTATATACGTACGATGATGAATGTTACGCGTTGTAGGATGATGAGGTGTAGGAATCCAGGTTTGCCTGGGGCAATTATTGTCGTCCAATTTATTGTGGGGATTACCACCATTATTCCCTGCCCCATTACTGCCAAACATACCCTCACCACTAGCTGTGCCAAACAACAAAAGGGAAAAGAAAGAATAAAGCTAAAATTAAATAGAACTAGCAACGCAAAGTAATACAGAACAAAGCAATATTAATAAAAACATTTTGCGGGAAAAAATAAAATCACCTGATAATCTACAATTTTAATAGCAAAGCTTTATTCATTTATATATTTTAGTGCATTATTAAATATTATGGAATTTTGAATATATAAACATGCTTCATTTTTGAATAAATCAATACACCCTACATACAAAAATACGTTTACCAACAAAAAATTGCAGGAATAGTATAGAAAGATTAGAAAACTGTGGGACTAAGACATTTAAATTAAGAATCTTATTCAATTAAATTACTAACAAATATGACAAATACATATAATTTTAATGTATTGTAAATCATCATAGCAGTTTAAAATCGTCATAATGGACAATTAAAATCATTAAAAAAAGAAGTAAAAATTTGTATTTACTTGGATTAGATGGTGTTAGGCCTGGTATAAAAGTTTGCTGAGATGATTGAGTGTTATTAGACGAAGTAGGTTGAGCAGGCGGATGATGCTGAATGGTTTGATTCATTTCCCCATCAACATCCATTGCAGATCCTACTGCTCCAGCCGCTGCATTTCCTCCACCGCCAACCGAGTATTCGTCTTTGACCAATCTACCACCTGGTCCAACGCCTACTCCTGATTGCAGAGTCAGCCCAGACAGGTCTGTAAAGAACGGGTCTGTGCGGGGGAAACCAACCCATTCCATCATACACCAAGGCCACAACAATAAATCATTTACACTTATGGTGCTACAAATGAATTCACAGAAGCTTTGCAAAGAAATAATGCATTGAAAATAACTTCGATCGAAGCACATGATCTCACTAAGTAAACAAATGAAAAATATGTTTCATAACATACCTATGCCAGGAGATACAACTCTCTCATAGTGATATGGATTTACACATACAGAATCACACTTTAAGTCAAAAGCAAACTGGCAATATTTGACATGTTTTAATTCATTTTTGTGTAAATCTGGCCATCTCCAGATACGTGCATAAATAACATGTGGGAAACCCTTACGGCCAGCAACTTGTAGCCTACCATCAAGAGTTCTCTGTATCGTAACACATTTACTGGGATGTGCTCCATTTGTAGTGATAGCAGTTATTAAGCTATCCAATTCGTCTCGTTTTTCCTAATAAAAAGAAATGTGGATGGTTTAATGAACTCTAGCTCAATTATTGAATATAATTTGCAGAATTCAAGGAATGATACTCACTTTAAGTTTCTTTACCAAAGACTCGATGGCACGCTTGCTGAATCCTTCGCTTTCACCACCTTGTCGATGACACATTAGCGAATGAACTATACTTAAACAAGCATCTGCACTAGTTGGAGCACTAGGAGCGATACCTGTCATTTCTCTCACTGCACAGAAGTATTTGTGTGATACAAATATAAGTATTTACATTGCATCTAGCGAATATTGTAATTTTGTATATTCGCAAAAATTGGTGATATCAGAACTTACACTCTGGATTAGGTTGCATTGGGGGCGAGGGATACAGATGACCTCCCCCGCCCGCCAATCCAACCATCTCTGTGAAAGCCGTGGCGAATACCGTTCCAATTCTTCGATTAAGACACTATTCTTATCCTTGGCTTGAATGTATTCAAATTTTTATGATTTACCATCTAGCAACGATCTGTTAGCCATGTGTCGTGAATGTGGATTCGCTGAAAGGTGGGAAACAGTTAAACAAATCGAAGGTAATCAGTTATGAAATATTAACACACACAAAACGAACCTTATCAATGACGAACTAATTACGAGACGAATATGCACGAAATAACCTTAACGAAATCGCTTTACGATGACGTACCGTGAACTGACAGTTACTTCGAGTAGGACGCTGCTAGTTTTTTCAGGAGGTTAGATTGAGTCGTTGCGACATCAGCAATAGAACTTGGTACTCTAGTGTCTAACTTACGCGATTGACGAGGCGACTAAAGCGCCAGACTATAATGCATCGCAAGTTTCAACCTTCTCGTCCTGTTGTGTCTCATCTATTCGGTTTCCTTGTATGACACGTAATACCCTATCAAATACACCTGTTAACTGTCTCGTTTCGATTTAGACCACTGTTTTGGTTTCTTTTTAGCACTTCGAAACGCTAGGTTGATAAGGGGCATTGAAATAAAACGATACTCCAGAGACCTGGAAGAAATTGTGTGTTGCGTTAGGTCTGACGTTTTAATTAGTCTTCGTAAATCTAAGTCTAAAAAAAGATATAATTATTCGATGCTATCTGCAATTATCTTACTTATGATACACATTCCTCTTAATCTGGAATTAATCTTTTCAGCTCTCACGAGTAGTTTGTGACAACATATCATGCTGGTTGAAAATATTTAACCCTTATCGAAGGGTTGAAAAATATATATATTTAAATTTATTAACCTATTTCCCCTCATACATCCAGTCCTTACCTCTGATTTGTATGGTTTAACGACGAGCCTGAGTATTTTCAAATTAACGTTCATGCAATTATACTTCATGTAACATGTTATTTTATTTCACGATTATCACATTATTAAAGTATAATTACATCGTTTCATTTCAACAAATAATTTTAAAAACAATAGTCGACGTTGATATTACAAACGTGCGTTTAATATACTTTTCATATGCATACATATATTGATAAAGCTTATTTATTGATTCTCTACTACACAGAACGTGCACATTCTAATTTCGTTCATGTATTTAAAATCAGTAAAGTATGAAAAAAGCGTTCTATTTGTTGAGTATTGCAATTAATAATTAAATAAGAAACATAAGCAAAGAATTCATTACGATCCAAAATATTTCATACGAAACGATATTTTAGGTACTTGAAGCTAACATTATTGTTCTGAGAATGATGAAAATAGTATGTATTTAACTGAAAACAAAATATTCTTTTATTTTTATTTAAATTCTCACTTACATACGTGCAATATATTTAAGATTGAAGGCAAGATATTCAACCGGGGGTGTAACTCAGTGGTAGAGTGTCTGCTTCGCATGCTGAAAGTCCTGGGTTCAAATCCCAGCTCCTCCAATGCTATATTTTTTTCATAAAAAAAATTTTGTATCTTACATTTCACATTAAAATATAAACTTTCGTATTAAATATTTTCCAATTTTTAACGAAGAAGATTTATAATTACAAAATTTTCCTATCCAATAGATTTTATGGGTACTTTAGAAGTAAAACAAAATAATAAAATATATCTAGTGCAAAATGATTAGAAAAGTTTAATACAAAATGTAAAAAACAGGTTTCTTCTAATAAATTGATAATTATTTGTCTGTATATTAAATATTAAAAGTCATGTTATGGTATTTAACCAAAATAGTAGATTAACATCTAGAAATGAGAGTACTAAAGGTAATGGAAGTTGGAAAGAAACCAAAAAATGTTAAGACTCTGTAATAGAGTTAATGTTACTTAAGTCGATGTATTTATTATTATATATTAAATTTTTAAAAATAAGTTTCAATTCTTTCAAACAATTATATTTTCAATATTTTTATTTATTATGTAAATCTATTTTTAATTACATTTTCAATTATAAATACAAAATATTACAGTATTATTGAATGAACGAGTCCAAAGTATTCATTTTTAGAGAAATTTGACTACTGTTTGGATATTTGCAGAACGTATCGATGCGTATCTCTAGAGGTAGATGTGCGTCCCGACCCATTGATAAGCACTTGAGCAGCAGGAGATATGGTAATTTCTAACCCAACCTAATCACTCCTGCGGCACTAGTACTTAGGAACAGGACAAGACTTATTTCTGGTTCCGTTGTAGCCCCTTTTGTGCCTCATAGACTAATCGATACTCGTAAAATCCTTCGATCGTGTCGTGATGCTCGATTTCTGTAAAGCATAAAAGTAACAGAATTAATCGCTGCTAATTGCCATAAGTGCTAAACACAATTCAATGAATACTATTAAAAAATCGTATGATATTGTAAAATATTAATAAAAATAAGTTGCGGTCCAATTCATCGACAACAAATAAAACGATGATCGGGCGTTTATGACGACATCATTTTAAATTTAAACGCTGCCACCACACTGGACCCATTCTTATCCGAGGTACATACAATAGACGCCCTTGTTGGTAACGTATACGTTCTACGTAGGTAGAGATCAAAGTATTAGCATCGGAATTTATTAGTTCAAGCATTTAATCATTTTGAAAACATTCGTAATCACCTGTAAGGGTTGGAGAACATTATAGTTTGAAAGACAATGCTGCGATTAACGGATGATTAAGGAGACGGAGGAAAATCCTAATAGAACTTGTCCACTTTTTGCTATAATTTAGCGCGAGATTAGATAATCGGCAGAAGAATACAGTTGCCCATAGATATTGCGTGACGCATTCGCTGCGTGCACGCTGTAATCGTTTTACAAAACGGATAGAAGTCTTAAGTCAATTAAGTTAGCCTATTTACGTGATAAGGATTACTTATAGTCACTCTTGTCCAGAAATTTTCCCCGAAATAATTATTCAATCAGAGGTCGTTTAACCGAGGACGCCGTAAATTAAAAATTCGTTTTACATCGTCTTATTCGGGGGTTTTCAAAGGCCAACAAGGTATTACAACAAAATCCTTTCATTTGTACATGAATACGAATTAGCCTAGTTGTCATGAATCTGGTATCGAGGATACATATCATAATTATTAGTCTAAACGTGGTACCATACACCATATATTATACACACTATAATGACGCGATGACACACAGTGGTATTCATTGATGCGACCTCGAGAAGTCATTAAAGTCGCCCACTAACTGCTGCCTCATCGTCTTTCTTCCTCTATGTCCCTCTCGGAGAAATTTCGAACTCGATGTAGCGCCGGCTCGTATTGAAACCTGTTGCATCTGCCTCGAAGATGTTGTCGCTAAGCGTCGTCGGATCGTCGGAACGTTTTATTCTTCGTACTTGAGGCACATGCGGCGTTCAGATGCATCGAACACGCGTCCAAGGATTCTACAGCTTAACATTGCCAATTTCGATTAATATAGTTCGTCTACATTTCTCTCTCAGAGCTGAAAATTGAAAAAAAAGAAACTGATTGGTCAAACGAAGCACGTAAATTTTATTTATATGTAATAAGTATATTTATAAGTACTCGAAACGTTAGGATAAACACGAATTCATGAAATGTAACGAAGATCGATGGGGTCGGACGTTCACGGGATGTATGCATCACGTGCGCGCGCGAGATAGGATAGACAGGGAGCGAGCAAACCTCAATCGAATCTTTGATTTCTTTGGCCACTTGTCCCTGTTGAACGCGTTTCGTTCCGTCAAACGTCGTATTCATAGTTCACATCGTGGTGTAAGTCGACGAACCGGGCGAGAATGTGCATGGTTTTTTCGAACCGTCTTCTCCGGAACCTTGTGACCCGATCCGATCGTTCTCGGAGAACTCGTAGAACGAAACTAACGCTTTACGAACGGTTTCGCGTAGCTTTCTGCTATTTGCAAACAAAACGAACGCACGAAGAGCGTCTTCGGGAATGTCGCGTTGTTAACATGCAAAGCCGCATAAGCCAAAGAGGATTACTTTTAGTAGAGATGTACAGAGGCTTTGGAGAGACGACTGGACGCGCGTGGCCGTCTCCTGTCGCGTATGTTGAATACATTGTAAGTAAACGCGCGTGCATTTAGCGGAACGTTCTTTCGGTTTCGATGCAGGACGGACGCGGTAAGTGAAACAGAAGACAGAGAGGTACGCAAAAGTGGCAAGAGATCGACGGAGAAAAGGAGAGAATCGCAGAAAAGGGAAAGACTCGGAGATCAACAGCTCTTAAGGCAGCGAGGAATGAGGGGAGGGTGGGGGTGGTTGGGAGATGAGTGGAAAAGGAAGAGGGGACTGCACCAATTAACGCTAATTTCTGTTAATGTCGGCTCCCTCTGGGTGTTCGCGAAATAGCTCGTCAGCTTATTAGGCAACGATGCGCAAATTGTGGGTGGATGACAGGAACGCGACGAGAAAAAATTCCAAGAAATCGACGGTAAAGGAGGAACGTTCTCAAACGACAAAAAAGTAATCCCATTCCGTGATTCGAAAGAAGTATACGCTTGAGAAAAATCGGACCTCGTTGTTTGGTAAAAATCTGCAAAGTATTGGTGGCCACCGGTGGGTCTCTGTTCGCGCTGCAACAGAAAGCATTCTATTTTAAGAATGGCGAGCTTCGAATCAAGATCGAGATAGTTTACGTTTTTTCCACGGCTGGTTCACGGCTACAACTTAATGCACAAACATTGCGTCATACCGCCGTCGAGCGATCATCGGTCGTATGAAATTTAGAACGGTACGTCAAAGAGAAAAACAACGAAGAACGTGGCGAACAAAGAAGACACGATTATACCGATTACTGTTACATTTTCGGAGAGATCGTTTCTCATTTCATATTAGTCTAATCGACGGACCGATATTCGAAAGACTTTCGTGGATATTTCGAACCTACGAGCCGAGACTTTCTTCGTGCCTTTTGTACACTATCGTTCGCGCGGGGTCAACAAGTCGCAGAGATAAAGCCGAACCACGCCACCGCGTGCCGTTACATTTTCAGAATAACAAAATGTCGGTCTCAAATTGTAATATTTCTTTTCGCGTCCAAGTGTAGGACAAAACGCAATTCAACCACAATCGGAACAACGAAACGCTTGTTTTCCAGAGACGTTTCGTCATTTATCGCGTCCGCGATTGCCACCCGGATCGTAATTTTTATATATTCTTCTCTTCTCGAGACTTTGATACGGTTGCCGAGTGTCAGGTTAGAATGATACTTGCGGGGTTATATGTGCGGTAAAATGAGATCTTATTTCAAGCGTAAGTTGAGCGTGGAAAACGTATTCGGTACACATCGGCAGCGGGTTTTAATTCACCAAAGAAACAGGACTTTCAGTCTAGTTTCTTCTAAATCGTGTCTATCAATTAGTTTACACTAATTTCTGCAAGAATGTTGCGTTAATAATTACATGTTCTACGTGACTGCGAACGTATTCATAGGGGAAATAAACATAAACATAAAAATAACCTAATTCTTTAAACCGAACGAGTATATATTTTTATCAGTTTACGGAACACGCGATACCAGTATAGTTTTCCAAATTATTTAATAAATTTGAAACTCCAAATTATGATATGTTGCGAGTCAATTAACTTTTATCTATTGTTATTAATGGTAACGTTAAAAGTTATCGTCGAGTAAAAACGACGTGCATCGCTCGATTGTGTACGTACGTAACGGACCTGACCGACAATCGAAGGAAATCTCATGACCTTTAACTTCTATTCGACACTACTGGACATTGATGCGCTCTTCCGCACTTGTTAACGTAATAACGTGGTACGTTTGGTTCGTAGAAATCACTGCTGTTTCTTTACGATATTTCAATGACGTTAGAACGAATATCGTTGAAATTTGTCAGGAACACTCCACTGTTTTCTTGATTCCGAAAAAAAGTAACACAATTTATTTGAAATTTAAACGATCAATGAAAAGTCGATGATGAGAGAAACGCCACAGGACAATCGCACGAAACGTGATCTCGAAGGATCGAAAAAATATACGTCCCTAGGATAATGAATAAATTTTATACGTACAAAACTAGGATTGCATCGTGGTAAACGCATTCCCGGTTAAATCTTTTCCACGTGCTTATTTCCCGCTCTCGCACAATTTTCCTTTTCTTCTCATTTGTTGAACAGCCCATCAGCGACAAATTCCTTTCAATTTAACAAATAGCGTGGTTCGTGCGGTCAAACCGAGCAATTTCAAACGTTCGCGATGATCCGCGGCGTTAGAAAGCGGATAGATAGGATACACGGTCTTTTCACTGAACGAAATCGCCAGGACCGCCGAACGTCGCGTCGCGTCATTGCGAACGACTCGTGTGACAGACTTAAAGTCTCTTCTTCTTTTCTACTCACGCGATTCTATTATTTCACGAGTTACAATTGTAGGGAAGGAAACACGTACGCGCACGACACCCGCGGCACGACAGCAGACCGACGACTGAGCGATAAACTGTTCTTGATTGGCTTAATATAGTCGGACGAGCGCTGTAATTGGCCGCTCCTTGCCGCGCGGGAAATGATTGGTCAATTTAATCCTAGAAGCACGGTGCATTAAGCATTCAACCAGCGTTCAGTACCTATTAACGGTTCGCAAGAGAGGCACTGCCACTGTCACCGCCATCGTTTTCTGCTCTGTGTGACGGTACACCCGGTCACGCTGATGGTGTGTGCTTCTTTCTTTGTCATCTTTTGAACACTATGGCTCCCGAACATCTCTTGCCCAATCTAAATCGTCGTTCTCTCTTTTTTTTCTCTCTCTCTCGTCATCGTTCCAAATCAATTTACCAATTGAAATCAGTGCCGGACAGTGAAGAATCGCGTCACTGAATGGTCGGCCAACCAACGGGGAATATGCGTCTCCCCTGTGCCTGCCTTCCAACGCTTGTTATCAAACCATTCACCGGCTGACCAAGTCCTTATTGCCTCGCCTTGGCGCACGATTTGAATCGCGCGGTTGACGACACGACTGCCCGCTAGATTCCCTCTATCGCAGTGCTTTTCAATTTTCCGTTACCGATCGAATTATCTACCTGCGCACTGAATCCTGAGTCGAAACGGAAATGCAAATCTAACGCAGAGATATATCTGGAATAAACATCTCGAATATGTTCAGGGTACTTCCTATATTTTCAAAATACGCTTTTAGCTTAAAAATTGCGATAATTGTGTGTTATATATTACTTTTTATTTATTATAATTTATATTCTATTACATTCGTAACTATCTTTTTTAAATAATTACATCAATCGTGAATATTCAATGAGTATTATCACTCGTTTAATACTATTATTAGAAAGTCGTATTGATATAGGATTTAAAAAATATGTTAAAAAATAATAAAGTAGATTTTTTCATCTTATATTTTCATCAAATTAAACAACCTATGTTTCTTGCATATAATTTTTGATTTGACGCCTGCAGTACGTAGTTGAGAATCGCGGGCTTGGCCGATGAGCGTCCATGACGTTGATTGGTTGAGAGATTCTTCTTCCGGTCTAACCAATATATTTTTGGCGCTGAAATTTCCCGCGTCACTATCGGTCATTTTCAGGATAAAATTTCTTCTTACGAGTGCAATAAGTAATTTTTATGTACATAAAGTCCATCAACTTCGCGGTAACGATTAGCTTGACGAAATGTGCGCGTTTGAAAAGTATTTTATCGATCGTTAATGTGTAAATGTGTTTTCAAAGTATTCGATCATCCCGAGTGAACCTTCCAGCAGCAGGACCGGACATTTTCAAGTCTTAGTTTAACAATTTTGTAAGTACTACAACACTAGAAGATTTATTACCTGATATTTCTTTTACGATATCGATAAAATATACGTTTCGATTTCTATTACGCCTGAAATCCACCGTAGTCTTTGCGTGCCTGCGTGAAAAGTAATCGTGTCGAGGTGAATTTCTAGAACATCACCTACGGCACCACTACTTAGCACGCAGATTAACAAATTAGTAGGCAATTGCTTTTTCAAGTTCTTCTGTCTTGGACAATTTCTTGCGGACTGCGTTGCTTAGAAATGCAAGCCCAGATATATATACATCTCCGTGATTCAAAATTTTCCAAACACGTTGCTCGTATCGTTTTTCTTATCTTTCCTTGCGTCGATTTTCCTTCGAGTTTACCATCGAAACCCAGATTAAATAGCAATTTTCTTTCTTTAAAGTAAAGTCATTCGTTATTAGAGTAGTTTGATTTATCGACGCTGTTCTACGTGCTTCGAGGCACCTGTTGAGAAGATGGTTTAATTTGCAAGCGTAGCAACGAGCGTGTGTCTTTTCCACCCATTGTTACGGTCACAAACCAAAATATCTCCGTTAAACCGAATTTTAATTAGTTTCGTCCGATATCGGTGACGCGATATTTTTTTAAATAATAATCTCGTCTCGATAATTTAACGATCGAAGAACATTCTACGATGAGACATCGCTCTACGTACCTTGCCTCTTTTCGTCATTGTATGTACATAAATATTATCGTTTATGCAAACCGCGTGCAACAAATACAGGAGACAAAGTACTTAAAATAGATTTATCGGTCGAAATAGTGGATTGGTCATCGCGTGAATCACCGAGACCGAAATTTTTTGGTTGTTTAGTCCCTATCTGCATATCGTTAACAGCAAACATCGAGGCTGGAAACAATGTCGTTCGTCGAGCAAATAATTGGTCGAAGGACCCGTGAGTAGGTCCGTCGTGCAAATTGACGAAGAATGACGCTGGTCATACAGAGTTTAATGGAGGAAAAGGACAGCTCGCTGATTAATGCGTGCATGCGGTGCGCCCCTATGCCATCGAATGCGCCACAGCCCACGAACGACAGCAGCTTGCACTTTGAAATAGTTTGGTCATTTTCTGATAAACGTTGCCCCCGTCTCGTGAATATGTCCACGGTCGATTTTCTCATGCGGGTCCATTTTATCGATTTAGCGCAATCTACGCCGTCGGGAGCTCGCCACTTTTTATTAGAATACAATCTCTGTTACGTGGCCTTTTCTTCCGTCGATGATGGTGTATTAGGCACCAATTAGGATAACCTCAGATCCAATAAAATTTAAACGAGACACGAATCAATTCGGTAACACTCTTTTCTTGGGTCTTGGTTAAATTCACGGTTAGACCTGCGAAAACGACCACACGTGCAGATTAATAATATCTTTTTTTTTTATTTAAACTTTGAACAGTCGTCGTTTAATTATTTGATAATCGTTGGAACACTGCTATTTTGAATTTCGAACCTTCACATATGTTCAACGGAACACGTCGATACTCCTTGTTCGAGAATGTTTAAATATTCCGGCGAACACCCGATCGTTGATATTAGCATTTTATTTATAGATCGATTTTACGAAAATATATATAGCTGGTGCGAAAGCGTCACGATTAATTTCGAGGATCGTTAATAGAAACGTTACGTATGGCAACGGTTTAAGTCGAAATGAACGTACCATTGGAAACACAGCTCTTCGTAGCGTGCAGAAGTCACACGTGCACAGGTGTTTTCTAAGATCACGTGTGCCACATATGCCTCTAGCAATGATATCGTTTCTCTCGGACACGCGAGAATATACATACGCGTGCATTCGCGTCGCCTTAGAAAAGTACCTAAATAGATGATCGTAAGTCGCGTCGCTTTAATGTTTACGAATTAAACGGTCGCGCGAACGACCTGGTTTCGATTGCTCTTTGCGAAGCAAAACCGTTTAGCAACCGACGGAATGTAATTGAAAATTTTTAAGCGTAACGTCGACGACCAAGATGAGATCCAATTCAAAGCAGGTCTGAGTGAAAATTTAGTAAATTTTCCGTGGATTTCCAGGGAAATTCATGATTGAGCGAGGGAACAGCCCAGCCCCGGCCCGAGTAATTTAGAAGAGTTTATTAAATTGGGTAGAATGCTGTGCGTAGGCCTACGCCGGATACTCGGAGAATGAATCTCATCCAACGAGAGGAAGTTCGAATTAACTCGAGCCACTGCCAAGGGGGTACAGCAGAACCCCATATACGCTATAAACTCTTGTCCCATTTATTCTTTGCACATTTGTGCGTTGCGTACACGGGAATCGTCGACGGAACTACGTTTCAATAACGCTTCGCTTTTTATTTTATACTGGTTAACTCTGGATCGTTCGCGCGTATTTCAATCGTTACATTTTCTTCCATTTTTTATCTCTTCTATTTTACCATTCGCAAAAATGGCACACGATCCGTGTGGCGGTGAAAAAATCTACACGATAATAAAGTTTAAAAATGCAGAATGTAATAGAGAATTAAGACTTATTAGAATCACTTGACCCTGCTTCTTATAGCATGCTTTAGACTTTGATGAGTTTATTTTATCCCGGATAGGTGGGGAGGGCAAAGAAAAGGAGAGAAAAGACAGGGCTATCGGAATCAATGGAGAAGGGAAGACAGAAAAGTACATCGTACGTCGTGTTATTTGAGTTGTAGTGCTTTGACACTACGTTTAAACCCTGTAGTATTCGATCTGCGTAGGCGTTCCTGCTAAACGAATAAATGGATGGAGGAGAAATAATTACTCCGGAGAAAGATCATTTTTTCCTACCGCTTACCATGAAGTATATTCATTGAATGTACAGTATCGATGGTAAAATATTTACATACGAAATATACAAGAATATGCACAGTATTATTGTCTGTAAATAGCTAATAGTGTTACTTTTACAAATAATACTAGACAAAACTGTAAAGTACGCGATCAGAAACAACAATATTATGCATAATAATCAAAGTCAACTTCTATGCTCATCCTCTTTCGCATATAATATCGACGACGCTTGGTTCCATTAAAACTGGTTCCAAACACCTATGAACAGCACTTCCAAGTATTTCGTCCAACATGAAGTGGACATCGCTTGAAACAGAATTGATAATAGCATTAAATTTCGTACCAAGTTCTGTTTGTGTAAAACAATGATACTGTGAACTTACTTTTCGTCCGAGACGAATCTCCACAAATATAGCTGCAAATAATGAGTGTCGACTTGAATTTGCTGCAACCCGTATTTACTGAATGTTCGTAGTCTCACGCATTCCAGGAAAGTCTATAGATACAAAGGGAATCGTTATCGTACATTTCGGATGAAACGTTGATTCTTGGTAACATTGAGTGCACGAAGCGTGTTGCGTAGTATGCAGCATACGCAACATGAGAGAACACGTTATCCTCGCGATGCAAAGTGGATAATGGCTGTGCTATTTTATCATTGTAACTGCTCGACAGCACCTGTCTCTATTACGATACGCTGTCCGATAAAAATATTTTACCTTTAAACTTATTTTGACAATCCCGGTGAGAATGGAGACTTTATTAAATTGCACCGATGAAAATATTTCGATTCGTTCTGAGAATAATTTATGAATATTCGTCACCAAAGAGGAATCTATGTGACTGGGCGTGTACGACGACCAACTAGATTTGTAGTGATGCCTTGATACGCTCACACTGGAAAAGAGACACGATACTTTATACAGATTGAACGTTATTTATTATTTGTCGAACTTTGTACCTGTGAGTTTTTCTACTACTATCGCTACTTCTATCAATTTGACCGTCAGAATCGTCGTACAAAGCGGCAACTTGAGTATCAATTACTGTCACATCTTCCACGACTCTCTTCATTACGGCTCTAACTGTTCTTGGTTCGATTGTGTGTAGCCAATCTCTTGTCTCGACAGATTTTCTTAACATTTGTGACACTGCTAAGCCCTGAATACGAACGTAATGATTTAATAAATTCTGTGCCGCTGCCTGGAAATTTTCACATATCTCCGAGTCCGTTGTAATCGCATTTCCAGACGACGTATACCGTTCAATATTGAATAAATCGTCGGTTGTTGCAAGCTGCAATTTAAATATGCAACATAATTTATTAAAATCGCTTTCTTTCTTTACTTTCAAATTATTCATCACGACCTACCAAATATTTGACATTGTTCTCTTTATATTCAATGCACATTTTACTTAATAGAAGTAAAAGAGTAGGCGGGAACTTTGGAACATCAGATCCAGTACAAAATCCACTTGCAGTGGCCATTAAATGAAGTAAAAATCCAACTACTAGCCCTTCTCTAACTTCATCCACACAAAAGTTTTGGAGGAATTGTACTTTTGCATTAAACGACAGATCCGGTTGTAGGAAGACCTAAAATCGTTTGTTATTTCGATCGATCGATGTTGAATAACAAAAGTATTATAAAGACGTATCTTAAGAATAAAAAAACAAACCAATAAATCTTGTAAAACACCTTTAACTTTTTCAATGGTAGGTATGATAAGTAATGCTTGAAGTTCTGCCAAGCTACCATCTCCTTCTTGAGACACTTTCGTTGCCAATATTTGCCTTACTTTAACGAGCGATTCGCTCAAGTGTTGTTTTAAATTATCTAGATGATTACGACATTGTTTTCTACCTGCATTGATGATAATGTCTGTACCGGTTCTGAGAAGCAAGATCATATATTTTGATGTATGCCTTATCTTTTTTATGAAGTTTTATATAAAAGTTTTGTTTTCACTACCTTGCAAAATCTGTTTCTTTACACAACATGTTTATAGCTTGTAGCCTTCTATGAAACTTATCTAATGCTCTTGCTAAAACTGCTGTGTCTGTTATGTTTTCTACTCTCTTACCAACTAAGTCAAAGTATTTTTTCATGTTTTTCATGACGAAATTATTTAAACGCGCAGTAGCTTTTGTATCAAAATCATCTGTAAAGTCATTGTCATACGATGGTGGTCTGTTTACAAACAGGTCATTGTAAGATGCAACAATGAGACACGAATCGCTAAGGAATCCAGAACTAGCCATATCTACAAATTCTATAATATCATTTTCACACATGTCTTTCAGAATATCTAATTGTTCTGTTAGTCGTGTATCTGCATGCATTAAAAATTCAATGCACAAAGAATCAGCTGGTTCTTTTAACTGCAATAAGAGATCCACATTCTCTGCTAAAGATTTAGTTAACGAATCTCTTTTATGAAATTGCATTCTTAGCCTTGATTTAAGTTCCTCTAAAATATCTTCACAGTCTTTTTGTATTCCTTGAAAAGAAGGCATATTTCCATATTGATTTAATACACGTTGTGCATGAATATAATCTTGCACTGCCTAAAAGAATTAAGAGTATTTTTTATATATCTATAATTGCAAACAGAAATAAATTGTATATTATTAACAATTTGAAACAAAATATAGACCTGTGCATAATTTTCTTCGTTCATTCTGTCTTTTAGATTACCAGGCAACTTAAAGAGGAACTGCAACTTTTTTAAAAGAGCGTGAACCGAAGATAATTTGGCAATTTGCTGTCTAGTGCCTTGCAACGTAGATGAAATTTGTTCAGAGAACGTGGTAATGCTGTCCATATTTTTTGCCAGTAAGTCCATACTATCTTCCATTTTTTTGAAATCTGTTTTCATCTAAACATTACACAGGATGTATTGATTGAACAAAGTAAGAAGTGTAATTATATAAATTCAGTATAGGCTACTTGTATTATTTACCTTTCTAATAGTGTCGGTTGCAGATATAAACTTATTATAATTTTCATATACTAAAGTTTGCATATCCGAATGTAAAGTTTGGGTATTCTTTATAATTTCTGCTTCATGATCCATAATTTGTTTCAATGTACATTCCTATAAAAGAAAAATTAATTTATCTTCATTGGAAAATTTATACAAAATATATTTAGAATAAAATAGTAAACATACTTTTAATAATTTTTGGAAATACATATCAGGGTTGAAGTGCTGTCCATTAATATCATACGGATTATTAGAATTTTCTGCCATTTTGTATATTTTTTCTATTGTTAATGGGATACTTTGACAGTAGGAACAAGTAGGAGTCTTCTTATGTTCCTACTTCTTAATACATCAGGTTAGTTGATGACATACATACATACATGAATACAACTACTAGATTAGGGACCTGTTTTACAAAAGGTTAGGTGACAGACGCTGTAAGAAGCAACATAACCTCTTACGAAATTGAACGAAAGTGCAACAAGTGTAATAAAGCGTGAAGAAAGTGATTTTTCAACGCTTACTTTCAAAGAAAAAATATTTCGAGTAAATCTTGACCATTTGACCTACCTTAGTGGCAGTGTACTTCATAAATATGTTTAATATTTATGATACATGAAAGATTGAAAAATAATGGTTGTATTGTAACTTTGAACTTTATTACACGGACATTATGATATCATATCGTGTATAAAAACATTATGAGAAGATAATTTAAGTTTGGAGATTTTGTCAACTGATATAGTTAAAACGGAATTTCTGATTTGAAGTTAATCAGCCTCGTTAAGCTGTACCGTGACAACATGAAATCGTTCATTTGACGAAAGCATAGAAATATTAAATAATCGGAAAAATGCCACATCCGTGTGTCGTGTGCGGTCGTTCGCGTATGAATCCAAACAACAGGGAAGAGGAGTATATGTTTTTTGGACTTCCCGTTAATGATGAAACTAGATGCAGAAGGTGGCTGGAATTCTGTTGCCGTGAAGATTTATACAAACTTACGAAAAAACAATTGCTTCAGCGAATGGTTTGTTCAAAACATTTCCAGCAAAAGGATTTTCTAAACGAATATTTCGACAGATTAAACGGTACAGCAGTACCTTCGATATATGATCCTAAACAAAGTTTATATAACATAGCCTGTGTACTGTGCGGTCGTTCTCGTCGAGATCCACCAAGTTCGGATTACGATGGTGCAACTTTTCACCATTTTCCTGGTGAGGAGTTTCGATGCCTTAAATGGCTGGATTTTGTTGGTGTAGATTCATATTATAGATTAACAAGAAAAGAAATTTTGTTCTGTTACATTTGTTCAAAACATTTTGACCGTTCCCAGTTTGTGCCTGGTTATAGGAACAGGTTGGTAGACAATGCTGTTCCCAATATCCGTAATCCTGATCAGCTGGATGGATCTGAACAGTATATTATGGAATTTATATCTGAGCCAAAGTTGTATAGTTCTGCAGAGAAACAGAAAAAGTTGGATCCTTTACCACCTGCTGTTCTAGAAAGTCAAGCATGTGCTGCATGTGGTAGATCAAGATCAGATCCTTTGAATAAAATGGAAAGATATAAATTCCATCCTTTCCCTGCTTATGAGATTGGTAGGTGTTTAAGATGGTGTCAATTTTTGGGCAGAGAGGATCTGTTGAAAATGTCCCCAAATCAAATACGAAAATTAGTACTTTGTTCAAAACATTTTCAAACAGGTCAAAGTTTTCATAAAGTAGGGCCATGTGATGCAGTTCCAACTATAAAAGATATATCGCAATTAAACTCTATCCGTTCTATAGAACAAATTGAAGATGAACAGGATATCATAGAGGAATCTGATTGCACCAATACAATTAAGGGAATTAAAAAACAAGGTTTTTCAAGACCTTTAGTATCTAGTAAGAAACCAAAGGTAGATAATAAGCCTACACCTCTTGCAAAGAAACGTGGGAAATCTAAAAGGCCAACACTTATCAACATTCCAAGGCCTGATCCTAATAATATTGAAAATCGTGTGATAAGAAAGCTGCCTCTTCCTCCTAGTTCTAATTGGAAAATTCAATTTGCAGATCAATTTCAACCTATAACAATAGCAAATAACATTACCTCAAATATTACAAACAATATTCAAGGTAACATAAAGAAAGTGATTTTACCATTCACTGGTGACATATCAAACTTAGGTGTTCCTATCCCAGTGCATAGTTTATCCAGCATTCCTCCAGGTTTATTAATTAAAATAAATCTTCCTGAGCAAGAACAACAAAAGCTGGTGAAAGTTAACAAAAAGCAAACTAGAACAAGAATTACCCATATTCCTACTACCTCTAATGAAATTGATACGAGACAACAAGCTTGCATGAAAAATGGTCAAACATCGGTTACACTGCCTGTAATAAAACAGTCTAAAGATGCAGATTCAAATTTAATTGAATTTCTATCAATTTCACCGGAAGAAACAGAACATAAAATGACTCCCGAAGAATTAGAAGTGCACAAAGAAGTTATTTTACCACATTCGTTGGAAGCATTAGATGAAGAAGTAGTTGATATAAAGGAAGATCAATTTTATCAAGATTTTGAAGAAGTAGAATGTTTATCTCCAAAACAACAAAAACTTGTGCGACGTAAAAAGGTTTCAGGAACAATGCGAAGAACAGTTTTTCCTATCACGAGCGAAGTTCGATATTTTTTGCGTAAACTTGCACCCCATATGCATAGACTCCCTAGGAAAGCTAGATCACAGATGAAACTTTCAATAGTAAATATGGTAATTGATCATTTGTAAATTTGCTGAGGTATAAATAAATGATAGTATTTATAAGGGTATATAGTTAAATATAAATATTTTAAATGTATGCACATATAGATAACTAATGTATATTAAAAGCGACCAGGTACATACTCTTTAAACACTAATAGGTAAGATATATTATTTTTATTATATATTTATAAAAGAATGGTGATAGGCATGATAATAATAGGTTAAAACAGTAAAAAATTTTGTAGAGTACAAATGATATCTGTAGTAAATTCTTTGATTATTTTTGTGTTATTTGTTTTACATAACTGTTGAGATATACATTTTTTAATATAAGCAATATTGCAGTGCTGTAGAAATTCATGACAATTTGGCAATTTGTTTTGAAAATCAGTTAAGAATTATAACTGATATTATACATGAAATTTTATGTATATTTATGTGAACATATCTATGCATGTACAATGCATATGTACGTATGTGCATAAAGTAGGCTATAATAATTATTTTGCAAAGAAAATGTGTAAAATGATTTATTGTATAGTGAACTTTTGTGAAAAAAATACTGAAATATAAGATAAAAATAATTTGTTTAAATACGTGTCTTTTGTAAATTGTATATTTTTTTCCAATGTACATTGTTCAATATTCATTTAATTAATATGTGTCAAATTTTTACGATAATTATAATTATTTACCATAAATTCCAAGACAGTTTTATTAACTTTAATGGTATTACATCTGGCAATGTAGGTATCCAGAGTTTATTTACATTGCAAGTATTAATACTTGATTGCACACAAGGATAACCAAGTATTGGTTTTGAAATATCTTCATCTAATTTTAAACGATTCTTTATCCATGAAACTTTTGCAGAAGCAATTGGTTCTATCATAAATTAATCGTGTTAAAATAATATCGAATTTTACCGTATCATGTAATACATGTAGTTTTATTTTTGCTTACCTACATTCATTTTCGGTAGTAAATAATGCTGTGTACCAAAGCTATAAGATTTAAACTTATTAATTACATCTTGGTATTCCATGCATTTGCACAAAATACCAAGAGGATGTTCAATACAATTTTCAGATTTGGAGTACATAATTTTTATACATTATAATAATTTCTGTAATTTAGTATAAACTTGTATTAACACAATGAAGTTGCAAACGTCTGAATCGAGCAACTTTTATCAATAGAAAGCCTATTGTAATTAAATTAAGCAGTATATGTTTCAATGTAATATAATCAAGAAGCCAGCTTCTCTGTATTTGTGACTTTGTTAATAGTTAAGATGTAGCAGTATCCTGCAAATCATTCACTCATAGATTATAAAAGCTGGATATAAAAGCTGTACAAAGAAAATTAACATTTCTTTGCTGTTATAATATTCAACTTTTTTTGGTTATTTAATGTAAAATTATTATTTAAACGTTCTTCAGAAATATTATTAAAATATACTAGGCAGATATTCTACTGTATTTGCATTTTGTGTATGTGTATACTTAGTAAGTGCAAGCTGCTTTTAATACTAAAAAGGCGATATTACAGATGAAT
Source organism: Colletes latitarsis (assembly GCF_051014445.1). Classification (NCBI taxonomy): domain Eukaryota; kingdom Metazoa; phylum Arthropoda; class Insecta; order Hymenoptera; family Colletidae; genus Colletes; species Colletes latitarsis. Next base: position 30,770,899 of record NC_135143.1, read on the forward strand.
TATTTACATATTGTAGCTAACCACGGAGACTTTGTAATCTCATTTTCATTTCTTCAAGTTCCTTATCGTCTACTTGTTCACCTTCTTCCATAGATGTAGATGCTACTACCGAACCAGGAGTTTCTGTAACAACTGCAGGTGCTGTGCCTAATTGGCCTGCAGTGACTTCCCATAAAATCTGCAACATGCATTCATTAATTTTTTAGCACATTTGTTGAATTCTATAATATAAGTAAACCTTACTTTATCTACTTCTTCGTCTGCTTCATCTTCTACGTCTTCAGAATCTTCAATAGAATCCATAGTTTCATCTAACATTTCTTCAATAATGCCAGCTTTCATCATTTCTTTCGATAATTCTCTCATTGTGGCAGCTACCTCGGGTACCCTGACCAATGATTGCATTGCTTGCATTACTTCTGTAGATTTGGAGACTGAACCCGCGACTCTTATCGTTGCCAGTTGATTTTTCATTTGTAAGGATATAGAGTTCATATGGGCTTTTGAGGTGTAAATTTTGTTACAAGTTTTGCGCGCACGTATTATCTCTTTTGCAAGAATTTTACAGACATCCTTGTCACCTTTCTTTGCTGCTTCTTTTAAAGCACGTTTTATTTTCTCCTCTTCCCGCTGGATTGCTGTATATAAGCATTATCATCGACTTTATAATGCGTTCCGTGAATTATTTTAGAAGTGTCTTCTTACCTCTAACCTGTCTATCCAGTTGAAAACCCTCTTTCCGTAGTTTGTGTGTCCATTCTTGAACCTGAAATACAGTTCTGTATAAACATCGAGCATTTGCTAGAGTTTATTACGATTCTAACCATCTCTTTTGGATTTTTTCCCGGGGATTTTCCAAATAAACCCATTTTTTGCTACGTTGACAGGAACGTCAAAAACAGTAACTGCATTCGGCCTTCACACCTGCCAAACATAACCAAACTCTCTTTCGCTAATATGGATCGCAAAGTACACAGTATTTGTAGCAATCATCGATATTACGTCATTACTATATGAATCACTGATCCACTTGTGCGATAAAGAATAACGAAGCATAAAAAGAAGAATACGAATGAAAAAAATTACTCGATTCAGTGATAGAGCGCTGACATAATCATAGTTGATACGATCGATAGTTTTATTGGGTAAGGTAAATAAAGACTTATTTAGCTTTTCTATGTCCAGGTTTATTTATTTTACATAATACAAAACAAATGTAACTTGTACTTTATAGGGAGCTAGAGAAAATATTAATATAATAAAATATAAAAAGATATTAAAGTATAAAATATAAATGTTACAACTAAGATTTGTTTTTAAATATTCGAGTTAATGAAAAGGTGTTTATGAATCGGAAGTCGTGCTTAAAATCATATTTCTTAACCAGTTCAACACGCTGGTCACTATTTCTACTCGTTTGTTCACGGTCTCGTCGATATTACGCTGATATCGATATTTATCGAACCTTCTTTGTTTCTGCTGTTGGTATATACGATTCATTGTATCGATATCTGCCGTAGGTGTTTCCAGCTTATCATTTTCCGAAACCGCATGAACAGATAACAAATTACGAAGGAGATCCGTGTCAGCGTTATCTTCTTCGTTTCGAACATTTTTCTCTCGACCGTTCGCGTATCCATCGATCTTTTCGTTCGCGTTGAAATTCCACGGAGCTTGCACTTTCTCCAAGTTCAGAGACAAATTGTATCTTTTTGCAAAAGTCTCCACGGGCATCGAAAGAATTTGTAAGCTGTCGTCAGCCGAATTACGATCTCCTCGTTCGTTCGACAAAATTGATTTCGTCGATTCGCGTTTAGAAATTCTCTTCCGTCCGATCGATTCGATTGCTTCCGGATTTCTTCGTATAGTACGAACAACGTTACCCTTCGTGGGCACGCAACAAGGACATTCCTTGTTCAATAGGTGTTCACAGACTTTTCTGGAGATCGACAAAGCGTACGAACCGTCGTTCAATTTTGCTATCTCCAAGGGTAGTTTCACGCCATCACCGACATAATACAGCTCTGAGTTTCGAAGACTCTGCACCTCGTCCGTGTAATCATTCTTCTTCATAGAGATTTTTCCTAAATACGTATAATCGTGTTCAGGGGAACTGTCGCTGGAATTTATTTCCATCACCATCGTTCCTTCCGTACTTTCATTTGTAGCATCGTTAGCTTCTGTATCGCAGTTTTGTATTTCTGAAGTCGAAAATTCATTTCGATCGTTTAAAGTAACACCTACAATGTTCGACGGATTTAATACTTCCGGAGATCCTTCCAGGTTTGATATCGTTGACTCCGATCCTTGATATTTTTCTTCTGTTTCGAGCGTTTCGTTTTCCTCCGGATAAGTAGTGGTCTCCACAGACGATAATTCCAAGTATTCCGTGGACTCGAGTATCTTCGTCGCTCCTACGAAATTTTCAGCAGTTTCTTCCGGCAACTTCGGACTTACGGACATCGTTGTCACCGTTTCTATCGAACTTGTCGACGAATCCATGCCTGCCTCGTTCTTAGCAATTTGCAAAAGCTTTTCCATATCGAAATTCGACTCATCGATCGTCTCAGACTCTCCCGTGCTTTCCACCGTCGTAATTTCCGTGTCTTCCATTTCCATCAGGCTCAGCTCGTTCTCTAAGATACTCTGAAGTACCGATTCGTCCAAGACATCGTTGGAATCTGTTGGTTCAAAGGTGTTACGAACGCTTTGGACGATCATGTTCCGAACAGCTGGTTGTTTGGCTGCATCTAAGCTGATAGCTGGATCCTGGAGAAGGTTTCTAACGGTGGCTCTCAATTTGTCCAAATTGCTCATTGGTTGCTCCTCGTTCGACGTGGGCTCCAATGTGACCAGATTCGTAATCCATTTTCCGTTCATCAATCGACGCTCTTGGACGGTCATCGGCGGAAGTTCTGTATTGGAGACAGTCGCGGCGGCCATCATGCTCCGCAAATTGTTCTTAATTATGCTCGTGGCTTGGTCGTTGTCGAAATTCGATCTAGCCATGCCGGTTTGCTTCGCCAGAAGATTCTTTGTTTTGTCAAGGATCGTTCGTTCGATCATAGGAACGGCGAGAATACCTTTCAAGTTCGGAATTCTTACGATTTCTTCGAGCAAATCGTCGCCCGTCGAACCCACCGTCTCAGACGAGTCGTCGTTCATCGCGAAGTTATTAATTACCGCTGTAATCGACTTCTGGAGGAGCGTATTATCGCAGAAGGGCAACGTTTGCTCTAATGGATCCTTTATTCTCCCAGCGTCGACGGCGCTGAACGGTTTCAGCGTCGACTCTACGGGCGAATCGTTTTCGTTTCCGCTCTGAATCGTCGCTGCGACATTTTCATTGGCCGCATTCACCGAATTCACGTCGATCGTCATGTAATCGTCCCCCGAGTCGCCGGAATATGTTGTCTGTTCCATCGAAGAGTCACTAACCGGGCCTGTTTCTTCGTTTCTCTCGTTCGTATCGTCGATTTCTTCCTTAGATTCGAAATTGTTCAAGGAAAATTCTTTGCTCGACGTGGTGTCTGTATCGTCGATCCTCTCTTGCACGTTCGATTCGGTTGGAGGGAAAGAAGACCCATTATGACTTTCGTTTCCTACATTTGTACCTACGTCCGCGTTTAAACGATCGTTTGCAGACTCCGCTTTGTTCCAATACGGGTTATTTTTTCCTAATATAATCTCCCCATCATTTTGACTAGCATCATCGAACTCAGGGGTATCGTTCATCTTGGAAGCAACTTCCTCGCGATTCGTCGAAGCTTCCGTAGGCGTGTTCGATCGACTCTGCACGCTGGCTGCGTAAGCTCGATCCTCCGCAGTGCTCGTAGCTCCGTCGCTGGTTATAGAAAATTGATCGAAACTAGAGGGTCCGGTGTGATCAACGTATCCGTTCGCCTCGTCAGCTTCGTCGCTGTAAGCCTTCGACGTGAAATACGCGCTCGTGACTTCCTTAATTTCAGAATAATCTAACGTTCGACCTGTTTCGGGGAAGTTTACAGGCGACGCGGCATTTATAATTTCTGGGTCGTTTCTGGAACCATCGGGGGTCATTTCATTTTTCTCTATTCCATCGTCGACGTTTGGAGAAATCCAGGGCGTCGTGTGTTGAGAAAGATCCAGATGCACAGATTGCAAATTGTAGTCGGGAACGCTGGGATCTTCTCGATGCTTTTCCTGCGTGGAATAATCGCGAAGGTCGTTGTTCTCCGTGGATTGTTTCGGTTGGGAAAGTATTTCAGCAACGTTTGGTGTGCACAGTCGTTGCCCAATAGTTTGCTGATCCTCGTTAAAATCGTGGCCTTGGATGGTCGGTGCTCGTTGCCCAACGATCGAATCGGGTTTGTCTCCGTTCGATCCAAATGTGTTTGGGAACACTGGTACTCTTTCGATTTTGGGTTGTTGCGGAAGATTTGCGTAGATTGGCTTCTGGTGTTGTAAAAGTACTTTTTTGTTATCCTCCTTTCTCTCTGGTTTATATTTTCTACCTAACGATTGCGACTTGTCTCGTACCGTCTCTTTTCTAACGATTGGAGGATTTTTCATTCTACAATAACAAACGTATTTGTCGTCGTCGATTATGCTGGTTTTTTGCGAGGTTTTACGAACTGCGCCGACATTGTAGTCTCGAGGCTTGAGTTTCTCACGAATCGCTTTTACAAACGCAACGTTACGATCTGCGTTTTCTTCTTTCATCGCGTTGGGATTTTTCGACGAAACGAGGTCAAATTGGGGGGGCCTCTGACCAACGATATACTCGGTATTTTTACCGACATTTTCCTTGCAAATCGAGCCTTCGCATCGCTTAGTTTTCTGGCTTTTTCGAACGACGCTTTGCGATTCTTTGGGCAGTAAAACCAATAAACTTCTTTTAGAGTTGAGTTTCGCGTCGGGTTTGTCGCGAACCGAGACATCCGGAAGAATCGTGAAGAGTCTGCAAAGGGAAAGCCACGTAAAGTGTGAGGATCGTTGACACAGAATTTGTTTATAATTATCGCGTGGAATGCTGAAATTGTGCGTTCGAGCGTTCTTAATTTCATGGCGGATCAGCAAAGTTTTCGCGCGACCATTTCGCAACATATTGTACTGGCATTTTTTAATAATAATTGGAAACCATTTTATTTGACACTAATTTAATCAAATTTGACGTTAAAGAACTCATAAATATTATTTGTTAAGAGTTTGATCGATGTAATAATATACAGGGTGTTCGGCCACGCATGAAATTTCAGTGGAATCAGACAGATATTGTCAGACATTGTATTTTCGATAAAGAATTTTTTTCTCGAAAATGGATAGGATTTCGGGGGTATGTCTTTTCACCAAAAATGATTGTAATTCATCCCCACAATTGGAAATAATTTTTCCAGGACGATTTGAAAACTTTTAATTTAATTTTTTAATAACTTTTTAAGGAAGCCTCAATCAAGAAATTGATATTCTTGATTTTCGTTTTATTTTAGCCTCTAGAATTTCCCATTAATATTTTTCCCAGGGATGGCCGAACACCCTGTATGTCCTAATCAAAAGAAAAATCTTGCAACGAATGTCCGTGAATTCAACAACGTTGAAAGATGTAAAGTGACTTTAAGACGATACAAGGTAACTTTTGACAATCGAGTTTGAGTGAAATGGAATTCAAGCTGACGCTAACAGTTTGCGTCACCTTTGCAGTCGGACAACTAACATACATTCCGCGTCTGAAATCCGGCGGACTGGCCCGGTAATCCGCAAATCGTCCAAGAGGAAGCTCGTTTGAAAAATTGAAAGAATGTTCCGATGTACTCGGCGGGAAGCTAGATAAATGGCACGGGATAAGGAGAATTTATGAGCGAGTGCTCTGGATCGTACAGCACCGAGGCTGATATACATCCTCTTGGAAATTTGTCGAATTATTTTTGGTAAATATGAATCCCTTCCGCGGCACAGCGATCGAAACAAAGCGTTCGAGGATATCGAGTTCGAATATGAATTCATATTGAAACGTGAGTTACCTTGCGCCTGTCGTAGCGGCTTCCGGGGTCTCGTGCTTTCCAGGATCAATTGTTTTCGAGCTTATTGCCGCGAACAGCGTTCCAAACACCGACCAAATAAGTATTGACCGACGCATAATGATCGCGAAATTTACTAACGATCGCCAGACCGTTGTAACGTTTCCGATTTTAAGTGAACGGTACAAAGATCGATCGACAACTGTGCGATTCGGCACTCGACTCCTATATTTAATAAAAACTCCATGCATGTTTTCATGTTTTTCTTATTGCGAAATCTACGGTGTCATTCAGCATCGTGACGAAATGCACGATGTTTTTCTATAGTTTACGACACGTAGGACATCGAGAAATTATGTCAATGAAAAATGTCAGCCTCGAGTATAGTCCTCTAACTTATGTTGTTCTTAATAATTTTCTGTGAGCATATTTTTCGCCAACTGTGGATTTTAACGAGTTTATAAACATTTCTGACGAAGTTCCAAGTCGATGGATTTTGTATTTGGGAATGGGTTTCATTTCCATTGGGTGAAAACGTAGATCGTTTGAAATATTATGTATTTTATTGTATACTTTCAAATTACAAAATCGTATAAAATCTTATAAATTCGTATAAATAACAGATAAATGATAGGAAGTAGTAGTATAGGATATTATCCTCGTAAAATATGTGTAATTCCGCCAAGAAACATGAAAAATTTCTTTACATTTGTTATTGCATTATAAAAAGCGTTATGATCGGTGGCGGTCAATTCAGAATTGACCGAGTCGCTTTGTTCGCTAGATTCCGACGTCTCGTTAAAATTCTTGTCCAGATTTTCAATTAATCGTTCCACCGATCCCGTGAAATTTTTAGCTGTCTCTAAGCCATCGATCACAACGTTTTCTAGTTTTGGTATGCTACCCTCTATGAACGATGGCAATCCTCGATCCTCGTTACCGTTTCCCCCTACATTCCTCCAGTCATTAATATAATTGACGGACAAATTCTCCTTTTGTGTATATTTCTCGAGGGGTATTTTCTGAACCATCGATTTCTCGACGTCGTCGATGTCGCTTAGAATCCTGGGGCTCGAAACTTCTTCCAAGCCTTGAATTTCCAACGTTTGCATCTGTAAAAAAATCAAAATTAATCGTAGTCAACGTTGGTCGAGTATCAAAGTTGTTTACTTCGAGCTCGCTAGTATTACAACTTGAACAATATTGCGTTAATCAATGTACTTTTTATTCACCTTTGTTTGATCCGGCGCTTCTCTTCGAAGCCTGCTAAGTCTCCTAGATAACGTCTCGTTTGAGTTTCCTTCGCGACTATCGTTGGCATCTTCGTCCTCTTCGACGACTTCGTCGCTCTCGCGAATCTCTACGAATTTATCGTCTTCTTCGCTTCGAGCAACCTCGTCGCTGGACTGTTCTCTTTCCGGTTTTGCCACAAACGAACGTACGATACTTTGTTTGTCACTGTTCGAGTTCTGTTTCGTTAATCTTTCAAAAAATTTGTCGTCGAATTGCAAATTGAAGGCGTCGATTAAAATCCTTAAAAGTTCATCAGTGTTTAGGTTTCTTGGCAAATTTTCTTGGACATTTTCTTGAGGATCTCTCCAACCAGGAACTCTGTTATCATTCGTGCGACGAATTTTATAAAGATTGTAGAACACGGAATTTCGTGAGATCGTTTTTGTATTAATTTTTTGGGGTTTCAGTCTGTCCCTATACAATTTTAAAACGGGCTCTCCGCCTTTGTACTCGGAAGGGTCAATTATATACAATTCTCGACTCGCAGGGAATTCGTCCGATCCTTGTTCATCCTCTTCGCTCGAATCATCAACAATTTCGAGGCTTTCGTATTTCTTATCGTAAAAATGCGGATTTGTCAACAGTACCTAGGAAAATAAAAACATTTTATCTGTCCATTTATTTCAAATAACGTTAAAAAAAATGAATTACCTGTGCGCTTCTTCTCTGTTCGTTCTGTGGCTTTTCTCGATAATAGAAGATTCGTGGATTCTCTAAACTTTCTACCAGTGCAACGTAAGACTCGTCTTTTGTTTCCTTATTGCTGTTAAATCTTCCCCTTGCAGCTACCTTTGGATCGGAGAGTTCGACGATCCCTGAATCATAGAAATTCTGCTGATTTTTAGGATCGAAAATCCTTTCTCGAACGTTTCGTGCTCTCGCGATCTCGATTATCGGTACGCTCTTATTTTCCATCGATTCCTTGCTCGCGTTTTCCTCTTTTTTCACCTCCCAAGCTTCCCTCCTTTTCAGGCTCCTCTTCTCCTCGTTCTCGGCGTCTTGCAAAGACTGCTGCTCTTCTTCCTCTTTCAATTTTGGAATCTGCTGCACTCGATTCTTGCGGACTCGTCGAATTTTATCGATCGATCCCAATTTAGGGTCAGAATTCACAGCTTGTTTTTCCCTCCTCTTCTCGAGGTTCCTCCTCGACGTCAAAAATAACTTGGTCCTTTCGAATAGTCGCGATTCCCATGGTCTCGTTTCGCTAAACTTGCTTTTCCTGTTCGAAGAGTTTTTCATTCTCTTTGACGACACAATTTCGGAACTTCCAGGCTTATCCTCAGCGTTTACAGGCGTTTCGGGCGAAACTTCCGTTTCCGTTTTATCTCTATCAGAATCGTCTTCGGGTTCCTTCGAGGTATGTTCATCCGATAAAGTGGACGTTTCGAACGTCGCGCTAGAAGTTTCCGAGACTTCAATATCTTCCGCCATTTTGCTGCCGAGGGGCGTAGAATTTTCCCAATTACTCCAAGTATACTGTGCAGTATCTTGGGCAATATCAGTCGACGGTTTCTCTTCCTCGGTCCCCTTAAATTCGCGAAAAAACTCGTTTTCATCGCGATCGAGTGTTGTTTTCGAAGATGTTTTCGTCTCTTTCAGGATTTCCTGAGGCATCTTCGAGGACTCTGCGTCGCGTGCGATTTTAGTGTTGCTCGACTCGGTCTGTAATTTCAGTATTTCCATGGGCGAGTCTCCAAGTTCCGAAAATACCTCTGTATCTGCAACATCGTGAGAGTTCAAGTCGGCGACGTTCAAATTCGAGGCCATTTCTTGCCCTGGGACCATTTCCGTCTCTGTTTCGGATTCTAGAGACTCGGGAGCGCCTCTTTTTGGGCGACAGGAGCAACCTTTCGATCGTCGAATTACTCTACACTTGCAATCCTTCGAATTGGCGTTGTCTTCGTTGATCATTTCTTGTTCGAGTATAGCACGCAAATCGGGGCTTCTTTTGTCTCTTTTGCTACGTCGAACGTCATCGTCGATCAACGAATCCACATTTTTTAAAGCAGCATTGATACTCCTGCTTTGACCGATCAACTCTGCTGGGATCTGTTTAGCTTTGATAGGCCTGGCGATAAATCGAAACGTGTCCTGATCGATTTGACGATCGTTTGGCGAAACACTGAACTCGTGATAACCGGTTAATCGTCTCAAGTTGTCTTCGTTGTTCAATTCGACTCTCGACCTGCCGTTTCTGTCGCGTTCGTTGGCCTCAGCTTCCCAGAGCTCAATAGAGTCTGTACGATCGTTGGAAGTTTTCGGTTTTCCGAATTGTTCACCGATTTCGTACGATGGATGATAATCGTTCCCGTTTTTTGGATCTCCCGTTTCCTCCTGAACGTAATCGTAGTCGCTGTTTCGCGGATAGTTGCCAGCGGAAACGAAAACGTCACCTTCCGGGAAGCCCTCGACAGGGTCCGTCTTGAAGAATCCATAAAAAGTGTTTTCTCCGCTGTCGCTGCTTTCCAGCTCCACGATCTTCGGCCGGATTTCTTTTCTCGCGATTTTCCTCCTCTTACTTCGTCGATCGTTTGCACGCTCCTCGACGATTTCGTCGATTCTGGATCGTTTCCTCGGAAAACTCTCCTTCTTCAAGTTTTCCTTCTCTGCGATCGCATCTCTCTTGGAACTCCTCGAATCACCGATCGATTCCGTCAATATCCAATCAGACTCTGCATCGAAAAAACAAAAAACAAAATGTAACATTCATTGTACAACAATAAGAAAGAATTCTAGCAAGTATTATTATTGTTTCGATCACGATGCTTTATTCTTGTCCGGAAAGAAGATCACCGAAAGGATTTAGGGTCGCGTTCCTTCGCTAAATTATTAAGCTCGTTGGACAAATAGCGTTTACGGTTCGAGCCAAGCGTTTGCATGCAATTAACGCGAATGGTTGAAGTAATGCAAGGTAAATTCGCAGCGTCTAACGCTCGAGCTATCGCATAGGTGGTTGATGACTCGATGCAGTTGCACACGCACAAACACGTATACCGTTTGCGCGTCCACCCACGCATAAAGCATTGTGTAGGTGAATTGAGGCCGTTTCTGCAACTGACTGGCCATAGGATACTGCATCGGCTGCGAAATTGGCCGAGAAGGATGCACGGTACATTAGGGTTCAAATTAACCGCGATACAGTAATGATTCTTAAAATGAACGTCGAATTTTCGACGAATTTCAACGCCAGCAGACGCGTATACACACCGATATCGTCGCAGAAATCCTCCAATTTAGAAGGGATGGAAGCGTTCAATTTATGAATCACGTTCATTTTAAGAATTATTACTGTAACAACCGAACCGGTATTCTTAGGGAAGAATTAAGCTTACCGGACAATGGGAAATTTTCATTCCTCTCCTCGTCTCGAACATTCTGGCGTGCAGACTGGAAAGCAGGATTCAAAGCTTTCGTCGAGCGTACGCTTCTTTGTAAATCCGCGCTGAAACGGTAAAAGGTAGAAGTGAAATGTCCAAGGCGCGCGGTACAACGATATTTTTCCTCTTGGTATAACACTTTTCGCGTACGATCGATGACGGCCAGCGAAAGACGACGGTTTGAAATTTAAATTAAAACACGTACACGTTTCATTTCGTCGGAGCTAGATTGGATTGCGTTTCGTTCAAAGCATATACCGGCGCAGAGTCATTCCACCAGAGTTTCGCGCGTTGTCCATATCGGGCCGTTGCATTCTATTGATTGCTTTTAAATTGATCTCAAATTGCTTCATGGTTTTCGGCGCACAGTAACAGGAAACGTTCCGTCGTTCTCTCGTAATTCGAACGTTGTCGCGCAGACGAAATTGTTGACAAAAAAGGAAAACAAAATATCGTCGACTAAATGTCTAGATTCGCTATACTTTTTTAAATTCACCGAGCCAATTCAGAAAACGCTTGTTAACTATACTGCAAATCATACTGTTTCCTATTCTTATTGATTTAATTTCCTGTACCGTTTTCTATACTCTAACGGGATTTAGATAATACATTATTAAAACGTCATAAATTCAGGGTACGTACCTGAAGAATTTCTCGTTGGGCGTTGAGATGGGTAGTTCAAAGTCGACGTTAAACGTTTCAACGAAAGAACGAATCGCGAGAACGCCCAAAAGAAACGAGAAGCGAAAGCTGTGCTTGCAATGGCTCATCTTTGTCGTCGGTTCAGTTGCTTTCCATCTCCTGATAATCGTGGATCTCGAACGTTTCGCTGGATAGTTTTGTTCGTACTGCGGGTCGATTGTTCGAAAAATAATGCCAAGCATTCGAGACGTTGCGAAATCGCTTGATCGACCGTTGCGAAAAATCGATTGCACGCACAGCGAAACGTACGATTCGAATCGTTGGAATTCCAACGTATATTCGGCGTCGTTGCGAAATTGCAAAATCGAAAAACGTATATTATTGCGTCGAAGGATAACAGCGAGGGAGAGGAACGTGAAAGAAGTAGGCGATCGAATTGGTAACACGATTGACTTTTATTACATTTTTTTCCATTTTTTAGAACTAAATAACATAAACGCATATTCTGGTTAATTCATTTTTGTTTATTATTACTCGTAATATTACTATTGGTATTAAGAGCTATAACGACGAGGCTCGCCCCTAAAAATCGTCCTTTATTCTTTATTTTTGTTTTTTTCGCGTTTTCTTCATTATTTTATTTTTTTTTTCTTGTTGTGTTGTACCTTCTCTCCCGCCGTGAAAGCCAAAAAGAAACGTCGTGAATCTTTTGTACAACGTAGGAAGAGGAAAGCTCGATTATACTTCTCTTTTATATTTTTCTTTCTTTGTTTGTTTTTTCTTCGTATTTTTGTTTCATTTAATCCCCGCTTCGTTACAGTTTCGTTCGATCTGTGATAACCCCCTTGACGATTCAAACGACGAAATTCAGGGTGCCCGCGTTTCTTGGAACGCGGCTGGTAGAGCCCTCGCCTCTTATTCGCGTCGTTTCAAGGGTCGAGGGGAGAGACGAATAGAGAAAATAGGTCTGTATGCATTTTTTACACGTACCCTAGAGCCGAGAACATGCCCAGAAGTGGGTTTTTTACCGTTGAGAGATGCTGACTCCTCGTACTTGTGTTCAGCAATCCCTTTGTATTGTTGCCTGCGTGTAAACGGTACTCGTGAATCGTTGCATTTGCATGCGTGTTAGTCGAATTTCATCGCGTTACAATATCAATAATCGTCCTCGGGTTCGACTATCGAAATACTTTTGGTCGCTGTGAAAAGGTTAACCGTGTAAAGTTGACGTTTTACAACGATCAAACGATTCGACGTTCGTCCTTCGAGTATACGATAAAAACGAATCATATTTAAACGATTATCGAAATATACGTTTTTCTTCCACGTCTGTTGTTTGCTTTGCAAAATAAATAATTAATTCTTGTGTGCTCGATGTGTGTGTGTCAATGTTCGTGTATGTGTGAACAAGTGGTCGCTTAACATTTAGGTTACTTTATTTATGTATCAATTTATGTATATATACATAAATATATATACATGCATGTATATACGTATACACACGCGCGCATATACATATATATTATACATAATCTAACAACAATATAATATTATTATATTCATCATCATCATCATCGATCCATCCGGCGTTACTTGTTTTGTCTTTTCAAATGCTATATAATATTCTTACGCTTAACAACAAACTCGTTCGTGTTCCAGTTACTTAGCTACTAGGCGCGCTACGTCGCACAAGAGATTTTGTTCCTCCCTGTTTTAGTTGTCATTCGTTTCCTAAAAAAATTTACTTTCTTTGTTCGTCGAGCAAGGTTCGTGCGATTTTTGGGCATTCGAATATCGTCTTCCTCTCCTCCCCCACAGTCTCGATTATCCGGAGACTTCTTTTACGAACGTTCGACGTCGTCCGGTTGCTCCCGTATCATACCGTTTCCCTGTATTTCGAATATTTCGCAAGATATTACGGCTTTCGCGCAACCCTAATTGGTAACGATTACAATAATTGGTCGTTGCATGTAATCAGACACGCGTCGTCGTGCCTTTGAACATCGAGATACAAAATTACGCGAAGCCATGGTTTTTTTTCTCTTCAAGTAACCGTGAGAAGGAACGCCCCGAAAAGTATTGCGTCGATGTATGTGTATATCGTTTACTTTTGCTTCCTTGTTTGTCGAGCGTTTGCACGCTTTGGTTCTTAAACACGTACAACAGTGTGTCTGAGTGTGTGTGTCGGTGCGCGTTTCTAATTTTTGTCGCTTCTCTTCTCGTTTGTCGTTAAAGACACGTACGATAGTAGTAAATTATAGGCATCTAGAATATTGCTTCTCGGTTGAACGAATTCACGAAGACACCGGGGCACGGTACAATTGTGAGATCCAAGCAGCACGTTTCGACATCGTAACACGGTGAATCGCCCTGTCGTTCGAATTCCCAGAAAATATTGCACTCGTTGCGACTGCACGTAACAATGAGAATCCGTTACGTTACGATGTCATAATATTCCTGGTACCCGTACGTGTACCGATTCTCGCGTTTACAAATCAATTCGTAAACGTTTCTGCAGCCTCGAGCGATCCAATTCGAGACAAATAATTCACGGTCGCTACCAAATGACGATTTCATACAATTTTTCAATTCGTTCGAACGGAGACGTAACTTCAAAGCGACCAAGCTCGTCGAATTAACTCTATAGAAACTCGTTACTTTCATTGGATCAACCATAAACTTATATTTTCCTTTCCGAAAATTTAGCACCATGATCCAATCGTATATATTCTCGACTAGCGTAAAACTAATTCTGCAAGTTTTTTCTTTGCATTTTAAAGTTAAAACCACGGAGATTCGAACGACAGGGGGACCCGCTTCGATCCAAAAAATCGCACAAGTCCGCTCGAGAGGATGTTGATCACGTCGAATGGCAGCTGCTGAAAGAACCGTTTTTTTTTTCGCGTTTTCGTTCGGTCTCGGTACTCTCGCCAATCGTATCGAAGCTCTCCCTTTCTCTTCCCCTTAATTGTCTTGGTTTTCTCGGCACTCTCTTGTATACAAAGCTAACATCTACTTATTTAACATTGTGATTTTTTGCTGCGTTTACTTTGTCATTTTTTTCTCTTTTTCATTTTTTGTTAAATTTTCCGTTTTAACGGGGGTGATCACTCGCTTATCGTCTAATCTGTTTTGTTATTCTCGCACGATACGCGCGTACGTTTCATTTTCTTTTTTTTTTCTCGCACACGTGAACGCACACACTGTGCCGAACGCACACGATCGTCGTTGAGATCATCGTTCTCGCACCGTAAGAGAGTATTTAACAATAGTACGACGATTTGTAACGTTAAGTTATCAATTATTACTTTATAATGCGTTGTGTCGTTGTCTCTGAATAAGTCGAGTCGGTTTTCTTCTTTCGCGAGTCGCTTCTTTCCGACGCCTCGGAGGAACCGTAGATCCAATCGTGACGACCGGAAGTCCTCCGTGGAGCAAAGGTTCCCCGAGGCTCACGGAAACACGATCATCTCTCGTCGTCCATTCATCCGTTAAATCGTTTCTTGACACGGTTACGCCTCGAAAACTTGTGGTTACGCTACACGCGGGGGTTTCTTGGGTTACACGCGATACTATTTACATGGAGAAAAAAGCGTTACATCTCTCGTTAAATCTTAACGTTTCGGCGCATTTCGTATCTAACGCGGTTATATTATCTGCGTATTGTATGTTCTCCTTTAAGTGCTTGGCTCCGATAATTAAGTACCTAAGAAAGGTAGGTTTAAATACGCTTCGACGCGCGTCTCGCCGGGACGAGTCGATCTTGTTTATCGAATATCGATCACGGAACGTCTGGTCGTAATTAGAGTAAACGGCGCGAGATTTTTTTTTTTTTTAACATCGAAAGGCAATTTTTTTCATCCCGACTCTTTCCTCTTTCGGGCAATTTCCTCGAGGATTCGTCGAGGCGGGACGCGCGTCGCGATATTCCTTTTTCTCGGTTTCCTTTTTACCTCTTTTTTTTTTATTACGTTTTTCCCCCTGGATTAAAGTCTATGAAACACGAATTAAGTAGATTCAAGTATATTTGTTTGTATCACTTGCCACGTGCCGCGTGCCGGCTTAGGGTGGCTTCAAGGGAAAGAAAGCGAATGGACAAAGGGGTCAAAGTTCGAGTACGCGTCAAAGGGAATTTAGGAGGTCGAGGACAGACAGCAATTACAGAAAGTATAAAAGAAATTAGAGAACAAGAGAAAGTCTCGAGAGTATTCGCGCGACTGACGCTTGCAAACTTTTAACAATCCGGAGATGTTGATTTCTCTTCGCGACCGGAATTTCTTTTTATTTTAAATAGCCGTTCTATTCGATGGAAACAGACGATTTGCAACCCGGAAAGCAGATCTTGTTTATCGAGAACGTTCCGTTTCTCGATCGTCCCGCGTAAATTCTGTCTTTCGATGAATCGTTCACCATTTTTTTTTGTTTTTTTTTTATTTTTTTACTACGTGTTTATTGTTGTGCTCGTGGCGGTGAAAAATCGTCGGCAATCGGCCTGCTTACCCAAATTCTACGAATTGTCGAGCTCACGCGCAAACAGATTCGTCGTGAGAAAGAACTCGAACGAAACGAAACACGATCGAAACGATTCGTTGGTTATAGAACGTTTCAATTAAAATACAGAGACCAAAGGCACACGAAGCTTTAATCGTTCCGTCGAAACTTACATTACGGAGTTTTAACAATACCGTTAATAAAAGAACAAAAGAGAGTGACGTCGGTGGTTAAACGTTAACAACGACTAGACAACGCGACGAACAACATTCATGCTGATCACATCGAGAAACAACAACGACACAGGACATTAATCAGCAGTAAACAGTAGCGACAACAGCAAGATTTCGGTTAATTTTTACTTTGCGATCTAACCTTTTTTTTAGCACATGTATTCGCGCGACGATTAAAGTTAAGTCGTGATTTTTAAAGAGAACATCGAGAGCATGGGGATCACACTCAGCAGGGATATTGAAAGAGAGAAAGTTGCTACGATTAAAAGACGAGAGAAAGTAGTAAGCTGCCTGCTAGATAGTTACGTGGTCGAAGTTCGAAGTTGACGGAATAATTTTAATGCCGCGCCGGGCATTTATCCTTTCGTTATTGGCGGCGAATGACAGCGAATAACAATCTCTTTCGAGCGTTTGAAACTTTCAAAGTCCCTTATAAATGAGACTGTTCGCGGACTTGCGTGCGCTTCTTTACAGTTATTTATTTATATCGAAAAGTTGAGAGAAAAAAAAAATGTACGAGCGTGTATTTCTCGCTAGCATCAATGTATATATATTTATATCTTTGGATTAATTATTGAGTAATTGACTTGAAGTGTGTATCGTGTAGATTTTACGGGACAAGCTGAATCTGCGAGGTAAGTTTTTCGATTCGATCGGTGGAGAGCGGGCGGAGAAGGAGACACGGTTGAAGGAAAAGGCCGGGAACTATGAAGTAGAATCGTTTTTTAGGTACATTTTAAGCATCGGTTATAGAGAGAGAAACAGAGAGAGAGTGAATGAGAAAATGATGTTCGAATATCGTCCGACAGTCGAAGAGAAGCCATAGCAAAGAAGATCTATCCAACGACATCGACATCGATAGAGAAGCGTCGCAAGTAGCATGCACGTTGACAGACAGGAAGAGAGAGAAAGAGAAAGAGAAAGAGAGAGAGACTACGTCGAGTAGACACGAAGCATACATCCGAGGCATTTACTTTTTCTTCATTTTTTTTTTTCTCGTTATTTCGTTTCAACTACTTGCCGTGCAACGATTGCGAAACTCCGCACAGAATTACTCTGCAACTCCTTTTTTGGGGGGGAACGACAAACAAAACGAACAATTAAAGTAAAAACAGAGATCATTCGAGGTTGTAAAACTAAGCTTCCGCGATCGATCGAGCCTTCGTTTGAAAGTTGTTTTAGTTGACTCGAGGAATATAAAGTCGAAAAGTTCTTGGTTTGTTTCCCGTGGACAAACAGCCGCCAACAGGAAAGTCTGAAAAACTCGAAGAAACGTTTTCTTGAATTTTCTATCGAATCGAAGAAGTTGAACGCTGTATCGTTAAAAGTTGGGGATTTTTTTTTAATGGCGTCGAAAGTATTGTGTATAATCTGTTGCGGAGTGACGCGAATCGAAACGAAGAAATCGGTTACGTTATCAGCTAACAGATACGCGCATTTACATCGAGAACCAACAACAGAATGCTTTTTACGACATACAGAAAGCTGACATGCGTTCGTTTTTTTTGTTACAACGTTTATTGGATAGAAGGCCTTCCGACTTCTGATTTTTCGGTTATCGTTTCAAGTTGCTGTTTCGAATGAAGCGAATCGGGTCGTGGTTCTAACGTAGCGTGCTTTACTCGAAGTAACGAGGAAACTCGTTCGATCTTAGCTTTTGTTTTGAATTTTTCTGTTCTTTTCTTGTCACGATGATCTTGTCTCGGAACCGTTGGAAGTCAGGTTTTCGCGCGCGTACGCGACAAACATCATCGGCGAATATTCCGAATGGTCGAGTATGATACAGAGCGCGTGTCAGGGGAATCTCTCAAAAAAGTCAGAGGTTAGTTTTGCTTTTAGGATCCTATAGTCGATCGAAAGAGATTCGAGAAGTTTCGATGATCAAGAAGATACAAGAATAGATCAATATCAAGAACGAGGAACGATATCGAACATAAAAATGTACCGTTTCGTACCAATCTTTCCCTCGTTCGTACAAAAACAAAAAAAAAAGAAAAAAAATAGAAACACATAGTTTCACGCATCCTACGTCTATCGCAGATACATCTTGCCTTATACATATACCAACGTCGATCTACAACGTAAATTTTTATTTGTCGAAAATCATTTTCAGCCTCCTCGACCTTTCACACCGGGCAGAAACGGTATTGTCTGAGCAAATTATTTATTTATTTTTTTGTTCCTGTCTTTGGATTCCGTATATGTATAAGGCTCGCATTAATTTGCCGGCAGTCGATGCTCTGTCCATCCCGTCCACCGTCGTTCACGCGTTGTTCTTTTAACAACAATCACGGTAAATGATCGGTGAATCGTTCCGTGAAGGGATGCAACGATGGCTACTTGGCTCGATGGTTTATCCATCGGTAACACCTGAAGGTCCTTTATTCGAGAACAGATCGAGTCGCGACGTGTTCCCGTCCTCGTCAAAATACGCGTGAATCACGTTTGTTTTCACTAAATCGATTAAACCTACATGTACAATTACGCTCGATAAAAACGCATCGTATAAATGTGAAAGAAAGGCATTTTCATCTCACGGTAGTCGAGTAACGCGTTTTCGTTTCGTCGATATCTTTTTTTTGTTTGCCTTTGTTTACTCGTAGACAGATAATTTTTTCTTCTTTTTTTTGGTAACGTACTCTAACTAAAGTGTCCCTAAGAATTGCTCAGGTGTTACGCGTCTCGCTGCCTCGCGACCGAGCTACGTTAGGGGGGAAATAATTCGAATTTTGGACGGAAGGGAGAGCAAGGGCCGCCGGTTACTCTCATATTTCCGGTGTTTCGTTTTCTCTCTCAACCAGTCCATCGCAGTCTTACGCGTTGGCCTCTCAGTCTCTTGGCGTTTGTTTCTCGTGGCCCTCGATCCTTGTCTTAACTACCGTTTTGTTTCTTCTTCTAAATACAAACATTCAGTGGTAACAATAATAAGAACAATGACCGTGGTTATAAACTGTGAGAATAATCGATAACTGTAATAATAAATATCAATGACTCCCTCCTTTCTGATCTCCTTATTATTGAACAGTCGTCGAACGAACTAGCGACTACGTAACTCTGCTACCGGTAGTTTCATTTTTTTTTTTTGTCATTTTACCGCTATTCGAAAAATTCGCTAGAAACTTAGGTACTAGATTTTTTTTTTTACGTCTTTTTTTACTTCTTTCGTATTTTCTTATACATACACCCACACCCACGCACACGCGCGTACGCATCCACGCTCGCTCACGCGCATGTATGCCTGTGAATATACGCATATATCGCGCTCGCGTACGTGCGTGCGTGCGTGCGCGTGTGTAGATATATAATATATATATTTTTATATATATATATATATTTATAAATATGTACGCGCCCTTCGACTGCTCACGCCTCATCTACGCCACGGTATTCGTACGATATTCGAAAAGACTCAGTGTCCCTCGTTCTTCTTCTATTTCCGGAATCGTGAGGCGCAAACGATCTTCCGCGTCCTCGTTGTTTGTCGTAGCCATTCTTGGTTTTCGTTTCGTCATCGTCCTCGTTGACAATTGTCTCCGGGTTCTTTCGTTTCCTGCGAATCTTGACTCGTAACGTCTCTCCTCGTACGTCTCCTTCTCGTTTCTCGAAACTTTTCAGCTTAAACTTCTCCCCGAATCGTTTGCCTGTAATTCCCTTTTGGTTCGTTTCGTCATCAAACTCCACGGGAACTCGAGACAGTTGTTCGTTTCCGTCGATCAACGCGATCGACCAGGTGCTTCCCTTTTTCATTCGCTACCGTCGGTAATCTCCCAGGACCAGAATTACGAAAGCTTCGAGTTTTCGAAGTCGTTCGATCGCGTCTTCGGGGGTTCTTTGGGTGTCGTCTCGTTCCGACAGAAAGACTCCCAAGTTTCCCTTGCTTTTCCGATGTTGTTCAATTTCGATACGCGCTGACGCGAACCTTTGTGTGCTCAGGTTTCCGTTCGTCTCTCTTTCCAGACTCCTCCAGTCAACTATCGAAGCGATCTACCGTGAATCCTCTAATTTGTTTCGCGCTCTTGAGAAGTTTCGCGTCGGAGAGCCGTTCTCGATATGGGCAACGACGACGATACCTTCTTTCACGAGGGGCACGCGAGCTCCTCCGCGAAAATCTCTCTCTTTCTCTCTCTCTCTCTCTCTTTCCCCCCGTCGATATCGATTTGAGCTCAACGATCGACGGGTTCGTTCCTCGAGATCGTCCTCTACGCGACGCAGAAAACCCTCGACGAGATCGGTTGTTCGATTCTCGAGACTCGACGACGACGAAGGGTGTTTCTTGA
Organism: Colletes latitarsis; assembly: GCF_051014445.1. Lineage (NCBI taxonomy): Eukaryota > Metazoa > Arthropoda > Insecta > Hymenoptera > Colletidae > Colletes > Colletes latitarsis. The sequence goes on from NC_135143.1 coordinate 30,791,208, forward strand.
GGCGTCTCGAGTGCCATCGCTTCCTTTTACACTCTAAGCGACGACTGGCCAATCGGAATATCGAATCGATCTACACTCGAGCGACACAACGACGGCGACAACGACATCGACGACGACGACGACGACGACGACGATGACGCTGGTGGCTTCTCGTATCGTTGTTTCCCTTCGTTTCTCCAACACGTCAGATCTCACTCGTTCCCTTCCTCGTGATGTCGTAGGGGCTGAGAGGCGGATGCGGATGCGGCCCTGGTGACACATGGTGCCACCCTTCTTACCGACCGCTTCGAAGGTGCAGGTAGGCTTATTGGAGATCGCATTTACCTTCCAGTACGTGCGCTTTGATCTCTTGTAAATGCGTATCTATCGTGTTCCTGATTTCTGGAACAAACAGACGCACGTGTATCGCAACAGAAATACTTTTCCAACCTTCTAACAACGACGACCTGATCCTAATTATCGTAAACCCACGATCAGAGACGATTTTTTACTTGAAAGCTTTTCGATCGCGCGACGATAGTTTTGTCATCGAAATCACCGAGAGTTTACTCGCTAGATTTGCTCAGAAATCGAACAGGGGTGAGAGCTGTTTGATTTCTAGCCATGGCTCGTTAACACTTCATCGATCAGCCCCTACCGTGTCGGAGCACCGTCGCATTAATTCGTCCAACTACTCTCTAGGTGTGTACCGTGAATTTGCATCGCTCACCTGACCAATCTTCGCGAAAGACAGTGGACTCGTGCAGCCCATCGCTTCGATAGAAAAGAAACGCGATATTCGCGAAGCAAAAAGGTATTCGAAATCGTGAAAAATGTCATCTACGTACTGGTAATCTCGTCCTCGTCCTCCGCTTCAGCTTCCGCAGCCAACTCCTCTGGCGTTTTTTTCTTACGCATCAAAGGATTAGGTTCTTCCTGGGTGAGCTCTTGTACTTCTTCTCGTTTCTTTATGTTATACTGCAATCGAACAATGAAAAGAAAATCAATACGAAGCTAAATAATCGACGGAGAATTGGACGGTTTCCTTTATCGACAACTCTTGAAGAGACTTTGGTCAACGTCGAACGAACAAATTTCACATTGGACTTAAATTAAGTAGGAGGTCTGATACTCGTAGATCGAGGATTTTCGTTGATACGCTTAATACCGATAACGAAGCAGCTCGTTGCGCGGAATTTGTAACTTGCTACGTTCTGCATCGCCATCTGCTCGTACTTTGATAATGTATCTACGCGCAATCTATCACGATACGATGTACAGGCGGCTACAGAAATTCGTGCCAAATTAGGGGAGTATAGCTGGCTTAACTTAACGCTACCCCTTCTTTTCATTTCGCGTCTCGGTTTTGCATGGCGGTTGCGCGGCATAGATGCGCAGAATCATTATGCTGCTGTTCGTACGACGGAACGGCTCGTACCTCCGAAACGTAAACGGGAGTAACCTACTTACGTGAAACGAGTTGCACAATGTCCCATACAATAACAGTCTTTAGAGTTTCAAACAATCCAACTATTCTTGATCAAAAAAACATTTATTTTGCGTATTTCATCGGAGCAATTACTTTATATCTTACATACTTCGTACATCAAAACACGTTGGAACGTGTAGATTACTAATATTCCGATATACAGTTGCATGTTTTACAGAATTCCATATCCTGCGAATTATTTCGTTCCTCGCTACTTGTGCATTTGAATATAGGCGGGAAACACGCTTGTTAGAGCTCACGCTTTGCTGCCCTACCTAGAACTTAGACCGCCAAATAACAGTAATATATTACGAGAATCATGTAGGGTACGTATTGTCAGGACTATAATCAGAGCCAACATGGACTCTATAGTGCCCGTATTTTCCAACGTTTTCTTTCCGTTCTCAATGTTATGAATCCGTTTGATCTTGGATTAGGTCCGCGTCAGTTGTGTACACAGTCTCGTAGCGACAAAAACCAGGCAAAGAGACGCATCTGGCGAATTTCGGGCCCTGCTAACCAGATAACGTCGACCTTCCGCTGAGTAGTCATAAAATCTATCGTAAACTCGAGGATAGTTTTCAAGCTTATCCTTCCTACAGCCAGGTTTCGAGGCAGCACGCGTGCCCTTCTAAAGTCAAACGGAACTTCTACGAGTCAGTATTATTTCGGCAGCGAACGCAAAACGAACACGAACTCTCTCGCGCAGTGGTTCTTGATCAATTTAACGCGGAACAAAGTTTTGCTATTAAATAAATTGTGCAAATTATTACCGTGCTCGACCAATGGACAAACATTACGCAATAAGTACGTTTGAAATCAGAAAATATTACAAGATTTGCGTTATTTCAAAGTGCAAAAACGTGTGTTTTAGTACGCGAGTGCGTTCAGCTGGGACTCGAACATCATGGACCGGAAGTTACACCTACAGAAGCCTGGAATCGAAGAATGGTAAAGGACTCTTCCCGATCAGCGTCTTATGTTCTAATGACTCGAGTACGGCGGGCGAATTATGGTAAGTACTGGTTAATATAATCTTGATTGCCACGAAAATTAGCTACAGTTTAGCGTTTCCCTGCTTTTAAATATACTTGCTGAGTCGGAGCTTTTTCAACGTTTCGTTCGAGAGTTCTGACAATTTATCGAGCAACAAATAAACTACGAAGACAGGCAGCTCGATTCACATTTCATAGCGTTCATTCGCAAGTTCGACAGGTTTTACGAGCGACGTAACAAACGTTTCAGCTTGATATCGCTCGAATCGTCGTTTAAATCTGCATTAAACCGAACCCACGTCTCCCACCCGCTATTCCCGCGGCAGCCACGCTACCGAAGTTTCGTTAAATGAAACGTACGCGGGCATTTACGATGGATCGCGTTTACGCGACGCGAACGTTCCTCGTGTTTTACGATCGTTCGTTCTTCCAGAGGCAATTCGAGGATTGTCAACGAGTATACAGGGATCGATCGTTTTCCGATTCTCCGCAAGATTCTAATTTCTACCAGGTGCAATTTGCTCGATCCTTAAAAGGTACTCGTTAAAATTCGCGTATACGGTTTCGACTCGTGTCCTCGACTATAAAAAGAAAGTCTTGTCCTTGACGCATCGACGTTTCCTCTTCGTTGTTGGAGAACAAGAGAAACGTTTTTCCGAAAACTGAGAAAAGCGATGCTTTATCCAGCGTGGAACGCTCGGCCATAAAAGTCGAGCTTCTTTGTCCCTTTAGAATCGTCTTAACGACTATTTGTGCAGCGCTTTACTGCAGTTAAGAATGTCTTTTCAGCCGCAAACAGCATGCCCCGCTTCTTCGTGCACCGTTTTTGCGTTTTACCTTGCAAACCGTGCGCGCGACAACCGATATTCGTCCTCGGATCGGGAAGCTTGGTTGCCAAGTTCTCTCGACGGTACTTTGAGAACGACACTATTTCTAAACTTTGTTAGCAAGAAACTTTCGACTTTACGAAATAACCGAAATCGACAACTTTTCCCCTGGGCTGGAAACGTTTAACGAAGACGTCTTGTCCTCTAACGAGTAGCAGGTTTAACGTTCTCCGTTGATTCTGTCTTTACCAGATATCGCGGTCTCTTGAAGGAGACGTCTCGAGTGTGTTTCGAGACAACGAGCCACGCGATGGCTTGTAATTCGAGCAGTTGGAAAATCGTGTCCAGACCTAGGCGAGCACTTATACCTTAAGAAAGATTTTCGCGCGAACCTCGGTAATCGTATTGGTCGGATAATTTCCACGTATCATCGAATCCGCCCGACGATTTCTAGGGTTCGAAGCGACAGATCGGTTGGTAACACCGGCGGTATACGCGACCACGGTATTTCCTATTTACACTAGATTCTCTAGTCGCATCGAGCCGCAATGACGGTCGTCGGTGCACACGCTTACGAGGCCGTGGCAGCTACACGCACCGAGTACCTCCGATGCTTTGTATCCTCGGCACTCTTGTCACCAGACAATGAGCCCGATTGCGGTACAAGCCAGACACGTGATCGGTTGTACGAGTGCTGCTTCCATCCCACGGCATTGTAACCGCCTACGGACATACACCGCGTATTGCAGCCATACCTACAAATACTATATACACGTTCTCTGTCCCGCCAGGTCTTTCTCCTATTTCGTTTTTCGTTATTATTGTTGTTGCTCGCGTCTCGTGTCCCTTTTTCCCATCGGCTTTTCGCGTTTTGTTCCGATTCTGTGTATCGTTCTTTTGTTCGGCCGCATGCGAAACCAGACGGGACTCGTATACTCTGCTGTCGATTCTCTAGTCTCTGTCGCGAAAGATTACCGGGCGAAGCTATTCGGAAGTCGCTGGAGCATCGCGCAAATAGTTATTTCGATCCAGATGTTTATACAGGTCGCTGCGGTTATCGTCATCGCTAAGATATTAGAACCGGAAGACATTTATGTTACGAAATACTAAACCACAGACGAAGATATACGAGTAGACCTTACAACTTATGGATTTTATCGACCTGAAAATTCAGATGTGATTTTAGCGTCCTCTTCTCATTCGTAAATACATGTGAGTTGACTCTATGGAACTACAATAGTGAATGTATTTCATTGAAATTTATTTATGTAATAGAGCTCATGGAAGCCTACAAAAAACTATTAAACAATATTTCCGTGTAGAAATTTAAGAAAAATCGATAGGTAGATGGACAAATTTTTCGGCAAGATTAAAAAATTTCAAATCATTCTAAAAAAATTATTTTTTGTTGTAGGGGTTAATTGCAAGCATTTTTGGTCAATAGACATACCCCCGAAATCCTACTCAGTTTTGAGAAAAAAATTCTTTACCGATAATATGTCTAACCATACATTGACACGTTTCACTGAAATTTCATGCGTATGTTTAAAACGTCATAACTACTCAACGGATTGGACGATTTTAATGTTTCAAGCGGCAAACAACGCGTATTTAGGTGAAGAATATGTAGAAATTCTAAGAATGTTCGAAAAGTTGTTCCTTAACCCCGTAAAGTAAAAAAAACCCCATAAAACTGTATACCTCGTCTGTGATTAAACTATATGCATGCGAGTGAATGCTCAGGATAAAGGATTCCCAAAATATTAGCGGCAAAGAAAGATTTCGAAAGAAACAGATTCGCGTAGGCGAGAGAAGGTAAGAATTTTGACAAGTTCGAACATGGTTAGGTACACTTTGTACGCAATAACATTTACATGTATGTAAGTATCGCAGAATCTCTGGATAGGTGTCGGAGGGAGAGGGATTTGCGTCTGTCCTTGTTTTTCCGCTGTTCTGTTCCATTAACGTGGCAACGGGAGTGCGCGTTAGTGCGATGCAGTGCGGCGGCGGCACGCGTGAAGGAGACAGACTGCGCGAGGATAAACGACGCCCGTACCTCGCAACGATGTCAAATGTGATGCACTGATCCTGACGTTAATTAATGCTTCTCGACACGCGTAACGCTTCGCTGCAATATAATACACATCGCGCGCGGGATCGCGTGTCGTTGGGCTCGCGCGTATAACGTCTTTTAATTATCGGCCCCTCCATGGCAGTGCGTTGTTTAATTCCAGAAGTTGAGTAGTTCCGGTGCCCGTGCACGGGAGGCACGACGCTTTGCATAATTGCGACGTACTCGCTCGCGACCCGCCCCAAGAAATCTTGAAACACTCTTTCGCGTTACCCGAGCCGTGCGTGTGACTGGCTGCATGTACACAAGCGGCCCACTTGCCGCGTCGCGTCGCATCTGCAAGCCACGTCGCACTGCGACATTTTCGGCGACACCTTTAACGCTAAACAACACACTTTGCATTTTTTTATTCCTCGAGCATAAAATTATACGGCAAAGGTACCTTTTACACGCGGAGCATTCGCTCGAGCAAAATTATCAAACCGTCGACGACGCTAATTCCGCATTTGTCGATTCGGTGAACCGACGAGATCGGTTTGATTCTCGTATCGAGAGGCTACAAAGAATCTGGAACGGAACGACCACTTTTGCAATCGACGTGACCGGTTTCAGTTTCCGCCGAATCGTTAATATTTTTAACGATCAGCGAATATCTTCGCGAAATTAAAAGCAATAAAAATAAAGGGGACATGTTGGCACATTCAACGTTTCCACGATTCTTTCCGCGCTTCGAGAGAAAAACTTTTTCCTTTTTGGACAATAATTTGGTATCGACATTGTTCGTTCCGCTTTTACAATATTTCATCAATATCGGTTCGATGTAATTACTGAAATTCAATTAACACGGACACAGCAATTACGTAGATTAATTTTCTAATTGCGCGTACGTGACTGCGTCCGAATTAAAATCTGCACGGGTCTGTTTCGAACGCCCGACGAACTGTGAATTTATATTACGGTTCGCATCGAGTTTAGAAAAGAATTCGAATCGTTGCTAAAACTACGTCGCGATACGCATGTAGATTCCAAAGTCGTAGTTTCTGGTGCTACATCGACGATTACGACGCTTCGTAATACTACGTATCCAGCGATTTGGTTGAACGCATCCTTAAGTACTCTCGCGATGGTCCGCCGAACGTCTTAAAAGGAGTCAGCCTGACTCTATTAGGAAGTCGCCATATTGAATGCAGGGACTCCCTACTAGAGTCAATTTGACCCCAGTTAAGTTCAATATTTTCTCTTCGGTTGTCCTGCGACGCGGCTGCATGGCAGTGGTTCGACTCGCGTTCTCTCCTTTCCTCCTTCGAGACGACCCCCGCTGTCATCTTCGCGTCGTTTAACATCCTCGCGTCGCCGGTTGTCCGTTCTCTTCCTCGACTCTTCCGTCGTGGCCGTGGCTGGCTTCTTCTCCTCTTCCCTCCTCGTCGCTGTCACCTTTGATGCTCTCCAGGGCGCTATTCGTGCTAAACACAATATCGATCGGATGCCGGATTTTAATTATCGCCGTCGAAACCTAATTAGCCCGACACGTAGTTCGTGTCTCGCTCGATCGAGCCTCTGTTCAGCTACCGAACGATATTTAAGCGTAAGATAGCCTGGAATCGAACGATGCCCGTGGTCGGTGCATCGCGGTACATATTATTGCGACGAAGATTGCAGATTAATTCCGATCGCCGACAGGTCAATGAGATTGTAATTAATTTATTTATGTATCGGGAAGTAACTCCTTTGGCGTATACGATTACAAAGAATGCGACGGTAACACTTTACCGACCGGTAGCGGTTGATTAATCGGCTATCGATTAACGTTGGCCGGTAAAAAAGTTGATTAATAGGCTATCGGTCGGTAAAGTGCTAATACCTTTTCGATTTATATTATTTTTGATATTAGCTTCGATCGAACGAACGTAGCTAGCCTAACGTAGCCTCAAACTAGCCTAGAAACGGGCTGGTGAATTACAGGGAACTTCGAGTACCCATTTGGCGGGTGATTTGAAACCGAACTACGTATCCCCGATTTTTAGTTGATTCTCTGCACGGCGGTCGCCCTCGTTCCCCGTTCCATGCCGTTTTATTGACACCAGTCAGTCAGTCTAGCAAAGAGACATCGCAGTTTCCGCGGGTCATGAATTTCTGAAATTGGAAAGCTGTCTGTTTCCCTTCTCTCCATTTTACACTTTTCTCGTTCGTTCTTTGCTCGTTCCCGAGCCGCGCTTCTATTCCCATGGATCTTGGACGGAGAAAGGCAGCCGGCTTTCGGATATCGAGAACGTTGACGGGCTACGTGTCGATACTCGAGCGCATTATATTTTTTTATATCGACGCCCACGCAGTGTACGCGCGAGATTGTTTGAATTCCACTGCGACGGACGTTTCAGATACGATCGAAAGAGCGCGCAAGAACGTCGGATTCCCGCGACGCGGCGACGTTTCGATTTGTTGAATCCTAAGTACCGCCAATCGCAAACGAACCAAATTTTCTTTTAGCTCGAAAGAAATATTGAAGACGAATAGAATTGTTACTTGGCGGATATTGAAACGCCTGGCTCTTTTTAGCCACGAATATTTTTCCTGTACAACGTAACTCCGAACAGTTTACGATAAAGCCGTTATGAAATTCAACGGAATTTAGAGAGCTCGCCTTCGCTGCAAATCTATTCGCAATTTACGCGGACAATATTGTTTCTCCACGCCCGCTGGAAGTATTTATGCATCCATAACTCGTCTCGTTCGTTTCGTCGGGTCTTCGCTCGAGTTACTCGTCCTATCTAGCTCGTTTTTTACGCTTTGCGTGCACGCTGTCGCTCGCATAATCGGGCTACATTTCATATTGGCGGTTTATCATGCACTTAATCGTCCGACTAACGCAAAGTTTTATTTTGTTCTCGGTAGCAATCAGTTTATCGATGTCGTTATAATTAAAACGAAACGTTGTCGCTATTTATAGCTATGGATTATTCGAAGATTTATTTCTTGCAATCTACTCGACGAACTCTTCCCATAGTAGCGGAAGTTTAAGAAATATTTCTCCGGTAACAGTGAAACGACGAACGATTCAACGTTGTTGTGGAAGCAGATACATAAATGTGACATTAGATGCAGCTCGTAAAGCGACTTTTGCAATCCACCTACGGTTGGAATCGACGCAAAAGTACGTACTACGTTTTCGCGCTCGTGACTGCACAACGATCGCGTGCTCGCGTGTTACAAACGTTAAAGCAGTTCCCCCCGATTACGGTTCTATCGAAACGTTAAAAAAAGCTCGTATCTTGCCGGTTCGCGAATCAGTATCGTTGTATTCGCGGCGCATCTTCGACCTGCGTATCGATGTCGTTTGCGACACGAGCCTCGAAATCCATTATCGTCGCTCTGTACGGTTTAATCCGCAGGACGATTTCTTTTTCACCGCATATAGCTTCCAACGAATCGAATGATCGCTAAAATAGGCTAATATGCAAATCAAAACATTAACACGGTTTAATGCCACGGGGGTTACAGGTGACCAGCACTCAACTTGGTGGTAGCTCCAAAGTAAAATAAATTCATGAAACGCGATTATAGATCTCAACTTATTTGTCGCGTAGATAATATTTTAACATAATATCCATCACGCGATAAAAAATTCCGTCACAAGCAATCCATGTAAAATTAGCCTAGTATTCGATCCGTTCAAAATGTTCTTTAACGTTCAGAAAATTATTTGAGCTTGAACAGCGATCGTCGAAACTATTTTATTCGGTGCGTCGAAAGGAAAGGACGCGACGGTAGTCTAGGAAGAATCATGGCGGTCGTTCGACTCGACCGCGTTTAAAGTTCACCGATTGTTCGGTAAGAGTACCGGTTCTTTGCGAAGAGCAGAAAGAACAGCCGGTGCTAGAGAGACTCGATAACGTACATGGTAAAATACAACGTCGCTGCAACGGCGACGTCGATGGGGATTGGTCACGACAACGTGCAATAATGTCGTTCCTTCCTTGGGCAATTTCTCGGGAAGAGCAGAAAGGCAGCGTCGCGATTGAACAAAGTGCCGGCGATAGCATTGCCGCAACATTTTCCCTTCGAGTCGAAAATCGTTGGAGGAGAAACGACGATCCCTGTCTTTTTCGCGACAGCTTTCGAGATCCAGCGAATCGACGAGGGCTCTTTGAAAATATTATTTATGCAGTAATATTTCCCGGTCCTCCCGCAAACTCGGGAAAAGTCGAAACGTTTACAAAAAGTGAAATACATATGCCGTTCCGTTTAAACGATCGTGTCTCTTGGTCGTCCGTATTCTTCTATTAGAGTCGTATCGATCACTTAGGGGGTAGAGAGCGACGCTAACATTTTTTCCCCGATAATACTGCCAAAGATCGTGATATACTGCCCCGAAGCGTCCACCGACGATAAATCCAAGCGTATCATATTAGAATCCCTGTTCCATATGGGTATTCTCCTATTTCATGCTGTCCGTTTCTTGCTGAATTTATGGCCGTTCAGTTAGGCCCCCCGGTTTCGGTGACAAGTACTCTACGTTTCCGGCGTTTCTTCGTTGGGGGGAGGATGGGAGCTATTTATTCGTCGCGGTTTGAAAATCGAACGCGGGAAGTTTTCTGGAAATGGTCGATAAGAGGGATCCCTGTTCTCGCGATTGGATTTTTCGGGGTCGAGATAGGTTTTCCCGAATTTCCGCGGGAAAATAGGTCGGAAAAATGAAAAATGTACGACGAGATCCATTACTGGTGCTATTTTAATTTTGATCGATTCGTATTGCCGAAACTGGGACGAAACAACTGTTTCGCTCGCGCAAGTTAAACGGAGGAACGGAAACACGAGCCTTTGCCGTATTTAGATTGAAACCTCAAATACCGTCGAGAATTTATACGTATGTAGATACGCGTGTGGGTGCACGTATTGTAAAATATTATCTCACTATGGACATTGGCGGGGCGCAGCGCGTTGCTCCGAACATATTGTTTGTATAATAGCATTGCAATTTACGAGCATCAACGGCTAGCTCCGAATACAGAAACCCAGACAGTTGCGTAACTTTGCCTGTATCATTGTTACGGAACGAGTTTAAATGGCTTTCCTCGAAAATTAACGGGATTCCTTCGAAGTTTGCGTTGCGATAATGCCGCTCGCTGTTTGGAAATTGCTATCGATCGACGCTCCAGGAAACGTTCGCTTGGTAGTTTGGTAAAAAGCGTTACGAAAGGTTGATAATACCGTAAGGGGGCTAGAAATTTAATAAATCTATCTGCTCTAGAAACGTCGAGCATTTCGATAGGCATATACGCGGTTCGTTTAATAGATTCGAGTTATTACTTGGGCATTTCCCAAGGCGGTTAGGAGATTTTTAATTAGAAGAATCCATCAGGGCGGCGCATTATATCGAATGGCATCGCTTCGGTGCGTAGGTCGTCTCGTCGTCCATTGTTTCATCGAGCCCACGCGACGAGCGGATGTTGGCCCGCCGCCAGTGTCTGGAAGATTTTTTAATTAATTGTTCGGGTTAATCGAGGGAGAGAAGAGAGACGTAAAACAAGAAGATCTTCCTCTGCTCGCTGAAATTAAGCTCGCGACACGGTCTACTATGTACACGGGACCACGTTCTTTCAAACAATTTAAACCATTACAAGTTTTTTTAGTTGAAATTTCAAATATTTAGATTTTTTCGTTTTCCAACTGCTACGACTCAGGTTTACGTTCCTCTGCAAATTCCAATTAATTAAGCATGAAGTCCGCGACCGAATTAAGACCAAGGCTAAGGCTATTAACGGCCGAGCATTCCAATCGGGAAAGACGATCGGCTATTTTTAATTATCTCCAAGGTATTCTCGGAGGTGGAAGGTACCAGCCTCGACGTGGAATTTCCTAAGAGACGTACAACGAAATCTCTTCCTGATGATCATTAGCCAGGACTCGTAATCGGATTTTCGTTGACCCTGCGGTGCCGACGCGATTACCGAAGAAAAGCTTCTTGCGGGATAGCTTTCGCTTAAGAATACATCTTTATTCTCGTGGGGATCGACGATGTTATTATATTCAGAGTTGTCTGTTCCGGTATTGTCGGGAAAGTCCAAGAGAATCCTGGATGTATCCAAGAATAACTTTCTGGAACGGATTTCGATGTTTCGTCGAACTTTTGATTTTTACGCGAGCCTGACCGCCATCGCGCCAAAACGGAGGGAAAAAGCGTTTGAAACTAGCGGGAATCAAAGTCTCTTTTAACGAGGGAATGATATAGTTCGACGCTCGTAATATCCTTGGTTAATTTTCGAATTTAATTACAACGAGGGCAGCTTTGGGCCATTTTTCTTTCGTTTACTTTCTCTTGTTTAGGGTCGTCGCTGTGTTTCTAAACTCGCGGTTAGTCGAAACTTTTCTCCTCGTAACGTCGAAAGCAGCGACTCGTTAACTTTCGATTGTTTGGAAGCGACTGGTGGGCATTGAGGACTCGTTTTGAAAAGTGGTGTTATCCGCGGAAACGCGTTTAACGCTGATAATTTTCCGAGCACTCGACGAACAAACGCGACGCCAAAAGAATTAATTGCGCGACGTCACCACCTGATTCGAGAGTTATTCATTTAGTACGCACAATGCTTACCGCGATACGTATTTTTCTCGATTATTCCGTAAGAGTCCTCGACTCCATCTGGGTCATGTCAACGCCGTTGACTACGCCCTGACAGGACAATACATCAGGATTGACAATAGTACGATCTCGCGTGTCATCTGTTTGTCCTTTTCCATCTCTTCACCCTTTGTTGGACTCTTTTTTTGCCCGTCCTGTCGTTTGTTTCCCGGTAAATCGGTCGCGTTGAAAAACTTTTCGAACGTCGGTTCGTCGCGCGACGCTTTTCCAACCATCACCATCGACGAATTATCTCTTCTCCTCGATAGAGCTAGATCTCTTCGCGCTAAATTGCGAATTCCAACGTTGTTTTTCGGTGGGGAAACCGAAACGCATGGAAACGGAAGAAGAAAGAAACAACTTTGTTTCGTGCGTGGGGATTCCCGTTTGTCGAATAAAAATAAAAAGTGCACAACTTTTGGATAATCGAAGAGGGAGATAACGGGCGGAGTTTCCAAAGTATGAGAGGACAAGGCGCGTTTAGAATATGAAGGCGAGCGAGAGGTTGCATCGATAGAGATTCTCGACACGGCGTTGAAAGTTTCGAGCGGGAGCTTAGACGTTTACCGTTTTCTATTCGACTAAGTAATAATATTTCCGAGCGTTTGCGGAGTTTGATGCGCGCTCGGGTCGCGCGGAAAGGGAGAGAGATCGAGTTTGTTCCCGAGCGACGGAACTGAGCAAACAATGGCCAAGCTTTGCTAGGCGTTCTCGCGATAAGCAATTCCGTTTCACGGACTGCAAGCGCCCTCCGTGCGTGTTTTATGCCGCGTTCGCGATGTCGCGGCCGCGAAAAGTTGCCCCGGAACATTCGTCCTTGCATACGCGAAGAGTTCCGGGGGCTTCAAAGGGCGAAAATATCGATGTCTTCTCGCGAACGGAAACGACGTACTCGCAGGGGCTTTTCGGAAGAAATGGCCATCTTTTTACGAATTTTATTGCAATCCGTTGGATCGACATTTACGTTAAAATGCACTTTCTTAAAATATTCGAAAGAAACAATCGTTGGAAAGTCTAGAATTATCCTTGCAGAGCATTGTAAATTAATTATCGATGTTCCTTGCATATTACAACTTTTGTACTAAAGTGTTTCTCTTCCCGTAAATAAATGAAAGATAAATTGCTAGCAAATAATATTTATGAGTTTCGTAACGTTAAGTTTGTAATCTGAAGCGTGACGTTGAATCCCGTCGGCCGGAAACGATCTCGAGCGCCGCCACGTTTCCGCGACGCGGCGATAAACAGTCGTCGCGTTTTGTGTTCGAGAAACTTTGTCTGCGCTTATGCACACGCGCGTCGACATATTTATACGAAGAAGGACGTCAACTCGCGAACGTGACACGCTCGACACGGACTATTCGGCTCGCGGCTCCGCTCCGTAATCAAATTTGCATTTTAACTTGCTTCGTTCTTGCCGGAAGCACGGCAAACGTGCGAACCAGTAAGCGGTCGCCTTGGAGCTCGTCCGTCGCGGACGATTTATCTTTTTGGTGACGTTTGCCGGATTAACGTCTTCCCGTTTCTACGAATAATTATGCCTCTCTTTGCCGAGCCTCGCTAGAATTCTCTTTGAAAATTAATACGTTTCGAGTCCTCTGTTGTTTGTCCGCCCGGAGAGGCGAAACATCGATTCGGTTGCAAAGGATCGTAACGTTGGCAAATATCGGCGAGGGTGTGTTTTTGCATAGGGCAGGGACCGCTCGACGGGGTCGAATTAAGCGAAGCATTTACCAAAATAAACGCATTAATCGCGAGACGGGCTTTCGAAATGACGGGACGAAATGGCGGCCGTAACGGGCAAATGAACGCTATTTTTCGCGTACGCGCGACAGTGGCGCGGGAACGGACCCGCCATTATCGCTCATTGTTCGCGGATCGAAATTGTCTCGGGCACTCGCGAAAGTTTGCAGAGTAGCGCGCAGCGCGTGAAAATAATCGCGCGTCGAGGATTATTCGTTAGTGTCATTATCGGTACGCGATTACGAAACCGCGAACAGTCCCCGTGAACAATGGTTTCCCGTTGATCAAACGGTTACGTATCATCGGGCCGGTCGCGACTAATTAGCGTGATTGCAGCCGACAAAATGCGAGACCGAGCGGCCGTTCCACGCGCGTTCGAATTATGAAATCAGCTTCGTTAGATAATTACTCTGTTTCCTATTGACGTTCCGAATCACAATGGAATCGTCACGTAGCTCGTCTTTCCCTAACGTTTCGGGACAGATTAGAATCGACTCTTTGGCGAATATAGTCGAACGGTCCACCTTACGTAACGTTAATTACATCGGTGTATCTGTAATCAGTTAAGCATTCAACTAATTTAAGTGGACTGAATTAAAAGCGTAACTTGTCGACGGTCGTGGCACGTTGAAACAATTGGTCCTCGTTCCGGTCATCGAAGTGCAGCTGCATTGGACCGCGTGCAGTACAGGATGGGGGTGACCACTCGATAAAAAAATGTATTATCGGGATTTTATTTGGGATATATTCCGAATATTAAATAAATATATACCGTTGTAATATTAAAAAGAAACCTACTTTGTAAATAGAAGTAACACGGAGAGTAATTAACAATATTTGGGATAGAAATAAGTGGAAAGAGTATTCTATAAAAATTCCCGTGAATAACAATAACGATGAATTTATCAGTGTATCTAGAATCGGTAAAGCACCCAACTATTTCAAGAGGACAGAATTAACGGTAAAACTTGTCAACAGTTATGGAACGTTGAAAGCATCGGGCCCCTCGTTCGTTCACCGAAGTGAAGCTGCATTGGGCGCGGTCAAGTGCAGCACTTTGGGATGGGTGACTGCTTGGGGGAAAAAACATGTTATTGATTTGTATATTGTTCGCATTATTTGTTTATACGTAGGCAATCAAATGGTTATATCCAGTACACTAAATAAATAAATTGCACCGTTAATATTAAAAATAAAGAGTACTTCGTAAATAAAAAGTAACAAAATGTTAATAAAAATTTGCGGTAAAAATAAATGGAAAGAGTATGAAAAATTCCCATGAATAAATGAATAACAATAACAATAATTCGAAGGTTGAAATTTCCATAAAGTCACCTTGGAGGGAATTCTCGCGGTGTTGTCGCGGTCTCCGTGGATTAGCATATACGGTGTTTCGCGTCGCGTTTGATGCAATAATGAGTACACGACGATAGAAACGAAAATGTAGGGGCTCGTTGACGCGGCGGGATAATTAATGGTTCTCGAACGTGTCCTTACGTGGACGTTTAAAACGCGGGGGAAAGAGTACATCGATCCTCGAAAGTAATAATAATCTCGCCGTGTTCATTTTTCATGGCGTTCGAGAGGAACGTCGGAACCGAAGAGACCGCGGGAATGGCAAGGAGATTTATCGCGGTTGACGGGAAACATCACGCCTACGCGATAACCTCTGGGAGCTTCTGGCGGCGCGACGGTAACGCGATAGGTAGGGGGTAGACCCTTCGAGAAAAGGAACATCGAGATAAGCGATAATGAAATATTAGATTTGCCGCGAACAACGTGTACCCAGGTGGGGGTGGTATTAATTTTGTCGAGGCACGCTCGACGTCGATATTAAGAAATCGGTAATATAACCGATAGAGTCGATAGACGTTCCACGACCGGGGAAGGATGCCATTTTTCAGCGTAATCGCGGGATAGAAGGGGCTGGTTAATACCCACGAGGGGAGGAAGAAATCCACTTCGACGAGCGACAGATTTCGATCGGAAGCACGCGGTTACGCGACGAATTCATCGACAAACGACACCAGCTGTTCCTTTATCGCTAAACGCGGGAAGACGACCAAAAGATACTTATTTATTCATTTATTTACGGGTAAAAAAATTATTACTTCATCGCGCGTAAATTGCAATATTACGAAAGATTGTTTATCCCGGATAAAAGTGATTTGAAGTTTCGCGAAGCACCTGGCTCAATGTTAACGGGAAGTCTCGTAAACCGGGCATCTTTGAGGAGTTATTTCGGACGGTGCATCGCGGTTGCTCCGTAGAAATATCAGCTTTAACGTACTCTTTTTAGGCGGAACGAAGGAGCTTTGAAATTTTCGAGCTCCCAGAAGCCACTCGATATACAGCGAACGCAGTACACACGGATATCTGTATCTTAGCTCCGTACCTCCGGGATTTGGCCGCGGTGCACACAGGCCCGTACATTTCTAAATAAGCGGAGACTTTCGATCCGCGTCTTTTTATCATTCGTACGCCTTTCCGGTTGCACTCGCCCATTCAACGCGCCATCTCCCAAACGAAACCTCTTTGAAGCTGTTAAAGATAGCGGGAATGGATAGCCTTTACGAGACGAAAACGACTTCTTCTCTTGAGACGAAGAAGACCTCTTCCGTGCGCGTATCTTTCGGCGTTCTTCGATGAAATCGTTGGACGGAAAAAAGCGTAATCGGGAACGCGGAAGACCGATCGTCGGATTTCGAAAATATTACTAAATTTATCGAACGTGGCGAGTTTCCTACCTTGTCCCTGATTTCTTGTCGCATCTTTTCTCGCTCTTCCTCCATTTTACGGTGCTTTTCCTTCCGTCGCTCCTCAGCCTCCCTGATGGCTTCTTGCCTTTCTCTCTCGGCCTCCTCTTCCTTCTCCTTGTCATCTTCGTCTCCGCCTTCGCCACCAACGGCTCCTGCAAAACAAAAGGGACGAGTTTAAAATAGGTCCGGGCGGTATTTTTCTATTCGAACGCGCTTCGAGATTAGTCGAGTAATAATTGATATCTCGGGGAACATTAAAGCTTCTTCGTATCTTTGTTCCGGGGCTCGATTGGTCTGTTCCATTTAGGTTATATTCGGTGTACAAACTACCGCGATAATAGACGACGAGAAACTAACGGTTTACCCCGGGGAACAAACATTGTAAATCAGCCTGATGGCTACGGTACTGTTCCCTCGTAGTTTATATACCATTGCGGGGTCATACCGAGTTTCCAGCGAAGATTATTCCGCTGCAGGAAAGTCTGGTTCAACCGACACGACAAACAGGAAACTTTCTACCTTGTAACAGAGTCTATCTTGCAGATATACCCACTACATGCTGCACCGTTACCCCTGGAAAGATTTTCCTTCGGTTAATTCGACTCAACCCCCTCTCACACCCCGTTCCTCTCCAGGACAGAGACGAATTCCTCTCCAGAGTCATTTCGACTTTGCGACTACGGTGACAAAACCGAGAGATACAAATCGCTTTTTTCGCGTTACAACGTTTTAACGAAGATATATTACTGATCCCATCCCACGAGCAATGTCGTTCCTCATCTTTCTTTAAATAAACGCATTAAAACAAAATCAGCAGACAACTATCGTCAAACAAACCGTCGAAAGTCGGAGATTTCTACGAGCGGAATAGTTGATGGACGCGAACTTGGAAATTAAGCGAATAGTTGCGGCGGGAGGAGAAACGGACAAACGAGAAACTGTGAATTTTTCGGGTAGCGGTTCGACGAACGAGAAACGGGAAGAATTCCGAGTGGAAATTCGCGCGACGGTCGTTGTTACGTAAAGCTGGCTCGCTTTGAGGCTGAGAAACCGTGCCGTGGAGTTGCAAGCGCCCGCGATGTTGGCAATATCGAGAAGGTAGACACGGGACTCGGGCTGAAGGGAAACGAAAGGGATTCGTCTTTCCTGCTGTCTGCCGGAGAATGATGTGCCAGGACCTCCGGGCTCGAGGAAATTAATACTACTTCTGTCCCGGCGCCGTCTGCCATTTTCCCTTTCTTTCCGTGCTATCCGTCCGCTATCTCGTCCTTTCTATTTGCACTGTTTCCCGCAATACTGGTTTTCGCGAGCTGGAAAGGTACTTTGAAGTCCAAGCCAGGGACACGACGTTCATTCTCCACCTCTTTCGCTTCTTTCTTCTGTTTTTATTCTCCCATTTCCCTGCCCGCGTTTCTCTGCATGTTTTCTATTATTCCGCGTGTGTTTCTTAACGTTTTACCGACCGTTAGCCCATTAATCGGCTCTTTATTACCGACACTTGCCGACCGGTAGCCTATTAATCGACTTTTTTGCCGACAACGCTTACCGACTGGATCACGCGAATGGATTCAAAACTCCCGCACTTTTCACCACCACAAAATTTAAACGATTAATCCAAACAGCGATCAATTCGTCGAAAGAATCTCCTCTTCCTTTATTTTTCTCTAAATTCAGGCACGTACCTTGCTCGATTATTTAATCGCGTTTGCCGGCTTTTAACGACAGGCCACTTATCGTTAATCGTCCCCCTCTACTCGGCGAGACCATGTTAAATTTCTTCGTCGTGTCGCTTATGCAACGCGCACGGTGCATTTACATTATTACATCGTCCTCCGGCCGCGTTTGGCTCGTCTTATCTTTCGCTTAATTCGACGCCTCCATTTTCGTCGCGTAACTTTTTGAGAACCCGGCGGAAAATTAAAATCCAACTCTCCGTATGTTTTTTTCCCCGCCTATACTACGTTTCTACGGCGAAATCCGTGGCCGAACTGTTCGCAGATTAAGCAAGAATTATATAAACTCGGTCCCCATTGTGGCGATCGAATATAATAAAACAATGCACACGACCCAGTTTTCTCGTTCCGAGCGCGTAAGCACAGCTATTTCGCTGAATGTTTCGACCAACCCATTCGTGTTTGTTAAATTTCTTTTGGCGTAGTTAAAATTTGAATGCGACGAAAGAATCCGTTATTAACCGGGACTCGGACTAGTTTTCAGTCGCTTTGTCGTCCCGTTGAGTGGCGTTATATTTTTCCGACGGTATCGTTCAAAGAGAAACGAATGTTTTCTGCCACATGAACGTCTCCCGGCGACGATAAGAAACGAAAATAAAAAGGTGAACTTTTCCGGCCGGGGACGTTTCGTCTACTCGATTTACGAACGATACGACTCGTACGCGCCTCGCGACGACATCGTTTCCTGGGTGCAGTCGCGCAACGGGAACAGCTATAATAGAAAACGAGAACAATTGTTCGCGGTGTAAATGGAGCGACGGGGAAGGGACGTTGTCATTTACACCGATATTCTCGCGAATAACGCGTCGTTTTTAGCTTTCCGTCGCGCACACGGCAAGATCATCGGGAGGTATGCGCTCGCGCGCGGAAGATCTACATTTTTTTTTATCGACGATCGCGACATTTGGTTTCACCGAGAAAATCAACGGGGTAAACTCGCGTTCATGGATTTCACGCGAATTTGTCAGGTCTCGCGGAAATTTTTCATTAGCGATTTCGCTGGAATTTAAATGGCCGACGATCATTTAAAAGCGCCACGGCGGAGTCATCAACGGGTTCTCTCGTCGATATTTCAGCGCGAAACGAGCGAGTCGACCCTCTTTCGGGCCTGTCTTCGCATCTAGGCCAAGAGTCGTTGCAGCTTGGCTTTTTGTCCCCGCGAATCCGCGTCGCGGATCATTACGCGGAACGATGCCATCGCTGAATCCTGTTTTCCAGACACTTTTTCCTAGTATTCTTAATAATTACACGCCCCTTTAACGTCGACGGTGCGCGCGTTCCTCGCGATAATTAAAATACTCCGTTCCGCGTACGCGTTTTCGTCCAATTACCGTTTATTTATTCGTTACCGAGGAACGCAACGTTTTCACAGCGCGGAGCGTTCGCGAAAAGGCGGAGCCAAAGCTTCGAACGATCCGCTAATAAGGCGCGCGACGATCGAAATAATTTCAGGTTTCGTTAAATTTTTGGGGCGACGGATTCGAGCCATCGCGGCGCCCAAATGCACGGCCTATTTTTTTTTAACGAGGAGTCACGGTGCTCTGCTCTCGGCGATATAAACAAAAGAAGCCGCCGAATGGTTTCCAAAAGACATTGCGAGGAGAGAAACGGTGAACGATGGTCGCGAGTTCCCTTCGAAATCGCTATTGTTTTTTTGTCTGCAAAACGACAACGACTGCATGGAAACGCAGGGTAAATCCAGCGGTGTTTTTTACCCGGAGACTGGAGAAACGCGGAGAAAAGGTGAAGCACAAAGGGTGCAAAGCAAAGGAAACAACGACCGCGGCCTCGATAGTCATCGGTAATCATCCGCGTGCCAGAGGAATGAAAGCGACGAAAAGCAATCTCCGACGAACGTTTCTTCCCTCGTTCCTTTTTTCTCTCCTATATGTCTCTCTGTTTGACAGAGGTTTCTTTCACCGTCGAATTCTGCGACTCACGGGCCTTCGGGGGTTATTAATCGGGCGAACGATCGAGTTCGATCGGAAGAACGCGTATCGTGCGACTCATTCTTTAATAAGCAGTCGCGAAAACTAGATTCGTGCGAGTGTTTGGAAAGAAAACGACCTGCGATCACGCTGAATACTAATAATTTCTCAAGTTCTCAATGCAACGAGACAAACTCAACAAACGTAGCAAATTTTCGTCTGGGATCTTAACACTTTATCGACTGCTAACCGATCGATCGATAGATAGAGTGATCAACGGATTGCACTCTTTATTATCCGTGATAAAAAATAGGAAACGCAAACAAGTAAAAATTAATTTGTTGAAACCGAGTTAACGAAGACAAGAGAAAGCAATTAAAGACGTTTGACGAGAGTAGTTTCATTCGATTTGCGCTCGTTTCTATTCGCGGTTGAAATTTCTGTTTCCTTGGGATTTTTCGCAAAGCGATTAAACATTCCGCGAGTGTCGCGGCGCGATGAGAAAACGCGATTTTATGTTGGCGTTGCCCGGAGAAAAGCTCGAGGAGCACGTTTAAGAAGTCGACGGATGGGGGGGGGGGGGGTGGGGGAAGAAGTGACGGCACGAATGCACGCTCGAATTCATTAACGCGAATTCGTTTCTCGTTCCTTTCGCATTGTTGCTCCGAAACGAGGAATCGAGAGAATGGCCGGGAGTGCTAAACACTGTTACTCTCTGTCAATTAAGGCCGAATAACAAAAGAAGAGATTAATAAAGGAAGCTTTTAAGGAAGCTGTCGGGAGAACTGGGATATCGGGCCACGACTCCCCCTCCTTCCGTCATTTCTGGCGACGATAAAACTTTTCGCGAGAAAATTCTTCCCTTCGAGGCCGTCGTTGCCTCGAAGAAACACGTGTGTACAGTCCTCGATGGCGTATCGCTAATTTCTAGCAAACTTTTTCGGAAGAAACATAGCAAACGTTTCGAGTCCAACGAGAATGATTTGTCGCGGGAAACTTTGGTCGAAAAAGCGGTTGTTTCACGGACGCGGGCACGGTGTCACCGAATGATCGATGCAAGCTTCTTTTCGTTGTCCGTTACGATCCATTTTTTCACCCAAGGATCGCGGCTTAATTTCCCGGTGAAGAAATTAACGCGCAAATCCTCGTTAACGTCGAAAGCTTCTCGAGCGACGGACACGGGGAACGATTAAACGCGGCTGTGGCATTTTTTGGCGAAAAAAGGTGGGAGCGTAGCTTTCTTCCACGGTAGAGCGAATTCTTTCTGTCCAGCGGGACGGCAGAAATGCGCAGGTATGCAGGTTTGAACACTTTTGTCCGATAAAATGAAATTCTCCGGCAATCGTCCGAGAATCTCGCGACTTCCGGCCGGAAAGAAAGAAAGAACGTTGCAGAATTGGCGAGAACGCTGGCTGCGAGACGTCTGCAACTATCGTTTACGTACACCGTTACGTACGCGGCGATAACAATTTCTCTGACCGTGAAGAGAGAGTACAAGCTTATGCGCAGAGCGTAAAATAATTATTTGATGGGAGTAATTTCAACTACGATTCGGAATCGCGTGCAAAGAAACTTAAGTGCATAATATCGTCGATAAACACAACGAGATTTCCACGATGAAAATTCTATTCTTGTAATTAATGTAGGTGTACGATTAATAAATCTCGTTCTGTTTGGTTCGACGTATTTATCTTTTACGCGCCGTACAATATTTACTATAATTTTGCCGATTAAAATTCAGCAGGCTCGAGTACCGCCCAATGAACGTTAAATAACATTATCGATGAAATCGCGAGCGGAATTAAATTCGTTGGGGGCTGATTATGTTGTCGATGATTGATAAAATATCAAGTGTTACTCTCTGATTGGGAGGGAAATAAAAACATTTACGAAGGCTTGATTCTACCGGAAGTAGACGGTGGTTGTCGATCATTTTCGAAATTACTCGAGAATTAAATGCTAATCAAGTTAAAAATATTCTTGATAGATTAGCATTGGGCTCGAGTATCCACTTGAGATTTAACGTTGAAAATGTAGTTAGGTTTCCCCTAGTTCGTGCTCGTTGATTTATCGAACGTAGATCGGAAAGAAAAATTATTTTTGCAAACGATATTAAACGATTCCCTAACCAACGAGCTACGATCGATCTCGGGTAAGGATCTCCCATTACGACGAAAAGGAAGTGGAGGCGGTTCATTTTCCCAGTCGGAATATATCATTTCAGTCGAACGATGTAACGTAATGCAATGTAACGTAATAGCGTCGTCTTCGCGGATGAATCTGGCGAATTAAATCGATCTCTCGAGCTCTCCCCGGTCCGTTCGTTTCAGCGGTATTTTCTTTCCGCGAATTAAACGAGCACACGTTTTCTTTTCCCTGAGAGAACCACAGCCGCGGTTGTTTATTTCGAGATCAGCGAAAAGCACGGTACAAGCTGCTCTGAAAGCGTGTATCGAGATTCGAAGATTTCCAAAAACCAATCGGGACGATATCGACGTCACAGCGTAGTCTAACACGATTTTTAAACTCACGTGCTGCAATATTGTTTACAATGTTAGAAATCTAACGTTGGTAAAATTATAAATAACGCTATGTTAATTTGACGTATCGAAAAATAATAAATTTTTATGATTTTAACGAACGTTGAATACACCTTTGGACACGAAAAACTAACGTGGCAGTGAACGTGTTAATTAACTGAGGGGCGTTGATTGAATTTTTTATCGAGTGAAACGCGCTCGGATGGTTCGAGGGAACGCGTTGGAAAAGAGAGGAGGTAAGCGTGGAAACTTGTTTCCGTCTTCAATGACAATTTATCGGGCTCGGAATTGCGAACAAGACGTATCCGTGTAGGCGAGAATCAAATTTGCGAACGCAGTCTCGTATCAATCCCGGAAGCGAGAGGCTCCTCTCCTCGACTCTTCTATCCGTCGGAAAATTCACTCGCTAGCGAATAATCCTCTCGTTTTCTCGGTCCAGCCGGCTTTCCAGCTGGCCCTTAATCCGGGCCGAAACAGAAACGAGGAAGAGAGGCAGAAAGAACGATTTCTATCTTCCGGGTCGGTGTCTAGGATTCCTTTGAAATCGGCGTAAACTTGTTTCGCCATCAGGTGCAACATCTCCGTGCCGATGATTGGATAGCATATTGTTCGTCGGCGAAGCGAGGATTCGCATCTGCTCGATCCTTCCCGGTTTCTATCCGTCCCTTTTTATACTCGTTATAGCCTGGCCTGTAGCGGAATGACGCGGTTAAGTCTTGTAAAATCCAGTTAAAATGCAGATCCGATCAATGGGCTCGATAACGATGTCGTCCGCGCGCTTTCGAAATCGAAACGGGCTCCGTCTTCCCCCCGCCGACGCGAATTCATGCGCGCTCGTTTCCCGCAAATTCGAAATCTCGGTGACAATGCTCGCTGAGTCTGGCAACTTTTATTCGCGATCGATGAATAAAAATGTTTAATTCATCCCTAAACTCGCTTCCATTTGTGTTTAGTAAATTGGAATTATCTAGGGATATTCTCGATATTTTTCTAATGACATTATTAACACAATATACAGGGTGTTCGGCCACACCTGGGAAAAATTTTAATGGGAGATTCTAGAGGTCAAAATAAGATGAAAATCAAGAATACCAATTTGTTGATGGTGGCTTCGTTAAGAAGTTATTAACGTTTAAAGTTCCGCCAATACTGAATTTTTTTCTCGAAAGTGGGTAGGATTTCGGGGGTATATGTATTCACCAAAAATGATTGTAATTGGTCCCTGCAATCAAAAATAATTTTTTTAGAACGATTTAAAATTTTTTAATTTTGTTGAAAAATTTCACACCTTCTCGAATTTTTTTCTCCAAACTGGGCAGGATTTCCGGGGTATATCTATTCATCAAAAATGATTATAATGGACCCTTGCAATCGGAAATAATTTTTTTAGAACGATTTGAAAAATTTTTTTTTTCGCCGAAAAACATCACCTACTCGAATTTTTTTCTCGGAGGGTAGGATTTCGGGGATATGTATATTCATCAAAAAAGCTTGTTTCTTATGAACTGAGTCGTTGTTTTTGAAACTGGTGTAAGTTTGTGTTGTGAATAAATTAAAAATAAAATTTGTTTCTTGTGTCGACGGTCGTGACACGTTGGACATATGGTTATCGCTTGGGAGGAAACAAACACGTGTTCTTGATTTCTGTACTGTTTATGTTATTTATACTTCTCTATCGGATTTGCAATTCGGTATTACTTGCCTGTTAATATTAAAAAACAAAAAGAAAACTACTTCGTAAATAAAGAAGTAACAATACAGTCTTAATTACCAACAATTTGGTAAACAAAAGAAATAACTAGCTGACCGTTTGGAAACACTGTATTCCGCGTACTGTTGACATTATCGTATAGTAATACTGCATAATAAATACACTGTTTATATTATAAACAGTTTATATTATATTATAAACAGTGTATTTACCCCTCCAACGGTTTTGTAATTAAGCATTGCCCGTTAATAATATAAAAAAACAAGTTTCTTCTGCCTTATAGCGAATCATCAGTGTACGAATACGAGTGGAAATAAAACTGCAAGTCTGAATCGAAGTCGTCGTATCGAACGAAGGAACAATTTACCCGTTATTGGGGGTCGAACTTACGGTCGTATCGCTCGTTATTTTGTCGCGCGAAATATTGCAATCTGTTCACGTTTAACTCGTTGCACGCACACGGTTCGCGAACCGCATTCCCATCGAGTAAATTGCGCGAGGACTTGGCACGATCAGGAGTTTCGGTTGGAAATTTGGTAGTTCGCCGGCGGAAAATGGCCCCTGAAATCGCGAATCTGTATCGTAGGTAAGGCTACGTTTTCGTCTCGAAGGTATTATACTCTGTTCGAGATGGCGATACACGCGTACAGCTGCGGTCGGAGTTTCGAAACTGTTTCGAAAGGTGCGATCGGTAGTCCGTCGCGACACGTTCGAACTTTATTTTAACCAAACTTCGCGTATTTTGCTTTCGTGCTTGATCCTGGTCGTTTAGAAAATATGAACTTGAACTTGCGAATTAAACGACTCGTCGCACTCTTGATACGAGGAAAGTTGCTACAACTTGACGTTAACCAAGCGATAAAGTTTTACTGGACAGGGGTATAATCCAGGGTAGTTGGAGAAATTTTTTCATAAAGTTGCAACTCGCGAAACTACTTTGTAAATTATTCTATCGTTTCTGTAGCGGAGATATCAATGTCGAAGAAACGTTTCGCGGTTTCTTCAGTGATAAAACGATTTCGCGGTGCAATCGGCTCGATATACAATTTTTTAGCGCCCGTTTGCAGAATTCGACACGACCCTCGGATTTCCATTTCGTTTTTATTAACGCCTGCTCGTTAGTTTCTCCGCGGGCGCGATAACGCGGACAGAACGTTTTTACGCCGACGCGGCGATCGGTTTTCCATCGACAGTACGCGGGTTTGTTTTTATCCTCGATGGCGGACATAATCCCCGGATGGATCGCGGGAAAACTATGCCCGGAGAAGTCAGATTTCCATCGAAATCGGTGAGCCGCGACTCGCCAAAAATTTCGTTCGACGTCCCGCTGCTTCGATGCTCGACGTTCTTAGACGGGAATCAGAAACAGGAAGCGAGTCGAGAGGAGGGCAAAACCGACCGTCAAGTTGTCCCCTGCCACGGTTCGGGAACAAATTGTCCGGACGTTTTTTCGTTCATGCATAAAACATGGCGCCCGTTGTCTGACGCTAATGCAACCAGACATCGAACTTGCTGCCTCGAAACCCGTGGATTCGCGTCCCGTCCGATTCCAAAGCATCGATCTTATCAACCAGAGACCGGCCTCGCGATTCTCCTGACCCCACCCACTCGATTCTCTCCGATAAATTTCGCCCACTTTTCTTTCCCCGACTCGTCGATCGGTATCGATCGTTCATCGATTCTTCTTTCCACCGACGACTTCCGTTTCCTATCAGGTTACGCACGCACGGTCGCGTCTTTTGGTCAACGAGAAATTTGAGGAGCGGAGATACGAGCGCAAATATTGAAGCAGCTGTGTTTGCCGATACGATGATGCGCACACCTTGATGGGAAACTACCTTAACGGGCAATTTAGAATTATTAGACTCGCCCGGTTCGATTTCCCGTATTGGTAAATTCTCTGTTTGGATCGTCGATTAAACCTAATTGCAAACGATACGAGTGGTACTGCTGTATCAGCAAATTATTATTAGTATTTGAACAGGTAGATATCACTGGTTACGAAAAAAAATATAAAATTATGTAGACAATACGTAATCGTGAAAGGACATAGTTTAGGAAATATTGTTTTTTATGTGGACGGTCGTGGCACGTTGGACACCACTCGATTCTTGTGTGGTCATCGAAGTGCAAAAAAAGACACTTATTCTTGATTTCTGTACTATTTGTATTATTTATACTTCTCTATCGGGTTTGTAATTAGGTATTACTTGTCTATTAATATTAAAAAAACACAAGAAAAACTACTTTGCAAATAGAGAAGCGAAGAATTCATAGCAAATCACTATTAGTAGTGTACGAATACAAGTAGGGAAATATATAATAATAAGTCTAACAATTGAAACCATTTCCCCGGTTTATTTGCGATCCAAGTTTCGATCCAAGGATTTTGATACTCGATCCGCATGATCGAGACGGCGATTCCGTGTAAGAGGAAACGAATTCTGTTAACGAGGTGTTTCGTGTAGGCGACATCTTAGGACACAGGAGGGGGAGGGAGGGGTCGACACGATGATCGGCGGAGGATCACGGGGTTATAGCATTGTCTTAAATGACTGGAACGTAATCAATAATCAATAACCGGCCGAAGCGAGTAATCTGACATTCACGTGACACGTTTACATGGTTACGTCGGAGTAACAGGCGTATGGTTGCCATAAGCTCGAGTCAAGTAGTCTTGATTAAGCCACTCTGGCATAATTAACCGCATCTCTAGAATTTGCTCTTGGGGCGATCGATGCGGCCCGCACTCGGCCCGATTGTGAGTTCTCCACGGATGGTTCGTTACTGTCTGTTTAATGGAATTCACGTTTCTATTTGGTCGTTACGCGATCAGGATATTTCCGTTAATTGACGTCCGCGCATACGTACAAATACGCGATATCCTTCACGGGGATTGCATACCACGTCGAGCCCCCCACGATTCTCCTTGATTCGAAATTTTAATACCGATGCAAGTTGTTCGCATTAACGTACGATTTAATTTCAAATCATTTTTTAAATCTGTACTATTCAATTCTGATTATAATAGATTACTATTATGAAAGTTATTGAAAAAATTAGTTTTTATTGCGGGGGTCGATTACAATCATTTTTGGTTAATAGACATACCCTCGAAATCCTACGCACTTTCGAGAAAAAAATTCAGTACAAGCGGAACTTTAAACGATAATAAGTTTTTAACGAAGCCTCAATCAACAAATTGGTATTCTTGATTTTCATGTTATTTTGGTCTCTAGAATCTCCCATTGAAATTTTTCCCAGGGGTGGCTGAACACCCTGTATAACCATACTATTTCTAATTCTCATTGATTCATTTCTCTCTACTGTGTCACACTTGTTATTTAACAACGTCCCCGAATTCTAAATATAGCAAACGTTATCGAGGTACAACAAACGCGTTCAAAAGTTTCTGCTGCTATAGACATC
This sequence comes from Colletes latitarsis, assembly GCF_051014445.1. Classification (NCBI taxonomy): domain Eukaryota; kingdom Metazoa; phylum Arthropoda; class Insecta; order Hymenoptera; family Colletidae; genus Colletes; species Colletes latitarsis. The sequence goes on from NC_135143.1 coordinate 30,819,025, forward strand.
GCGTTCGAACTGTCCTTACGATATTCTTGCAGCGTGAATGTAAAAATGACGCTCGAGTAAAAGGTTAAAAGAGAATTCTCAAAGTACCTCGGTATACCTTATCGAACATAAATTTAAATTTATGGGATCATCCGCGGCTCGCTTTAATTTCTCCTCTCCGTTGGTCCCGGCGCGTGAAATATTCATGTCTTTGGAGTGGAAAAACACAATGCTCGAGATCGGTTCGTAGGAGATAGTTGATAGAAGCGATCGATTCAGGATGAAAAAAAGAAAGAGGGAATCGCAAAGAAAGGAAGCAAAGGTTTCTCGTGTCGCGTCGCTTTTATCGTCGATTCAGGGACGAGGTTCCCGTGAACATCGACGAAGCGGTGCAACGCGAACGGCACGCGAGATCCTCTCCTTTCTTCGCCGCCGTTGGATACACCGACGCAGACCGATCGTTTTCGTTCGTGCTGGCTGAGATTTCGCGTGCCCGCGGATTGAAATATTTCTACGGAGCATCGTTATTTACGATCCCTGCTCCCGCACGATCTTTAACGAACGCTCGAAACGTACGGTTTCGATCCCTGCGTCGGTGTCGTCTCCGTATTCTCAACAACTTACGCTCGAAATATGTACATTTCCTCGAGAACTCTTTCGCGTTCGACGAGATGTTTACAACGATAGATGAATTCCCGGGCCACGATTCCTTATCGAGCCGCCTGGTTTCGTATCTCGTGGCGCGGTTACGCGAAAGGATATACGGTCGGGTTACGACCGCAACGAAAACGCAACATTCCTATTCCTGTCGGTTTACCTGTTTAATCGTGCCGCGTTTCTCACTGTCAACTTTCCCGTAAAATATCCGTTGAAATTCCCGTAGTCGTTTCCATTCTCGTTAAGAACGAGACGGCAGCGATAGCCGGAGGATCCCGTTCTATTTCGGATCTCGGAACGTAAGCACGTGGGCAACTCTATCGCGCGCAACCGTTTCCAAACTTCGCTCCTCCTTCCGTGATACATCGTCGTCCAATTAGAACTCTCCGTCTCTCCTTCCGGACGCGGTGAAAATCCCGCGGGTGTCTCTCGTAATTAGTCGTCAGAAACGGGGCCAGAAAACAGAGAGAACCGTACCGAGAAGTTGGTTTCGCGTTAGTAGGTATTCGAAACGCGTCGTCGAATTAGTCCTATTGATTCTTGGTTTTCTCTCTCTCTCTCCCTTGGTTCGACCGTGTCGCGGATAACTTGGTTCGGACGGAAACACGGGATGATCCTTGTCTCGGGCGTAGCCTCGCTTTGCTCGCCACAATAGCCGGGTAATTTCTCTTCGTATTTCCGCCTTCCTCTTCTTCGTTTCGTCGGAGACGGATCGCAGCGTGGGCTAACTTGTTCCTCGAGTTCTCTCCGCGCTCTCGCGAAATTGCCAAGTCGGCCTTTTCAGGCGATACCCGTTCGCTGCGAATCGTTTTCAGGCAATTAACGAAGCAACCCGTGTGCCAATCAACGCCGCTTTCGTCGATGGCGACGAACCAAGAGCCGCCCCGAGGGTTTGGTAAACACGGAGGACTCTTTGTCGAACTTTCCCCCTCGGAGCTTTAGTCGTACTTTACGAGATTTTTTTCGAAAGTTTTGTGTCTCTTTCCTCGGTCTAATTTTCAAAAGTTCGTCGATGGATCTTGGGTTTCGAGCGAGCGTGCACGCAAGAAAAGTCGTGATCTGTGAGCGTGCTTGACCGCGGTCGCCATCGCGAAAGAGACGACGACGCGTTTCACGACCTTGTCACCGATAAAGCTCGAGTGTGCAAGCTCGAAGCACGAGTAGGTCAAGCATCTGGCTGACCGACGACGGGAATATGCTGCACGAAAGAGCGAGCACTCGAGACTTTGCGCCCAACCCGTAAATATATTGTTCATCGTCCCTTTTTTTTCTACCCCGAACGTTCCCTCCAATTTTCTAGATCGCTTCGCGCGAACGCATCGAAGATCGTTCGAAATTCGTTCCCATCGACCAACGAAGAAACACGAGAGCTCGAAACAAGACGGAGTATTCCCTCCGCGGCTGGTTCGAGGGGACTTCTCGAAACGAGTGTCGGCGAATCCGCCTCTGTTCTGCATTTAAATTACAAATATAACGAGTACTCGCGAGGGAGCTTACGCGAAAGACGCGTCTTGATCTCGCCGAGAATCGTTCGAACGCGGTTTAACTTAATAGACGCGTTTGTCCCTCGCGACCCTCGCGGCTGTCCTTTCCAATTATTTACCCCCTCTCCAATTAACGAGCGACCAATGAACCGTAGAAACGGTAATTACCGGACACCCCGGCTTCCCTTTTATACGCCGGGATAAACGGGCACGAACAAAGAAGAATGTTTTATTACCGACAGCTAATAAACTTACCGGTAAGAAGCTTACGCCGGAAGTTTACTTTTACGAAACTCCGGATCGAACCGGGAGAACGAGAAAGAGGGAGGCGCGTTCGTTTATTATCGTTGGGTCGTTTCACCGTGTCCTTAGCGAAAGAAAGGAAGGGCCCAAAGTAGCATTAAATATTAAAAACTTCTTTTTATACCCACGCAAAGATTTAGCGAGCTTTTTGTCCGGTGGGACGGCTTGTTCTAACAGCTGTTACATTTGTGGGAAATTTTAAATCTCAACAAACTACAGAGTGCACTCACTATGCAAAAATATAAGAAACACTTCAAGATACGAATTATTAAATTTAGGGACAACCCCCTACAAAGCTTACGTTTCGTTAATTCTACCAATAAAGATATGAATTTGCACAAAGATCCCCAGTCCACTTATCAATTTGATAGGTGCATCGAGCACCAAAGCGTAAAACTTTTCTGCAAGAATTCAGAACGGAACGTATGCCCGCGTTATTCCGAGCAAACTAAAGATTTAGTGGGCTTTTTATTCGGCGCGACGACTAGTTCGAACAGCTGTCGCTTATCAAGATGTTCGAGGGCTGGATCGTTCATGAGCGTCGTTAAAAAAATACGGGTCACACGGCAAGCGCCCGGGTTATCAGCGTCGTTTGAAAAAAGGATCTGGTAATAGCCCCGCGAGGTCAGAGGCAACCATGAATCTCGCGTCGGGCGTCGAGTCGACCAAGAAACGGAGAGAAGAGCTCGACTTGGCGTACCAATAATTTTTTGTTTGTTCGTTATTGGCCGGGCTCGGTGAACTGCTGACGCGGAGGGTCTCTTTCGCGAGTCAAGGCGAACGCTCGAAGCTCTGTTCGCTAAGGGAGAAGTAGGCCAGCTTGTGCACGTAAAGACTCTACTTTTTGTGACGCATAACCCGTCGAGGTCGGTCGAAGGGAAACCTCAGCAATTCAACGAGATCTGACACGTGACGGCTGGATCGCATGCCAGCCGATCGGGCCAGACCGTCGATCCTTGAATACGAATTAAGCGATTTCCGCTGTGGCTTTTCAGCCACGAACCCCGCCTTGGATCCCGCCTACCAGTTTAACGCCTCGTGCCGCATAATTTTCCCTCCGTGGCCTCTCGACGTTTTCGAACCGAGTCGTAGGCGGTTTTTCGGAAACGAACCGGGTCTCGGTGTCTGCTTTCCGCCTCGTTCCTCGAACGCTTTCGGACAGATAATCTTTTCGAATTATTCCCGACCGCTTTAACGGGCCGAGGCGCACGATAAGCGCGCCCGCTAACCGGCCCCGGAGCAAAATACACCAAGAATTATTGCTATGTCGGGATAAGGATAATCCTCGAGTTCGAGGATTAATTGTATAGTTCCGAGTTCTCTCGCGTGAACGCTATCGGGTCGCTTCGATCTAACGATTAGGCGATTCTAATTGCACGTTCTGGCACGCACGTGATCGTCGGGATTCCAGTAAATCAGCCAAGTTCGACGAACGGGGATCCGCGAGCCCGTTTCGGGCGCTTCGTCGTCGCGCTCGAGCCCTGTAAGAAGCTATCATACGTCTCAAATTTTTCTTTAGTTAACGGATAAAGTAAAGTAGCAAATAAATACGGAATTTTGCGAAAAATATACAAGTCCAGAGTGACGCGAAGATTTGTTGTAAGTATATAAAAAAGAAAATTGTACCTCTGACTGAGTCTAATAGAGACTCGTCGAAAAAAGGAAGGAATTTTTTAAAAATAGTTTCGATATTTTCGAGCTCGAAGAGGCGCCTCTTTGGCTGCGTTTTGTTGGAATCGAATTAATTTGCATCGAAAGGAGTCCGGGAACTTTGACGGTTGTCGATGGCGTTTGCCTTTTTGCGCGCCATGCGGTTCGGTCATTAATTATCCCGAAATCGAACGTCGAGGCTCGCAGAACGCAGCAACGTTCGTCGCTAATTAGCATCTATCTATCGTTGGTTCGTTATTTCTCCAAGAATACCGCGACGGGGAAAATTCGTATCAAACGACGGACGCTTGAAAACGATTAAAAAACATTAACGTCCGAAATAGTTGCGTCGACCGCGGGTCGTTGGAACGTTTCAAATTCCTCGGTTAGGAAATTCTTGGAGCTTCGTCGTCGGAGAGTTTCCGGTGCGGGTTATCGTGCAAAGTTACGCGCGTTTCAAGGAGAAGCTCACTCGACTACGAACGTTGGACGCATCGCCATCGCAAAATCCAAAAGGGAACTCCAGAGTATCGATTTTCGTTGCAATTTTCCCTCGCATGGACCGTCAAAATATCTGGGAAATCATATTCTATTTTATTCCGAAAGCCATCGCAACAAGATTCTACAAATAGTATAGAAATTGGGTAGAATGACTCATGCAAAAACAGATGTAATTATTTTGCTAAACTTTACGAGCGATAATATTTATTATGATCTATATTTTCATACTAAAGGGGTTTTCTTCCCGTTAATAAATAAATAATAATAATAATTCCCACCGATTAAATTTGAGAGCCCTTACTTATTAAATTCCACTTTACTTTATCTATCTAGCGAGCTATAATTGCCCATTCTCAACCCCATCCATTATTACTCTACAATCTACTAAACTTTCGAGACCCTGCGATTCACGATACCGCCGCGAAAGAATTGCAAAGCACTAGGAATCGTCGAAATCGCGTGTACAAGAGGCACCCAGTGTTCGTTAAAACGTCCCAGTTATGTCGGATCGGAGTTATCGTTACGCAGACTCCGTGAGTGCTCGGTTTGCGTGCCACCTGTCTTGTTTACGATTCGTATTTCTAAGCGTTATTGCACGAGACGGCACGTTGCGGGGCTTCGCAATTTTTCGCGGCGATCCACTTTTTTTTTTTCGCGTGGTCCACAAAACGAATAAGCTCTTTCCGCGTGGACGGTGAAACCCGTGAGAGGACCGGGATAAATCCTTCTGGTAGCGAATTGTTCGTGTGCTCGTCCACAGTCGGGAAGAAAACAAGGGAAACTCGATTCCGTGGAAAACGTTACGGCCGACTAAGGAAGTTTAAAAGCACATATTTAACAAATCAATTGCGGGCACTGTTTGTAATTGGATTCCGACGAATAAACCGAATTCCATATTCCCGTGTCCTGTTCGCGTCGGTGTACGTCGAATCAATTAAATTATACGCGGCTGAAACGGCCCCCGACCGTTTCGACGAAAATTTGTATAGCACGAGTTTACCGACGCGGTCGTTGCAAAAACCCAGTCTGCAGGTTCTCGATAAATTCGACGGTGAAATATCGAACGCGTCCGAGTGCTCTTTATTACCGCAGACGCGTACCAATCGTTCCGTTTAACGCTGCACCCGAAAGCTTTCTGGAATTTGTCTCTGGCCGTTTTTTTGCCTTATCGAACAGTCAGAGGCACACGCGGCTCCTTTTCCGTTTCGCGGCGCAAACGCGACTGCATTCTGTTCCGTTTAATAACGATCGGTCGCTCGTTAAGGGGAATTTTTAACTAGCTCTTTTGACGCGAGTATTTTGCATTTTAAATACTTTGAAATAAGCTCTTAAAAGACTTTTGGTGAAATTCGCGGAAAATGAAGTAACGATTTTCGAGCTTCCCCGAGAGAGCGGACTTACCTTCTACGATTTAAAATCGATCTGTTTACGAAAATCTCTCCGTAGAGTGCAAAATTGCTGGGAAAATCCCTCGATTTTTCCAAGTGTCGCGGAAAGTCGCGCACCCTTAACGACTCTTTTATCGTTTACAATCGACTACGGTCGTCGTTCGCAAATTGACAGCGTCACGGCCATCGTGTTCGAAACATTGTATGCTCGTTAGAGTCGCCTGGGGCTTCTCCGTAAATTGAACCGTGACAAAAGTTTCATTATTCCGTTATTATTTGGCGAAAAGAGTGGTTATCGTCGAGGATGTCGCGCGATAAGAGCATTTGTAAAATGGATGCCAGTTATTCCGTTGAACTACATTCGCAGCTATAGAAACAGTGGTTCAAAGTAGCAGCGATTGTAGCTCCGGTACAATTCCAATTAAATCCGCCACGGATAACATTCTGTCTCCGAACGGGATAGAAACAGTTAAGAGTATCCAGTACTCTGATAACTAGGTGAAACAGACGTCCGACAATCCTACGAACTGAATTTGAATTCCAATCCGCAAACGTCCTCAAACCTGCTCGATCGGTTGGATTTCGACCATTTTTCTCTTCCGCAAACTACACATTTTTAACTTTCCGTATCTCTGACACGACTGTCGGACGAAAATCTTAAAATCTGTCACTCGATTTTCAACCCCGTTTCAACTGGAATCGATGATACACCTCTCGTAGCAATTGTAAATATTCCTTTCGGAGGATCGAGGCACTCTAGCATATTTATCGCGTTACAAAATGTGAACGCGCCCCAGAAGCGAGTCCAGGGCGGTAATAATTTACAAGGAGTTAGGGCGTCGCGTTGCCAGATTCAACGCCGCCCAGATACGTACGAATGGATATTGGCCAGCCTTGTCAACGTTTTATTTATGTCTCGTTTCGTAATGTATCGATTCGCGTGGGCCAAGGTACTCGAAACCAACGTTTCGAATAAGAGTACACACTTTTCGTGGGCGATAAAACTTCGCCTAATGTAGTTTTTAATGTAAATTAAAAATTACGAGACGAAACGTTTCCCAAGTTTCACCAAACGATAAGAGTCGCTAGAACGCAAAAACAGAAATTTCAATTGAGAATTTTCGAATTATTTTCGCACGAAGAATCGTTGTATTTTTAGTTCCATTGCGATTCCAGCCCCACCCTTAACTTAAACTTTGTGGAAAAAATTCGATAGCGTTATCCGTGTTGCAAAGTGCTGCGTTATCGAGCGAGGGACCAATGGAACGGAAGCGTTCGATCTCCAAACGAGAAACACAACAGCTGGAGCCGCGTTGTACGCGAAATGTCGCGTGCAGATAGATGCGTCGAAAACCGTTTATTCTCGCCAAGGGCCAGATGCACGAAAATGGGAGTGGCTGCAGAATTTCGAGCCAACGAAAACACCGTAACGTTTGCATGCGCGAAGAAAGAAAATTCGAGGCCTCTTTTTAGCGCGCGATGCGTTCGCCACGCGTAGCTTCAACAAGAATTCGCGTCGAATCGCCTTTGATTCTCGTTCTTCCGCGCAACGAGGCTAAAAGAAACACACATCGCGGTGGTTTGATACCTTTCAACGCGTTTCCAGACCAAACCCCTCAAATTGTCCACGTAAACGAAACTTTGCCAACGCAGCCTCGTTAAAATTGAAAACTCTCAGATTTATTTTCCTCTAATGTTGAGAACTTTTTTAGTTCCTCGGCGAAGAGTCAACGCGTTAATCGCGCCTTGCATTTACGCCACTATAAAACTATGCACCAATTCGTCGACACTTTTTTCCCGCGATCCAAGCAACCTCGAGTACGTTCGATGTGGAATTTGAATGCGTTTTGAAACGCTTCTAAAGAGAGAGAGAGAGAGAGAGAGGAGGAAAGAGAGTTGGTAACGAGCAAACTTCTGCAATTCTGGGTATCACGGAAAGTGCTTGTTTTCCATCGAAACTCGTACTTAACTTTTTTCCTTTTTCCCTTGGAAGCGGGCCGTGCAGTTAGAATTTTGTCTCGCGAACAATGCCGACGAATAATTATCGTCTCGCGGTTGTTTCGCTCGCTGAAAGTGTGGGCGTTGGGGGGGGGGGGGATAGAACGGAACCGCGGAAACTCGTTTGTAAATTCGTAAGGGTTGGTTCCTTGGAGGAGTCGAGATCGCGCGAGCCAGTTGGTAACGCGTGTGCCATTCGATTCTGCGGGCAGCGTCGAGGCGCGCATTAACCCAATTAGAGATCGACGTTCGTTGGTCGCGACCTGGTGACTCGACGACAGATTTTCGTTTGAAATTGGACCGCCCGCAGTGCAGTTTGCGCACCCGTTAAACAGTACGCGGTGTTCGATTACAGGTGACGCGATCCATCGCGAAAAACTATTTACAGACGGAGTATAGATACTCTGCACGCATCGAAAACAAATGACCGAAGCAGATATAATAATTGTGCAAGCAAACGTCTAGCGCAAAATAAACAAAACTCGAAGAACAGTGGATGAGAAAAGAAAGAACGCGTAAACGATCGAAGTAGAATTCTCGAGAGATCGGTTAGAGACAGATATGCTTGATCAACAATACCTTATTGCGTTCGTTGCTACGGGCAGATGTAACATAGTGGTTGTCGTTGCACCACTCTGGAGCCAGTCCCCCGACAGCGTACGCGATTGAAAAATGAAACAAAAAAGGCATGGACGGAAGAAACTGGCGCGTCGCGATTGGAAAATTGACGCGTCGGGACGGGCTCCAAGCTCTGCGGGTTTGTTCGCGCGTTACGAACTAGGATCGGATCGATCGATCGTCGTTGTCGAGCAAAAGCAAAAAGAGACTCGCGCGAGTACGGCGGTGGTCGCGACGAATCAACAAGAGCAAGTGAAGAGGCTAAGTAGTGCATGCTTGGCTTTCTAACAGGACATACCCAGTATGTCCATGACTCGGCCTCGTGGCTGCGCTCGTGATGCTGGCGACAGTAGTACTGGCGCCGTTTCGGTCAGACTTGGTTTGCCAGCACCGACGCCGACCACCACCACTGCCGCCGCCACCACCGCCGACGCCGCCAGTATCCTCCGCGTCCCCTATCAAGAACCGAGTTCCCCACCAGCACTCTCGGTGGGCGTGCTTCCCCGCGATACTCGGAAGGGGTTCTCATGGACAGAGAGGGGTAGAAAAATGTTGCTCTCTCCCCTCGGGGAACTTCTGTAACCCACCCTCTCGCAACGACCGACAGAACCAGCCTGAAAACCGTACGCAATATTTCTGCCGGACTTTCTGCGCCCGACGCGATCCGGTTCATCCGCGAGGAACCGGTCCACGCACTGGCTGGGCGTACTGGGTGACCCACAGGGGCTGTCCTCCTCGCCCTCGCCCATCCACGACACTGGGTCACCGAGAACGCTCCCCTAATTTACGAATATTTCACTCGCGCGCAATCATTCTTGAGACGATCGTCGCTACGAGGGTTGGTCTGTTCATCTTTCACCAGCGATGCTGAGTCATTCACTTGCCTTTATCTTTCGCTACATTTTCAAATGGTCGGGGAACAACGACGAACGAAAACGCGAAAAGTTTCATTCTTATCGATCGCTGCTCCAAAAGTTCGTTCAATCCGGCTGGTTGGAACGTTTGCAAAAGTCGGGAGCGGAAAAAAGCCGTCGATGATAACGGGTTGGTTCCCCGGTCATTGTTTCCCCCGGTGAACCAAATGAAATTTCAACGGAGGAAAAGCCAGACGACGAGGGCGAAAGGGCCAACGAAGAGAACGCGATTCTTGCACTCGAGCGAAATTGCAATTAGCAATCGCGAAAGCGTCTTGGAACGCACGCATTCCGCGTACCACGCTTGGGGAACCCATTAAGGAATATTCCTGCGCGCGAGCGAGCCTCGCTTAACGAGCGATATAATTTATTGGCTCTACTTAGAAGCCGGACTACTTGCGGTTTGTAGTTAATAGAACCGGAGACCTCCGACCCATTAACGGCACCAGGTCGAACCTGAGCTGCCACCTTGGGGCCGAGTAGGACCTACGGAGGGCCGGTCAGTTTCGCTTTATCGTCGCGCCCCCATCGAACTTGCCCTTTGCCACCCTTTGGAGTCTCTTCGTCTCGATTCCGCTCGCTTATTGTCTGGCTTCTTGTTCATTGTCTGCCTTTATCGTCGCTTCTACCGCGCGTATATCTCCTCTCTAGACCTATTCCCGGCCCTCCTCCTCCGCCTCCTACCTCGTCCACCCTCGTCGTTCCATTCTGCATCGGGTACGGGCTTGACAGACACCGGAGAGGAACGCACACCCTTCGTCTTCCAGGCATCGAGAACCCGAAGATTTATCGGGCTTTTCGCGCACCCATCAGGAACGCCTACGCCCTTCCTTTTATCGGTTGAAATACGGCGACGGTATTATTTCCAAGTAACGCGGAAGTTTGCCGCGACGAAGGGCAATCGGTGCAAACTTGCCTCGATAAAGAACGACCGTCGTCTTCGATACGATTCCTCGCCCGAGTCTGTCGCGATCCTGAAGCTTTACGGTAATTCAGTAATGATTCTTAATCATTTGACTAACGAAAGTGCCTAAAGGCATTCAATGAATCAGTGACTGTGTATGCTAAACGCTTATGAGCGTTCAACGCGTGAAAAAGTTTTCCGCACACAACTTGTGCTGGCGTCAAAGTCTACAGTGGTCAAGGAGATAAATGTGTCGTCTCTTACGTTTCACTGGCTGCAAGGGGGATCTCCCTTTACTGGCTTCAAGGTGGAACCCTTTTCACTGGCAGCAATGGGGATCCTCCTTCACTAGCTGCAAGGAGAATCACCTTTTACTGGCTGTAAGGGGGATCCCCCTTTGCTGGCTGCAAGGGGTATTCCCCTTCACTAGTTTCAAGACGAATCTTCCTAGTAGCATTACGTCTTTAACTTTTCTCCCAGTTTACTGGTTCCTCGCGAAACGAACTGGGGAGCCTCTCGACGACGACGACACCCGTTGTCCGGTTAAATAGCTTCCACAGAACGGAAAGAAAATCTTGGAAGTCGAGGGCCGCGATAAACCAGTCGAGCGTATCTAAGTTACGGCGCGCGTAAGTCGAAGGACTGGATCGGACCCGTAGAAACTGGAAAGCAGTCGAATCCATAAACATCGGCAATCCACTTCTCGAGGAGGTCTGGGGATCGAGAGAACTCTCGAGGCGAGGCGATCTCTCACCTGTTTACGCGAACGCTCGGCGACGTGCTCTCGTGCGTGTTCCGCCGTGTGTGCACGAGGTCTCGAGTTGGCTATCGGCTTGATAAATACAAGCGCTCGTTGAATAATGCATCGGCCGTTCCGGTACTCGGGAGTAAACAAGTAACCTAACACCGTGGCCTGGCATCGTCGGGATACCGATTCCCCTAAATCCTCCGTCTCTGTCCGGTAAATTCATCGCCGGTCAACTTTTGCGATTTCTTTGCTACGTTTCGTCGCGCGAAAGGGAAGCAATTTAAATAAAACGAACCGGCGGGGCTTTAATAACAACGGGACACAGTTTATTACGCGCGTGGATACCGGATTCTCATTATGCGACATCCCCCCGTTGCCCTAATTTCTCCGCTCTGTTTGACTCTCGTTCTCTCGTTGGCTTTCTCGGTGTCGTTACTAGGCGTTTTTCTACTGTTCGGGGCACGCGTCGCGACCCTCCACGTTGGACTTGCATCGTTTAATAATTTTTGGAAAAGGACGAATCGTTTAAATCTGTACGGTTTTCGTGGAAATTTATCGTTCCTCTGTCGCGCGATTCAGGATAATCTTGATCGTGGAATGCTACGGCACAAATTACTCCCTGGAAAGTCCGTGGAATTTCTTTATCGTGCGATAACAAATCAACCAAATGGAAGAAACGTTTGGTAGATTTAGCCGAGAAGATTTTTATTTTCAAGAAAAGGAGAAATGGAATTTAAGTCGTTTTAACGTTCTCTTGCAGATACTATAAATCTGCCGATTAAAGTGTTCGTTTCGGCATCGAATGTTAGTATGACACCGACACCCTAGAGAACGGGGATATCGTCGATGTCGGAAACAACGATATCGGTATCGTCTTTAGCGTTCGCGTTAATCGAGCCAGCGCCCGAATCACTGTTTCCAAAGGAGTGCCGCGATGACGATATTATCGAATATGGTTTTCGATAGTTGTTAACCCCTCGATGTACGATTTAATTTCGAATAATTTTCCACACGTATACTACTTAATTCTGTTTAAATTTGAATGTAAATGTAAAAATGTATTGATTTTAATAAGACTCGATGACGAGCGAGTGGCCTCACGCTTGTGAAACTTGTAACGATTCAGGCTCGTAATTGTACCGGGGATGGGTTAATTGTCACATGCAAAATATCGAAGAGCGTCGGTCGAGTAGAAAATGGACGACATTTTGTTTGTAATCGGTACGCGACGAGTGTCCCGGTGGTCGCGAGTATCCAGATGGAACCGTGATGGCATCGCGTTCGCGTTAACGAGATAATTTCACGTCGTCAGGGATATTAAGCCGTTTCGGTAATTGCGGACGTTAATAACGATAGACGCGTTGATGGAACACCGGTAATCCGTGTCTCGGAATACTAAACGGGACGGACACGCGCCCGTACGCGACGTACTCGTCCAATTCTGTAAACACTCGGACGCAATCAACGCAAGATAGCGGGGCGCGAATTACGGACGAATTCCGTTGCACTTGGCGCGGTAAATATTTACTCTGTTGCGACAAAAGTACCGAGTACGCTTATTTCGAGATTTCGATCGACACCCCTCTCCCCCGTCTCCCAGGTTCTCCGTTCTCCGACGCCAATTATCTCTAATTAGACGTTGCCCCGAACTATTAGGAACCACGCGACTCGGCAAACACCCACTCATTATCGACGCGACGTTCACCCTCGAACTCCACCTTTCGAAGAAGCAATCTTTCGAAGACCACGCGGAGTAAATTGGTTCCTTTCTACGTGGGTTCATACTTTGACTCGTACACTCTAAATAACACGTTCATCTTTCGTACAGGAGTGAAATTCGACACTAGCAGACACTTACATATATCGTCTTTCGCGCTCCACTAGCTCCGGGGGGTGGGGGATAGAAAGGTTCAATTAACGAATCGCGTAGTTCATTTTACGAATCATTACTGTATATACCTCTAATGTCGTGATAGTTTGGTTTGAACCACAAATGGGTGATCGTACGGGTTAAATAAATGAATAAATAAATATCCAGGTGGTTCGAGGAATCACGGGGAGCCGAAGACTCCCCAGTAATTCGGTTTAATATCGTCTGGGGGTCGGCTAGGCTGAATTGTCGAGGATCGTCGTCGTCCTGGTCGGACTCCAGGCAGTCCTGCTGCCAATCATTATCTCGATGGTATGCAGACATACCACCGCGTGCGAAACCGGGTATGCGGGGGCTTCCTGGGAGACGACGGTCTACTAGGCCGGGTCGATGAGGGAATACGTCGGCAAAGGGGCTGCGTTCGGGAATGAGAAGGGGCGACAAAGCCTGGGATCGCTATATTGGCATACCAACGGCCGCTGATATGGGAATACTTTAAGAACAACTTTATAGTAGACGAACACGGCTGAATCGAGACCATCGAGACGCTCTTTTCCCGCTCGTTGTCCACCTTATTTGCTTCCATTTTGCATTTCGACTCCCTCCCTACCACCCTACTTTTTCGAAATTCCTGAAAAATGACGCGAAAGTAGATCGAGATCCTAGCGGCGATAAAATAGATCCATCGGGAAGGTCTCCTTCCTTTCGCTTATTTTCTCTCAGAATACACTATTCACCGTCTATTTCGTTCCGTGGAAGAAGCAGCCCGTACGAGAATGCGTCTTCCAATCGTATTCTTAATCTTTTCGAGTGTTTGAGTTTGCAAAGTTACGTAGCTAGTGCAGAATTAATATTGTCGAATTAACTTCGAACGACGATCTACGCGACGCCGGAAGTAGCGTAGAGAGAATTTAACTCGAACGTATGGCGTAGGATAAGGTGTCGCGCGCTTCTTATTGTGCACCGTAGTCGGAACATCTACGAGAACTTACACCCGGCAATTCGGTCGACCGGCTGGGAGATTCTTCCTATAAACTCACGCACCTTAAACCGAAGGAATCCCGTTAGTTTATATTCGCGTTAAATTGAGTCGTGATGCGATCGACCGTTTCGTTTGATCGCTGTCGTTCCTCGCTGCCCCCGATAAAACGAAGACTTTAACACTAGATTTACGGGGACGTACGTTGCACATATTTTTCTCCAAACTCGTCACGTTCACAGTTACGTAAAAATTCTGTTTTTCTTTTATTTAGAATCACGTAAATCGCTAACGAATAATATTTACGCGTTATGCAACTTTAACTTCATCTTATAAGTGTTCGCTGTGTTGTTCGTACATTCTTTATCGGTAAAGTGTCAAATATGGAATCTGACAAATTCGGTAGAGACTCTTCTCGTTGCATCGAGCTTCGAATTCTTTTAGGGGCTCGTTTAGGGTAAATAAAATCGTAAGAGTCGCGAAGATTATCAGAAAAGGTATCGATGGCGCGCGGATGCAAAGCGTTTCTCGCGACTGGTAATCCAATCAGCGTTGGTCGATGCGAAGGGAGGCTGCATCGGTGGAAGCAATTTGTTCTATCCACCGTCTAAATAGCTCTGGTCATTTAATTTCACGTCGAGCGACCGATCGAGCGATTCTCCGACTACATTGTGCCGGGATGATCCCCTTAAGGAGGGCTCAATCGTCCTCCTAATTGCCGGTTGCCTTTCTTTTTCTCGTTCGCGGGTAACTCGGTCGGCGCGGCGTTTCTTTCCAACCTCGCTCCTCCTCCTCGAGCGACTCTCCTTTTGACTTGTTCTTCCCTTGCCTTTTTCCATCTCGCGGCCTGTCATTCCTCGCTCGGGATCGATTTAGCGGCAGCTGAATCGAGGACGCGGAAAAAGTGAGAAGCAAAGAGTCGTCGTCGAGCGAGGGAGCGAAGGAATCGAGGGCGGAGAAAACGGAGCTTGGTTTCCACGCTTACATACCCGATGGGGAACTCTTTTATCGAGAAATCGAAGGAGCCGGAGCGCCGCGACGCCGAACGAGAGGGACAAAGGGAGAGTTAAGAGGCACGGTCCGAGGAGGAAACGGAACGGACAGAGGCGGAATCAAGGTGGAAAGGTAAATAAAGAGTGGGCTCGGGCGCAGAAATTGTACGCTCGAGGAATCGAGGGGAAATTTCGAGCAACCGCCGGTTTCAATGGAGGGAGGACGAAGAAGCAACGAGACTGGAAGAGATAAACCTTCTCGCGGATATTTAGAGAAGTCGAGGAGGTTCGCCTTTCGTCGGCCGAACACACGGTTAAACCAAAAAAGCAAGGGGAGGGGGTGGAGCAAGAGATGCCGTGGGAGAAGAAGAAGAATAAGAAGGAAGCTCTTGCAGTGGAACTAACAGCAGCTTAGCATCGGGGGAATAGAATCGTGGAAGTCCGCTCACGTCGCGCGAGCCACGCCACCAGCCATTTTACTGTAAATCAGCCTTAAACCAGCCCGGGCAGCTTACAATCAAACGTACTTAGCCGACCTTCCACGAAGTCTCACGGATAAAGTGGCCGAAGACGAAAGCGGAATATATCCAGCGATCATAAAGCACGCGTTACTTCGCACCCTTCTTTCCTCCCGATCGCTCAACTTCCTCCTTCGTCTTTCCGTGGAACGCGCGCGCCGACAAGCCCGACGGAAGTGGTCTTAAATGCGACACGTCGTACGTTACGATTCCCTGAAGCCTCGCCCTCCGTCTCGATCCTCGATCCCTCGATCGTCGCCGGTTTTACGGTCGAGCTCGAAAAATTCCAACGAGCCGTGTCGCCGTGCACGAATTTTCCACGGAGACCGACGAGAATTATTATGTTTCTGTTCCCCCGACGACTCGATTGCCAGCTTCCGGTCCCTCTCGACGTCGAGTTTTCAACCGTTTTACGCGTTTCGGTTCGGATTCGCGGTTTTATCGCGAGATTTAACGCGCGACAGATAAACTTTACCGCGACGCGAGGAAGTCGCCTGGCCGCTTTATCGTTTCCGGTCGTTCGCGCTTCGCGTCGATTCGTACGAATACACGGTGACGATCATGTTGGTTTATTAAAGCGGAGCGCAATTTGAATGGATCAAATTTATGCGGACGTTGCCAGATAAACGCTAGTAAATTAGCACGGAAGCAGAATCGAAGTACTTGTTGCTTGAGAATCTGGGAATCGTGAGAGACACCGACTTTTACGCAAATTTGGTTGACTATGCAAGGTGAAATAAAAAAAAGAAGAAGAGAAAGAAGGTGTTAGGTTGATTGAGAGAAACATGGCGTCGTGTACGGCGAAAATTACGATGCGTCCGACTAGAGTAATTAGCCAGCGGTAGAAATTTGTAATTGCATTTGTGGGGCCGGTCGACGTCGCATTCGCTTTGTAAGAGTGCTTTCGAAAGCGCGAAAACTGGCTCAAAGGCAGTCAAAAGCTACCCACCATTCGTAAGACCAATAGAAAACGAAGCTGTCTAAAATTATTCTTTTCGTGCACAGTAAAAATTTTAATGAACTGCAGAAACGGACATGTTATTTACGTAAAGTGTTGCAATTCTACTTAATTTACGCAATGTGCTAAAAGACAAAGTAAAATGAAAATACTCGACGAACCAGCCTCAGCCATTACATTAAAGTGCATAATAATTTCAAAAAATGAAAACTATGTAATGCAGCTTATAAATCTGAATGTTATTGCGTCACAATGGAAATGCGTTAACAATAGAACAGAATGTTTCACGAAGGTTCGAGCCAAAACGGAGGGAAAGTTCGTGACACTTTGGTCCATCGATCCCTAATTTTCGAATAAATTTCAAGGATGACCGTTACGTAAGTTTAACGAGATTAATTTCCCGCGCGTTATCGTGAATTTCCATATGACTTCCTCGCAGAAGGATTCACCGGTCTAACACGATAACCGGGATTAGAAGGGACCGTTCCGAGGGCTGTACAAGCTTAGACGGAATACGTTAAAGGGTGCAACGATTCGGATTAGAAAGGGTCTAATTGGCGCTCGTCCTTGCAGCGAATGTCGCGACTATTTCGAAGCTGCGTCCATTGTTCAATTTTCCTCGAGTAAAGAAATGGTCGCGTGTAAGTATCACCACGAACGACGAGAGATTCGCGTCGAAATTGGCGCGGAAAGACAAGGTGGTCGATAGCCCTGGAAAGATACGGGAACAGAGTACAGAGTGGTAAGCAAATTCGCGAGAGAAAAGTCGTTAGGGACGCGCAGATAACCCGGTATCTTTGCAAACGACAACAAGGACGAGCAGCAGGAAACACGAGAAACGCGTACTCTGGTTCGCGGTATTCGAATTTCACCGACAACGCGAGGAAATATCTCACCGAACGTCTGTCGAGCCCACGCAACGAGAGCGGGAAAACATTTTTCTTGAAAACGACCGCGACACGATTCTCCGTGCTGTGGGAATCATTTATTTATCGACGAGGCATCTTGCTCTCGATCGATCGTGCGATCGTTGGCCCAAAGGTAAACGCGAAATCCCAACTTTTCTAGGAAAATTTCCCGGACCAATTACCCTGCGCTCGTTTCACCAGAGTAGCAAACAATATTCAATTTTCCCAACATTTTCTTTTGCTTTCTTTCGTTTAATCGTGTCGCAGTTGATTGGGCGCTTTGTGCTCGACTCGCGCCGTGCACGTGGCACAAATTACCGAAGTAATTACAGAGGCGGGGGGCGGGTGGACGCGAGGGAAGCATCGGGGAACGTGTTTTCCTTTTGCGCGTTTGCGGCGACCTGTTTCGTGTTTCGTTCGCCTCTCTGATCGATCGACGCCCATGGAATTTATGTAAATAACGAGTGCCGGTCCCAATAGTACTCGAGGCATTCCTTTTTAACGAATAAGCGAACGGGAAATTGGAATGCAATTTGGAATGCATCGGTATGCGTCCCTTTTGAAGCGAACGATTCGAACCTTCTCTGTTCGTAGTACCAATTCCTCCAGGAAGACTAGCCGATAGCTAGTCTCTAATTCGATATTAGAGACTCGAAATTAAACTCGATGCTCGAGGCCGCGCGGAACCTACTCTGGCAAACTTTCCCCTAGCGCGTACGAAAGACGCATCGAAAAGTTTGAGAATGTTTGCGGCAGTTGAAGAACGCTCCATTCGCTAACGATCGTTTCTACGCCCAATATCTATGGCTCTCGTTTCTTTATATTGTCTTTACTCCCAATCAAACTGCGTTAAATTGGTAAATGACTTCGTTGCTCATTCGTCTGCAAAGTTAATCATATGTTTCGAAAGATCGAGGAAAATTTAAATTTCGGTGGAGAAACGCAGGCCCAGGCACACGAATCGTACAACTGTTGGCGAGTATGAAAGTTTGCGAACATTTGCCATGATTTGAAGAACGTTCTAAGCATCAGACGATATTCCATTCATTAACGATCGTTTCTACACCCAATATCTATGGCTCTCGCTTCTTTGTACTGTCTTTACTCTCGATCAGACTGCGTCAAACTGCGAGATAAACACTGATGGACGAGTTTCTCGCTTCTTAGATATTCTTGCTCGATGAATGTTCAAACTATACGTTTTCGTCTTGAAAGTCCATCGTACGTTTCGAAAGCTCGAGGGAAATTTAAATTTCGCCCTGGAAACGAAGGTCCAGACACGCGAGCCGTACGTCTGTCCGTTTTTCCGTCGCTAAACAACGTAATTTTTCTCGTCCATCGACACCGTCGGGACGACGAACAAAAAGCGTGTCCGAGATAAAGATAAAATTGACGGGAGGCGGTCGACGTCCGGACGTAAATGCCGTTCTTCGAGACGTTATCGCGACCAGGCATTACAAGATAAATAGTTTTCATCGGACTGCATCGTAAATCTTCGAGGAGGATTCCTCCTCGCAAGATCCCCGGTGACGCAACCTAGGATCTTCCCAATTCTATCAAACGTCTTGGAACCAACCAAAAACTCCTGACATCGGGGATCCTTCGAGAGTCGGGTCACGGATCGTCGAGTAACGACGGTTTGTATTAAATTTGCCTATCGTCAGGGAGTGGAAATCGATGAAGAACGTCGATCGGTTCGCGTGGATCCGCATCGCGACGCTCGTTTTTTGGATCTTTACGAGCTTCTCCTGGGAGATTTCGAGATTTCGGGGTAACGCTTTAACGGGATCCTCGTCTAATAATCGTGGAGCTCCCCGATGGACGGCCCAGTGAAAATCCCCGCGATAAAGACGCGCCGCGGCGGCAGAAGCCCGGGTAACCCCGATTTACTAAGCAGCGGACCAGGCTGCGGAGGGGCTGCATGTGCAGGATTTTGGCCGGTTGCCAGTTACGGCACTGCGGATGTCGATGGTGACACGAGCTAGCAGGGGCTGGCGGGGCTTCGTTCCCTCGGAAGAGCCAGCTGCTCGCCGCGAGAATCCATCCGGACTACGGGCCGCGTACCTGCGTACCCGTCCACGTCGAAAAATCATATTTTAGTTTCGATATCCGGTAGAATCGATCCACCGTTTCTCGTTGTCGATTGCATCGGGAAACGTCCTGAAAAATGGACTCGGGACCGACGTTATTGAAATTCGCGATACTGCTGCACTTACTTCGCGGGGGTGGTGGTCCACGTTGGGCGTGGTCCGGGTTTCGAGACCACATCAAGAAGAACTACACCGATTGTTGCCTGGCTAACGATCGTCGGTGTATCGAGAAACAAGCTTTGATTATGTATTTTAGCTTTAAGATTCCGCTCCAATAATTTGATCGGTACTTTTAATTCCCGCTCTGTGAAAAGAGTGGATTTTGATACAAATAGCGGTGGTGTGCTTGTACAATATTGGAATAATTGCAGCTTTCGCATCTCGAAAATCGTTTCCCCGCGAGAAATGCGTAATCGAGGCTCGGCGGAACGATCGTCGTATTTTTTCATCTCGGTTTTACGAGGCTCTGGGGGATCGGTGCTCCCTGACCGAAAGCTAAAGCTGCCGTTTACTCGTAGCCTGACTAGCAGCCAACAACAGGCGTGCCCAAATGCGTGTGCTTGCCATACAGACGTTAATTGCCTATCTAGCTCCCCGAAAAATGCACTCGTTTCGCGTGGATTCCGTAACGCCGCGTTACAAATTTCGTGTTCGTTGCTCGCCCTCATTCCATTCCTACTACGCACTATAGAGTAGCATCTAGAAGAAGAGGTCATCTTAGTTTCCATTAAACCTAAATCGTATATAATGGCGAGAGGGTAGTTCCCAGACTCGCCAATAAAGGACTATGATCAACCTTTCTCTCTCACAAGTGCTCGACCGATCATTTAATGTCTCAGCGTCTTCCTACTCCTTTCCTTTTCCTTTCTCCTGTTATCTCACTTCTTTTTCAAGACATTGCAAATACGAGTTTGATCTTGGATTGTGATTGTATCCTATTATTACTAGAAAAGGGGTGTGTTTTAAAACCTGCCTGCATGCCAAACATTTCCTGAGAGAACAGTTTCCACACTCGTCGACAGGGGGCTACAGGGGGCTACTCTCTCTCCCATTTTTTTTTTCTCCTGCTATCTCACATCTCTTCTTACAAACAGCAATCCTCCACGAAACATTGTAAACATTAGAAGTAATAAATAGCGTTCCCAATACCTATCTTAGGACTGTTTAAAAATTAGTTTCCGAGCTATAATGATCAGAGTGGGAAATTCCGATGGGGGAAACTGGTAGAAGGAATTCCGGGAGAAAAGTTTGTCTCGTTTATCCGGTCCTTTATTCCAAGAGGATTACCTTCTAGGCGAACAGGTTTTGGTGCGCCTTAAAGCGAGAGATCCCTCGTCGATGGGAATTACCGTTAATCGAGATTATGTAAACTATTTGTTCGTTCGATGTTAATGGACGGTCCCGGGCGGATATCCGTGGTTGCGATTATACCATCGTCAGCGGTATCGTTTCGTCGGTCTGGGAACTATGCAAACGTTAGATCGGGGCCCCCGGAATCTCATATTCCAAACTAAACCGCGTTCGCGGTAGATATACTTTATTAAATTGTACGTGGCAGCTAATATTTACATTTAGCTTTGCGCGGGCGTTCCCTGTATTAAATCGAATTGCCGGGCGGTTCGCCCGTACCGCGTGGCGACGAATTTTCGTACGCGCGCTATCTCGGTCCAGCCGCGCGCGACCGACGATTATGTCCCTGGGTTTAGCAGTTTCTTCATTTGGATCCACGTGTACGGTACCAATTCCGCAATTAGCCGCCGCGAAATCAGATTGTTTGCACGGCGATAACACCTATTTCGCGTTTGCTTTTATTTACGACCGCGGCGCGCGAGTATTTCCAATCGAATAAATCGTCTATTTCGTTGGAACCGAAAGAAACATCGATACTTTGGAAGCGTCCTCTGGAAAAGTTACGACCATTGGCGTGGCTCGAGAGAAGGTCCTACGAATTTTGGTCCTGCGGTGCCGAACGCAGGTTTCAAATTACATAGGATTTTCCTCGGCTCGCCTTCATGAATATGCACCGGCCGTCGCATCGAAAAAAGGAAACACACCGTTCTTCTGCATATGCATTCGAATCCTCGCCCGCCCCGGACGGCTTTGGCGATATAATAATTTTTATCCCGTTGTTCGCCAACCTGTCGCGGCCGGTTCGCTTTTAAATCGTTGCTCGCGATTAGACGCTTCGAAATTGGTTTCTTTTAAACACTTTGTACGTGTGTTTAACTATATATTTTGGGGAGGAAAAAATTGTTGCATTGCAAAATCTTTTTGTAAATGTGAAAGTACACGGTGATCTTTCGTTCACCCCTTGCCATACAATAACGAGCCTGACTCGTCGCAAGTTTTTGATGTCAAGTTTCACAATCATGAGGCTACTCACGCCTCATCAAATCTTATACAGATTCTACAGGCCAAAATAAGAAGAAAATCAATTTCTTGATAGAGGCTTCGTTAAAAAGTTATTAAAAAATTTCAAATCGTTCTGAAAAAATTATTTTCTATTGCACGAGTCAATTATAATAATTTTTGGTGGGTAAACATACCCTCGAAATCCTACTCACTTTCGAGAAAAAAATTCCTTATCGAAAAAATAATTCCTGGCCCGGAAATGTCTCCCCGAAATGCGTGTTTTTAACACATCGTAACTCCTGAACGGATTGGAGGGTTTTAATGATTCAATTTGACAATTTAACGATTCATTTGCTAGCTCGAGGTAGGTGCACTATTTTAGATGAAAACGAGTCGAAAAGTGACAGAAACCTGCGTTAATCCGGTTTAACAACCCTCCTCGTAGTTTTAAAATTCGATCGAAGGGAATATGGTCTTTCGACAAGTAATAAATTAAGCTCGATTACCGCTCCTGCAGCGCAAATATTATCCGTTAACGGCACGTCTACTGCGGACGGACGTCGCGTAGCGCATTTGCGGCGCAATCTTGCTAATTACTCAAATATAAGGGCACAACGGGATACGCTTAATCCCAGGAGGTCGTTTGAAACGACGGGCGAACGAGGAGAGAGAAGGAGAGAGAGCGTGGCGCTCTTCGTGTAATTAGAATTTAAAAGCGACAGCTAGATTCGGAAAGGAGTAATGCTCGTCCCGCAGTTTCGGACGAATTACAAACGAGTAAAGCACGGGGACCTAATTACTACGGCCGTGTATCGCGAACAGAACGCCAAACGTTTATCCGTTCGGATTTTGTTGCTCGCGTATCGTTCCTCCCTTGTAATTCTTCTATATTTATTTTCTCGTATCCGGGAAGAGCTGACGCGCGAACCCGAATTACCATCGTGCATTAGAGGATGTTCCCCTCGAAAAACGGAGCTTTCTCGAAAGGAATTTATCTTGTCGGGAGAGACTACCCTCTTCTGCCGTGATATTCGGTTGGCTGTGTACAGACCGTTCTCCCCGCTCCATTCTTTTGCTCTTTCCGTTCGCGCGGAGGAGCTGTCCCGGTATCAGCTCTTTTCGGAATCCTGGTGAAAAATGGTTCCACCGAGAAGAAAAAGATAAGCAAAAACCGACGAAAATAACGGAGAAACGCGTTAGCCTCGAGGAATTAATATTCGTTTCGGCCAGGTTTAACGGCCAAGGTACAAGCGGCTCGAGAAATTGAAGGTTCTTCAATTTTTCAAGCCACTTGCCAAATAAAAAATGCTCGTCTTCTCGAGTCAGCCACGCTCGACCGACCGAGCAGACGTCCTGCTTATCTTCTCGACGCCAGACTCCCGGACACAATAACGAATCTTTCACACTCGAACCGATACAATCCCATCGAGCGTCTAACGGGGAACGGATCGTCGCGACGTCTTCGACGCCATTTACCCCTCGAGGCCGCTTATAACGTATTACCGCGGTCGCGGTAAATATGTCTCACGAGCGTATTCGCTAGCGCGAGTGCATCCCTGCGGAAACGCGATAGTCCCGTGGATCTGGTCGCGCGTTCCCACGCATCGTTGACCGCGCGACGAAAATTCCATATTTTCTCGTTCGCCGGACGACTGGGTTCGAACTGGCCGCGAGGCATCCGCGAAACCCGGTTAACGAGATTTATCCGGAAGGTGTTTTCCTCGTTTCTTTCGTTTCACGGACGACCACCCTTTCGTTCGAACCGTCGACGTCGAGTCGTCCCCGTTCCGATTATTCGCGGTTGGTCGTTCTCATCTCGAAAAGTGGTTGAATGTTAAGGTAATGGATCCGTCGGAAACGCGAGCACCCGGGTCGATTAAGAAGCACTTGGAAGGAATTAGGGGGGCAAGTGCAGCCACGTGCATGTTTCGGTTAGTCGACGGTCGACCGAACGAAGAATCGAGCGAAGTGCTCTTACCTCGATCGACTTCTATTCGAGCAATATTGCTGGCTGCAAAAACAACGCTAGCGACGACAGACCCTAAATGGACTCGATCGGTCGCGCATCCGCCCGTTACTTTAACCACCTCGCTCTCCTTCGAATCGCACTTTGTCCCCGTCGACGAATTTTACCGGCTAATCGGCGTCACCTTGGAAACCACGCTTCCAACCAACGGTATCAACCTAACCACCGTTCGAGAAAAAGAAGATCTCCGCGAATTCTTTTCGCGTCGAATTGAATCCGAGGACGAATCATCCGGCAGACTGTGGAGCGTGTAACGACAGACCCCAGGTGCTCTCTTTTTCCATCGACCGTTCCTGTTTTCGACCGATGGGAACGAACACCGGAGGAATTCCTCCTTCGGGATTGTTTTTGCCTGGTAGCGCGTTCGCTCGAGATGGACCGACGCGTTGTCCCTGGGCTTTCGAGTATCAGCTTTTACGTCGTCGGTTTCAAGCTCCGTTGGAAATTGGAAAATTCGATTTTCAGACCCAACGAACGGATCATTTTACGGCCGGTTCCCCCCGTTCGACGACTCCGTCGGTAAAGCGAAAACGTCGTAGCTTTCGCGAGGAACGAGAAGTCGGAGAAATATACGCGACACCTTCTCGTTTCTCTTCCATTCGGCTGCGATTCACGCTCCCGTAAACTATCTCGACTTCCCCACGGACGCTATGGAAAACGAAAACGATCGTTCGTTAACGCTTTATCGAACTTTTCAACGTTACCGACCGCTAGCCGATTAATCGACTTGTGGGGGTCCAACGTTACCGACTGATAGCCGATTAATCAGCTTGTGGGGGTCCAACAGTTATCGACCGATTTTTTACGCGGTCGATAAAGCGTTAAGCGACCAAAACCTCGAAACTTTTGGGTCTCTCGCCGGAAGCGGAACAATCCCCGTGAGGCGAGTTTAATTTTTGTGCTCGTCCAAAGTTCCGTCTGGAAGCGAAACAATTACCGGTGGCGGCATAAAGCGGCAATAGCGTGGCTTTATCCGAGCGACGCTCGCCGAGAACAAACGGTGAATTTTCGATCGTCGCGTACGGCGACGACAATGCAATCGCGACCGCGGTTGTCGGCCACGAAGACAATGCTCTCACCGATGGGCCACGATACGCGAGGAAATTACGCCGACGAGCAGCAACACGCCAAGACGCGGAGTCGCTCGATTCGCGGACAAAACGTCTCCGGTGGTTCGTTCGATATCGCGCCACGAGCTGCCAATTACCGCGGGATCCGCGCCTCGTCGTTTGGCTCGATTTACGTTCAAACCGTCGAAAGTCGAGGTTCACGGAGACGAGAGACCAGGCCAATTTAATTACTTCCGAGACGAGCCTTTCGAGTTTAGTTTCCTGCCTCGGCTAGTTTCCCCCTTTTCTGTTTACCGGCGAGACGTATTTCTGTAATTCGGTTTAACTTATCCGATTCCGAGGCTCGAATCCTTCGAGCGTCGTCGAGGAACGGACCTTAAAACCAAAACCTCGAGCAATCGTGTACCGATAAATTATCCGAATAATCAAGGACCCGAGACCCTCGCGAGATCGAACGAGTATCGCGAGTCAAGACGCGAGGAAGAAGCGGCTCGTAGGTAAAATTGAATTGCCTTCGCGAACGTTGATATCGTTCTTTGGCAGCTCGACTGTGAGTAATTTCTCTTCTCGCGTTCGGTAGACGCTTGTCGTTCGACGTTTCGCGAGCGTCGTAAATTCAATTCGCGAGATACACAGAGCGGCGAAATCACGGTCCGTTCATCAGCGATCCAAGAAGTTGGATTAAACTTAGGGCAGGTGTGACTTGGCCTCTCGGCGCGGGGGGTGGTTGAAAGAGCCGTCGGGAGGAAGTAAATCGGGGGTGACAGCGCCCGGAGAAAACAGAGGCGTCGCGTAGTATCGTATGCGGAAACCAGGTTGGCCGAGTTAATTGTATAAATTTACAATGAATTAGTGCCTGGAAGTTGCAGCCAGTAGCCGGGGCCGCGGGATTTAGCAACTTTCCTAACGATATTTCGCGGCCTTCGCCGTTCGACGTCGAATCTGCGTCACGCTCGTCCGAATACAAACTAAACCGTAGGATGGTAATTGATAAAAGTTTGGCGACTCGTGTTGCTGGAAAACAATGCGTCCAGTTCCCGCGTTTTTTTGTTTTTTTTTTACCGATACGAACGACAATCTCTCTCGTCGCTCTCCTAGTCGAAACGCACCCTCCAAAGTTGAATATCGCGTCGACAGAAACACAGCGATACGTAAAATTGATCGACTTTAAATTCTGATCGCTCTTATGCTAGCTAATTCGATCAAAGTTAATATAGAAAATGACATAAACGCATTTCAGCTTCGAATTAACTTACAATTACCCTTGGAAAAGAGACGTATCGCGCAGGATATTTCATTTGCACATAAAGGTCTGCATACATGCCCTGAAATTTTGACTCTGTTTACTAGAAATAGCATCCCTTGATTAGTAATCAACGATCGTATCGAAGGAATCGAGACTCTGGCGATCCTCGATGGAGAACGCGCGAAACGCCAGGTAGCGCATTCGATACCAGTGAGGGGGTGGGTTCTTGTACAATTGATTCGAGAAACGGCCGCTCGACGAACGTTTTAAAGTCGGCTGGAAGTTTTCACGAGATTAGCGGAGGGTGGGAACAGCTGTCGGGAATGTCGACAAGATCCCGCGGAGCTATCGATTGTTCGCGAAAGTTGGCGAATAAAGAAACCCGGAGAAGGGAAGACGAACGAGGTGCTATAATGCGAGTTAGGGGAAGCGATAAAGCCAAACTGCAGTTTGTCTCAACCCTCGGAATATCGGCAACCCGCTAACCTTTCGGTCAACTTTGCGTTTTGGTTGGAAAGTTTGCCAGCGGGACCGCAACGGGTTACATTCCGTCGGCGAATCGAATCGCCGAACGATTTCTAGCATCGTCGAAACGCAAAAATGACCAGGAAAAACGAGCTTCGAGAATAATGGCAAAGGGCTCGAGGAGGCCTTGGCGGGTCAACTTGACGTTCCTCTTAGGAAGTTCGAGACGAGCGAAAGATCCACCCCGAAATTGCATCCGCCTGGATTAGGGAAGTTCTACGCCATTGCATCGCGTCAAACTTTGCCAGCGTCGCGACACTGCTCGTGAGCTCGCGTTGGAACTTGCTTCCCTCGAACCCGCCGACATTGACGGCCAAGTTCATCCGATTATTGTTTCAGAAATTAATTCTCGAGAGGGAGAGTTGGAGGGTAGCAATGGCGGCGGTAGGAGCGAAGGGGTTAGAGAACTCTTTGCAATTTAATTTCGATATGTTCTGATCTCAACATCAAAATTTCTATCCCGTCAGTGCATGTTTGGAAATGAATTACTTACAATTGTGAATTTTGTTAAATATTTAGTAAATTAATTCTCGAGTGGAAGGGTAGCAATGGCGGTGAAGAGACGAAGGCGTCAGAGAACTCTTTGCAATTTAATTTCGATCCTTCTGACGTCCACATTGAAATTTTTATCCAGTCAGTGTATATTTGGCAAAGAATTATTTACGATTTTGAATCTTGTTAAATATTTAGCGTGGCGGATGGGTCGACTCGCCGGAGGATCGTGCTCTTTAAAGCAGATTAAGGTCTAGGTCGTGAGATCGCGCACGCACGATTCAACGGCCAAACAAGCTCGCTAATGCGTAATCCGAATTAATAACACGTCGGCGTGTTTAAGCTCGTTCGGAACATCTCTCGAGTTGTGCTCTTGATAAATGCATTTATCGTTTCCAACCCTCTGTGCTCTGCACACTGTCGAATTTCCTATAAATTTCATCGAACGGCGAACATACGATAATTGCTCCAACGTTATATTTTATTCCCCCCAAACAATTTCAGGACTTTCCTTCTATCGCTGACTTTTCATCGTTCCTCGAGCAACTCCCTGCTACTCTCGAATTATTTTCCGATCTTTTCGTTATTAACGATCGTGTTCCATCGATTCTTTCACAACCGTGACCGTCTCTCTTTGCAGCTTCTTAATACCTCTGCATCGACGTCGTCCATTATTCTCTTGGCTACTCCTTTGCGGCTTTCCCTTTGTCTCGATTCTCTCCTCTACGTTCTTACCGTTCCTATTTCTCCCGAGTATTTTTCTACGATCTATATTTTATCGAATCCCCAAAATACATAATCATTTGCATTTTATTTTTGCAGTCGAGTGAATTCTGACGATCTACCCACAACGATGAACCATAGACGAAACAGAAGCCGAAGATTGGTAAGTTTGTACCAACGTTTCGTATCTTAATATCTAATAAACGAAACAATTAACAATTGGCAAAATCGTGTCGTCCACTCGGTGAGAATCACGAAGGTTCATCCGCGATCGAGCTAGACAATAACAGTCCAGGCAATAATAGTTTTACGATATTGTAAATAATCATACGGGCGCGGGTTCGCGGTCGTAAAACTTTTATCGCGCCGTCGCGTTTATCGGCTGTAAGGGAGAAAGTGGAACCGCAAACTTCTCCATTTTAAATCGCGTCGAGCGACCCTTATGGAGCACGCTGTCTCTCGAATTAACAATCGTGCTTTTAGCGGGACGCCAAATGAATTTCACCGTAATCTCGGTTAGATAATTTTCCTATCGCGAACCGTCTCCGTTGGACACCAGCCAACCGGTTTTCCGGTTTCCCGGTTTGTCGATTCATTTTCACTAAATCCTTGACCTCGATTTCACCCTTATATTTTCTCTTCGTTAGATTTATTTTATAGAGTATGACTTTTGTATAATTTTTTTCGAGAAAACTATCAATAATATTGGCTTAGGCTTTCTAAGGTGTAAAAAGATATTCATGAAGCACAAAAACATAATTTTCTCTTTTCAATTCTTTTTATTATCAGAGTGACTTTACTTCAATTTTTATAATCCTTTTCAATCGTTGTGCAGTATGCGTAAAAACCATTAGAATCTAAAAAACGTAAAATTTTCTTAAAATTATATAGTTTAAGTTGAGATTATATCTATTTAAAAAAAGAAGGCATAAATAATTGGGCACATTGAGGAACAAATTAACATCTTCGACGAATACTTTTAATTTATAAAAAAGAAAAATTGATTTTTTGCTCCTGTTACGTGAGAATCCCCCCTTGAGAAGTCTAAAACTATCCGTGCAGCGTATCGTACAATAATCATTTTACTAGCTTTCATAATACTTTGTACAATTTTTATTTTGTTTTTCCCTACGCGTATCATTCCCTTCCATATCGAACGAATAATAATATTAAAATCGAGAACGCAGAGTTGGTGGTTAAAAAATTAGTTTTCGCGAGTGTTCGAGGAAGGCAGCAGGTTCGCGCCGGTTTTAAAGGGAGCGAAGAATGTTTGGATCCGGGCCAGCAAGTCTGCTTTCTCTCCGATCGCGCTGCCAACTTCCTTCCCTTCGGGTTTCGGATCTCCTCTTTATCTGGCCGCTCCGCCGTCGGCTTTTGTTCTCGCGTCGCGGAAAACCACCGCGGAAAGGAAACGGAGACGGAAACTTCCGATTTGGCTCGGTACCCCGCGGTCGAAAAACGTGGAAAACCGCGATCGTGACCAGCCTTTTGTGAAAATTTATACCATCGACCGACCGAACCGACGGTTCTCGCGAAATTCGAGAAACGTCCATCGATAATGCCCGCCCCGACGAATCCGTCCTTCGTTTTATCTTCGTCCCCGGGAAACTAAAGTTAAATCTGACCGAGCAAATTGCGTTCCACGGTCGAAATGCTCGCCATTCTGTCAAAAATGGCGACCCAGGTACGCGGAGATTAACTCCGACAACTCCAACGTTCCCTACTAAAATATTGAAGTTTTCCGTTCCATTTCGCAAGAAAAGGAAATCCCGGGCATCCGTGAAAGTTTATTTTCCAAACGGCTTTCAGCGGCGCAGCCCGGGAACTTTTTCATTTTTCCAGCTTTTCGAATACGATCCGTCGAATTCACCGTCTACCATTTTTTTCCCCCTCCCATCCTTTGCGCCGATACACCCGTGAAACTTTAACCAAGAAAAACGGATACTCGACGGTGGGCTCTCGCTCGAGAAATTTGATTTCGCTGGTCGTCCGTTTGAAAAGTTTCGTTGCCTTCGAACCCCTTTCGATAAATTGGAATTTGCGTAAAAACCGTCGATTCGATGGCGCCGGTAATCAGTCTGCGTTAAAATGCGAGAATGCCTTTGCACGGGTTCTTTTTTTTACTTCCTGTGCGTTTGAATTATTCAAAGAGCGATCGAGGGGAGGCCAACGAAAGGGAGGCTGTTTCTCGTTATTCGTTTAACGTCTCCTGTTTCCGCGTTTGATGTTTTATCGCGCGCCATTATTGGCGCTGGATACTCGAGGAAAAAGAAGATACCGTGAAGAAGGCGAGTCAGGAACGACGCGAAACTATTAAAGTTATCGAAATAGAAACAGAAATTCTTGTTCCCGGAGAAATTGTTTGCGAGTAAACGTGCTTCTTTCAAACAAACAAAACATATACCGAACGAGATACAGCTTCGTTCCGATGGAAAAACAACGATAATCGATAGTGGGAACGTACGAGATAAAAGATTTTAATATTTCCATTCGATTTTTTCACCGTTTTCGCTCGATCCCTGTGGTTCGTAAGCGAAACAAGATATTTCGTTTCACCGGAAGCCCCTTAGGCTGGACGCCATTTATCGCGTTGAGGAATTTCGTTGGTTTCCGGCGCGGCGGCGGTTGTTCGGAAACGATTTTTCTTTTCGAGTGCCGGCGAAACATACGGGTTCCACGTCGAGGACGAGGACGTCGGTGTACCTTGCGATAATTGCCCGAGTATTATATGTATGGCCAGCGTGAAAGCTAGTCCATAAGTCATCGTTAATTACGACGTTATTGTCCGAGTGATTTATCGCGTGTTTCGTTGCGTTCGCGGCTGCCTCTGCGCAGTCTGTTATCGTCTACCGAGTTCTATATTTCTTTCGACATGATTTAGACGTCGGTGTAAATTGATACGAGAAAGGCAGAATTGCTCTCGTTGCGCCCGGACGCTTCGAGCTCGGTTAATTCGTGCAAATGTTTTTCCACCCAAAAATTGTTACTT
Organism: Colletes latitarsis; assembly: GCF_051014445.1. Classification (NCBI taxonomy): domain Eukaryota; kingdom Metazoa; phylum Arthropoda; class Insecta; order Hymenoptera; family Colletidae; genus Colletes; species Colletes latitarsis. Next base: position 30,849,907 of record NC_135143.1, read on the forward strand.
CTTCGTTTCTTTCGATCGATGACTTTATACAGTAGGGGTACAAAAAGTATTTCGTACACTATTGGGATGATTTCAAATTGTAATGCTAAAAGTATTTTCTTCATAGTTTACAAGATTATCATTTCTTTTAATGATAAAAATTGTCCTCCATCGAGACATCGTGCAGGAATCTATAACTCTAAATACTCTCGTAAACTCCTAAAAGTTCACCACAGAAAATAAATATTTCCAGCAACACAATGATTTTATCAAACTATTAGCAGAGAAATTTAGGTGACCTAATTTAGGTGCGCCACGCTGCACAGAGAGTAGGCCACGCCACGAATGCCCTGAATTTCCAAGCGCAACGCAGTAGAACGCCCCAGTGCGGATCAGACGCAAGTAGTGCAGCCCGACACGAGTCGAACGAGTCGATTTTCCAGAGAACCGAGCCCCGTACGAGAAAACGTTACTCTGTATTTTCGCCATATTTTCACCTCTCGACCCCATTTTCCATCATCGAGTTACCAAAGCACCGTGCGTTTCGAAAGCAAGTAGAATAGTCGAGGACTGGTCAGGCGCGCGAGTTACTCGCGTGCGAGTGGATTCCTCGTGACCAGAAAGATCGATGAATGGAAACGATAGAAGTGGTAACAACAGCGCCTTGTTCCTTTCCCGATAATTAAGTACGCGTTATGTGTAATTATGCGTGTGTAACGAATACCAGCTGTAGGGATTACATCGGCTCGCAGGCGCGCCGAGGACTACTTTGCATTACACGTACATAGCCTCGCGTACCGAGATATACTCCATAAGTCATCATTAATTACAGTGCTATTGGCGTGATTTATCGCGTGGTTGGTTAGTTGGAATTACGATTACGCGTGTTGCCGCTCGAGGGGTGCATAGTTTAAAGGGCCCCTAAAATAGGTTAATGTCCGGCTTATGTCACGTCGATCTGCCAAGCACCGTTGCCACCCTTCGTTTCCTCCTGCGCAACCAGCATTTAATCTCTCCAGCGAGCCTATCGCTTTCTTACGCATTTCGTTTCTTCTCGGCCCTCGAGATGCAAAAGTTAACCCTTCGGCCCGTGAACACTCCCTGGCCAAAGTGCTCGTTGCAGACGAAACACCGTTATCGTAAATTCTGTTGATCGATCGTGCAAGTTTCCTTTTTGATTTTTTTCCGTGGAGAGTTGAGGGTACTGGACTTCCGAGGACACGAAGAGAGACCCTCAAACTATACTACTATATTTTTTCAATCCCCTTTTTATTATCTTTTATCAAATAGTAGTGAAGTCTTTTAATTCTATCCGACGATGCAACCATAGTTGGTGCTACGTTAACTACTGATATAAAAACTGGGCTAAAAAAATATTTTCGTATAGTTTGAGGGTCTCCCCTCCTGTCCCTAAAAGTCCAGTCCAGTGGAGCTTTTAATGCTTCACGGGGGAAAAAATAAAAAATAAAATTTTAACGTTGTTCCACGAGAATCCTCCCTCAAATATAATTTATTTTTGAAATACCGGTAATGGAACGGTTAACAAGAGCATCGAACGATGTAGAGTTGAGAGCGGAGAGGCTGTATCGATAACGGTCGGCGAAGGTCTGCCGCAAATTTGTTAACCCGCGCGATAGGTGTCCGATCGAAGCTATTCATCGTGCATGATTAAAGGATTTCGCGACCGGAAACAGAGCGGCGTGTAAACGTGGGGTGGTTCCCGTCGGGGGCCCGAGATTTCATTAGCAGATTACTTAATCTGCATTCGTAGCGTGCATCGATCCGTCGTGCACGCAGCGTCGGAAGGCTAACGCCGGCATTATTCCGCGGCCGGCCGCAAAGTGCTCTCTTCTAAGCGTCGATCTGAAATTCCGGGCTTAGCCTACTTTTTCTCCCGCCTGGGGGTAAACCGGTGGATTTATTTCGTTTCCACGAGACGCGGCCGTCCGCTGCTGTTTTCTACCCGCCGCTTCTCCTCGACCCGGTGCCACGCTAATGCACGCGTCGAAATCTCTCACCTGAAACAGACCAACGGATTCGCCTCGTGAGTCTTACAGAAATCTGTCGACTCCTCGATCCTCGGGGAAGATGGATAGGGTTAAAAAGAGGTCGACTCGACTGTATTCGCTCCGTAATTCGTACGGGCTGGATCCCAACATTCGAACCAAACGAAAAATATTAGCGCGCGTACATACAGGGTGTTCGGCCATCTCTGGGAAAAATTTTAATGGGGGATTCTAGAGGCCAAAATAAGACGAAAATCAAGAATACCAATTTCTTGATGGAGGCTACGTTAAAAAGTTATTAACGTTTAAAGTTCCGACCGTACTAAATTTTTTTCTCGGAAATGCGCAACATTTCGGGGGTATGTCTATTCACCAAAAATGATTGTAATTGACCCCCGGAATCGAAAATAATTTTTCCAGAACGATTTGAAATTTTTGGATTTAATTGTTAATAACTTTTTAACGAAACCTCTATTTTGGCCTCTAGAATCCCCCATTAAAATTTTTCCCAGGGGTGGCCGAACACCCTGTATTTGGAAAGATCCTGGGACAGGTGCAATGTCTCCAGAATTATTTTGAATAAATCTTTGAGATCAGGATGCTTATAAACTAGCTTATCCCTATTTTCAAGATGGGTGACAAATCTGATGTTGAAAATTATCGTCCTGTTTGAAATAGATCCTTTTAATGTATCGCTAGCCATCCTCGAAAGGAAAATCCAACAAGTCTCACGAGTGGCGGAGGTATAAGCTATGTTTTTGTATCACTTTAGTATTTTCAACGAGATTCTGAATGATGCAATAGTGCCAGTAACGTAATATTATATATATATATTTCCATTTTTTGCCATTCAAACGAAGCAAAATGAATAAATGAAACAGGAATCCGTGTAAACATCTCTTCGCAGGGCTGGCGAAGGAGCGACGAAGAAAGGAGGTCGGGAACGTAATCATGTAAATGTCGGGTTTCTTTCGCCAGCGTTGTGGAAACCTCGTGAAATTCTTTAGGGCTCGTCATTGCCCCAGAATACGAGGTTAATTTGATTTTTATCTCGCGCAATATCCGGTTGTTCTACACCCTCTTGCTCGTCCTCCCCTCCCCCCCTTTTTATCCGAGTTCTGCGTGCTCCCTCGATTCCGCTTTCGGCCTTTTCGACCGCTAATTTCTTTCCCCGTTCTACGGACACTCGTTCGCCAATTTCCTCTTCGTCGTCGTTTACCATCTTTATGCTAAAATAGCGATTTTAAATTTTCCTTTGACACGCGTCGTCCTATCTCGTCCCTCGCGTTTTCTTTCGCCGCGACACAGTAATTGTCAAAGTTAGGGTCGCGATTGGTTCCCGAGGAATGCCTTTTTATGGAGACAACAAGAATATATACTGGGTTGGCCAAATATTTCGTGCAAACGCTATTAACTTCAGTTCAAATTTTAAAAGCATATAATTATTTGATAGTTAACTCGTACATTGTCACGAAAAAGTTTGAGGATTTTTTTTATAATTTTGGCATAATTTTTCAAACGAATTGTACGAGGAACAATCGAAGCGCAAAATTGTATTTCATGTAAAATGTACAGGAGAGATTGTCACCAAAAAGAGAATCGAAAATACTTTTTTAAACATTTTTATTTGATTTAAAATACTCTCTGTAGTATCCCCTCGATGGACAAAACTTTGATCCCGTGGAGCGTTTATTTAGCTTTCTATGAAAATTATGAGCCAATCTCAAAGATGCAAATAAGTTACAAGTTACAACGTAAAATTTCTTATCGAACGACGATATTTCCTACCATAAAAGAATTGCCTGTTTGCAAGGTGTAGAACCGTACGAACTTTTCGGTCATCCCGATACATACGAGCAGATAGCGCGATTATAAATTCGCCAAGGGAGATACGGTCGTTGTTTCGTGTTTCGGTTAGGTGGAATAAATTTAACGTCTCGTATATTGCGGATTCTCGGGTGGAATGTCGCTTTTCGGGTGACCTACTTTTCTCGATATCAATATACGGGTATCCTTTCGAACCGGTAAAAAATGGGACGGTCACGTTCGTCGTTGGTCGCGACGCGCCGACGCTTTTCGCGCTTTTCGAAGCTTTAACGTACGTTGCCCGTTTTAGAAAAATTTCCCTGGGGTTCGTTCGAGCTGCGCCGATGATATACACGGTACCGGAAATCGTATTTTTCCGAAAGAATTATCGCGTTTCGAAATTCGAAAGGTCGAGCGTTATTTTCTCTTCGCGCGACCGTACGAGTTCCTCGCTTCGTCCCCGAACTTTGTCCTTTTCGGTGGATTAATTTTTAGCAATCGATGCTCCGCTCGAAATCGAAACCTTTTCACGGTATTGTCGACAAGTTAAACTAGCTTTTTTTTACCCGGGGGGGGGGGGGGAGAAAAAGAAGCACTTTTACATTTTGCTATCTCGTTTAACAAACAGAACGAATCGCGTCGGTACGATACATACGAATAAATTGTTTCCATTAATGTATACCAGTAGTTAAATCGGCGTTATATCGATGTTGCGCTCCGACGTACTCGTAAAACTCGAAAAAAAACGCCCCTTTCGCTGAAACTGTTTGCTGGAGTGCAGATTCTGTTAACGGCGCCATTACGGGCCCGGCCTGGCTCTGAACATTGTAGGTCCGAACAAAAGGAGCGGATCCGACTAATCTCGGAGGCGCATTCGTAGAAATTCTCCCGTGCTGCTCGAGAGACAAACGATTTTGCCATTTAAAATTTTAAGTAAGACGATTACTGCTCCTCCCGGTGCTGGAGCGAATAGATTCGGAATTTTCACGCTTAAAATATCCCTGCGATCGATTCCATAGGGGTAAATACGCGCGATGTTTATCGATGTGTCGCGTTTCAGCGAAAAAATGTGAATGCTTCGGGACGGAGTGGTCGTCTTTGGATAAAGATCGACGAATCTAGTCGTAAATATATGGTCGAGGACGCATAAACGAAGCCCATGAGTGTTCTTGACGCGAAGTACGCTCGTGGGTTGCGAGGACGGTTACACGTCCATCCGGAAAGACCGCGCGTGCTCGCCCCTCCGACGTTGCATTTCCTTTCTATACTCTGGCGAATAAATTTCATTCGAAATTGCCAGAGGAGATAGGATACGCGTTTGCAGACATCAAAGGCCCCGCCCGTGCACGGACGGATACGTTCGGTATTCTCTTTGCCAGCCAGCATAAATGACGCTTATCTCTCTTTTTCCACCCGTGGCCGGTTTTTTCTGGTTTCGCCGCCGACCCTGTCGGTTCACCAGCCACCGTACAGCTCTAATTTCCCATTCTCCCCCGGTGTCGCTCTTTTGCCCCTACCCTCGCGTGTTCCTGTTTCTCGCGATACCGTTTACTTTATGCATTATTAGTCCGTCGTTCTTGACCTCCGTCGGTTACGCGTTTATACATACAATCGCCAACCCTGTTATTCCCCGCTGCAAACGGAACCGCTTCAAACACAGAACCGTTTAAACATCCTCGTTACTTTGCTCGATTACGAGAGCATTCGGCGTGGGAGACTCTATTCAGAGATCGTTCGCGTAGAGAAGGAACGAGTATTAACTCTTTACCGACTGTTAGTCGATTAATCAGCTTGTGGGGGTCCAACGCTTGCCGATTAAAAGTCGCAAGCCGCAAAGAAATCCCGGTAAACGTACTCGTATTCGTTAATTTGCTCGTCCGTTTGAGATTCCAGCGCCAAAGTAATCATAGTAAATTAATTTTATATACCGCGATAGGGGTCTCTTGGTCCGACCGCATTTCCTACACATTATGCACCGTTCTCGATCGATATCGGTTGCAATATTTGCGCGACGCGAACGACGCTTTTATCTCGCGTCCAATTAATTCCTGTTTTTTTTTCCCTTCCGGATATCGCGAACCGACAGAAAGGCGCGTCTTTCCCAATTAAGCGATCGATCGACCGTTTAGCGATCCGGCTTGTTAACAGACGCATCTTCGATAAAGTACGATCATCGGGACAGTGTTTAAACCAGTTTTTTTCTCTGCAATTTTTTCCGTCCCCCACGAATCGTTATATCGCGCTACGTCGAAAAGCAACGTCGACGAACCGATGAAATTTTTACGACGAGTTTGTCACCAGGGAACCGTCAAACGATTGGAACTTTGGAACTCGTTGTCGATTGGTTCTCGAGCTGGAACTAGCTCTACCGTTTCGACCGGATGAAGATGCGCCCTTTGGGACCGAGCGATTCGCGGCTGTTTTAAATGCCGGTTATCGGAAACGATTCGCGGCAAATGCCAGGCCAAATGGGCCGTCGTCGTCCACAGCCTCCTTCGAGGCATCGTTTTAAATTGAAAAGCCACGCGTCCCTCCGTCGACTGGAAATTATTGTTATCGAATAACACGCTATCAAGTTCGAGAGGACTTTATGACATGACATTTTGCAATATTCAAGCTCGTATCATTTTTATCGCACCAAATACCGAATCTATCGAGATCAAGATGAAAAATAACTGACATGCGTTTCGAAAAGTCCAACGTAGTGAAAAATTGTGTGAAAAATTACGAACTAAATGGAGCACTGTTATCCAGTCTCCTTCGAGACATCGTTTTAAATCGAAACTATAATTTAAAGAATGATTATTATTATTAAATAAGACACTATCAAGCTTGAAGACAGCTTCAGACATAACATTTTGCAATATTCAAATTCGTACCATTTACGAACTATAAGTCGTATCGTCTAGATGAGAAATAATTAATACGTGTATCGAAAAGTCCCAACGTAGCGTGGAACTGAAACGCAAGATCACTTCGTTAAGTATAATCATGGTCGTCCTAAGAGAACGCGGTACCAAAAGAGGAGCCTCTCGATTCGTGGTTCGGTTACGGGCCGAGTATCAAAAACCTTGGGCGTAAAACTCGAACGGCCATTAATCTTAGTCCCGCGCAAACATCGATCCGACTTTGTACACGAATACGTAACGTTCGAGTTGGCCGGGAGTGGCAGCCGCTCTCGAAACTTTTCGTCGAAAACTCGCGAGCTCTTTTAACGACTTGCTGACTCCGTCCCCTCCGTTCCCCTCTCATTGCCGCGTTTATCCGTGTCTATGTTCCGCCATCGAACCATCCGCTTCCGCCTCTGCCATTCCGTCGCGAACGGTTCGGAAATTTTGGGAATATCGAGGGGAAGCGCCGATTCTTGGCATCGAGGCTACTCTCGAGCTGGCATGGGATCTGGCTATTGGATTTCGAACTCGATGGCTTTCCGATCCCTGCGACTCTTTCTTTTGCTGGCCGACCGGGGGATTTTGTAGCCGCAGGATTTATAAAGAAAACCCTCTCTTCCGATCGATGGAACTTCGTTAGCGATTTTGGCTCGAATCGAAACGTACCAGGGAGACTCTCGGTTCGTCCGGGGTCCACGTTCCCCGGTATTTTTCCAGCCTCGAAGCCGGAATCGGAGGCAGCAGAACGCGAGGAAGCCCCGCGTAATGCTCTTACGATGTAACCACGCTATAATCTCTGACAGGAAGACCTACCCAGGACTATCTGTCTTTATCTTGGAAGTTCGCCGCGACTTTCCAAGGCGGCTAACACCGAGCAAGAGGAAACTTTCGTACGCTCGCGCAACCTTGTTGTTTCTTTCGTGGAGGTCGATTGATTTTTATTACGTCGGCGCCTGGGAGCTTATATTTTTGTTTTTTCGCTCGCGAAAACGACGGAATTAGTTCCCGACGTCGTCGCGTAAAATATAAAAATTCTACCCCGTCGCAATATAAACACTCCGAAACGTCCTCCCAACCGGATCTTTCGTTTTTCCTCTCGCGAAAGAAAACAGAAAGGAAGCGTCGACGTAAAACCGATATCGTCCATTTCGTTAATAATACTTGGCCCGAGAGACGTGTTTCGGGAGAAGAATTAGTTTTCACATTTTTCGCCCGCGCAAATATCAATAACAATTTTCCTCGCGAATGCAACCGTTTTCAAGCAGACAAGGTTGGTTCTGCGAACGCGAAATAGATTCGGGACGCGTCTGCCCAGGCAAAAAGCTGCAGAGCTACCGGTATCGATCTCACGACCGTGAGAGGGCCAAGTTCGTTTACCGAGCAATTTGTATCTTTGAATTATTTCGGGGTTTTGTCGGTGGCAGCCAAAGTATTTGTCTCTGCGCGGCTGCGTTTGATTTTTCGGAGGATGAATTACGATCGATCTTGGAACGTCGTAATATCGGTGGAGTTTCTTTGGATCTCGGGACGGAAAGCGGTCACGATAGAAACCCGGAACACGAGTCTTTCGAGGAGTTCGCAAGTTCGAGTGGGCTGCTTCAGACACAGCCGGTATAATCTCGGCCCGGTCCTCTTGCCGCCACGTGGATCGCGCGATAATGGAAAATACCGGGAAAACGAGTCAATTTGCGGTACGTCCCGCACAGGCTACGCCGACGGGAAGATTGGTTCCGTTCGTCGGTTCTTTCGAGAAAGATTCGATAGAACGGACGGACGATTGCTCGAAAACGATGTCTACGCGGCAACCAGGTGTCATCCTCGGACACCCTGTTACACGCTTGATGGGACGCCACGGAAGTTGCTTGCAAATCGAAACGAAATGGAATCAGTTTCGACGAGCGCGAGCAATTTAACGGTTCGTCGTGGAATAACGAGCACCGATAAAGAACGAAGGAAGCGGTTTCTGAAATCATTTCCCGGTTCAGAAGCACCCTGGGCGAGTGCAACTTTTATCGTAGTCTTCGTATGCGTGTCAGAAAAACATAAAAGTTACTCGATCGTCGGTAAAAAAGAGTCGAACTATCGGTAAATCGTCGAGACTGCTTTTTCTTTACCGACAAAACCGATTTACCGGTATTACAGGATTCCCAATGTTATCGACGATGAAATTCCGCGAAACGTCTTTCGCAATTACCGAGCGTGTTCGTCCCGATTAAGAATTGATCTCTCAGAGAGAATCGAGGGAGGGGGGCGGTGGCCGAAATGAGAATTTAATTACAGGACGGTCGTAGCGGGAAAAATTACTCGGACGAAAATTAATTTTCCTTCCGGCGATCGCGTTCGATCGTCCGCCGGATCACGGAGTTAATAACGTCGTAATGTCCGTTCGAGTCGTTCTGGTACCGTCCCGTTGAAAGTATCGTCACGCAGAACCGTCTAGCCTGGACACGGCATCCCGGGTTATTCGCGGAGCTTTCGTTCCGCAACGTGGCCGTCTCTCCCTCGCCAATTTTCGCGAAATTAACGGAGGCGGGCCGTCGCTTCGGCCGTTCGTCTTATCAACGATAAAGCCCTGGTGTTACGTTCGATCTCTCGGGAGCGTACGTCGACGAACGTCGGCCGGAGGCCGTCCAGTTACAAGCAAATCCCCGCGTCGATTCGCCTTTTTAACGGGCTCCCCCACGAACCGACCCACGCAACCTCGAGGCGCGGACAAGTTGAATTTTTCCGTTAAAAGAAATTGATCGAAACCGGAGGAAGAGGCCGCTGGTGGATCGATGACGATTTCTCGATTGGAAAGGAACGCATCCGGGGGTGATCGAAGTGTTTCTGGGCAGGCGATAGCAGCAACTTGGCGGAGAAACGAGGCAGAAAAAGTCTCGATCCCGCAGACCTGTTCCGCGTTCCCGGCGATTGGGCAGTGGCCTGATTTTCATGGTCGACCGACCGCAAGATAGATTAAGTAGAACCCTCGTACACCTTTCATCCGCGTCTGTACGTGGCCGGGGAGGTTGCACGCTATACATAGACTGGCTGTGACAGCGGGATACGTAGGTGAATTTCGCGACTGCGTGATTTTGCGCTCCGCATTCGAGAAACACGAAATCCCTTCGAACTTTCCGACCTCCTTAAGGATCGTTCGCGAGACCAGCTTCTTAATTCTCTACGATATTGTGAGGATGTCAGGGATGGTTAGATTCAATGATTCGTACACTTTAAACTTAACGATTTAACTATATTATTTAATACCACGATAAACTATTTGGCATAAAGTATACAGGGTGTTCGGCCACTCCTGGGAAAAATTTTAATGGGGGATTCTAGAGGCCAAAATAAGACGAAAATCAAGGATACCAATTTGATGATCGAGGCTTTGTTAAAAAATTATTAACGTTTAAAGTTCCGCCCATAATGAATTTTTTTCTAGAAAATGCGCAAGATTTCGAGGGTATGCGTAACGACCAAAAATTATTGTAATTGACCCCTGCAACTAAAAATATTTTTTCCAAAACGATTTGGAATTTTTTTTTTCCGTCGAAAAATTTCACACATTCTCGAATTTTTTTCTCGAAAGTGGGTAGAATTCCGGGAGTATGTCTAATGACCAAAAATTATTGTAATTTACCCCTGCAACTAAAAATATTTTTTCCAGAACGTTTTGAAATTTTTATTTTTCGTCGAAAAATTTAGGCGCCAAATTAGATTTTCGGTAAGGAATTTTTTTCTCGATAGTGCGTAGGATTTCGAGGGTACGTGTAATGACCAAAAATGATTGTAATTGAGCCCCGCAACCGAAAATAATTTTTCCAAAACGATTTGACAAATTTCTTTTTCGTCGAAAAACTTCAACACCTTCTCGAATTTTTTTCTCGAAAGTGGATAGGATTTCGGAGGTATGTGTAATGACCAAAAATGATTGTAATTGACCCCTGCAGCTGAAAATAATTTTTTCAGAACGATTTGAAATTGTTGAATTTAATTGTTAATAACTTTTTAACGAAGCCTCCATCAACAAATTTTTATTCTTGATTTTCGTCTTATTTTGGCCTCTAGAATCCCTCATTAAAATTTTTCCCAGGGGTGGCCGAACACCCTGTATAAAAATGTAAGCGTAAAAAACCATAAACGACTTCTCTCGACCAAAGTTCGATGCAGTGTCTCTCGAGTTCTACTTACGTATCATAAACAAGAGAGTCATCGATACGCATTTCATCTTAGCCTAAACACTTCCATCGACATCAACGATAACGTTTCTACGGTGTAAACATGCATACGTTTCTTACAATATCGTGATTAAATTGCACGGTGAAGGAAAATTGCTCGCGTTTCTTTGTCCCGTGTGTGAAAACAGAACGCACACCGTTCGCGTTTATTCTCTAAATTTAGCGATAAAACGCCGACGCACGTAGAATATAAAAATCCACCGGATTTGGTCGATTCGATGGAATTGTTCGCGCGGCTGGGAATTTGTTTAACAACGGTGCCGGCGTAATATTAAAAGCGCGATGGAAATTGCAGCCGCGGCGTTCCGTATTTATGCAGGGGCCGAGTTTAACTACCGACGGCCGTTGCGCCGCGTCGGTTCGATTGTATCGACGCCGAAAGGTAAACGTAACTTCGTAACGAAGTCCACGGGCCGCGCGTTTGCATTTTCCTGTCTCGATTCGACGCGTAACGATCAAATTCCAACGCGTTACGGACGATCGTACGCGCTCATTTGGCCGAGCAACACGATCATCCCTATTTTAATACTTATTTTTGGCTCTATCAACGAGGAAGAGATCCTTTCACGTTTCTTTTTCGTAAGGAACGCGTAATTTTTGTAAATGAAATGGCTTCTTTGCCTGTCGATAAATAAACAAAATGTTGCCCTCGTCTCTGATGCGAGGGGAACGAAGGTTAGTGGAAAAAATGGGCGTCGCGTCGTTTCGTAGTCGTAAATACGGTTATACGCGCGTCGGCGATTGTAACGAGGTTCCTGCGGTGTCCGGTTCGGATAATTAAAATGCACGCATGTACGGTCGGTGATTTCTAATCAACGGCAATGGACGCGTAGTTTATCAGCCGTGAGACGGGACGAGCGAACTATGGCAGCCAGGATCTCGTAATGTTCGGTCGGTTGGTCGGGTGCCGAAACATCGACGCGGAACGCTTTCGATGGCCGTTTCCGACCGCACGTACCGGAAGTTTCGCACGTTTCACTCGCGTTCCCGTGTTCCATAATCGCGAACACGATCCCGGTCCGGCGATGCGCGTTCTCGTTCCTGTCGCGCCTCCAATGTACGGATTAGCTGTCAAGATCGACGCCGCGATGGCGGTTTCCTTTCGATTCGTTGACCGCGTTAATTTATATGGAAAATCGTACACGCGTCGTTGCCGCGAGTTCTTTTTATTCCGGTTATGCGTTTGTAATTCCAAAGGTAGGAAGGAAGTGTGGAACATCAAGGATCATCGTCTTAGTGTCTATTAATAATAGAGCTTTTGTGCCAAAGAAATGGAATCGATAGATACTTGAAGAAATGTTTATTCATTCTCTTCTAGAAAACTACGGTGAATTTTTTACAATTTTTATTAGAAATTATATCTAAATGTAGCGTTTAAATCTAAACTGTGTATAACAGCGAATCTGATACTGGTAGCAGGTGCATCAACTGAGGGGATGCGAGGCCTACACTGTGGGGCGACACTTTCTGCAGTCGCCACCAGAGAGCTCCGCGTTCAACAGTTTTTTCACAAGTAGACTAGCCACTAGTCCACTAGCAGGCCCAAGATGCTGCTATAAGAGCAAGCACACAACCCTTGAACAGAGGCTGCTTTGCCTCAGACACCGTGAGATTTGAGGGTCAGTCAGGAGTATACCATGGAGAGACGACTCGATGACACACCTGTCCTCACACGTCATCGTTGGGTGAGTCGATCACAACTACAATTCGAGAACACCTTACTCGAGTTTAAGGATTTCAAAGAAAGGAGTACAAAACGAAAAAATACACCTACCCTCCCTGGTATCTTCTATTTACGAGCGAGAAAAGAAAGACTTGTCAAAGCTCTTAAGCATTCGGAATACGTCGAAGGCAAGATGCAATTCGCATTTGCGACGTTATTCGTCGGAATATGAATGGCGTTGGAGGTTGTACGCGCGTGGCCTCGGTTTACCTGGCTAACCCCTACAGTCGATATCTCGCGCGAAGGGCGCGTTATCGTTTCCCCGATAAAAAATGTATAACCGGCGTAGCGGATCGACGCGAGAAAATATCTATTTCCCTCGAGTTAAGTGGTTTTAGTTGTCGCCGAACGAGCACGTACCGACGTACTTTGCTCGCGGAACAAACATGCGCCGGCATAATACAGTCGTAGGGTTTTTCTTCCCAATTTACGCCGAACTGGCATATCGAGATAACCCGGAAACGTGCTTATCTTCGTTGGGGAGCAGCTGCTGGTATGCGTGTCCGAGACAATCCGTAGTAAATCATCTTCTTCGCGGTTTACGAAAAGAATCCGAAACGCAGGATTAAACCGTCGCGACTTTTCGTATGCAGGGTATTCGAAAACGCTTTCGAAAACGTGGCTGTGGGATAATTGAGGATGTTTTATCGTAAATTAACCGCGAGAGAAGCGACTCGTAAAGTTATTTCGTTGGAAGGTTCGATTTCGAGTTTGGAACTCCAGTTGGTAGAATGCGTCCGTGAATATTTCGCCACCGAGCACTGGAAAAGCGACACGATCCTGAAGGGTCAAAGGTTCCGATCCGTAATTTGTCGCGCGTGACATAATTATTGGGGAATAATAAATCGAGAGCCGGACAAACACTTGGCCGCAATCGCGAAAAATTAGGATGAATATTCCCGATTTCCCAGCGGCTCTGCGCGGCGCGAACCGTATCGAGTTACAGTAATTTATACTACTAGTGAAAATTCTCTCGTTTTAATCGACCTGTCCCGAATTAGCTGAAAATTTATATTTTCAGCCCCGACGAGGCCGGCCGCTAGCTGCACGCTCTATCCAATTAAATCGTCGCGCATAACTGACCGCGAGTTTGAACAAGGCTGCGTGGAAATTTACACTCGCGTTCGTTCTATTCCCTCTATACAGGGTGGATGGAAAATTTTTGATAGTAGATTCTACGCAAAAAGAAAAAATATAAGGGAAAAATTTGCTATTCGATCCTTTCACTCGGCCTCGAGAAAATTGGACTCGAAGTTTATTACTTCAATTTTAGTTTGCTCTCGTACGATGTCGAAAATTCTTGGACGGTCGAAACTCCCATATTTTGTACAATTCTGCGTTTTTCCAGTCGGTGGCCATTTCTCTTCCCCAGCATCCGGTTCGAGGCAGCGCCGGAATAATAAATAGAATCGCCGTCGATGCGAAAATTGGTCCGCGCGTGCCATTATAAATGCATTTAGCGCTCGCTAATGCGAGTAACGACTCGAACGTTTATTATTCACGGGGATATAATGCAGCAAAGAGGTTTCTCTTTGACGAAACGCGTCGATCGTCGAATTACGCCGCGTCTCGCGATCGGAATCCAGTTTCGTCCGTTCCCCGGGATTTTCCATTTTCCCCTATTTTTCTCGTCGCGTAAAACCGTTGCTGCGAATTTAAAAAAGAAAAAAAAACCGGACTCCTTGCTCGAGGAAAAAACTGTTGGCCCTTTCTCCCTCGCGATGCATCGCTCTTCCCTTTATTGGTCGCGCGTAACAATGCTCGTCGAGTGGGCACGATTTTCGACCTAACCCAGAGACCCGCGACGAAAAAGCGAATTAATCATCTGGCGGGGGTGTTTTTTTTTTTTCAAAGTTGCCGTGACCGCGCGGGCGCGCGCCCGCGTACACGAGGGCTTACGTTTCGGTAGAGGGAACATTTACGAGGGTAGCTTTTCGCGGCTTCCTGCCGCATGGCGGGCCCACGCATTTATACGTCGCTGCTCGATGACAAATTACCGTCGGCGAAATTACGAGCTCGCCGTAACGAACAACCACCGCGTAATTCCGGCGCGTAATTTTTTTTCTCCTATCCCCGGTTACCCGGGTAGCCCGCCACTCGCTGAACGCTTCAATTTCCATCGGTTTCCCTGCGCGCGCCCCGATAAACCGCGTCTTTTTTCGTTTTCTCTTTGATATATAGCCCCATCGAGCCGCGATTTTTCACCCGTTACAGGCGTTAGTTCGACGAGCCAACGAGCCGGTAATGAAACGAGAGCCTCCGTTGATCGACGGAAAGATCGCACCCTTCTTCCACCTATTTTTCGGTCATTTTTTTTCTGCCTACACCACTTCATAAATTCTAATCCGAAGATCCCATTACCGGCGAAATAAACGTGTTCTTTCAAGTTACCTCTCGCAAAGAGTAAAATCTGAAAATTGAAACGATAAATTTTGACGTTTCGAATAAACTGTACGTAAAAAAAATGCTTGTAAAAGTGGCTCGATCGTCGCGGTTGATTTATACCGAAACGGAGAGCGTTGCTTGGACAAAGTGGTTTCGGTTTTCGAGTACGAGGAATCGCGAGGAACGAGCCCTTAGCGAGAATCCGCGTCATCGGAATTCCACGCTGCGAGCCTCGAGTTCGCAGCGACGATGAGCCTTCGTTTCTCCTTGTAAAATCAAGGAACTGTATCACGTGTTTCGCAACCGGAACGAGAACGGGCACCAAAGGGTGGCGGTGGAACGTAGGAGGAGGCACGCCAGGAGAAACGGAGAACAAGAAGCAGCCGTAGTCGAAGGAAGAAAGGCTGATTCGGTGCCACGGACCAATATAAATGCAAAAGCGATTCGGTCGGTCTCGGGACACGCAGCGGTGCAGCACGCCGCGCGGAAGGTTAAAAACAGGAAAACCGGATCCCATTGATATTCCGCTCGGTGCTACCGGAAACCTCGAGCTGCAACGAGCTTGTCCATCGATCGTTAGACTTTCCTACGTTCTTTGCGTCTAGTTGGATCCGTCGAGCGAAAGGAATCCAGACAGTTTCTTTCCATTTTGAACAAAATTCCCTTACGGACCACCTTCGATTCGATATCGAATCCGTGTCCCTGTGTTTTGAATTTTTTTCTCGAAACTGCGTAGGATTTCGGGTGTATGTGTAATCACCTAAAATGATCGTAATAGCCCCCCACAAACGAAAATAATTTTTTCAGAACGATTTGAAAATTTTCATTTCATCGAAAAATTTAAGGGGAATCATTCCATTCTGGCCAGACATTTCAGCAAAGAATTTTTTTCTCGAAAGTGCGTAGGATTTCGAGGGTATGTGTATTCACCTAAAATGGTTGTAATGGACCCCCACAACCGAAAATAATTTTTTCAGAACGATTTACCCCCTGTTAATTTTTCTTAAAAATTCGTTTCTCATTGTTAATAAATTTGTTTGACGCTCTACGGGAATGTTGTTTGATACTTTTTCGTAGGTATTCATAAGCTCTACTTCAAGACCGGATTAATAGACTACCCATCGACAACTCTTGAACCCCCCAAGACTAGATTAACAGGTTTCCAGTTGATAAAGTGTTATTCTCGGACACGCGTCGACCCAAAGAGAAATAATTTAGCTATGATTAGCCGTGTTCAAGGTTAGAGCGTGTTTCACGGAGAGTAAAGGCGAGATTGAAATTCGAGAGGTCCGGATAACGCAGCTGTGGCCGATTGCAGATAGCGGGTGCGAGTTCCGGGCGGACGAGAAGATCGCGCGGAGCACGTTTGAATCGTAAAGAGGACAAAGGAACGATGTTCTCCGCATTGCGGTAATTTAGTTCTCGAGCACCGGCCTCGCTCCCGAGATAACGTTTTTTTTTGAAGGCCGGAACGTCCGAAAGCGTGCGGAGTTCCGAATAGCTGTTCCGAATAGCGTCGGGGGCCTCTTTCGAGAACAAAAAGCGACGCGGACGTTATTGTTTCCGCGACTGGCGTAATTCGGTAACGAAACACGAGAACGGTCTTTCCCGGAAGTTGAATATCACGCGAGTAGCCGCTGCGAGCCGGGGAATCGTCAAACGCGATTTTTCTGAAAAATTAAAACTCCGGGGCTCGGAGAGTCGTCCGGTTCGTCGACGTTACACGGTAATCGATCGTTGTTCGGGAACAATGGGATGGACGGGGAAAAGAGTAGTAAAAGCTACGGTGGCAGCGACGAATCGGGACTGCCCGGGGAACCGGAAGTTTGAAAGTACTGCCCTTTAAGTCGGATCGAACGATTATTAATAGCTACGCCCGTGGAGGGAAAAGTTCGATCGCAGATTTGCTCGTCGAAAGAGAATTTATTTTCTACGAATTGATATTTAAAAATTACGGTTTGACCTTTGAAATCTCGCAAGCGTTCGCACGAGTACGCGTAGGAATAAGATACTCGAGAAACGTTCGATACGCGAGGAACGGTTAAGAAAAAGAAACAACGTTGTTCGTTCTCTTGTCGCGCCCGTGGCAATAATCTCGAGAACACCAGGATATTACTTCTCGGGGCGCCGTGAACCTCCAAGAACCAACCAGCTTCCGAGGAGCGTAAAAGGAACTGGTCGAAAGGCAACGGAAAGGAGGCACTTAGAGGCTCGTTAAACGTTTTAAAGTCAACGCAAAGCCGGTACGTAGTAGCTCCCCGTGATTACTTATGCCGTTCTCCGACTAATTTCATTAGCCGCTATCGGATACCACCCTTTTATCGCGCAACGGAGAATTGAGGGCTCGTAATCGATGCGACGACCTTCCTCGGAGTTTGCGCCAGCTACAGTAATGATTCTCAAGATGAACGTTATTCTATCGTTGTTTAAATATCGTCTTTCACGCGTCATTGGCTCCAGGAGATCCCATCAGTCGGGATATAAAAGTTCAATTTACAAATCATTACTGTATTCAAGTGCTTTTGGTAGCTCGTCCATCGATTTGTATGCAGTGTGGTGTTATTCTTTGTCGAAATGTAAATCGAAGAAGAATAGTATTTAAACGGACTAAATTTTTATTATATTAAGATTTATCAATGATTTGGATGAGTGGGTTAAAAATCGAAGGGAATACCGTAGCATGTTGGGGAAGAAAAGGCTGTTTTACTCGGTTCCCAATGATCTCGTTACGTCCCACGAGGTCGGGGAGCGTCGCGTGTTGCCGATCGATTAATCTTTCCGGCTAATCCAGGAGGCGACCGATCAGCAGCCACGATCGCATCGGATTAGAAGGACGATTAAGCAACGACCACGCGACAAGCTGGCTACTCTTATTCAACGTAAATAACGTTGGCTGTGGTTTTGCGAGGCTCGAAGCCTGGTCGTAGGATTCCGTGTATCGTTTCTCCACGCAGAAGCGATCCAATTTCATCTTAATTTCGATCTAGGCTTTCAAAGAGCTTTTATAATTAGAGATTATCCGTGTCAAGAGTTTCTATTAATTATTATCAACCACCGCAATATCCAAGTGCAATATTTACGCGTCATTCGATACCAAGACCCAACAGAGAGATCAAGAACGATCGATCCAACGTTCATTCGCGATTTCCAAAACAGTAAGCAAGGAGACGACCCTGAAAGACGCGAAAGGGGGTTGAAAAGTTGTCGGTTTGTTGAAAATCGTGATATGCGCGGTGGACGGGCCAGCCAAGCGGACAAACTCATTTTTTCGCGTTAAGCAACTCGCCGGGGACGAAGGTTTTCCGACGAAATCGCGCGGACGGTTGTTACGCGCGTCGTTCCCGTGGAAGAAAATCGCGGGAAACGGATCGCGTAACCGGAGAAAATTTACCGAGAAACGAAGGCGTCCTGAGACACGAAGGGAGAAATCTCGTATCCTAGGGGATACATGAAAAAAGGAAAAGAAAAAAGTAAAGCAAGACGGGGAGCAAGGGCTTGTATTACAATTTCAAATGCAATTCCTTTGGAGTCTGGCCTCGACGGGTCACTCGACTCATCGAACTCGAAACGACATCGGCCGTAAAACAGTCCGCGCGAGGTTTCCGCTCGCGCGAGTTCGAGTAACTGGCGTAGACCGCCTTGGTTCTCTCGCTCGCCCCCACTGTTTCGCATTACCGGGATTAAACGGCTCGGAAAACGCCGCCGATATAAACGATCCGACGGAAGCTGCGACTTCTTCGATAAGTCGCCGAAGAAACGACGTCGCTCTTAAAATAATGAAACGTCCTCTCCCGCCGGCGCGGCGCCTCTTAATTGGATGAAAACAATTAACGCGAGCTCGTGAGACCGCGAGAAGAATCCGTTCGAATTCCATTCCCGTTATTAGACACCTTTTTCCGCCTCTCTTCCATCTATTTTCAAGGAGTTTCGCGTCTCAAACTCACGCACGATTATTTATTTATTCGCCCAAGATGAAAGGGTAGAACGTCCTTCGATTGTATTTTCAAACGAGAGTCTTTGCTTTCGAGATTACAGTAATCCCTAGACACGTATGTATATTTAATTTTAAATATAAATTTTAAATATACGTGTTTAGGGATTACTGCAATTTCGGAAGCAAAGACTCTCGTTTGAAAATACAATCGAAGGACGCCGTACCCTTTCGAGTTCATTTTAAATATACGTCTCTTTAGTCGTCTTTAATAATAAATTCCTTGCAATTTAGCAGATTATGATATCGAATGCAAAATCTTAATCACTGAGATAAGAAATAATATATTATCCTTCTGAAACTACCAATTTCCATTGCATTTCTAAGCTCAGATTCGTAATTACACACGAAAACCTTGCTACACCAAGTTTCGTTCCAAATCCAAGATATCTCTATATTTTTAGAACAATCACCACTGTGAGGCATTACTGTATCGTTCGTTTCGACCGGTTGCAACTATATTAAGACGATAAGATCGCCAAACGACAGATAACATCGTTCAAACGATCGATGTTTAAGCCTGCAAGTAGAAATGTCAAGCAATGGTCAGACGCGTCACCGAAGTCGCGCTGGATAATATAATTTTTCAGAATTAATTTTTTCCGAAACGAAGCGTCGTACAAAAAAAATTTATCACACATTTTTTATTCGTTTTACCATCTTCCCTTTCCGTAATCATCGTCAACTTACGACCAACGTCGCATAAACCGAAACGCCGCGGATTAAGACGACCCATGTTGCGATAAAGTTTAACGAACGCGAACGGTATTTCGAACTTCTCGAAAACGATCTGCTCGTGACGAACAGCGTTTCCATTCGCGCGTGTGAAACGATTCGGCGATAACTGGAGCGAACGAGTCGTTTGGATGGTATTCGAGAGAGAGGGTACACGATTAAACGTTAATTGGGAGTGGACCGGACGGTTCAACTTTCCAATTAGATCCGCTAATCGTCACCGGAAATTTTGAATCACGCGTCGAAATAATTCGGGTGAAAAATGTTCTACGCGACGAAGAAAAGTAAAAACGATGGGACGAGAGGTCGTACGAATTCGATGGGGACCTGGTCAGTTAAATTCGAGAGCGTCCAAATATTCCACGAGTACGTATATCGACGCGTCAACGAGATGGAGCCCGGCCAAGAGATTAACCCAGAATGTCGAGGTCGGTGTGCGAAGATCTGGAGCATCGATAGGCCGGCGACATTCGATTCTGCCCAGCAGTTTCTGCTTGGAACTTTGCACCGCGCGGTTTCGAATCGCCATAGCTGTTCGCGTAGAATTTCACTCCGATCGTTTTCAACGATGCTTTCGATTAAACGGGAAAAAGCGAATTCCTCTTTTTGTTTTATCATCGTTGATGGATTTGAAACTTTTCGATAGGCTGGATGTTTATACGATTTCGAGATTTTGTTTTTTCTAACGAACCGAAGTCAAAGACCCAAAACAGCACGGGTTTTCGTCGCTCGACCGTGAAATTTCCAGAGGCGGATGGAAAATGCGGGAGCGCGAGTTCACGAGGATATATCGAAACGAATCTAATGGCCGTATTACGAACGCAGAGGGAAATTTCAAATCAAACGATTTCCGCTAACCCCGGAGTTTTTCGGCTCGGCGAGGCGGCGCGTGGCCCAGAAACACAATAAAACCAATCCATTCCGTTCCATTGTTCCGAACGAAAAATGCCTGGTAAATGCTGAATGGGATGCGCTGGTATTCCGACGCGTACGCGTTTTTTGTTTTATTCGATGCGCGGTTCAAACAGCCTCGATCCAAGCTCCAACCAAAAATAAGGAGGCCTTGTTTTACCCAAGTATCTTTACGTTTGCATTTTAACGCGTTTACTGCCAGTTTTCCATGCCCAAAGGTGTGTTCAACATTTGTTCAAGTTATAGAAACATAGAGATATTCGATAATTAAGTTGTAAATTTAAAGTGTCCACCAAGGCAATCAACGCGTTTACGTAGTTTCATCGTCCACATTATATTACCCTCGTGGAACTTAGGAGAGTTTCTTTGCTCGTTCGTCAATTTGTTTTCGCCGTCCAAGCGCGTAACCGAATTCCGGTGTCTCGAGAATTAAAGCCCCCCTCCCGGTGTGTTTTTTGGGGCCGATAAAGAAGAACATTCCCCCATTCCCGGTTAGTCGGCGCTTTACGAGCGAAGATTTTGTTTCTTCCTGAAGCACCTGCGGGTGGATATTTTGGTATCCCAGGCACCGTTAGACAAGCTCGTAAACATCCTTGGACCGGCGTAATGGCGTCGATATTTCGACGACGAGGCGAAACGCAACCGGGACGGCATTAACGTCGCTCGATATTAGCGTTTCATCGGCGAACGAACGAACGCGTACTCGTACCGATCGCGGGCCACCCCCGTTGTCGCTGACTGCTTTACGATCCGCTCGTTTTTCAACCGAGTCTTCGATAAATTTGTCCGCTGACGGCCTTCATTTTTATTCCGCGCGCCGCGCCGGAATGCGCGAAATTTTATTCAGTTCGATTTAATCGTTATAACCCACCCCGAAACTATTCGTTTAACGCTTTGCGTTTCGTTATCGCATTTTGTTTCGTTCTCGTCGCGAGAATTGCGTTATTTTAAATCGTATCTTCGTTAACGTCGATAATTCTAAACGTTTATTTGTCCTGGGCCTGCTTAGACGCAGTGACGTTCGATTCCCAATTGAGGAGGAACAGATGGTCGGTCGAGCACTTGCGAGAGAGAAAGGTTGAGCGTAGCCCTCTGCTGGCGAGCGCCAGGACTGTCGCCATGGACTCTTCCATTTTATTTCCCTATTTTAGACATAACTTTATTATGTATTTGACATTACTGTGAAGTCTCTCAGATTTAGTCTTGAGATTCTATTTTTACCAAAGGCTCAAATAATATTAGTATCGGTGAAGGGACGGGCCAAAGAAGTTCTCTGTAATTCTAACGGAATTATCTAAATTTGTCGAAGACCAAGAACGACGCAACTTGATCGCTATTCTTTTCCTCGTTGACCCGAAAATCCTTCGGATCCAACTGCTCGGATATCGCGATTGTAACGCGAAATTAATGGATACGTCCGGAGAGAATGATCATCGATGGGGTTGGAATTAAAAGATACGGACGTCGACGAGGACGATTCAGCGACGAGAAGATCCACGGATAGCAGTCGAGCATTATTTATAGCCGAATTAAGCCCCCGGCCTTGCAATATTAATTACCCTGCTCCATTTTTTTTTTGTTTACCATCCAGGGCAACGGACATCTTTCATTCTCGGAAACTTTTAATATCGAAAATTGTCACAGTCTCTCGAAAAAGAAAGATAGTTTCTGTTTTCTCTTGCTGTTTGAAAGCACCGAGATACTCGGAACCCGAGACGTCGAGAAAGGCGAAAGAAGAAATCATTACAACGAACGGTGCGTTATTCTATGGATTCGATGGGAGAAAAAGTCGAAATAAATCGGTAATTCGAGGAGAAAGAAGCCCCGGGAAAAGCAAATTTATCGAGAGAAATGGGACTGGTTATTGTGCGATTTAATAGAGAATCGAGCATTTTGCGAGCGTTAAATTGTCGAAACTCGTTTAGACCGGGCGTATTAACGGCTCCGCGAATATAATGGCGCCCCTTTTCCTCCCGTGAAGAGCCGCCGTGTCGTGTACTGGGCCAGTTTGCTCCGCAATTACGCGGAGTATACGAAATATCTCCGCGCGAGTGCGCGCGATCCACGTGATCCGGATTTGAACGCGACCAAACACAAATGCAAGATCTAATTCCCGAAATAACAATGGCAGATGCGGTTTCCGATTGCGGTCGGCTTTCGTACGGACACGAGAATCGGGACAAAATTTTTCTGCTCGCATACCGATGCGTAGAAGACAACATTTAACCGATATATGTATACCATGTAGGCGCGTTAAGGCAGACCTTACATCCAATGTATTTTTTCCGCCCATTTTTATGGGGTCTCGAAACTCCATTACCATTTTCGTGTCACTCACATTACCAACAGATTTGGAAATGAATTTCAGTCCCTTCCATAGTCAACGCCATAGAGGACGCTAAAATCACCTTCGAATTTTCAGGTCGATATGGCAGTCACATCAGATCACTGTTTGTGCTTTAAAAAACCTAAAACGAAACGCCATAATATTTTTGCAAAAGTATAAGGTCTTCGGTACAAGTAAATGAAATAAACTATGCCTCTTCCTTTCTCTGGGACGCTATGGTAACGTTAGGCTATCGAAAGACTTCTTGTAATATTTGGCAAATGCAACGATACTTGCGGAATAATAGAGTAAAGCCAGAGGGAGGTCGACGTTTCCCTCGTTTCGAGTTTATTCGCAGTTTGAGCCGTTAACCCAGGTCGGGTTCTAGAGCAAACGCGTGCTGCTCGCAGTTGGCCAGCTTCCAAGCAATATGGCGGCTCGGTTTAACGTTCCCTCGGATCGAAACGGGGAGCATCGAAGACGACGTCTCCTCGTAACGTCGCGTACGAGCGAAATCTACGGGAAAGCCGTGTCGAATTTTATGATTTCCGTTCTGCTTGCTTCTTGTTTCGCGTGGGGAAATCCGCGGGAGCAGTCCTCCAGGGAAGCTTGCACGATCTTTACGCGTTTCCGTCGCCACGGATTCGCGTTTCCTGACACATCTCGGGAGGCGGAACAAGGCCTCGAGGAATTGGTTTACGCGAGATCGAACCATGGAGGCTGCATCCTCGCGAGAAGGGGCTCTCCCGTTGCGCCTTTACGCTCGCGACTCTAATGCAAGTCGAGAACGTACGACTTCGATTTCGAAAGAAACATCGCGGGATCAGAGGATAAAGCGTTACGGATTCTCCGATCGAACAATGTGGCTGCTGGAGACGTAGCCAAACGGAAGCGTGCATTTTATTCGGGGCATTGTTGTGCTCTCGCGGGAGTGCGTGGCGCGGCGTTAATTTCTTTTCTATAAATTCGCGGTCTCCGGTGGTCTCGACAATGGCGACGCGTCGAACGGAGAAAGAACTTCGCGATAACGAGGCGGAGACGCCGATATTGTCGCGCGACAGGATGCGATTCGCGTTCCGTGGAAACCAGGAATTACACGGAATCTCCTGACAAGGATTGCCCCGAGCGGTTTCTTCCCTCTCGCGCGCGCGAACGCGAACAACGCGTCGCGTGGGGATCGAACAAAGGAGCGAACTCCGCGGCGTTGGGGTTAAGAGGACGGTTTTTTGCAGTCTGGATGGCTGAAACGCGGGGTTGAAGTCGTCAGGAAATAAACAAGCGACGCGTTATCAATCAAGGAACTTACGACTTACGCTCGTTAGCGAGCCAGAATTTCAAAAGCCTTAAAATATGTGGCGATACCTTCCTGTGCTCGCTACGAGAGGGATACGGTTCAATCGTCCCTCCTACAAGTGCTCGATCCTACACCTATTGCTATATATAATATATACTCCTTGATTAATGTCTCCTAGGCGTCTGAATAAGGTCTAAATCTAGGTAGGACTAGTTCCAGACATGGAAACTAAAAATTATCACATTGAATAAGAAACAATAAGAGACCACATTCAGGTGTAAATTCAGATGTAAACAACACTGAGAATACTTCTCCTTATACGTAATAAATATCCCAAATATTAAAATGCTCTATAAGAAGACAGTCCACCATCTTGGTATTCACTTAGACTTAGTTTTAGTTTGCAAGAACTGATGTTCTGTAAGCAGCGTCTTTTCCATTTCTATACGTTTAAGGATTCCATGTTATATTGTTGCTTCTGTTTGAATATATCTCACACGGCTTCAATAAACATATGTTATACAAAAATGCAGGGTCTCGTTTGGCTGTCGTAGGAAAAGAGCTGGAGATAGCAGGAAAAAGGAGAGCACTTGTGAGAAAGAAAGGTTGAACATAGCCCTCTTGTGGCGAGCGAGGGAAGTGTCTTTACCGACGAGCCCATTAGCAGGTCCCAAATTAAAAACAACTGTTGAATGCAAAATGAGAAATCGGGAAGATCCGTAGCGTAGAAATCGAACTCGAGGATTTCGATGTCCGCGGGTCTGTTCTTTCGAACGAACGGAAGAGAGAGAATCGGTAGGATTCCCTGGAGGCTGCGCGAAGATACAGGATACCCGGATGAAATTTATGGACGCTAGCCAACCGAATGCGCAAAACACGGACGCTGCAGCTTAGATTTATCGTTCCGTAGCGTTTCGTTCCGATGTGTTCCGGTCTCTCGGACCGAAGGCGGCGTCCTCGAGGTGTGTGTTTCCCATCGGTTCTCTCTATCCATCCGCGACAACCTCGTCCTGGGATACGCCTGGACGACGCGTACGACGTCGCTTAATAGCACCCACGATGTATTATCTTGCCCTCCTCATTCGTCTCCGAATCAAGACTTCTCTTGGACTCTCATCTTTAACCGCTTTTAAGTCGCTGCATGGACACCTCAGAAAGACGTGCGATACCTTAAGTCATTGAGATTGAGCAGCCTGCTTTTTAGTTACAATTTTTTTAATTTGACTGTCCACATTAAGTTTAAATTACGTCCAGCTATGTTTACAGTAGGGGATTTAAAAGGTTAACAGATAGATCCTTTGTGAGATAGAAACGGGTCATCATCGACCTTTTTTCATTTAAGAAATTCGCGGAGCTCCATCGAGAGTTCTTGGAAACATCGAGGCAGATTTGTAAGTAAAGGTAAAGAAGTTCGACTGTAAATTAACGCGGATCCTAATGGCGAGTATGTATTCGGAATCGGTGTAACGGCATTCGAGCGTAAAGAGAAAAATCTTTATGGCTGCTTCGAGCGAGACCCGAGATTTATCGGTGGCCCTTGTATCTAGCCGTGCCTGCGTATGACAGGAACTCGATAAAATACTCGTGTAATAAACAGGGTAAACGCAAATTTATATGGAACCGCCTGGCCCGGAAGCCCGATCGCCCGCCGCAATAACCTCTGTCCGCCCGATCGCTTATCGTTAACGAACCCAGAAATGTCCGGTCGTCTCGTTACTTTTTATTCATTTATTTATTTACACGGACACACTGGTCCACGATAAACCGTGTTCACAATAAAAATCGGTAATTTTTCTTGTCTGCTTCGTCCCCGCATTCAATCATTTGCAACCCTCCACGTTGCTTTCGTTTCTAAGTTGTTCGATCTCCGATCGTTCCGCGAAACAATGGGCGGCCCCAGGAAGAATAAAAGCCAAACTTTGAGAATATTTCTCGACGATTTAACGCGCGAGGCTCCCCCGCGAAGAAAGACGCGGCCGCAGATTTTCCAAATTATGGAGAATCGCGGCGCGATAGACGAGGTCGTTAAAAGTTTCGGTACGAGCGTTGTTCTTCCCCTTATCTCTGGTGCTTTAACGACGCGAAATCGCTGATGGCGGAGGTTCGCGCAAAGAAACGCGATTCGATTCTCGGAACATGGTCCATCAGGTCGTGATTTCCCTCCTTGGATGAGCATTATCCTTCGCGAAGAGTCGTGCCGCGAATCGCGGACTGCCACTTTTCTTCATTTGAATCACAGAGCTACGGCGCGGCGGCTTCGCGCTTTTCTTACGCGTTCCTTCGATCGTTTCGAGGAACGAAGCCAATATTTGGAGGTGACGATGCTCCCACGGACCGGTTGATTGCCTCGAAACGTGTTTCGCGAACCTACTCTCCAGTTAGATAAGCGATTTTGCTTCCGAGTCCTGGACCTTTCTACTCCTTCGATCCACTTTTCTCTCGATCGTGCCGCGCAATGGTCGCCCGGGTTTATCGCGAAAGACGCTAAGCCGATTTCCAGCGCGGAAGCCAACGTCGTGTCGGAAAATCCAACCGAGGATGCTGAAAGGACGCGTCTGGAAAACCTCGCGCCAAATCTCGGGCGTATCCAGTATTTAATTGCACGTAATTTTTCAAAGCTACGCTATTTTCTTCAAATTTACATAGTCACTGAAAGGAAATAGTTTTACGAATACCTTGTAAATGCGACAGAATTGTCGTTCTTGTGAACCGTAAAAAATAACTTACAACGAATCAGACTCATAGTAAGACATGGAGTTAATTTCCGGTGCTGTCTCTCGGAGAATCGTGTTCACGATTTATTTATTTATTTATTTACTCACGGGATTAAATACCCATTAGTAAAGAAAGAGACACAAGTATAGAGGATAGTTGCATAACAAAGCTGAACGTGAATAATTACAAGGGGATGCCAAGTGAAGAACATTTAAATGATAGAATTAAATGGTTAGAAACATCGATCGAATCATGTGCAGTGTTTGCTTGAATAAACAAATGATTAGAAGGGATGAAATAATTCGTAACATTAAATCTAAACGTTTCAATGATATTCGGACACGAATAACACTTCGCGAATGCAACGGAGTTGTCGTTGTCCGTAAAAAAGAATTCGTTAGAACGAATTAGACTCGTCGTACGACAAGGGGTTAATCTCCGGTGGTGTCTCTCGGCGAATCGTGTCCAGGATTTATCGTTTCCAAGCAACAAAGTCCGACGAATCGACGACACACAGGAACACGAGGTTGCCTGGAACTCGGTCGCGTAACAGACACGGAGAAAAATGGAGCCCAACGCCCTTTAAAATCGAAGGGATCTCGACGTTTGCAGTTTCCATCGGCGTTGGCTCGACGCCAGTCGCTTCTACGTGCGATCAAACGGATCCATTGAATTCCGGCTTCCCGCGAACCTCGTAAAGCACACAGATATTAAATTTACAAGCTATTTCGTTTAATCGGCCCCGCAGATACGCTCGGACTCGTCGATCGCCAGAACCCGTTTACGCGTTTTCGATCGACTCGCGTCGCGACGACCATTTACCTCTGCGAATTTCTCGTCGAAAGGCTCGACGAGTGCTAAGAGCCGTGCCCCTGGAACCTCATCGAGCCCCGTTATGGCCTTTTCGAGCGCGTAAAAGGGTCACGCGCGCGACAGTCTTCCGCTTCGGCCGGAAGAACACGCGTAAAAAATATCGCTCCCGAAGACTTTCGCGTTTTATGCGATTTTCACGTGCCCGAGTGAGAATGTCGAGGCTCTCGAACCGGTGCTTGCGTTCGAGGAACGTCCTCGCGATTGGATTTCCGACTAGAGAAAGTTCATTTGGTTAGTTACTCGTTTAAAGGGTTGCACACGCTTTGTATATCTGATTTAGATAATAAGAACGCGAAACAAATTCATGAAAATGTGAATACAAAGGAAAGTATAAAGAGTTACGAAAGTACAAGAAATGTTTGACTTCTGAATGATTTGGAACCAGTTGTGTAAGCATACGATCATTTTTATAGACCCTCTATAGAACCCAAAATCATTCAGAAATCAAAATATGTAGTTTTTTCTTTTATAAAATGCATGATTTTCGTATTATAGTTTAAGTTTAAAATAGGAAGGTTGATTTTTTTAATAACGTTACGCTTTTTGGCACATTCGTTGTACTAAAGATTACTATATATTTCGCATTAATTGCAACAGGAAATCATACTTCGATTATCCATAAACTAGACACAATGCATAAAGAACAAAAATATTATTTTTAAAGAAATTCGCCATTGTGCAGCGTGCGTTATCCGTTCCGTAGATCGTGCGGAAGATCGAGATTCGGCTCGCAGATAGAAGATTCGATCTTTGCCTACGAAATGCTCGTCAGATTCTTGGAGTTAGCCTCGAGCTATTTCCCCCCACGAAATTCCTGCTGGACTCCTCTGCGATCGTTAAGAAAGAAGCGATCGTACGCGAGGAGTTCGAGACGATCTATGGAAACTATCGCGGCTTCCCATCCGTTGTTCCAATTACGAAGGTCTAGAGCGACATCGAGTATACATTGACTGCCTTCGAATACGTCGACTCCCACGAGGGCTAATCGAATCGACTATCGGGGCACTTGTTACAACCAATAGTTCCTCCCTTGCTCGGTCGACTCTAGTTAACGACGGTATCACGATCCTGGGAATTGCATAATCAAAACGTTCACGAAATCACTAGCTCCATTTTATTCTCTGAGCCATCGCAATAATAATCGTCGAATTCGAGAACCGTTCACGTTCATCTATCTTCTCCAAAAAAATCGAGTTCGAATTTTCAGCCGCTCGTACGCTGAAACTTTTTATTTTCGATTTAAAACTGCTAAAAATTGTTATACGGTACCGTTACCATTTTTATAAATTTGTTGCATTTCGAAACTAGCACGCAACGCGGTTGTTTTTTCCTCTCTGAAAGTCTGCAAAAACATTTTGTTTCGATCGGGCGAGCATCGAATCTCCGGGTCACCATAAAACGCAAGCGGCGTCCTCGAGAGCGGAACGTTCGCGGCGAATCGTCGATCGCGCAGTAATTTTTAAAGCGATCGCCGTCGATGGTCTCGCCAACGAAAAGTTTATCAACGATACGGGCCGCGAACGTCCGTAACGCGAGCCACTCGGGGAATTCGCGGTTAACGAGGAACATATATCCGGCCGAACGATATCCAGAAGCCACCCGACACGAATTTTATCGGCCCTATCGTTCCTTGTATCGTTGTTGCGGGCGCAAACTTTGGCGCCAGATGCTGCTTACGAGTCCAATAAGTCGAATCGGAAACCGTTATTTTTCTAACGTTGCCGAACCGAGGGGGAAGATTGCCCGGAAAAGGCAAAGCGACGATCCAAGAAGGTCCGAATTAAAAACGTTGCAACGATACAGCGGGATTTCGTCGACGATATTCGGTCGAAATTGGAACAATATTTTATTTAATATATTAAATGTTACATATTTTAGAAGTTCGGATATGTGTTTTTTTTCTTTTTTAATTCATTAAATAAATATTGTTAATCAAATTCACCGATTTGCACAATCGATTACAGCTAATCTAGCGACGTCTTTGACTTTTAAATATAATACGTAAGTTGAGCAATTTGGTACGCGAAATCGCTTTCTTCGAGACTTGGACGCTAAAGGCAAAGAAAGTGAAAATGGACATAACCCGCGTCGATCCAGGGAGCTTTCGATAAACTTAAATTGCACAACCTACGAAACAACGGAGAATCTAAAAATCGAAGACAGAAGCCTCTAAGAGAAGGGTTAGGCGCTGGAGGGCACGCGTGGGCGCGTGCGCGGCTCTCAGGGCCGCTGGTTTATCCAAACGATTATCTTGGCCCACTTTACGCGGTCGAGAGATCGACGCGATAGCTCCGAGGGGTGACAGCACTCGATACGACACTCGATAAATTTGCGAGGACGCCCCTCGACGTCCGTCCAGAACGACGGAGCGTCGCGTCGCGTCGCGTCGCGTGCCCGGGTGGTCCCCTCGTGAAATCGAAGATCGGTCGTCGCGACGGCTCGTCACGTCCGCTGGTTTCGAGTTGCTGTCGTCGACACCGGGGCCGGCCGGTGGAAATTTCAATCCAAGTCGCGTCGCGTCGAGTTGAAATTAATCGAGGACCCTCCTGACCCGATTCGCCCTCACGATCGGGGCCAACGATCATCCGGTTCGCGAGTAATCGCTGAAAGACGGACTGTTTACCATTGTTTTTCCATCGAATAACGATCGAAATACGCTACGAATAGTTCCATTTGTTCGTACGGCTCATAATCGTAGAATCAAACGTCCCTGGGTCTATAGTATTCTATTATAGTCAATCTTGTGGGTGTATTGGTTACCAGTTACTTCCATTGGTATTCGTATAATACTCGAGATATATTCCGATTTTTATACTCGAGCTCTGTAAATTTCTTCCCAAATTCTGTATGAATATTTTTGTGATACTTATTATTATTTATATTTTCAAAATTATACACATTATACCAGTTACTCCAACTCATATTCGAATGATAATTCACTATAAATGGAAAGTGTAAATTCTATCGATTATATTTTTTACCAGAGTCGTTTATTACAATTGTGTTACTTCTCTATTTACAAAGTATTTTCTTTCATATTAACTGTATAATTTATTTTATTTAGTATACGAGATATACTCGCTTGAGTGCAAATAAACAAGTAATACAAACAGTATGCAAATAAAACCACAATAATGCGTTTTTTTCCTCGGAGCGGTCGGTCACCCCACATGCACTTGGGTGATCGCACGAAAACCAACGTGTCCAAACTTCCCACGCCAATTCACATAAAAAACAAGTTTTTTCCCCCCATTTATAGTGAATTATTCCAGTGTACGAATACGAGTAAACGTTGATTTATCATGGACAGTGTTTTTAGAGACACAACCGTGCCATTAAGGAGTATATTTAATTCGGGGTCAGCGATTCGGTGCACCGTCGAGGCCACTTTTTCCTTTCTTCCCTACGCGAGAATGCGTCGCGACTGCACGGGAGTTATTCTTGCGTGGAATCGACCGTTTTTGCAGGGAACCGTCTCTCTCCGCCACCGCGCCACGCTCGCGCTTTTTCTCGCGCGGATCCGTCGTTTTTTCGCGAGATCGTCCTCCGTTACCGATTCCATCTCCATCCTCCGAGAATCCATTATTCTCCGAAGACTTTTTCCCCGGCAGTCTCATCGACTCCGCGGGAGTTTCTCTAGCAAGGATTCGCCGTCGTTCGCAGGACTTTTTCCCACCCCAGGTTAACACGTTGTACCAAAGTTCGTTCCGCGAGGATCTATCGCTTTCGCGGGACGTTTTTTCGATCATCTGGTCGCACGATCGTTTATTGGTCGTGCTTCCGGTTAGTTCGCCGCGAATCTCCCCCGGATACCAGAAAGGGAACGTATACGAATGCTCGCGAGCAATTACCAGCGATCGCTGTTCACCTAAATAGTTAGAGTCACGTTTGTCGAAACCGATCGGCATTATGCTCTAATTCCAGCGTCGAGCGGGGCGATAGATACGTGGAGGCAGAGTTGAATAGACAGACGCCTATACATTGACAGAGGAACAGGATGTTTGAGTATACGTCGAGTGTGCGGTCCAGATAAGGTACGGTTAATTTGGCTCGAGAGTTCATCGTGATCAAAATTTCCTCTTTCTCTTCTCGAGAGAAATCTTTAGCGATGCAACAAGGTTGGTAGATCGACCAGTATTTTACTCTTTCTCAATTCCTACAATTTCGATAAAAAGACTCGTCAGTGATTTCGAGGTATCCATCGCGTCAGTTTTCGCGCTTGCAAGCAGAGGGCCGCGCTCGACCTTTCTCTCTCGCAAGCGCTCCACTTTCTTCGCACAACAGCCGCCCGCGTACCGTTAGAAAATGACCGGAAGAACAAACTTCGTGACCGATAATTGGCTAAACATTCTCGCGCGAGGGAACCCCGTACGGCCCGCAATAATATCTCGGGTAAAACTCTCGGTCGCAGGGTCAACGCGGCGTAAAGCGGTTATTTTCGTCCGCGGTTTAAATCTGATTCCCGCACGCGAGGCGATGGGAAAATATAACGGGGACCCGAACAGATTGATCAGCGAACGTTTACCTTTGCTTTCGCTTTAACCGCGGCATTTTTCCAGCGGAAATTCCTGGCCACCGGCCGATTTACGATACACACACACACACACACAGACACACACGGTCGACAAGATATACGCGATTCCCACGGAAATGAAATTCCACTTCCGTCCCGTGGTGGTAATTGGATTTTCGGATTCCGATGGGGAATCTCGGACACCGCGGGGACGCGAAAAATTCGTTGTCCTCGATCCTATCGACCCCGTTGCTGCCGCTCGATGATCCTGGGCTTCGATTTCTGTTTCCGATTGACTTCTCGCGGATGGCGTTCGTCGACTACGATACCGCCTCTTGGCGTTGGCCCGTTAATTAATCTACCAAACGAAGATCCATCTCCCGGTACCAATCCTAGCCCAAAAAGCAAAGGAAAAGCTCTCGATCGACTCTCGAAAAATGCCTCTCGAAACTCTGAAGGTATTTGAAAATTCCACTGGTTCTTCGACTATACAGGGTGGTCGGCCACCCCTGGGAAAAATTTTAATGGAGGATTCTAGAGGCCAAAATAAGACGAAAATCAAGAATACCAATTTGTCTGTTGACCAAAAATGCTTGTAATTGACTCCCACAACCGAAAATAATTTTTCCATAACGATTTGAAATTTTTTAATTTAATTGTTAATAACTTTTTAACGAAGCCTCGATCAACAAATTGGTATTCTTTATTTTGGCTTCTAGAATCCTCCATTAAAATATTTCCCAGGAGTGGCCGAACACCCTGTATGTAACGAAAGAGTGGTGCACAGTTGTTTGAGTAATAAATTTATTATAATAGGAACTTAAATTAAACAGAGTCGATCGAGGAGTAGAGGTACACAAGAAAGTTACGATTAAAATTATCGAGGGTATTGCAAAAGTTCGAAGATTCTATCGCCTTTGAGTCTGTTTTTCTTGAATTTCTTAAACCGTTAGGGGAACCTTTTTGCGGATATTTATGAACAAACACCGGCAAACGCCGGTGGGCGGGCGATAGATCGGCGGGACGCGGGTCCGTGTCCGTCTCTCGTACACGTTTTGTTTGCTTTGGGCTTTCGTTTACACCGGTTCTCGGTGATCGGGGACCGTGTTTGCGTACCCTGTTTATTTATTGCGCGTCGAGCAGCACGCACTCGTCGATTCCGAGGATCCGATTCGAATCCCAGCCGACGGCTATTGCGCCAAAAATCGCTCGCCTCGAACGTTTCTCTTTCCCAAGAGAATTCCGGCGAACAGAGACAAATTCCTAATTTTGGTGTCGTTAGAGAGGCTATTCCGCGTAAAAGCGTGCTCGACCGGTCGAACGACGCCGCGAATGGACCATCGAGGACGTTCAAACTGCATCCGCGCTGTTTAGCCAGCGACACAATTAGGATTCCACGGCTCTAGTACTCGTGCTAATTCGTAAAATGTATCTATTCATTTATTTATTCATTTATGTATCGTTTCTTAAATGACACTTGACTGGCTCCAAAGAGGATCTCTCAGTCGAGGAGGGTTAGAAAGGTTTAACTTACGAATCTATCCCATCTGTTTCATTAATTAAAAAAACACAGTTACACGATAGAAGAGATTTCCAAGCGGATAAAGTTCAAAACGATTGCTTCCAAATATGTTGTTTCCTCAGCCATGCAGCGACCGTAAACGCGCGGAAAAATGTTTAATCTGAAAACTCGCGAAAGAATCAGGTTCGCGTCGTAAACACGGTCGTTTCAGCAATCTTGGGCCCGCGCGCGTAGATTTGTTTCGTAACTCGTTTGTTTCGAACGAGAAAAAATATTAATTCTGTGTCCAAAACGCGTTTCGTCCGCTCCTCATTTGGTTCCCGCGTAATTCAAGTTCGCGATAAAGCGTATAACGTATGCGGTTCGACGTTTCCACGGGCGAAGAAGCGGTAGAGCAGAGCGAGCGTTAACGCGTCAGTTAAATCAACCGCCTTAACTCTGCACCAGGATCAGCCATAAAAGACCGGAGCAACGCGAACTTCCGAGAGAAATGCAGAGCCGTGATTTCGCTGTTTACGTCGAACCGGGACGCGTTCCGACGCGACGTTGCGACAATAACGACGCGCATCTTGCGAAACTTGCAATTCCCCCGCGATATTCGACCGACCTCCCGCGACGATTCCACCAACTTCTCCACGGCTAAAATTGCACGAGGTCCCGCAGCCGTGGAAAGGTCAAAGAGAAATTGAATAGGAATCGTTCCGAATTGCTTGGTTGTTAAACTCCGACGAGAAAATTTCGCCCGACTGTTCCCGGGTAAGGAATTCTGATCCCAGCGAGATTTAAACCTCTTTCGCAGGATAGGGATAATTGAATCGCTGCGAAGCCCGCGATGGATATCGGAAAAGAAAGGAAGAAAAAATTCTGGCGAAGGCAGTCTTCCAAAATTCGTATCGCGGACCGTGACTTTATCGTTTCTCCTTTTGACGGCGTCTTAAAATCGAACGGGTTCCAACTTCCGTTCGCTGTTCCCGAATATCCCGTGGAAAAATCGAACGGTATTTTTTAAGATCTCCTGAGGAGAAGAGACTCGAGGGCGGTCTCGTTCGACCATAATCCGTATTATACCGGAACCCTCGTGTTTCTCTGTTCCGTGTCGCGTCGATTCTTATCGGTGTAAGCTACGGTGTAAGCTCCGGGCGTTCGACAGGACAAATCTATGGCGTAGGTGACTCTGAGGCTTCTTGCGCACGCCGCTAGAGGACTACGCTCTCGACACTCTTCTCGCAAGTGCTCGATCGAACGTCTATTTTTATATAAAATATATTTGCTGATCGTAATTTTGACGTTGAGGTTCTACTCTGGTGGAATTCGAACGAGCAGATCGAAATTCTTGTTCCCGAGAATGCTTCAAAGTCGCTAGTTTATCTTTCTCGGTCGGCTTAAACTGTTTCGGGGACGCGAAATTTACGATCCGAAGTTCGATTGGATAGAATTTTAATGGATTTCTCCGAGGAAGATCCATAAGGGTGCAACCAAGCCCTCTTCCCAAAATACTGCGAATTTTCGGTGATCACGGTTCCCCGATCGAGTGCAGCGTCGAAACGATGGCTTAAACGGAGAGCTGGTAGTCGGCCAAGGCTAAGAGAGGCTAGAGCCCCGAGTAAACTACCGCGATAAATTACGGGTAGCGTGGTCGTAAAGCACGGTCGACGAGAAAAATATAAATCGATCGTAAACGATGCATCGAGTCGGACAAGGCGCGCGGACCACCACGGATCGTTAATACCCGAGCGTAATGGGTCACGTAGAGCGATCCACTCGCCGCCATTAAGACGTCGGAATTATAACGTCCCTAAGGATCTCTATCCTCCCCGATAGCCGATAACTGAGATATAGAGCGTCGGCTTACGTGCCTTTGCACGCATCGCGGTGACTCGACGGCTGTCCGTTTCGCGTGGAATATCGTCCTCGTTTCCACCTGCCAGCCAACCCCGACTCCAACTTATAGTCGATTAAACGGGAGCGTGTGTCGGTTGTGTGTACACGATCGCACACATCGCGTCTATGTATTTATACGGAACGTACAGCGAGTGAAACAGATAGCGGCAACAGACCGCGAGCTATTGATTTCGGATTGCGGCTGAAGCTGATGGCTTTTGTCGAGAAGATTATAGCGCGAACCACTCCCCCAGACTTGGTCAACCCTAGAGCCAGCGTTTCTCAAACCCACGTTCATATCTCGGGGTCCATCGAGCGCAGACGTAACGCAGATCTGCCCGAGGAAGGGTTAATATCGTCTAAATGTTTCGAGAGACTTCCAAGAGGAGTTAGTCGAGCGAATGGACGTTCGAAAGGCTATCCGTAAATTGTTCGTTTCGCCGTTGCACCGGAGAAAGTTGAGCGAATTCTAAACGATTTCCACCCCCTCGCGAGGCTTTGTCTCGAATCGACGGTTTGGTAATCGTGAAACGGCTAATGGCCTTCGAGAGAACTCGTGAAAAGTCACGCGTGTATCGAATGTCCGTGCTGGAGAGAAGTTTGAGAAACGCTATATCCCGAGAGCATGCTCTACCAGCAGCTCTCTGAGATCCACCGTCGGTTAGTCGTGTCCTTAGCCTTTGATCCACGGAAGCCCGTATCTGCGTTTCGACTTCCTCCAAACACCACTCGCATCGGATTATGCTCGGTGCATCTCTCCCCTCCGTATCGTCACTTTTACGCCAGAGAATTTCTGTTACTCGAAATTATCTCCTTAGTTTTAACGATTTGCGATCGTATATCATGGATCACTTGTTGGTTAGACACAGGGAAAACCTCTACTCTTTTAGCTTCTCACCGCAGTAGGGACCTCCTCCACGTATCTGCGAGAGATACATATTTTTGTTCCAATTCATAGTTACAATATTCTGACTCTACAGGGCTACGCAAATGTCGTTCAATATGGTGGTTCTATCCATCAACTTTGCCTCGATACACGTTTCGTTCGTGTCCTGTGTCACACGATGGAACTGTAGTTGCGTTTGACTCAGCTAGTAATGACAATGCGTGGCGACGAACACAAGGGGCGTTGCTATTACGCCAATCAATGTGCCTAGGCAACGACAAGTCATCCTTCTGTCTGGTGTGTTTGGTTCAGTGAAAATCTGTCAAAGATGTGGCCTGCTGTTGACACCGAATGATCTGTCGAGGAACGCATACATAGAAATCGGTCGAGTGCTTGCGAGAGAGTTACGAGCGTAGCCCTCTGGTGGGAGCGTGGGAAGCCACGGTACGATCTTTCCTCCCGATGGACCGCGAATTTCGTAGTATAAGTAATTCACGAAAAGATTCCCGCGTCCAACGAATCCGAAAATTCGATCGACGTTTCTAGAACCGAGTGGAACGTTCCTGGACCGGTACTTTCGCGCGGGACGTTTCTACGTCGAATGTCTGAGATCGCCAGGGTCGTTTTTCCGCGCGAAGATCGCTGCATTTTATCGACGGTAACGAGAAGTCGTTTAACGCGTTATCGCGATAGACCGGTGTACTCGGAGCGGCGAACCAGCTGACGGTGAAATCCTCGGGGATGCTTTTGCCTTCTCGAATTACCTTATATGTAATTCTCTAGTCGATCAGATTTCTCTGGCGTTACACAGCCACCCCTGGTGCTGCTACGAGATGACTCCCCCGCCCCCAGAATTTATGATGCTCCGCTTCCGTGCCCATTGTCCCCTGCGATCTCCGCGAAACGCGATAGAATCAACACGATTACACGCTCGTAGTTTACATTTTGCAGGAACAACGGCTAACAAAACGCTTCTAGGTTGAATTATTCCCCTCATCGATGACTGTTTTCTTTATTTTATCATTATTATTTATTTACGAGAAATTTTGGTACGAATAGAATAGAACATTAGATGAGATTCGACAACATATTTAATAGATTAAAATTCACAGTATTTGTTTATGTTGATAATTCGACGATCGACAGAGCTCTGCTCAGCGTAGAGTGTACATTTAATTTAAAAAGTAGGAAAATCCCAAGATACGATACCGTTTATACTTTTGTAAATGTTAATTTATCAAAGAGAGAAGATGGAGTACACCGTGATTCCAGATTTATCGGGTTATCGTATCGAGTAACAGAATTCGATGGGTATTTTACGTTTCCCGGTACGAGCTCCGGAGCTCTTTCCCCGAGTTTATTCAAACGAGGAAATGAAATCCTCCACGCGTACCTGCTTAAAAAAAAGTCACGCTCGAGTTTCCTTTACCCGGGGTATTATGCTATTCCCGTCGCTATTGAATTTAAACGAATCGTACGTTCCGCGACGGTAAGAATCAGCCAGCTGGGGAAACTCGCGGAACGAAAAAAGGTACCCGGCGCATTATTATCGCCGTAGCGTTACTGGCTCGCCGAAAATGGCGGCGCAGGCGCGTTTCCGTTAGTCGTAACGCTAGATCACGAAGGTCTGCGCCCATTACGGGTCCCGTGTTTCCGATCCAGAGCGCCTCGTTATTGCCAGTGCATTCGGTGCAGGGTTTGCAGCACGTTCCTCGTATCGGGGACATCGATTATCACGGCCCTGGAACGCCTAGTAACGGCTAGCTATCAGCCCAGCTACCATCGTGAAATTGTGGTTGCACGTTTTTTCACCGCAACTCGTTTTCGATAGCGTCGATAACAAGCATTCTCGATGGATTACCGCTCCCTGCGAGGCTACGGGGATCCCCTGACAACTCGGTTCTTTTTCACCAAACCCATTTCTCCCTATTGCAGCGAGTGGAAAAGATCCTTCACGCATTATTGCAACAGTTAATATGCAATCCTTCCCCCTTGTGCGTGGTGAATTTCAGTCGAAACATGCTTGATACATAAATCGAACGTCGAAGTGTACAAAACGTCTAGCCACCTTTGGGGGAAATTTTAATGGGAGATTCTAGAGGCCAAAATAAGACGAAAATCAAGAATATCAATTTCTTGATCGAGGCTTCGTTGAAAAGTTATTAAAAAATTAAATTAAAAAATTTCCAATTATTCTGGAAAAATTATTTTCGGTTGTAGGGATCAATTACACTCATTTTTTGTCAATAGGCACACCCACGAATTTCTACTCAATTTTGAGAAAAAAATTCATTACCGAAAATAGAGTGTCTGGCCATACATTGATACGTTTCACTGAAATTTCATGCGTATGTTAAAAACGTCATAACTGCTCAACGGATTGGACGATTTTAATATTTCAAAATGCAAACAACGCGTATTTTAGTCAAGAATATGTAGAAATTCTAATATTGGAAAAGTTGTAGCATTATTGACAATGTTACAAGTATTACGGTTCCCTCATTGTAAACAATATTACATTATCCAAAGTCCAAAGTGTCGGTCACCGGTGACCACCGTGGCAATCAACGTGTTAATCATCGCAGAAGGTACAGTAAAGAACCTTCCTTGTACATATATAATAGAAGATATTGATCCTCAAGAACATCAAACCTATCTTCTCCAATTTTTATTTCATTTTCCCTCGCATATTACTTCCTTTTGTATTAGAGTTTCCCGGTGCATAAATGAATAATAACAACGATAATACGATGGCGCAAAAATTTGAATAGTTTAATCATGCATTTAAATTTGTTGACTCGTTAAAAAATTGCATCGTTCTGGGAAGATGCCGCGCTGGTTTCCACCGGTACCGCGATAAGCCGACGAACGACGAGATTTAACTCGAATCAAGCTCCACCGACATATTTGCTCGCATAAATCTCGTCGGTGTAACTGTTTTTTCGAAGCCGCGCAAAGCATACGCAATTTTATCCGATTCCACCGCCGGGGATTAAGCGAATTTGAGCATCGGGAATCCATCGGGAATCTCTTCGGGATCGATCGCTCGAAGCGATGTGCGTTCCATTCGTTTATTTATTTCGCGCGTTTAACGATGTTTCCCTTTCAGTTTATGCCGGCTGTACGAAAATTTGTCGCGATCGTTTCTCGTATAATATGAATGCGAGCTCGGAATCCGATTTGTCGCGAAAACAACGCGAAAGTCGCGACTGGTTTACTGGGTTTCCTTCGACGGTGAAACACAGGCGTTCCTCCTGTCCCCTCTGCCCCCTAGTATCGAGGGAAAGCCGATTCGTTCGCGAAAAAGGTCCCGGAAAATCTGTATCGCGACGTCGGCGGGGGACCATAAGATTATTATGCTCGCTTTCCTCGATAAACGTATTCCGAGCGGTTGTTGGCTCTCCGTAGAAGCGTCGTAAAAACCTCGTCGCGAGAAAGTTTCCGCCAGCACGGAGGCCATCGTCGCGAAGCCTGATTATTTTATTTCGACGAACTCTTCGAAAGTAGCCGACGAAAATTTTTCCACGACCCCCGACCTCTCTCTCGACCGTCGTTGCATTATTAATGCATCGGATCGACTCCGCTACGGCGGAGATACTTGTCAGTCGTTCCGGTGAATGTTTCAACGTTTCGCGAAACTTTTCTCGAGGAACAATGGCTAATGCGCTGCCTCTATTACCCTGTATTATGAATTACGGTCGGTGAATTTGGTCCCTCGCAACTTTTACCAGCCCGTCTTTGCCTTCTTTTCGACGCTTTCCGCCCGTAATTCTTGCTTTCCGCCGCGGTGCCTCCGATTCTCCAAGTTCCCGATAACGCCGAAAACAACACTGAACGACTTTCTCGACGCGTTAGCGGACGGTGAACATTTTAATGAGCTGCAGGGAACGATGGGAGCGTTGCGGTTCTATTTGATTTACGCGATGTGCTGAGAGACATTTTTAAATTTACAAAGGCGAAATGAAATGGAAATACTCGATGAACCGGTTGGCCACTGGTGTGCATAATAATTTTAAAAAGTGAATATAGGATTGAATACACGATAACGTGGCTTATAAAATATTATATTGGTTATTCGTGTTATTTTTTGAGAAATAGATAAAATAATATGAATATGCTCGGTGAACCAGTTGGCCATACATCGAAGTGCACAATAATTTCAAAAAATAAATATCGAATTGAATGCATGATGATGTGGCTTGTAAATTTGAATGTTGCAGAACTAATATTTGCAAGTAATTTTGTAATTCTTTTCACCCATAAATAAATAAATAAATAAATACACGAAGACAAAATAAAATAAAAATACTCAACGAACCAGCCATATTACTGCGTAATAATTTCAAAGAATAGAAACTACATCGAATGCATGGTAATGTAGCTTATTGATTTGAATGCTATTCGCGTCATTTTGCATCACGATTTCGTAATTTTTTAATCCTTTTGCCCCGTAAATGAACGAGTAAATAAATATGAGCGACTTCTGTGGTTCGGGAAACGTCGAAGTATTTTCGATTTCCTGACGAGGGAAGACGACGAGGACGCGTAACCCCCGGTAAAACAAACCACACCGTCTGAAATTACAGTCGGCGTCGTTTTCGCAGACGTGAACCGCGCGCCGTTAATTATAAAGTCGGACGCGCGACGCCAACCGCGGCCAGAACGCCACCGACGCGGATATTTCCGCCAGAACGAACCGGAATCCTCGCAACTCCGCCGCGGAATCGTCTTCAACTCGTGAAACTTGACCTCCCGCGTTCGTTTCGCCACGTACTGGATCCGATTTAAATAATTACCGCCCTACGCAGCCCCCCTCAAACGCGACTTTGATGGTCACACGATGCTCCAAGACGACGCAAAACGTTTCGTTTCTATCTTTGCCTATTGGAATCCAGATAGACTCGATCTGTCGCGTCCTGGAAATCACTTGAAATCTTTTTCAAAAATACTGTTCGCTTTATTTGCAATATTTTCTTATAAAACGTTCCGGAAATTATAGTCGAGGTTTACTCGTTCATCCACAAAGAATAATCGTGTGTAGACTGTGGATATTCAGGCATTAATGGGAGATTTAAATTTTGAAAACATTACAGGGTGCACAGAATATGGAAAAATATAAGAAGTACTTGAGATTCTTACGTTTAGGGGGTGAGACAACCCTCTACGAAGCTTTCATTTCACTAATTCTATTAATAAAGTCTTCTATAAATTAAGGTAATTGTTTCGCGCGCCAGCAGTACGATATCAGTTAATGATTTTCGATAAGTAGTCCGATAGTTCCGTTTGCGACCAAAATTTCAGGCCTTTTATTGAAAAATCAGGGCCGCAGTCTCTCCTCCTATCGGGTGAACTTCTCTAATCCGATTTTCATGAAATTCCTGGCGCAAGCATTCCCCGGTGCAAGCATTTTTGGAGTACCGACGATATTAAATATCCGATATATCGGGCTGCCTACGATGACATAGTATCGGACGAAAATACACACTGAACGCTGCCGTGCCATGATAAATCGATCGCAACTATCTTCCAAAGCGATAGGAATGTACTTTTTGGGGCTCGTTGCATCTACGAATTTCGCCAAACGCGTCTCTTGTTGATAAAACAACAGCAATAATACGTCTTTATTGTATCAAACCGATGTAAATGTATTTTTTGGGGCACGTTACATCTTCCAGTTACGTTAACCGCGTCTCTCGATGATATAGTAACAATAATAATACGTCTTTACTGTATCAAACCGATGTAAATGTATTTTTTGGGGCACGTTACATCTTTAAGTTACGTCAACCGTGTCTCCCGATGAAATAATGATAGTAATACGTCCTTATTGTACCAAACGCGTTCAAGGTACGATGATTCCCTTCCAAGATACGTTTCCATTCTATTTGGAAAGAATTTCTTTGAAAAGAAGGGTCGAAAGAGGATCACCGGATTGATTTCGAAGACCGCGACGCCGGACTCATCGAATCGCGTATTCGAGGAGGAGGATAAACCGAATGCAAATTCCCCTTAATTCCGAATTCAACAGACTGTCGCGCAGTGTGTCCACGGAACTTGGAATTAACATCTCCGAATGGTGATTTTCGAGTGTCGGAGGAAATTGGAAAGAAGGTCCTCCTCAAATCGAGTTCCTCGTATGCGAATCCTTGGATCGATCTTCGTATCGCGCGAGTAAAGAGAACTTTAAACGCGAGGCGGAGGCGTTCGACGTATAATTAATATCGCTAACGCGGACCGGCCGCGACCGGAACAACTTTTACGCGGCGCATCGACACCGGAAACCGCGATCCCCCGAGCATTAACGACGAGCCTGCTCGTTAAAATCTCGTTAAGTGTTCGTGCCGTTTCGTCTCGTCTTATGCTAATGTCTGCCCAGGATTCCCGAAGAAGGAAACAATGCCATTTTTCGCGGGGACGTCTAAAAATTCGCGTTCTGTCTCGCAGTGTAACTAGCAAATTGAAAGATACAACAAATTTATTGGGGTATTCTAGAAGCAATAAATATTAGGTCGTCCCATAGTTCGATACTCTGAAATCGGCGACAGAGTTTGTAATTTAATAGAAAATAAATAAAATTTGACAGTCCAGGGGATTTAAAAAATTTTAAACGAATTTTGTCAAAGTTCGAAGTTTGGAATCGTCTGGATCGTTCTTGAACCAGATTGCATATAATAAAACCAAATTTCATAGGAAATAAAATACAACCAGGCTTGTTAATGGGGAAATAATTTGAAAATGTCATCGTTTTAATAACCTATATTTGAACAACGTCTCGATAAAAAATCAAAGATTTTGTAGCGACGATACAATGACTTTGTCAAAGGAATTGGAGGGTCAAAGAAGAAAAAATTTACTGTTTTTCACAAAATTTCATTTCATGTTTGAAATATTGCGTTAAGTTGCAGTACATGGGAGGTAATATAATTGCTCGTAAAAGTTAGTGAAATAATTGATGCACAGTACGCTTTGCCCACCCAAAGCTTTAGCTGGAAGTAACGGAAGACGGAATATGGCGCTTACAAAGCCCTCGGGCGACGTTTTATCGCGCGAGCTAGCAGCGTTTTCGTCATTTTCCACGACTCGAATCCACATCGGGGATAGAGGGCTCGGACACGCCCACCCGGATGAACCTTTCTAGCCGAAGTTGGAACGAAAGCCACGCCGGAAGACGTCGACGTGGACGTCCAAGATGAGAAACTCCGGAGTCGAAAGCTCCCGCCGAGTAGTTCGGAGCGCTCGTCTCCGGGGAATCGAGATTTCCGTGGATCTGATCCGTGCCTCCATTCTTCGAAACGACACCACGCGTAGCCCCGGATCGATGCTGGACACAAAAGTACCAGGATCGTTTCCATTTTTACGAGAAAATTGCCAGAAATTGCTCGTTCTGCCAACTTGGAACCGCTTGGAACTCACGTTGCCATTAATCCTTGCTTCTCACCAGCTCGAAATAATTTTTCTCAGATATTTTGGACGAGAAA
This sequence comes from Colletes latitarsis, assembly GCF_051014445.1. Classification (NCBI taxonomy): domain Eukaryota; kingdom Metazoa; phylum Arthropoda; class Insecta; order Hymenoptera; family Colletidae; genus Colletes; species Colletes latitarsis. Next base: position 30,894,046 of record NC_135143.1, read on the forward strand.
CAGGAGTATCGACAATATAGAACGATCTTTAAGAAGTTTAAAACTATTCTTAACACGTTGACTGCTTCGGTGGTCACCGGTGACCGACGCTTTGTATTGTTTCAATGAAAGAACCCTTCAATTTGAAATATTGTAAAATAACAAATTCACTATTGAATTATCGAATATTTTTATGCTTGTATAATTTGAACAAACGTTGAGTGACATCTTTAATTAACGTGTCAATTTTTACGATCAATAATATTTTGTATAATATTTATTTTCCTCTTTTCCTGTGAACGAATAACACCGTGCATTCGTTAACCAATCGACGACGGAAAAAGCTATTGTATTGGGAATCTGGATCGTCGAAACGCCCGCGTTAATCCCATTAATGGTGATCGCAGATTTTGTTGGACGTTCGATCCACCGCGGAATTCAGTTAATTGTTTTTCCCCGCGGATTCTTTCAATCAAAACGGGGCAAACGGGCGGCGTCGATCCTGACTGGAGATCGTAAAATTCGCGGGATCGTGCGGCGCGCGTGACTCGTAATTACGTTAATTGCCGCAGTCGCGATTATTCCACGACGTACGCGATGACGGCCGCGTTTAATCGAAATCGATACATCGACGCTGGGAATTCTAGCCGTGTAAACAAAGCTCCAAGTTTCGCCCGACTCGTCGGAGGAAACGCGATCGGGCTCGCCCGTGGTATTTAACGAACGTAGTTTCCGAGTCGAGAATCACGCGATCGATCCAAAGTTCGCGGACCAGGCTCGCGAAATATTCGATCGATTCGATTAAATCGGGGGAAACGACGGCGCGAACTTAAAGGTGGAATCCTTTGCCAGAAACGAACGGAAAAGTCTTTTTGGTTCGGTGTATTTTTCAATGGAAGTCTTTGCTTTCGAGATTCACTAATCGTTATCGAGAGAGGGTACTACGGGTCCTATAATCATTCAAAAGTCAAAGTACATATATAGTTTTTTTTTCATATTTTTGTTCACGAACAATATCGTGAGAAAAAGTAACGAACATTAGCGAGAGATCGCTGTAATTGACGAAGATTCGTAGGATAGGTCTTCCGCGTCTGACTATAGCGCGTCTTTTCTACTTGCGTTAAGTGTCCGCAAGCATCGTGGCCATAATCCAACAAACTTTAATGCATATTTTTGTTTGCTATGCATCGTATCTTATTCATGAATGATCAGAGTATGGTTTTCCATAGTAACTAATGTGTTATATATAGTTTTCTTAGAAATATACTAGTGCAAAGTTGATACTTTTTAGATATAGATTTATAATATAAGATTATAGATTATAGATATTAATGTACAATTGAATAATCTTAATCTAGGATAGGAAATAATATATATACCGATATCCATAATTTATTCCATTTCGTGACTTTGTAATTTTTCAAAGCCATTCGTCAAAGAAAGTTTTCCAAGTATTCGCATAGAAGCAAATCCAAAGGATTGAATCGTGAGGGTCGAGGGAACGGATCCATCTTTGAACATCCCGTGTAAGTGCTCTCTCGCATTAAGCGTATAATGAGTTTGGAACCCCATCGTGCATATACAGCATCGATAATCTTTGAGCGAAAGGTGTATCCTCTGAGAATCGAGTTAATGTATTCGCCGAGAAATTTATATAAGCAGCGCCTGAAAGCCAATTTGGAAGCGTCGCAAGGCCAACGATGACGATCTTCCCATAATGCTCCGCCAAACGTTTAACAAAGATCGATATTTCTTCGAATAAATGGTGAAATTTTTCACTTTAAACAGCGTTCAATAGCAAATGGCTGATCGATCCGGATTCGATCTAGAATTCAAAATTCTTCTCGGCGGCGAATCGTTGGTTCTGGCGTCGATCTTTGATCGATGATCGTTCGGGGTTAACAGGGATGCAACCTCGTTGAAACTAAAACGTCGATCGTCGTGTTTTCTCTGTCTCTTGTGCACACGAGCGTGTCTCCGTCGCGATTATGCTAATTGCTGCAGCTGCAATCACTCGCTGTGACAGTATCCCCCCTCTCTCTCTCTCTCTCTCTCTCGTACGATCGATCGACAAGGATCTGCAGATGCAACGCACGTTACAGGCGACAGCAACGCTAATTAATCGGTCGCCGGCTAATTCGGCCGGATCATTTGCATGGAGATATAATTGCAGACGCGAGACCGCTGTAATAAAATACGGAGTTTAGCCAACCGACATGCGTTCCGAATGGTACGCGTTGGATCCTCGTTTGCGTCCGCGATTTTTCCCGAATATCTTCCCGAGTCCTGGTGGCGCAATAACGATCACGCGATGTCCACGAAATTTCCACGTGCGATCGTTTCGAACATTCCTCGTTCGCAAATAGATCTCTTCTAACCATATTCGATAAATTGAACGATGCCTCAAACGCTCGTTGCAAAAGTTTCGTCGATCTTTAATCTCTTTTCAATCGTTGTTAGGTGTTTATAAAATCTTTACTAGAGGTAATCGTTAAAACGTAATTTCTATAATTAATCCTTTGCTATACTTTGATAGTGCACATTCGAGATACTTTTGTACGCGTTATAATTGCCGTGTTATTATTTTCCGTTCTCCTCTCAATTATACGTTTTATTATCAAACGCGAGGGTTGTTATTTTCATCGTATTTTACATAAAATTTTTTGTTTGCTCGATGTAAAAGGGCTTTATTCGTTAAATGAGGAACATTAAATATGGATAGCGGTCAGGATCGATACATAAATCGCTCGAGCGTGTTACCTCGGACAACACAGGTTCGGTCGACGAGTCAACCGGAACTTCCTTTCCGCGTTCACGGGTCAGGGAGTAAGACTGAGGTCCTCGTGCGGCGCGTAATCTGAATTTCCACCTCCCAAACCCCCCGATCCAACGACGCGATTAATGGGACCATTGTCTTGAAGTAGAACACCGATTCTCGAGAAATTCACCGACGGTGGCAAGTATTGCCCGACCGACGAATCCAGCGGAATCAGCGTCCGAAAGCGAGCGAACTCGCTGGAAAACCGAGACAGACCAAGACCAAGAGACTTTTCGCCTTTATCGAGCCCTCGTTTGCTAAACGTGTTCGTTATCTTGGAGAAAGAAAACGTTGCTCGAATAAATAATTGGCTTCGCGAGCCCGTAAGCTCGGGAAGGGCCGCGACAAAGATCGGACAGTTTCATTGTTACAAAGTTGGGGCTCCGGTTTGACGCAGTTCGCGAGGGCGTAGCGAAAACAACGACCGCGATACTTGTTTCAGTTGCGATGTTTACACCATGTTTACTTGACGGTGGTAAATGTTTTTGGGGGGATGATTCGAAATAAAACGGAAAATCGAGACCACGTCGTGACAGAGATTCGTTAACCCCATAACGCTCATATTTTTCGGGTTAACCAAGAATCATCAGTTTTCCTTATTGGATTTGTTTCTAAAAATGCGGTTTTTGTTACTTACAATGTTGTATCCAACGTATAATTTAAAAGAAAACAAATATTATCATCCCTTAAACCATTAGATTAAACAAATATCGTTTTTCAAAGCAGTCAGACTCGGGCATGAACGTTAAGGGGTTGAATGAGAATACATTCCATTTGGTCATTCGATCTCAGTGAACACAATTTTTCCTCTGCTATGTTAGTTGTTTGCGTTACTTTCTCTTGACATCCAAATATTTAAAAACATATTGAAATTTACGCCTATATTTTAGTTTTCGCTAAAATTACGATTTAAATGACAAATAGTAACTAATTTTACGCGTGACGGATATAGTCGTTATGCCACAAAATACTGCCACTTTTGTACGATGAATAGGAACGTCAAACACAGCTGACTGGTTAAGAAAAGATTCGTTAACCACGTTTTATTTATTCTATTTATTCGGTAAATGGGAAGTACCATTGCTGTACAAAGTAGTAGAACAGAAATTAGAAAAAGAATAGATTTCTTTTACGTATACCTCGTAAATGTAAAAATGTATCACACTTATTATTCAACGAAGATTCTTAACGTCCAAAAACAGCGATCCCTTGTTAAAGTTCGTCAGCTTGGATCCAACGTGAACGTTATCGAGATGCATCGGAAAAGCTCGAAATGTTCTGTATACAGGAGTACTATCTCGCTATATCTTGGCAGCGTAATCTGTTTAAATCGCTGGTCCCGTACATATTGGATGGCCGTTGTTTGCACGGGAAGTTAAGCTCGAGTTAGAAAGCGCGGAAAGGCAGAAGATCAACTCGACGGTACAAGTTCCGCGGAAGGGTCTCGTAACTCTTGGCATCCACGGGCTGGGCAAAAAGGGTCGGTTCGATTCGAAATCGATAAAACGCACCCTCTTCAGCCGTGGTCCTTATTGCATCCCCGGAGTAGCATGGTTTCTCGGGGCGAGGTTCGCTCGTCATCCCGGCGATGTTCCATTCCCGATGCCCATTTACCCCCCGCGGGCCGGGTAACCGGGATCAGAGGGGGCGGGGGTATATCGTGCACCGGGACGTAATTTTCACGGTGGCGAGATATCATCCCTTTCGCGTGCCATTCTCACCCTTCTGAGAGCCCCCCGTCCGGCTCTTCCCCCCTTTCCCGTCGGACTATATTAAGGATTCCAGGAGGCTGCTGCCGCATCCAGACCTAACCCAGACCCTTTCCCCTCCCTTTCATCGGGAACTCGGGGGAGGCGTCGCGATGCTAAACGAGAATTCGCCGCATTCAATTCCTTCGTCTTCGTGGCACCGCGGAAAAATGCTCGTCGGGCGTGCGCGCGACGCTTTATTAAGTTTGAATTGGACAGGGCCCGGAATAGAATTTCTGGCTGTCGGTGAGCGCGCGAGGCGGCTGGCTGATGCTCCGCGGAATTAAAAGGTCCTCGAAGGATGCTCCCGGAGACCGGGGTCGAAGGAAAGAACGACGGAGTAGACGCGCGGGGGCCTCGAGAACCCTCGCCGACCGGACCATTCAGCGGCCGTGCTCCCGCAAATTGCTTCGCGCGTGTCTATCTCGCTCCGGGAACAATCGCTGACACTACCCTGCCCCCTGCCTCCCTCTTTTCCATCCAAAGTAATCTCGATTCCTCGTCTCTGGAGCAGCCTTTTACCTTCGTCGCGAAAATTCTGACGCGATCGCCTTCGCGCCGTTAACAATCAACCGGGATATATCTCGCGAGAACCGATTTCCATCCCATTCCTCTTGGGACGAGCCACTACGATTCTAAAACCCTACGCAGGGGGCTAGAACAATTCTTTGCGAACTATTTATCCCGTTTATGGTCCTACTTTGCCCTTTTTCTTATTTAAAAATCTACTTTATGCGAGACAAACGTCTCCTGCATCGATAGACAGACAGTTGCTGTAGGTTTCTGAGGAACAACTACGATTTTTTTAAAGAATAGATTTGTTCTACGAATACCTCGTGAATCCAAAAATGTGTTGATTTCAATATACAGGGTGCTTGGCCATTCTGGGAAAAATTGTAATGGGAGATTCTAGAGGCCAAAATAAGACGAAAATCAAGATTACCAATTTGTTGATGGAGGCTTCGTTAAAAAGTTATTAACGTTTAAAGTTCCGCCCGTACTGAATTTTTTTTCTTGAAAATGCGTAGGATTTCGGTGGTATGTGTAATGACCAAAAATGTTTGCAATTGACCCCTGCAACTAAAAATAATTTTTCCAAGACGATTTGAAAGTCTTTTTTTTCACCTAAAACTTTCAGCACTTGCACGAATTCTTTTCTCGAAAGTGGGTAGGATTTCGGAAGTATGTGTATTCACCAAAAATGATTGTAAATCATCCCCGCAACCAAAAATAATTTTTTCAAAACGATTTGAAATTTTTTAATAATTATTTATAACGAAGCCTCAATCGAGAAATTGATATTCTTGATTTTCGTCTTATTTTGTCCTCTAGAATCCCCCATTAAAAATTTTCCCTGTAAATAAAACTTAATGACGAGTAGTCTCATGTGAAACTTGATATCAATATTTCCTCGATTTGTCAGTTAGTTTGATCCTCTGATTATTCAGTACCACTGCCATGGCACATACCTTGGATCTTGATTTTTATTTCCGAGAACAAGTGCACCATCTATTACGTTAATTCTGTGAAGGGAGTATGCAAAGCTGCAACGACACGATAATTTTCACCCATCGGAGGACCGCGAGACCATCCCATGGACCCTCGAAAATGGAAGTCCGTTTCGTCGACATGGTAATTCTTCCCGGATCGCTTTCTCGCCCTTATTCACGGGATGCTTCCGTTTCCTCGAGACCCTCGCGTCCGTTTTTAACTCGTTACCGGCCGTCTCTAATTAGAAGTACCCGGACGACTAATTCCGCGGATCCTTTCCTTTCCGACGGTGAAATTAAAACGCACGAAATCCCCGTCGTCCGAGAGAGTTTGCGGCGCGTTCTAATGGAGTCTCTGCTCGTGCACGACAACGTCCCGAAACCAGAAGGTCGGGAAAAAGGTTCTCGGACGAGAGAACGACCGGGCAACCCGGGGTAAATTTTGTTTCAACGCGGACCGGGACTTTTATCTCCGCGCGATAAACCGAGCGGCGAGTTCGAGAATACGAGCTTGGAATTGTTCGTAAAAGGGACTCGGTTCTTAAATGTTTGGAGAAACTTAACGGTTAGCGTGTTGGAGGTGTTACCGTATGTTTGGATGACCCACGATCTTGGACATGGTAGCGCCAATCTTGTCTGTCTTGGTTCTTTTCAATTGCAAGACAAGGAAGAACAGTCGTGTGGCCCTAGCATTAATCCGCACGTGGAAATCGTAAAAAGCAGACGCATTAGAGAAGGATTATTACAAATAGAGAAGAATCATGCGATGAAAAGGGTGTATCGTGTGTGTGAAAGTGTAAAATATATTTGTGAGTCGCAGTCGTCATTATCTTTTCATCATTTTTTATTAATATTACCACGTTAGCCATATATGGGTGACAAGACTTTCTCACTATGGGAACTAAAACAATTCATTCCGAAATTGAAATTGAAATGTTAAATTTTGTATAGAACGAAGATTAGCGTGGTTACGAAAATAAGTACCGAAGACAAATTTTAAGTTATGCAGTTTACGATTGTTTGAAATCGAAGTTTTGGTCTCGTGAAAAATTGTACGGTTTTGGTATGGCGGTGAACGCGTCGAATAAAATACTCGCATTGAGAAATGACGAGGAACTCGCGAACGTGCACGATGGACTGACCGGTTGGCGTGATCGCGAGGACGTCTCGCGAGGCCCTCGTCTCGAGGAAACATTAATTTTCGCCACAGACACGGACGGACGAGGGAAAATCAATCGGTTAATAGCGATATCGACCGACGGAATTGGTTCGCGGAACATTGCGGCGTTCCGATGCTGGGAAACGGCCACGTGGATTGTCCGTGTCCGCGAAATGTCCGATGGTCGACGGTAAACGCGGTTGCTAACTGTTTCCAACTATCGACAGAACTTTCTACCTACCAGCGTCGGGGATTTAATTAAATATCGCGAAACACGACGCCCCTATAATGCTACCTCGCGGCTACGGTTTTACGGAAACGCCGTGATGTTTTTCACGACAGCGACATCGTCGCAATAAAATCGTACAGAGATTTATTTATTTATTCGCGGGATTAAATAAAGAAAAAGATACAAATACAAGGTGTTCGGCCACCCCTGGGAAAAATTTTAATCGGAGATTCTAGAGGCCAAAATAAGACGAAAATCAAGAATATCAATTTCTTGACTGAGGCTTCATTAAAAAGCCATTAAAAAATTAAAATAAAAAATTTCAAATCATTCTGAAAAAATTATATTTGATTGCGGGGGTCAATTACAATAATTTTTGTTGAATAAACCTATTGTACGAAGACACTTAATAATAATAAAATAATTTAACAATCCTCAAGAAGTCTAAAACTATCCCCACAACGTATCGTGCAATAATTATTTTACTAAGGTTTATAACCGATAATATTTTGTGCAATGTTTATTGTTGGGTTAAGGTAATGAAACTGAGTAATTTAAACACACGAAGTAAACTTATTTATTAAACTTGAAAAAGGCATAACGAAATCAATTAAATAGAAGTAGATTTAGCACACAGCACAATGATCTAGATCATAGCACAAAAAAGACTCTTTATTCTTTTTAAAGCATGCTCAGCGTCATCTCCTGAGTGTCCAGGGGATAACATGCGTCCGAAAAGCTGGAAATCGCGATTGAAATTCCAAAATTTATTTCATTTTCCCGCGAATAACAATGACAAAACGAATGCCGCAAGAAAAATGACCCTGAAGCAGGTTTCGCGCGCGACCAGAGGCACGCATCGTGGAGGATTCGTGGAAAGTTTGTGTTGTACCTTAATCGTGGGCGAATTCGTAGCCGAGAAAGACCGTGACCGATCGTTTGAAACCGTCACGCGGATTTTATAAACGAGACCCGTTTCGTTTTATTCTCCCCTTCCGTCTTCGCGACAGCAATATCCGCGGGCGGCCGTGTCGCGCCTCGCCGAAATTAAAGTCGCAAGATAAACGAGCAGCATTTACGAAACCACCAAAAAATTCCCTGCGAGCGGAAACGGATGCCCCCCGCGCACACTTCGACCCGGAAGAGCGAAATTCCGCGAACGTTACGCAAGTTTCGTACGAATTCTAAATCGAGCGTGAAATTTCTATCCCGTGCCCCTTTGGATGTTACTTCTCGATGAATTTTCGTTTTCCAACGAAAGAAAGTTCGATGAATAATTATCGAGGGAGTCGGTAGCGTCGCGACAGGACATTATTATCGACGCAGAGACAGCCGTGCTAATTATCGACGTTCAATTAATTCGAGATAAATTATCGCGTAGAAGACACGGCGCGCCGCGAGTGTATGTACGTTGTTAATTAATAATTTCCGCGGGGCGTCGATTTCAGATTAACTGGACCGGCGTCGATTGTAGCGACGGTCGAATCTCGTCGATGACCGTAATTCGTCGGTCCAAACTGTACGTAGGGGATCGTACTCGATCGACTAAACTTTCCGACGATCGGATTACGTCATCGCGAAATTGACAGTCGAATTGCACACCGATCGCGACGATTAATCGCCTCGCGTACATATATTCTAACGGCGGATTACGCTTTCGACCATAGAGGCTCTATAATTTGTAAGAGCCGAATATTAGGCCGCGCTTTATCCAGTTTTATCGTTTTCCGTGCCACCGTACGACCAGCCCCGGCTGTTCATTAATCATCCAACGTCTACCCGTTATAGTTTAACAGAAATCTACGGCGAAACGAGTTTGTGTTTGTGGGTCCAATCGAATAACCACAGTCGATCGTTAAATATTATATTCAAAAATGGTACATGCGAGGGTCGTTCAACAAGTCCTTAGAAAAGGATAGAAAAACAAATTATTTTAGGTAGATCTTCTTGTTATTTTTCAACATAGTCTCCTTTTAGTTCTATACACTTTTCCAAGCGTTTCTCCAACTCTTTTAAGTCATCTGAAAAGTTTGGGCCGTGACCTCCTCGTTCGACGTGAACTGTTGTCCGCCAAGCCATTTGTTTAAGTTTGGAAATAAAAAGAGTCACTGGATTTAATTCCATGATTTTGACTAGAAGTTTCTTGATTCGATTGACAATAAAAACGAAACCAGGTGGTGGATATAACTGAGACTTTGTCAGCTGTCTAGTGAGTCACGATGCTTACTAAAGCTCTCTCTCTCTCTCTTATTACACACGTCTTGTCACTCTCGATGCTTGCTTTACAGTGGCCGTTACACACTCGTCTCGCTCTCGTTCGCAAACAACACTCACTTTCATACTATATGCAAATCATCACCTAGACCATACACACGCGTCACACTCATCCTTCCATACAACACTCACTTTCGTACCATATCATTTCGTACTCTACGACAACCAGTACCACAGTATTCGCTCGAAGTCGATTCAAAAGTTATTCTTTCGCGTTATCGATACGTGCTCGTACAGGAGTAAATCGTAATCAGCGAGATATATTACGTTAGTCGTTCGTGGCGATGGTTGGTCACTTATTTCTCGCTCGCGCGGCGGCTTACGACGAGCCTGCATTTTATCTCTGCCATCTCCGAAGCTCGATCGATACGTTCGCTGTGCGCGTCCAACCACAAAAACTCGACGTCGAAATATCGGTTCTTGGTGCTTTTTAGGCCGATCTCTGGCGTTTCCTTTGGCCAGCGAACGAAAGCAGAAGCGAATTCCGACGATAACGAGCGATCGTCAGCGATTGTCAAGCAGTTCAACGAGCAAAACCTTTTTTCCCCTCCGAGTTCCGGACGCGTAATTGAAGCAAAACCCGGTCTAATTACCCGCGAAGGCCGAGCAGAAAGAAGAAGAAGCCGCGACGAGAGGAGCTCCGGGCCCGAAGATCCTCGGGAATTCTTGGCGACGAGAAACCACGCAAATGGAGTATCCGGCTGATTAATTCAGACGTCTCGGGAGCGGCGGCGGGACAAAGCGAACGGGGGAACGCGAAAGCGCAGCTTTTGTTCTTATTTAACGCTGCACAATCCCGAGATAAGGGTCACGGGTGCACAATGCGCGGCGGCCCCGGAATTATTTCACCTCGCTTCCAACTTTGGCGTCGTTTTCACCGCGGAAAAACAATTCCTGGACGCCAAGAAACCGGGGAAAACTTCATCGATGACACCCCAACGACACTCGAGTTCTCAGAAAAAATCAATTTATTACCGTGGGAATCCCAGAAAAACCAAACGGCTGGACTTGGGGGGATTCGAACTCGCGACCTCTGTGATTGCTGGTCAGTCGTCCTACCAACTGAGCCACCGCTTTGTTTTTTTTGTAACGAACGTTTATTGTGCCAAGAAAACAATTATAAATATATATAGAGAGGGGCACAATTAACTTAAACGTACAAAGGGCTATTTTATAACTACAATTTAGACTAATGGCTCGACATAGAGCTTGCATACATTAAGTAATGTCCATCGTACTTAATGCTACAAGATTTTTTATAGAAAAGTGACGTCAAAAAAACTATACAAAGCATAATTAAATCAAGTACTCAGCCACCGCTTTACCGTCACTAGTACAGTGTTACTGATTCCATTTCTATGGTTTCTAGTACTACGTTCATTATACGTTATGTGGAATGTTTGTTCATTTCAACGAGCACAAGTTCAATTATAGTTAACGTTAAATACATGATGATTCACGGTTGGTTCTGGTTAAACGCAAACGAAATAAACTGTTTGACGAGTCACTGTCTGTAAATATAGGTTTTGCTTCTCTACACTTGTTAATAGAATTGATAAATATAGCAATTAAATTATCGAAGATGGTTACTGTGGCGACACTTTCCATTCTCGCCAGCAGAGGGATACGCTTTTCTCTCTCGCAAGTGCTCGACCAACCACGTATTCCTATTCATACACTCTCTGACTATCGTCTAAAGAAAGATTGCCTTATCATTGATGTTCACTAGCAGTATTCGAAAAGCTCTGTACGTACTTCTACGAACAAAGTTTGTCGAGTATCGTAACTTATCGCGTTTCGGATAACGCTTTGTTGGAAATGCCAACCGTTTACGGCGAGTATCCAGCAACGGGACCCGAGGGGAATAATTATCGAAAAACGCCACGGCACCGGGTTTACGGTTCTGGGCTCGATTGTTGCATCGCGGTCGAACGGCGGTCGATTTGCGTACGCGTTACTAGATCCCGGCGTTTCCGTTTGTTTTATATTCGCTCGATGATTTACCGAGCCTGCTGAGAGCGACGTTTAATTATTCCAGCTCGTTTTGCGCATCCATCAGCGGTTAATTTAATAACTTGCAGTGGATCGTTCGCGCTCGGCGTCACACGCCGTGTCGAAACTCGTCGGGCCAGCCTCTCCAAGCTAATTTCCAAATCGCGTTTCTCTCGCGAACGGAATCCGTCGTTATTATTAGAGCGAATTACACGTTGGGTGAAAAATGTTGGCGAGTCTCGGGCAGAGGTTCTTCCAGGGACTTAAACGACGAAGAGGAATGCTTTTACAGCCGCACCGTGTTTCTCTGGACGTTCCTGTTTTATTTCTTTGCCGAGTAAACTTAGCTTCCGACTCGGTGTTCCGTACTTTTGTTCGGACGATTTTACAGGGGGAAGACGAACCGTGTACCCGGAGCTTTCAGGCTCTTAGGCGTCTCGAAGTTTACCCGTAAACGTTACCGTGTCACGAGTCGAACAGAGATCGACTGGCTCTCTAGGAGTCGAACGCGAGAGCGAAGCTCGACGATGGAATATCGATGCGTGGCTTAGCGTATAGCCACCGTAGTCGGCCTGTTCATCGATATCGCCGCGTGACAAACAATCGTCCCAATTAATTATGCGGCTCGTGATTTATTTGAGGGCCGGTCGAGGCATTTCAACGAGCCATGACGGCGCAGCTGTCTACCTGCCGTTGACACGAATGGACTTCGGAAAACAATGTACGATGCGGGACCATTCGCGCGTCCCGTTCAGCCGAATCCGTGACGGAAGGCCAGAGGCTTCCCGCGATACACGATACGCGATGGATCGTCATCGAGACGAGCCTCGATAGCCCTGACAACGACCACGATAACGTCCATTTCTCCGCGCGAACTTTAATCGCGATCGTTCCGAGACGATACACGTTTCTATTGGTCGTAACGCGATCGTAAATGCTGAATCAGACCCAAGGAATGCTTATCCGTCTTTGGACGCGTGCAGTTCCGAAGCTAGACGTGTTTTATTCATGATTTAGCCACTGTTAGAAGCGGGAAAGCTTACACTTTGAAAATGGTTTTTGATTTTTGTCGATACGACTTTCCGTTTCGAAGATATCGTAATTTATGTAAAGAGGTATTTTTTAAATTCCACTATCCACGCTCTCACCGCCTTAGAAACGTCTATTAATGCGTATTAAAAATACTAAAACTTTAGACGCGTGCAGTTACGAAACTACTAGCGTTTTATTACTTATTGAACCACTGTTAGCGGCGGCAAGGCCTCTTCTTTAAAATGGTTTTTGGTTTTTGTCGATCCGACTTTCCGTTTCGGAGATATCGTAAGTTATGTAAAAGGTAATTTTTTTAATTCGACTGTCTCACTGCCCGTCGCATGTACAATAGCCTATTCACGCGTATTAAAAATATTAAAAGTTTAGACGCGTGCAGTTCCGAAACTACTAGCGTTTTATTAATTATTGAACCACTGTTAGCGGCGGCAAGGCCTCCTCTTTAAAATGGTTTTTGGTTTTTGTCGATCCGACTTTCCGTTTCGGAGATATCGTAAGTTATGTAAAAGGTAATTTTTTTAATTCGACTGTCTCACTGCCCGTCGCATGTACAATAGCCTATTCACGCGTATTAAAAATATTAAAAGTTTAGACGCGTGCAGTTCCGAAACTACTAGCGTTTTATTAATTATTGAACCACTGTTAGCGGCGGCAAGGCCTCCCCTTTGAAATGGTTTTTGGTTTTTGTCGATCCGACTTTCCGTTTCGGAGATATCGTAAGTTATGTAAAAGGTAATTTTTTTCAATTCGACTATCTCTGTCTCCGTCTGTCGCGTCGCGTCTCCTTGTCGCACGTGCGTTGTGCTGACCTAGCCTACGCGCGTGACTGTCGTGACCTAGTTCCGCGTAGTGTTTCCAAGAATTTACTACGCGCTACTATTTACGCGCGCGTGGTCACTCATCTCGCGTCAATGAACGTAAACAAACGCTTCGAACCCTCGTATCTCTGAAACTAGCCGCCGCATTGACTTGAAACTAAAATCGCTATATCTCCGGAACTAATAAAGCTATCGTCTCGTACAAACTCTCATTTTAAAGGGCATTTCATCCTCTATCCAATAAACGTAACTACTTTTATAATTTATTTCGTCTTCTATGTTTATTTTGCAATTTACTTTGACACTATATACCTAAAAAAGTTTCAGCAATTCCTATCGATTCTACATGCAGTCCACGATTAACACTGGATCGTAGATCGTTTGTTTAATCGAAAAGGAGTTTAAATTCCTATATAGGGTGTTTAAGAAGCCATTATAAAGCGCGTAAACCTCTATCTATGGTTTCGAATGCTTGATAAAAAATAAAGAAACGAAAGAAACAGCAAGCTGGTCGAACGTAGCGGGGCAGTTCGGTTCTCCTCGAGTCGAATCGATCGTTGGAGAGAGGAGCGTCGCTAGCAACGTCAGGGAAATAATTCAGAGAACGGAATAAGTCGCGGAAAACTTTGTTCCCGTTCGGCGGTCCTTTGTCTCGGACGGTCTTTGTTCTTTCTCGGTAAACTCGGGGAAAAAGGAGACGGGGGTCGTCGTAAATAGAGTCGAACGCGAAAGTCCGTTTAAATTGCAGGGAGATCGTTGCGTCGGGTTTGTCGCGAACCACGCGGGCGCGTAGGCCAACCAGAATCGCAGCCGCGCTTGGACCAATTGCGACCGCAGCCTGGACCGACCATAGTTCAGGTTTTGGTCCTGTACAGATCCGGATCCTGCATTCGGCGAGATAATTGGCGCGACGATCTCTCGAACCGGCCACGTGGAACGCTCGACGATCGGCTCTCGTCCATACCTCGTTAATTAGTTTTAACTCTCGGTCGAGGATCGCGGCCAACCGACTATTTCGGTTAAGCGCACCGTCGAAACTTTTCCTTCCGAATTCCGGGCTTGACACGATTTATTTTTTACCCAAAAGTTCCTATACCGTGTCTCGGGGAGCCGAGGAAACTTTAAAAAGCCGAGTCCTTCGGGTGTCAGAATTTCCAAAGGAGATACACGACCGGTGCTTCGAAAAAAGTTTGTTATGTTTAGGACTCGAGAAACTTCGACGCCGTGGTCGGCTTAATCCCTCCGCAAATCCTTTGAGCTCCATTAGCGACTTTGCGGCCGAACCCAACTCCATCGAACACGCTCGAGTATATGCCGCAAATATATAGACTGGGATGCTCCGAGAAAAGAACTTTAAACTTTTAGAGGATATTTATTTATTTATTAGCGAAGATTGATTAATCTGTAAATAGCCTGTTTGTCGTGGAAACTATGGTTCTCTTTCACAGAGTATGTACTCGATTAAAGGGGTTCTAAAATTATTTCACGAAAGGCTGGCATTGTACGAGTCACACGATCGAATTTAGGACTATTGTAAACGAATCGGAGACAATTTTGAGCACATGACAGGCAGGTGGAGAGATACAAGGACCGTACACAATGTCGCGATAATCGAAGAGGAAGATTACAAGAGGCTGAGACAAGAGTTTCCTAGAAATAGAAGGCGAAACGAATGTAGGACACGAAGACGAGAGCAAGCGGGACGACACAGATTCGCTGGATGTTGTTCAAAGTTCCAAATTGGTTTCTGGCGAATACCAAGGTTTTTAACGACCTTTGCAGAACCGAAGAAGATGGGTACAAGAAGTTTCCCCAGCAACCAACATCGAGGAGTACAGGTTTCTTAACGCTGGATTCCATATTTAAAATTACAGATAAATATTATTTTTTGGCAATTGAGTTTGATCGATGTGATAAAAATATGTGCAATCGATGCCCGTAAATCTAGCGTTGATATTCAGACTGAAACTGTGCGATATTTTAGTTTAAATCCGGTCGATCCATCGCGTTAGACGAATTTATTATAATTAAATATGCATAAAATTCGGGTGACCGTTCCCCGAAAACGTTCCTGTCCGCAAGCAACGCCGACGACGCGAATAAATCATCGATAACGACTAGCAGCGAATCGAAACAATGCTGCGACATTTGCATATACCATTTACGTGATTTATAAATATGCGAGATAATTATCTCCGTATCCGAGAGCTGTAAATATCGTCGCTCGCGCCGATACGCCGCCTTCGGTCCTCTTACCATAACCGTCCATAGTTATTCGCTTACGAAATACGCGTGTATATGCACTTTACGTATTTAACGTTAACTGTAATTGAACGTTCCGGCGTCCGTTGAAATAAATAAACACAACTCGCTGAAACGAATTCTCGTCGCGTTAATTTCCATTCCCGATATTTATCGTTATTTGCAACGCGGTTTCTCGTTTATTTGCGGCTGTATACGATTCGTCGAATCCGGAAAACGGCGTAAGTCGCGACGCTCGAACGTGGCTGACTGAAAACGGTATCGCATCATCGCGAATAAATCCGTCGCGAATGGGATTCCTCGTCGAGAATCCTATCGAATCCGCGAAGACAATCGGTACCCGTGAAATAGGCAGATTTTCCGTGGAGAACGTCAAATTTCCCGATAACGAGCTTCACCAGTCCCCCGATAGTACTTTAATCGAAAGTCTTTTTCGCTTCTTTCTCGATCTTAACACGGTAAATAATCGTGGGAACGTATTTCTAGGTGGGAAAGGGCTGTCGCGGAGAATTATAGGCGGCGTTTATATCCGAGAACGTCGAAAGGCCAATGTCGTTCGGCCGACTTCCGCCGTACGACCGCACAGTGGCGTAGGTCGCGGTCGATCGATCCGTAGGATTTCAATTAACCTGCTCGTGGAAAAAGTTGCGGCATTCTGGACGCTCCAGGACACGGAACGGAGTGTCTGGTTGACCGTACTTTGAAGTTATAAACGCTCTTCGTTGGTCTTTCATTGTTTACTTGCTCCTCGAGCACCCTCGATTGTTATTTCGACACGATGACTCGCGGATCGAAAACTTGGAATTTTTTATGAGGTTAAAACTTTGATTTTGAACAATAGTTAATTACTTAAAATTTGTCCGAGTACACGTTTCATGGCACAAATTATATATTTCCTTTAACACTTTGACTCATCCATATAGGGGCGATTTACTAGTATGGAATTGGAAAAATTAATTCTCAAGTTGAGACGTCGAGGAGAAAACAAATTCATTCATTCACTCGTTCAGCCGAGTCTTATTCATTATTATTATTATTATTCATTTTTTAACGACAATAAGCTCTTTAGTACAAAAATGTAATATGTAAGGAACTGCAGATGTGGATTTTACATAGTCAAACATTACTATTGACGTATTTCTACGTATTTTTACGCCAGTAATGGATACGAATGTCTCCTTAAAGAGGATTCGTGAATTTTAGCAAGGTTACAAAATTAAATAAAACAAATTGGGTAGTTTACAATGGCCTAAAGTCATAAATTTAGTCTTGCAGAATATCGTACGATTTTTATCCGACACGTGTCAACATTTTGACTTGAGAATTAATTGTTTCAGTTCCATAGTGAAAAGTACTGTCACCCATATATGACGTGGGGTCGCCAAGGGTTGGAAGAGATTTCATTATGTCGAATGCACTTTTCGTTAGTTTCCTTCCCCCTTTTGTTTTCACGAATCTACCCTTCCTTGCGTTAGAGGATCGTCGCAGAGATAGTAGGCGACTCCTTTCCGGCAAAGACGAGGAGAGACACGCATCCAGGCCACCGCAAACTAATTGCCATTCGATTCGTCCACTCTTCGAGGCCCGTGAAACTTTCCCCACCGCATTTCCCGCTAAAACTCTGCCGTCGCGCCCTCGAACAAACCCGGGGTTCCGGCTCTCGGAACTTCCGACTTCTCCTCTCCCGCGATTGCTTTGCATCGTGACCGACAAACCGTGATAATTACTCTGGAGTCGATTTCGGACTTGTTCGTTACCCCCTATACGGTTGTTTCTACTCACTGTATAATGCAGTCGCGTTGCAAACACTGAAAAATTATACATACTTCGTCGAGAGGCTCGCAATATTGCCTACGGGGGTCTCTATAATTGACAAATTTAATTTTTTATTTATTTGATACACAGGAAGTCCCACTAGCGTACATGATAATCGAAATAAAGTTAGAGGCAACAAAATTTTTCGAAAGTTTAAATACACAGTTTTTGAACGATGCAATAGTGCATGTAAACAAAATCCAAGTTAGTAAAATAAGAGTTCGTGATCAGACCGTTCCCAAATCTAGATCTATCGACGTCAAGTAGAAGTGTCCTGGTGGGAGCATAAAAATTGATTAATTGATCGAACTCCAACAATTGAGGACAATGAATGTGGCCTTTAAACAAATGATATAAAACTGACATAATGTCTGCAACGATTTTCCTAGATCCAAGTGTCAATTCATCCAGTAAATGGAAGAAGAAACCCTTTAAGGGCATATTTTTATATATCAATAAGTCATTATTCAATACTAAAATCGAAATATCGTTCGAACCAATAACATTCCTAACAAGTATCACAGTACTTTTACATAGAAAGTAACGAGTTGCATCGACTGGTAGATAAAGAAATACTCGATCCCGTCGAAGAAACTTTTCCGCATGGTTTTGTACGAACGCGTGAAAAATCAGCGACGAGTCTGGAGCCAAGGGCCCCGATGTACGACAATGAAGGTGATTCGAAGGAACTACGGCGGTCTCGAGGACGAATAAAAAGGGTGGAAGAGGGTGTCGCGACTAGGATGGATCGATCGTCGTCCAAGGGAGAGGAGGTTGGCCCCCAGGAAGATAGATCCGAGATCGAGGCTCTTCTGCTCGACGAGTTCCCGTTTCCCATTACGGATTCCCCGCGATACGGTTGCTCCTCGAGCCAGTGGCATTCGCGGGGGCTGGAAACTTTCCCTTAATGACGCAAGTTTTATTGCGGGCCATCGTTCAAGCTGCCAGCGAGCCGACAAGCCAGCCGACGACGCGCAGAGAAGTCTCGCGGTTCCCTCTATCCTCGATACCCTCTCTAACTGGCTAACTTGTAATTGTAACTCGAATAACGATGATTAAGCGTCCGGTCGCGAACCTGCGTTCACCGTGTCGCGAGATTCATAGAAAACAGAAGATAGAATTCGTCCGTTCGCTCCCTTTTTCCCAAAGAAGCTTCTTCGTTGATCATTTACGCGAATTGCAGCGAGTTTCGATTACAGTATCCAGCCTCGATGGAACTCGAAATCAGATTCGATGCCTCTGCGATTAACTGCAGGCTGATTCGATTACGAATTTGGTTTGCCAGCAATTTCATTCGCTATTACCGCTTCTACCGCGAAACAGAGCCTAATCTCCCTCTATGAAATAGTTATTAACGAAATCTACCCGGGGATCGATGCAAATAGCACGGATGGAAGAGATCCGGCCGCGTCGAGGAATATTCTTTCGACTGGGATCGATGGGACGCGAATAAAAACAAAGAACCTTTTTTCCGAGCAGCGATCGTAACGTTGCTTCGTCATTCGGACTAATGTTTTCTTCCTCCCCGGGCGCTGGCAATCAATCTTAATACGCGAACAAAATTACCGGAAGACCGATCTTCCATCTCCCCTTTGCTCGAATATATCGAGACAAGGTGGAACTGGCCTCTTTTTTCGACGACGATGAATCGCCGCTTTCAAACGCTGTGATCGCAAAATTAATTCAATGATCACTGGCAGTTTCTCATAATGTGAAAATAATCTTGGTTTTGTTCAATTTCAATAACTCTCGCAAGGGAATACGAATTTGCCGACTTTGATCTGCTTTTGCAGAACTGTAATGATCCCCTTTGGTGTACGTAAAATATCAGGCGCAGATACTTGATAATGTTTTAGATATAAACAACTGAAGTGCGACAATTGTCGACTATTCGCAGGATAGTGAAATTTAATGTTACGTGTATTTTCGTATTGGCAGAAAATATGTACTCAGTAGGAGTTTATTGATGTTGCAAGACGAGCGACTTTTGTCGTCGCGACATAAAAACGTCGATATTGTCTGTCTTCGTTGTTTTAATTGCAAAACAAGGAAACACATAGAGTCGCTATGATGTCGCAACGAGAAAAGTAGCTCGTCTGTTTCCAGCCTCAAAATAATAAAGAAAACAAGTTTCGAACAAACAATGCAACAATGTAAAAACCACAATCGTTGCAAATAATAAATGAAAAAAGAAAAATAAATGAAGTTCGCGTCCTCCGTCGGAAGGAATGCTCCAGGAATCGAATCTCGACTAATCGAAATGGCTCGATCGGTCGCAGATTCCGTTCTCGATTGCACGATCCTCGGAGATTAAAGTCCGACGAGTAAACGGGAACGTCTTCGCGAAACAAACTTTCCTTTCCTGTGCAACGATAGAAAGAAACGCGAGGCAATTATTATTCGCGAAGGAATTGCTTTGGGAAAGAGAAACGGAGGAAAGGTCCATCCACAAAATTCACCTCCGGCGTCCCGCGTTTAGGTGGAACGTGACTCGCCGTGAATTTGTTTCTTACTCGTTTTGGATCGAGCATATATAGTTTGTCGATCCACCCGGAACGAAACGACCAACGCTAATTCCTGTTCAACCGACCGTAGTTTCGGAGATTCGATCCTTTCTTTCGAAAGTTAGGATCCGAGCGAATCAGAGACATTTTTACACGAGTTTCTCGGGTTGCAACTCTTCGAAAATTGTGGAAAGCTACGAGGGTCGTTCAATAAGTCCTTAGAAAAAAATAGAAAAACAAATTATTTTAGGCAGAGTTTTTCGTTATTTTTCAACATAATCTCCTTTTAGCTTCGTACACTTTTCCATGCGTTTCTCTAACTTTTTTAAGCCATAAAAGTAAGATCTCGGAAGGTCCTTAAAATAGGCGGTGACCTCCTCGTTCGACGTGAACCGTTGTCTGCCAAGCTTTATGGAAATAAAAAAATGTCACTGGGTGGATGTTGTAATAATTCGAACTTTAATTCCATGATTTTGACCATCGAAACTGCACAGGTGTGCACCCGTGCATTGTTTTGATGAAGTTTCTTGTTTCGATCGACAATAAAAATGAAACAATATGGTAGATATAATTGAGACTTTGTCAGCTGTCTAGTGAGTCATGATGTTTACTAAAAACAAACCATTTTCGATGCTACGAGCGTCTTGGATTTTCTAACGATTTATCGAACGACCCCCATAGAAACAGCTGTCGACGAAGACTCACCTTTAACAGCGTTCAGCTTGTTCCCGACCATCTGCTTCGCCACGAATGCTGCCATTTTGGTCGCTGGTTACTCCGCGATAGTCTGTAAGCGTCCCTGGAGCCTGCAATCAAATCGTACAATTTTATTGTTTCGTATAGAACAACGTCGAACGAAAATATCGACGATTTGTTGCATACATTTTCACCCAGTTTTCAAAGTCCGCGCTCACGGTATCGCGCAATTTTTATACGGTGTCCGTAAATCTCTTTGGCCCAAGATATAACCATTTCGGGTAATAACGTTATACGGTTTTCACCTCGTAAATTCCTTTTACGACGTCGTGAAAAGTAATATCGCGTTCGATCCGATTTGAAGTTATCCGAAGTGGCCGCATATACGACAGCCGTGGAACGAATTTCCCGGCAAAGCGGTGCCGTTCTCGAAGGCGCATCCGCGCGAACCCGACCGCCGGTTTATTAGAGAAAACGGAAACAGCCGCTAAGAAATCGGCTTTTCGATATAAAACGCTTCCCACCCGAATATACGAATATAACGACCAAAATATTACCTGCGATCCTGGGCCACTCGAGTCTCATTTTTTCTCAAAAATAAAGTAAACCGATTTTAACACAAGATTCATGGAAGATTCCATGTGTAATTTATTTTCAATTTCATCGATATAACGATGAGTATAATGTACAGGGTGTTCGACCATCGTTGGGAAAAATTTTAATGGGGGATTCCAAAGGCCAAAATAAGACGAAAATCAAGAATACCAATTTGTTGATCGAGGCTTCGTTAAAAAGTTATTAACGTTTAAAGTTCCGCAGAAAGGCAATCTGTTGTATACTGTTTAATTTTGTTTAAATTTGTTCGTACATGTAATGGGCGCGAAAAAGCAGCTTCTGATTCTTCTCACCAGAAATGTGAACGTCTCCGGGGGCAAACTAAGAGAATCAAAAACGTTTCTCCCCTCGTTTCGGTTCCGTTTGTCACCATGTTTGATATTCGTTTCGACCGGATATCACGAGCATCGCGGCACCGTTCGCCTAATCGTCGTCGCGGGGAAACTTTTGCCTGGAAACATTATTTCTCGAGCGTTTTTCATTTTCCCTCTTTTCCCCAGGTTCGTGTGGCCCGTCTCGCGTGGTTTTCGGTGCGAAAATGAATTCGTCTCTCGAGGAAAGACCACGGTGTCGTCCTCGGTGCAGCGACGATGAAAAGTATTTTAATCTCGCGGCGCGTTCGCGCGTCACGGATGTCGCCGGGCTCGAAAGGAAGTCCGCGTGCACAGAAATCTCTCCGCCTAAACTCGAAGACGATGCTCGTCGGGATGAAAAGTGGGACACCGTTGAATGCCAGGCTGGAATCTCGCGTGTACAGTTTCCCTTTTGAGATTCGCGTCCTCCTTGCAATAGTAAATACTCGACCACGCCCTGCTTGAATTTATTAGTCCAACAAACTGGATTAATTGTTTCGATAGTGACAAATACAGAAATTGACTTGCCTTGGTTATAGAGAATTACAGTAAATTTTTGCAAGTTTTATCAGAGATCACGAATGGGTCATCTTGACTGCTTTGGTAGTTCTAGTGTACTTTTACTCGATTCTGTCGTCCATATTATTTTTCAAATTCTGTAACGCTTAGCTTGTACAAAGACCATATTAACAAATTTTCCCGTCTGCTCGCGAACGAAACGGCTCGCCCATTGGCGTAAAACCAGCAGAGGAAAGGAACGTTACGGGTTTATCGAATTAACATTAACGAGAATTTCGCGATTTCTAATTAAATCTCGCGTTTAATATCGCGGCGCGTTGCAGCCTGGGTATACACGGTGCGTGCACAGCTTCGCGGCAGGAATTTCATTTTCTTGGGGCGGGGATGTGTGCGTTAATATCTCCGGTCCCGGGACGAGGGGAACGTCGTTGTTTCGGCCGTTTTCGGGCAAGAACGCCGCTGGAATAGGGGTCTGAGAGAAAAAATCCTCGACGTTCCGATCGTTTACGCGTCGACGCCGGGGTCCATCGGCGTCGCTTATCTGGCGTCTAGCGCAGAAACGCGGGGGCGGTTCTCGCAGTTGAGAGACAGGGAGTAGAAAGGATCGATAGAGAAATAGGAAAGAGAGGAGACGCGACGACGAGAAGCGAGGCTGCGAGAAGACGACGCCGATAAACCGGCGGTAAACCGGCGTCGAGACGTCTCGGCGCCTCTCTCCTCCCCCCTGCTCGTCCCGATCACCGTGATTTTCCGACAACGCGCGACTACTTTATCCCGACGACTATGGACAAAACGAGCTTCGCTCCTTCGATATATTTACTCGCGTTTTTCCATCCCCATCCGGCGAAACGCTACTGGTAATTCGATGCGAGCCTTTCGATCAAACCTCTAATCCCTCGTTTGCTTTCCTTTCCCATTCTTTCGCCGATGGACGAAACTGTTTAAATCGTATCTTCGCAATCGTGACAATGTCGATCTTTACTTGACTTGACTCAGCTTCCTATTTTTTGCCATTCATAATTCATTAATATTGGAATTGTAGGGCTATGGGTTGTACGGTTAAATCAAACTTCAATATTTTGTAAGAAGTGTATGCGTTTGGACCGATTTAGTCTAAGCTATGTGCGTTTGTTCAGATCATTAGGAAGATAGGAATAAGGAAGGTTCGACTTTGACTGCATCGAACGCTAGTCGAGAGCAGTTGCAGTTTCTTTTATGTCCTTTATGTAAAATAATTTTAGTAAATATTAAATAATATAGTTTATATAGTTACGTTTATTGTCCACGTGTTTGAATCCGATCATACGCCTCTGACCATCCTCGACAATCCTTATCGTGAAGATAGATCTTAGAGATCCGTTCCGAAGAAAGGCGAGAATGAAAAGCAGTTTGTCTTGGAAACGAACTTTGTATAATAAACAAAACAGGAAAGAAACTCTCGACATGTACATCGTTAGATGATTGTTGTATCATCGCGAGATATTTTGGAAATTCACCAATTAACAAGCGTTTCCATATTTAAAATATTCAAGATCCCGTGCATAATCGCGAAACAATCCATCGGATTACCATGCTCCAAGCCGCGTATTGTTATATATTAATTATGTATAAAGGGTGATAATCCGTTAATAAAGGGATGTTATTATCATTACATTTCCATTCTGTTCCCTTCCGCGTGGTGGATGTTGTCGCGCGGGCCGAGGTAAATCTTTACGCAATCCTGACAGGCGGATAAGAGGCTATCGTGTTGCGGGGAAGTCCTCGCGAGGTCGACGCTAGCAAAGAAATCACGAGCCGCGGGAAATTCTATCTCCTCGAGTAAAACGAGCTTACGGCGAACGCCCGGACCAGGGAAAATCGACGCGGCGCAAACTGACGATCCACGAAGCCCATCGACGCGCGAAACAGAACCGTCCTCGCTGCTCCAGGAATATTCTTTGTCGCGGTGTCGCCTTCCCTTTTCACCGTTCGATAAACAACCACTTACAGAGACCGAGAAATATTTACCCAAGTCGATGGGGGGAGGCAATTTGGCTCGTAGGATACCGAACGAGATTTCAGATCCACCCTCAAGGCGATTCGAAACCTCGATCGCGCTCGAAAAAGACGATTTGAACATTTTTATATGTAGTAAGTAGATTGTGGATCTTTATACGGGAATTTGTATTTTTAAGAATAGAAGTAATGGTATGAGAGCTTTCTAGAGGGCTGCATCAACCCCTAAATATAATAATTTATACCTTACTTTAAATATTTTGCACCCTGTAGCTTTTTGAGAATTTAAATTTCATATAAGCGCATGAACATCCGCAGTCTAGTAATAGGAGTGATTGTCTCGAGGATCTTTGGATTTATAATATAATGTTTTTGAGATTCTAGTAGTTTTGATAATTTTAAAAAAGTTATCTTTCAATCACTGTATACAGGGTGTTCGACCACCCCTGGGAAAAATTTTAATGGGAGATTCTAGAGGTCAAAATAGGACGAAAATCAAGAATACCAATTCGTTGATGGAGGCTTCGTCAAAAAGTTATTAACATTTCAAGTTCCGCCAGTACTGAATTTTTTTCTTGAAAATGCGTAGGATTTCGGGGGTATGTGTAATGACCAAAAATTATTGTAATCGACTCCTGCAACCGAAAATAATTTTTTTTAAACGATTTCAAAAAATTTTTTTTCGCCGAAAAATTTAGGCATTTACTTGATTTTATTGACATCTAGCCTCAGTCAAGAAATTGATATCCTTGATTTTCGTCTTATTTGGGTCTCTAGAATCTCCCATCAGCTTGGAAAAAAACACTTATTCGTGTTTTTTGTACTATCTGTATTATTTATATTTCCCTGTCGGGTTTGTAATTAACCTCTTAGGCACGGCTGCATTTTGTGCGGGGCTGTTTCTCTGTACGGCAGAGTTCAACGCGAATTACGTGTAAATGATACGGCATTGCAATGTGTGACGGATAATGCTGTTCTTTACACGAGTACATTGGAATGAAGTGTTTGATGATTAAATTATAATTTTTCTTAAAGATATGATACACGCATTTTAACTTTAATAATTTATTCTAATAATTAATAATACAATTCGGTATGGTACGTCTTAAAACACGATACAACACAAAAACCAACATCACAATAAAATCAAATAAATATAAAAAAAAAAAAATTAAATGGTATATTCATTTAAATAAAAAGCAACAATTCATACCTGACACGGGTAGATAAAGAACAGGCTGTATATTCTGGCTGTATATTGTGAAAACAATTAACAATCGATATGAATGCAAAACAAATGTGAAACAATATGTGAAAACGATTACTTTATTCAAACGGTGAGCGAGTGTGCCAGTAGTGCGTCGTTCAGAGAGATGGCATCCGCGAAAGCCACTATAGTGGCGCGTCGTACAGAAAGATGACATCCGCGAAAGCCACTATAGTGGCGCATAGTGCCTAAGAGGTTAAGTATTACTTGTCTATTAGTACTGAAAAACAAAATAAGAAGCTACTATTGCAAATACAGAAGTAATAAATAACAATTTAGTTAAAATATAAGTGGAGAAGGAACTCATGAGTATCTTTCCATTACAGTGTACGACTCGAAGTGGTGAACGATGAATAGTTCAGATATAATGATATACAGATACAGTGGTTATTGCGGTTTTGTTGTGGGTTAAACTCCAAACAAAACAAGTAGTTTGGGAATATTAACTATTGATAAGTTTGTAAATTCTGCAAGCTCTCTACAACTTGTTGATAGAACCTTGTAAATAGATCAATTATATTAAAGTTTAAGCATCGAATGAGTTCTGAAACTAGGTTGGTTTCTCTCTCGTACCTCATAGTTGCACAATGGACACAATATTAGTACGGATTATTATTCCAGCAGTATATTAACGAAAATATTGAAAAGCCTCTATACAGTGACTCACGGTTACGTCCGTCCCTATTTCTGCGAATAGAAATGGAATTATCGGAAAGGAACGGGGAGGATTAAACGAAGCGTGAGCGGCGGAAGGAAAAGAAATTGAACGGCATTGTTCTCCGGCAATCAGCTTCGATCCCCGATACAAGATGTCCAATCACTCCGAAAGGAGTACCCGAGAGACGAACGACGAGAAAAGACATATTCGTTCGACGCGTGGAAATAAGAACGAAACTCTAAATAATCACGAACGCAGTCTAGATTCTACCTGAAATTAAAATAATTTAACAAACATCGGAACCCTTGCAAATTGCAAATTGTCGAGACTCCAACTCCCCTCCATTTTTTCGCGAGTGCATTAGTCGTCGCGACGAATGTCCCGCGGAAGAAACCGACTCGAAATTAATTAAAGGGGCCAGGAGCCGTATCCGGTTTACGGGCGGGATACTTCCGCCAGGGCGTTCAACCCTCGACCCCTTTCGACAAAAACAAAGCTCGCGACGGAAGGGTCGAGTCGAGGCTCGCCTAATTATTTTCCCATTCGCCCTCGAGACGGTTTATCGCCATTTTCAAACGTCCCCACCTATCTCGATGGCACGAGTTTAGAATACGGGGCCAGGAATTGACCTACGATCCCCTTTCTCGAAATACATATATCGAACGATCGCGCGAGACCAGTCTCGTGCACTTTTAACCCGGTTACCGCGTACCTTTCAATTATCTCGATCGCGTTGGCACCGCTTTCGGGGATTCCTCTTTTGGCAAGCGCCGTGGAAGAGCCTTCTCGACTGTCGGGACGCGGTTAAATGCGGTTGATCGGGCCGCGAACGAAAACGTCGAAGGAAATCACCGAAACTCGAAACCTTCCTCGTCGAGGAACTTGTCCATTAGCGGTGGCTCGGTTCTCCGACGAATCTCACGCTTCCGTTAACAAGTTCCGAGGAAGCTCGGTCTGGAGGCCTGGAAGAAAGGATCGTTAACGCTTCGACTGCCTAAACGACCTCACCCCTATACGACCGACAGGATTCTCCACTATCAAACTAAAAAGATTCATTCGCACATTAAGACTCGAAGGACCACTATACAAATTTTTACGCTAGGCTACTAATCATAGTAGCGATCCTATTCTAACCAAGTGAAATTGTACCATACTTGAACACCGCGGAAAAGTAGCTGACTTACTCTTCGTTAACAGGGCACTTACTGGTCTGATCTCGTGTCCGAATATCATTGAAATGTTTAGATTTAATGTTCCGAATTATTTCACATAGAAGACCATCGAACACTTTATGGCTCCTATAACCCTCATAATCGGTTCGTTCATTCACACGAATACTGCACATGGTTCGATCGACGCTTTTAACCATTCGAGTCTCCATACTTCATGACATGTAATTTTGTTTTCTTCTATACTCGTATCTCTTTCTTTACCAATGGGTATTTAATCCCCTGGACAAGAAAATAAGTACCGAAGCAAATTTTAAGTTACGTTCACGATGGTCCAGAATCAAAATATTAGCGTTGCTTGAATCCTTGCTTCTTCGAGCCCTTTCTTTCGCCCTTACTCGCTGATCGAACGTCGAGGAAGACCTCTCGAGGAACGTTCTTAATTTCACGGAAACCTCGGTCGAGAGAACGTCACGTTCGACCTCGTTCCTCGACCAGCCGCGATCGCGTACAAACTCCTTCGAACGGTCGCCATTTCGCGACCTGCGCCCGGAATTCTGGGCCGAGGCGCCGCGACGCTGCCACGGGACGGGGGCGTCCCGAGAATGCTGGCAATAATCGCGTTTATAGCGCGACCCGGTGAATTTGTAGTTTCGTTAATTGTGCTACGTTTCGACGCCGTGGCTAAATGGAATTCTTTCCGCGTGGTGGCAATTTCTCTTCGAGGCGAAGCCATTCTCGCGACGTGCTGCTTCGAAAGCTGCAACCCGTTAGACGGTCCAACGTTCGACGAATTTAACGAGCGTGGTAATAAAGTTTCAGGGAAGGATGATAAAAAGTTGGTTCGCGCGAACGACAGTCGGAAAGTACGGAATGTCCTAAAAATGGATCCTCTCGATACCCTTATTCTTCGAAGAAAAAAAACAGCGAAAAGCTTTAAAAACTGTTTGCCTCGGCGATGGACGTACGTTGTACCTTCCGACGCTTTTATACTTTATGGAATTCTTGAAGAAAAACAAGAATGGACGGTATAAAAAAAAAAAAGAAGGATCTGGTTGACCTCGAAATTTCTCCAAGAGACGAAGTTGAAACTTTTGCTAGGTTCTTTCCATCGTCTGAAATAGCGATGATAATAAGTTGGTCCGTTTCTAGAGTACTCGGTAGAGTAAACTGGATTCGGGATTTTCCAACAAAAACTCGTATCCAATGGAAACTTTAAACAGTCGTGGGCGAAAACTTGGCTCGAAAGTAACCCTCCGGGGAGCGACGACTCGTACCGGTTTCCAAAAAAACACCGGCTCGTTAGCCGTCGAGCGCGAAAGAAGGATAAGGACGAGGAAATCGTCGGGAAGAACGGCGCAATAATTAACCCCTGTTAAATGGAGATCCAGAGATTCAACCGTTTGAATCCTTTCCATCTCCGGAGGCGGGATTTTCGCCGCGGCCGAACGCCAAATCCGCGTCTCTGCTCTATTTAATTAGTGCACGGGATCAAGGGCCAAGGATGCCCCGAGGTGGTCGTTGCTCTAACGAGGGGGCCTTCCTCTCTTCCGAAGAGCGCTCCAGAATCTTCTCAACCGGTTGCTCGGTCCTCCTCCGACGCGCGGAATTACGCGAATATACCAAAACATTCCCTGTACACCGCAGTTAACATTATTTCTACGATTTGTTAATCGCTTAAAAGATACACGAGATACGCTCGAAACATTTAGAACTCTATAATGTTCACAGTGTGTATAGTAAAACCGTTTAGAATATTGTAAACATCTCTGAAACAATACAACGTTGTTATAGCTCGAGAATATCTAGGGTGGCTCGTGTTTATTTATTTATTCTAATGGACACTGTAGCCCAATTTAAACAATGTTCAATTATAGTGGATAATTAGATACATACAATTAACTCCTACTCGCATTTGTACATTATAATGGTGATTCACTAGAATTCTTACACTAACTTTCTGTATTTGTGCCAAATGTTCTTCATTACACTGTGTTCACTTCTACTTAGAAAGTAGTTTTTAATTATGATTTATTATCAATTACTTTATTTAAATATTTGGTATACTGGAATATACTCATTTGAGTGCCCATAAATAAAGAATATAAACAGTATACAAATAAAATAACAATAACACTTTTTTTCCCTGAGCGGTTACCACCCATCCTGTACTGCATGTGGTCGAATGATGCTGCACTTCGGTGAGCGCACGATAACCAGTGTGTCCAAACTTGCCACGATCGTCCACACATAAAACAAGTTTTCCTCCCCCGTTTATAGCGAATCACCATTCCCAGTGTACGAACACGAGCGTGAATAACGTGTGCCTAATGTAATCGAATGAAGTTGAGCATTGCATAAATGAACCAGCGTCCGTTGAAATAAATAAATAATCTAAATAAATCTGTTTCGGTTGCTCATTTTCGAGCGCATTGATTTCATTAACGCGTTCCTTGATTCGAGCGACCTGTCCTGGATGTAGGCTAACCGCGGGGCATCCATCATTCGATAAGGTCGATCGCCGATATCGTTAGCCGGGATCATGAATATCCAATGCCCGTTCGAGTTTCGTTGGTCTATTTTCGCGCACGGTTCGTGAAAGATACATGAAATCGAGCTTAACGCCGTACGTAAGCGTACTTCTTTTTCACCACTCGCGACTCGTTGTGAATTCGGTTTTAAACGATCGCGCGATCACGGTCCTGCCAAAGGAACAATCGTTACCCTATAATGTAATTAACGCTCGATTTTCCGATATTCGATCGAATCCGTCCGCGAACAAATTCGCGAGCACGTTCTCGAAATCCTCCGGATTAGCTGCACCCGATGGTAAGTAAGAAGTCGTGTAACGCCGCGGATCCATCAACGCTTGTTCCAGTTCGATCCATCAAAAACGATCCAAGCGCGAGGCTTCGTTGTCCTCGAATTCCGAATCCGCGATACGCCCCCGCAGCATCCATTAATCATTTCGCCGCGATCTCTCGAGAAACGCGTAACCGTGACCCAAAAACCGACAGAGGGTGGTTTATCGTCTCGTTTCGGCGGATCTTCGGTGGCCGTTTCATCCCCCTTCTCGTCCTCGAGGATAGAAAAGGCTCGAGCGACCGCGACACAGCTACGTTATCCTGCCTGTTAATGGCTCGTGTTCCGGGGCCTCTCGCTCGAGCGCCCTGTAAAATGCACCGACAGTTCGACAACATTATGCACCGCAAGCTATGCAACTACCGCGCCATAGGAATTACGGGGGGACGAGATAACTCGTGTGCGTTGAGTGGAAAGTAAACTTCAAATTTTGGGGATACCTGGCCGCTAGACGAACCACACGGGGGTGACGCTCGAAACCGCGGATCGATGGCGACCTAGATTATGTCGAACGGGCCAAATAGCTTTCGAGAAATGGACAATCGATAATCGTTTATAGCGAAATTTTTACATGTTTACTTTTCTCTATGACAATTGTTCGAACTGATGTACAAAAAGACACGTATTAACAAAAGTTAACGAATAGAGAATGAGTAATACTATAGATACGGAGGTTATAGATGTGTCTTGATAAATCTAAAAATTAATTCATAACAGTGTTATCAGACCGGTGCCCAGAGTAAGCTTACCCCTCCATCTACGCACACCAATCCACGGCCATTTGTACGTGAGCTTAGGTGCTTTGGACAGCTTCGGGAATTCAAGAAAGAAGGCGAATGTGAGTCTTTCGTTCTTGCTTTCGAAACAGCTGAAATCCGATTTGCGTCAACCTGCATACGATTTTGAGTCTCGACTGCCCAGGCATTTTTATTTTCCAACCCATGTATACCTATTGCACATAAACGAGGTAAAGAATTGACCTATCGCTAGTGGGATGAACGCTATCGCTATATCATGAGTCTTTTATAACATGAGATACACTCTTCCAAAGTGGAACAAAATGTTAAAAAGATCATGCATCAAATTGTAAGGGGATCCTCGTAAGAAAGCTTTAATCTTCATAATAGTTTTAATGGGTCGATGATAAATGACTAACCTATGGTCACTGGTGGTCAACAGTGAGGTGGACATTAAGGTCAGCGGTCCAGTGAAGATCCAGCAATGATCAAGAGGTGGGACCAATCGAAATAGTATTGTTCTCTAGACCAAGCGGTTCTTAACTCTTCACGTTGACACTGTCTCCCCACTCTTCGACTTCCCCACTCGAAGTC
Source organism: Colletes latitarsis (assembly GCF_051014445.1). Lineage (NCBI taxonomy): Eukaryota > Metazoa > Arthropoda > Insecta > Hymenoptera > Colletidae > Colletes > Colletes latitarsis. The sequence goes on from NC_135143.1 coordinate 30,925,649, forward strand.
TACCGCTGGACAAATTCTTCAGTACCCCTGGAGCATCCAGGGGAACCGGGTCTCGCGGGCCAAAGTCAGGCCATTCGTGCTCCGCTGACCACTGGGGGGACCAGGAGTGACCAGGACTGACCAGGACTGACCAGGACTGACCACTACTGACCAGAACTGACCACTACTGACCAGTGCTGACCAGTGCAGATCCGACTACTGACCACTACTGACCACTACTGACCACTACTGACCAGTGCCGGACCGTGATGACCAACGGTAAGAACTGTTCAAAAATTCTCTCCCCTCTTCTATTCTGTCGTTTGATACCAATTTCGCTTCAATGAACTGATTTTGCTTTACTTGCCTAACTGACGTTGCTAAAATTCGAATATTTTCTTATTTTACAGCTGGCCCAGTGGTAACTATCCTATGTGGTAACTATCCTATCCTACTGACAAGTAGTAAGTCCACTCCACTTATTTATATTTTATTATTTTTATTTGTTTATTTATCTATCTGATTTTATTTGGTTATTATGAATGTTCCTTTTCTCTGTTTCCTCTTTTACATTGTTTGTCGAATTTATGTTATTGCTTTGACATGTATAATATTGCAGGATATAATAATGTAATATTGTTTTCCATCATATACTATACTTGTTTCTATACAATCTCAGGAATTTTTATTTTTACGTTCTTGCTCGAATTCTCGTAATATTCTGCGGAGGTACTTTGTTCGATTCTTCCATTTCGTTTGATTGTTTGGTGTTGATTCAATTTGGGGTCTTGATCCAAGTTTCTTCCATTATTACGAGTGTTCGTTTTGATATCTATAACATCGTGTCGATGCATATATCATATTTGTTTCGACGATACTGATTAATATAAGATTTTTATTTTTATGTTTCAGCTTAAATTCTTGTAATATGTTGCTTAATTTCCTTCCATATTTCACTAATATAAATATCAGTTTTGATTTCAGTTTTTTAGATTAATCGCAAGGACATCGAGGGAGTACGCCACAACCACCGAGGGACATTTAATTCCAAGTACATTAGATTTAAGCTTCGTCGCGAATCTTAAAATTAACGTCGAAGATTTCTTTATTATATGTATCTCTGCGTTGTACCAAGCAATTATTCAATAAGTAGCTTCTCGTTTTCTCGTTCCCTCGTTTCTAGCTTCGGTCACCGCTGTTTCATCGATTGAAACATGTGATCGGCCGTGTATCTGGTCCTACAGATCTAATCGCCTTCCCTTGGTAAGCTTGATTGAGGGAAAACGGCACTTCGCTGGAAGGTGTGGAGTTTCCGTATTCTGCGGAAACGCATACCTTCCAGCGGAAGTCGACTCTGTCTCAGGTACTCTCTCTTTGTCAGACAGCCTAAGTCGGGTCCTTCGGGCTCCCGGCGGGTTGCGTTGGAGAAATGGAGACCTCGATTCGGAGTTGCAGTTCTCTGTTTTCTTGTTGAGATCGAGTTAGCAAGGGCAGTAGGTTCGATCTTCGGATCCCCTGCACGGTTTAGCGTCGCGTCGCGTCGAGTCGCGTATCCCACGATTTAGCTTCATCCCCCTTTTTAACCACGTAATTGCTTGGTACAACTAACATCCAAGGAACTTTGTTTCCTTCTATTGTCCGAATTTTAGCTTCAACTTGACTAGACTCGAGCTTCGACGTTAATTTTAAGTCCCTATTATATGCGTCTCCCAATATTGCCAAGTAATTATTTAACAAGTAGCTTCTCTCGACTCGTTCTCTCGTTTCTTGCTTCGGTCACCACTGTTTCGTCGAACGAAACATGTGATCGGCCGTCCAGTTTGTCCGAAAGATCTAGTCGCCTGCCAATGATAGATCGATTTCTAGAAATAGAAATCAATCTACCAAGGGTAGTGTCGATTCGATCCGAAGATCTGCTGCACGGTTCAGCATCGCGTCGCGTCGCGTCTCCAACAATTTAGCTTCATCCCTTTTTAAACAAAATAATTACTTGGTATTTAGACTTAAGTCTTTAGTGTAGCCGCGTGTCCTGCCAAGTAATTATGTAACAAGTAGCTTCTCTTTCACTCGTCTCCCGTCCTCTCCGATCACCACTGCTTCCATGTAGAAAGCAAGTGATCGGCCGATTAGCTGGTCCGAAGGGTCAGTTGCCGTCCTCTAGCGAGACGATCCAAGGGAAAGGGTATTTCGGCCGTAGAGGGGATCAGGGACTGTTCCTGTCTACGGTAGCCCCGACTCACGCTCCCTCTCTCTGTCAGACATCCCGAGTTGGGTCCAGTTGGCTCCCAACAGGATGCGTGGGAGAAATGGGGAACCTGTGTCGGGTGCGTCGATTCCCTTCCCCTTCGATCGGACTTGCCAAGAGGCAACGAGCTGACCCTTTTGACTTCGCTATTTGGTTCGCGTCTCTCGTTCCTTGCACTATTGCATGGTGCATCGCGTCGTATCGCGTCGCGTCGCGCCACCCACGATTTAGCTTCGTCCCTCTTTTAAACAAAATAATTACTTGGCACGACTAATCTAGTTTCTAAGGATGTAAAAGGGAGATCGATGGAACTTGGATTCCATCTATCTCCTTTCGGGTCTCCACTCGCAGCAACCTCCTCGTGGTGAGACCTGGTAATCGGTGTCATCCACGATAGAAAAGTTATTCTTCGTGGGTGACACCGAGCTAATGGCTGCGAATTTAGAATTATTTCTTTATATAATAAACGAATTTAGATTTATAGTTAGGCAGGTGTTTGGCTAACCATTATGTTAGACAAGTTATTTTTATTTGAAGACAGATTCTTTTGAAAATTCTTTCAACTTTCTTCGTTGGTGGTGCATCTTACATTGGTTGTACTTTCGTTGGTCATAAATAATCTTTATTAATGGAGGGTGGTTGGGTATCGATTAGGACGGGTCCCCATTCGCAGCAACCTCCTCGTGGTGAGACCTGGGTAATATTATTTAGCGTTTAATTAATAATCGTATCACTCTTAGCTGGGTAATGCAATTATTAATTAAAAACTAAATAACATTAGCAAATTGGCTGCGATCCGCTTTGCATAGGTCATCATAAATATAGAGCTTCTTCGCTAGATTAGTTTTGATTCTCATTGATTCATCAAATATTCTAGACAAGGTATACGAGTAGATCTTTCACCCAATGTATTTTTTCATTACCATTATCGTGTCATTCGCAACATTACCAACAGATTCAGAAATGAATTTTAATCTCTTTCATAGTCAATTCACATGTATTTACGTACACACTACAGCTGTTTGCCTATCAATACTAATTCAGTGAATAGTTTCTCAACTGACCGCCATCCATGAGAAGAGGACGCTAAAATCACCTCCGAATTTTCAGGTCGGTATGGCAGTCAGATTGGGCCACTTTCAGTCCATAAGGTGAAAGGTCTACACGTATACCTCGTCTGTGGTAATACGTCTGCTTGCGGCTGTAGAAATCCAAGAGAAATCATGGTACGTCGAGCACGGGTGCTAAAGCGCCGAGAACATTTGTCTTTTATCGACCAAACGTATATTTAAAGGTTACCAAAAGTATCTTCTACACCGAGAAGCGACCAATCGACCGTGTATCCTTCAACCTCGTTGCGGGCCAACGAGTGGTGTCGGAGGTTATCTTGGACGTTTAGATCCGGAATTCTCGAAAGGCAGTCGAAAATCTTGCCACGGAACAGCGAACCTCGTTATTTCCCCGAGTCTTTTGATAAAACCAGGATTCGTCCACGGAACAGGAACTCTCGTTTTAACGCGGAATTTCGTAGGAGCGTTGTTCGAGTTTCGGTTAAAAAGGGAACGAAACTACGGGGGGATTCGAGAATTCGAAAAACCGGACGATAGGGGGAAAAATGTCGCGTCAAGTTTTTAAAAATCACCGCTGCAGATAGTTTCGGGAGGTCGCTCGACGCACAAAGGCGCGACCTGTTTCTTCCTTTTTTTTTCAGTTTTATCGCTCGACCGACTTTTGTCCCTCTTTTTCCGAGATACACGTCGATATCAAAGCGGCTCTATTTTCGAGATTACGTTTTCTCTGGCGCCATTCGTGGTACTGGCTGCGAATCCTTTGGAATCCACAGCGTGAAAAGCTTTGACGAAGACACGGCCGCGATAAAACTCGATTTTTTAATCGATCGGCCCCCGGTCGATCGGACCGGAACAAAGCTGGCGGAAAACGTCGTTTCTCGAACCAGGACGATTTTACTAACGCCTTCAGGCTCGAACAAACGTTTTATTTGGAACGTCTTGGACGTAATAAAAGTCCAGTCGGGACGATTAAAGCGACCCTTTGATAATGACATACTGATTTATATTTCAAATCAGAAGCAAGGAAGAAAATAGATCGGTATTAGTAATTAATAAAACTAATCTATAATTTCTATTGCACGTTTTCTAAATTTCTGGAGGCCTCCGTATTTTTTGGGAGGCGAAATTCTCAGAGTGGAAGAATTCCTTCCCGGAATCTCGCGAGAGGATTTTATAGGGGATCCGATCGATCGTTTAGGCGTGTTGGATTCGTGTCACGACACGTGCTGCGATATCCCGATACACTCTGTAGCATCGTATTTTTCAGCGTTCCTCTTACGGGCGTCCTTTTGTTCGTTGGCTCGTTCCAAGCTTGTCGGGAAATGTAATAACTCACAGCCCACGGGAGGCCCCGCGGAAGATACAACGGTGGATACAGATTCCCCGGGACCCGGGGAGAAATTGCTGCAACCCGTTACTCGAGACCGTCGATTCGGGCGTTGTTTATCACCGGGTTCTAATGTAATATCTCCGTTGGTTCGCGAAGAAATCTCTCGTCCCGCGATAAATTAACGTCTGAGATACGCGACCCGCGAAAGAACATCGCTGGAAACGAGGGATCGACACCTGGTGCGTCGCTGGATCCGCGGGTTGATCGATCTGAAACGCCAATGTCGGTGTACTTCGGCGGATGACGGTGAACGACGAGCTTAGAGCTGCTTCGAATGCATCAGACACGTTTCGAAATACATACTCGGAACGTTATTAGCGGAGGAGGTGTTTCGAGAATCTTGGAGCATTCGAGGAATCCCCGGGATCGTTCGGATTCCTCGTTTCTGTTCAGCCCACGCACTGCACCGGGGGTCGTTTTCGAAGCAGAGTACATTGGTCGACCGTAGAGAGTTTGGGGACCGTACGTGTGACCATCTATCGAGGAATTCCCGAGTGTTTTCTTTCTGTGGATCGCTCGTTTCCGAAATAGGTGGGACAAGTATAGCGACAGACGCTCCGAATATGGAGCAAAGACACGAATAACAGAGTTACAGAGACGTTAGAGGATACGATGAAACGAAAGTTGAACTACTTTTTTGAATCTACGACGAGTGTTTGTCCAGTGGTTTCTTATTAGTTTCGTACGATTTTAAATGTTACAGAAGTCTTAATCTTTCCATCTAGTAGCTAGAGCTAATATTAAACTCAAATTTGACATCCATGCGTTAAAATATGTCGAATTAAAGATTTATAGCAGGCCCTGGGGCACAATCATTCAATTTTATTCTGGCCACACATTACATTTTCGGTAAGGAATTCTTTTCTCGAAAGTGCGCAGGATTTCGGAGGTATGCCTATTCACCAAAAATGATTGTAATGGACCCTGCAACTAAAAATAATTTTTCCAGAATGATTTAAAATTTTTTAACTTCACCGATTGATTTTTTCCACCTTCTATTATAATTATTCAAATAACCGAGTGCTGGATAATCCGAACACTACTGTATTCTTTATTTTCAACTTATTTTGGCTACTAGAATCTCCCATTAAAATTTTTCCCAGGGGTGACTGAACACCCTGCATATACAGGATATATGTACGAATAGAATGTCGGTCGAGCGCTTGCGAGAGAGGAAGGTTGGGCGTAGCCCTCTACTGGCGAGCGTGTAAACTGTCGTCACGGAATAACGAGGGGTTCGAATGGCTTTTGGAAAATGTCGGATGTTATCTTCGACGAAAACCGAAACTATGCCATCGCGTCACGAGCAGCCGGATTAAATACCGACGGAAATTTCGTGACCCGTGATAAATTAGGTCGACTTCTACGTCGACCTCGCGCTCTATATAGGGAACGAACGAGAATAAAGATCAATGGAGAAATAAAGACGGCGGAAGAGAGGAAAGGGGGGGTGGGAATAGTCGGCAAAGACGCATCGCGGCCATTGTCTCGTAGACGGTTTTTCCAGAGGCGAATAAAGGCCGGGACACCGATAAAGGAGCTGAATCGAGGCGGAAACAGCGCGGAGGGAATGTTTCACGCGAACCAGGAGAAATATTAAGGGTTGCACTCCCGATATTAGAGATCCTGCGGGAGATCGGCCACGATTTGTTCCTACGAAACGTTCCGACAAACGCTCCGCTTCCGATAGTTCCGGGCCCCGGTTTTCGTATGTATTTCCCTTTAACGATCCGATCGTTTCTCTTGTCGCGTGGGATTTCCCTTACCCCTCACGGTTCTCCAAACGGAGAAACGTGCTCCAAGCGATCTCGATTTCGAAGGAATCGCTATTGTACGTACGAAGAGCTCTCTGTCGATTTTGACCAATTAGGTCGACTCCAGAGGATCGTTTCCCAAGTACTATCCTGGTCACGTTCAGCCAGTTACAGTTATGATTCTTAAAAGGAACATCACATTCACTCTAACGTGACAGATATCTTCTATTTTTAGAGATGATATCTCAGGTTTCACTGTACTCTTAAACGTTCAATTTACGAATCACGTGTTCATTTTAAGAATCATCGCATCGGTTCGCGACGAAAGAGTTCACTAACGGCGAGTATATCGCGTATTTAAAAAAGAGACACGAAACTGCAGATACACAGAGAGAAAGAGAGGGATGAGAAAAACGAAGACAGGGTCGCGTACATCAGAAAATGCACTCCCCTGGAGCTATCCATGGCGAACTTTCGCGGTTTTTCCGCTATTGCGCTGTATCGAGCCCCGGTAGCTGCCGTCCAGTTACCATGTTTTTCCGTCGAGCGAATATGTAGTACGCTACAAACTTTTTAATTACGAGCGAAACTATCGACAAACTGCAATTCGCGACGGGGACACGGTTCCGACACGCGCTCCTGCTCCTTGGTACCGATTTACGAAATGTCGCCTCTTCGTTTCTACGCAGCGTCACCCCGTATATTCGGTTCGCGTCTAAATTTCTATTTCGTTGGTGCCTCGCGTTTAATCTCGCCCCCGCCGTCCGACGTAATTTTCGCGGCGCAATACTCGCGTGTTCGACGTGGCGTGCCGCGGCGTTCCGGGGAACGAAAACTCCCACCGACCAAGGCGAAAGTTGCTCTCAGCCACTGGAGAATGCACTTCCGGCTCCGTGGTTGAAGAGCGAGCGGCGAAACGCGGCGAAACGCGGCGAAACGCGGCGAAAATCTTGGCCCCGGAAACGTGGAAAATTACGGATCGCTGCCGCGCGCGGAAATAAAGTATCCCAAAAGCTCTCCCTCTCCTTCTCTCTCTTTCACCGGAAGCAGAATAATCCGTGGGGCTTCCGTGACGGTCGTCGTTTAAATTCCAGGCTCGTTCGACGCTCGAAACGTCTCGTTTTCTTCAGACATCGAAGACGTCTCGCGACGCGCCAATCCGTCCAATTCGAATCTGATTGCGTCCCTTGATTTTTTCAATCTCTCGGTTAACGAGAAAATCCAAAGGCGCTTCTTCCGCGCGGAGAAATAACCGTCTGAAAATTTCGGGCTCGTTTCCGGGGGGAAGAACACGAGATCCTCCGCTTCGAGATCTTCCATTCGACGCACGGAATCGCGAACGGAACATCGGACGGAAATTTCGCGCGACATATTTTCGAAGGAAGAAACGTCGATTTCTCCCGGTTTTATGCAGCGAGACAGGGGAAAAAGTGCGTTGGGAAAATGTCCGGGGGGGAACCTGGAGCGTATTTTCTCGAGGCGACCTCGGAGAGCCGTTATCATCGACTCGGCTGTAGCTCGGTTATCGATTCGCCGCATAGTTCGGCCGACGAGGCCGCGATACACTCGTATCGTTTACGATGCATCTGGATGCACCGATTCAACGTTCCTCGGCAAGGCTAAACCAAACGTGACTGCTGTTACAACACACACACACACGTTTTCCGCTTCGTTCTTTATATTCCTTTCGCGATACTTGCTGGAGCATTCTTCCGGTAATTTCATGCTGAAACGTGTTACAAGCTACTTTCTACCGAACGCAGATTTAACTTGTCTTTAATTGGTTTTTCTTACTCGATTGGAACCGGGACAATCTCAGTTTAAACTCTGGGGGATATTGTGGATACAACACCGTACAACAGTTGTTACTTCTAACTGGGTATTCCCCTACAATATGACGTAGTGGATTCACTGTAACTGAAGAGAAACTTGTGAATTACTTCTATTTATATTTGTTGCGTGTTTACTACACTGTGGGATTACTTCTCTGTTTACGAAGTATGTTTTTTATAATATTAACGGTGTTAATTTATTTATTTGGTATGCAGGACATACTCAATTGAGTGCATATAAATAAATAATATAAACAGAATTATAAATAAAACCGCAATAATGCGTTTTTCATCCTCTACTGTACGCGCCGCAGTGGAGCTGCACTTCCGGTGATCCAACGAGAACTAATGTTTCCAACTTGCCACAATCGTCCTAATAAGAAACAAGTTTTTTTCTTTTATTTATAGTGCTCGAATATAAGTAGGACTAACAATAATTTCATCATTGTGAATTTTTCTCTGTAAAATCATCCCCTACATATTCACGCCCAGTAAATGAACACCCCATCCGAGACGATCAATTAAACGCAACGGTATTTTTTCAATATCACTCTGAACTCAAGCTCAAATTAGCCTCTGTAAACTTGACATCAGAAACTTGTAACGAGTCAGACTCGTCATTGTATTGGCAAGGGGTTAATACTTCCTACGATGAGTCAAGCCTGATATAGCTTAACGAACGAGTTCTTCGCCGAATTTTACTAGCGGTTCCTCCGAGTTCCATAACAATTGCATCCCGTTAAACGAGTTTTCAACGTTGCGTGTTTGGGGACGCGAGAAAGTGGTAGAACGCGAAAGGGAGGGAAAGTTTCCGCCCTTCCAGGCAAGCGATACATTTTCCTGTGAATTTGGATCCGAAACGCGTGCAGGACAGGTTTGTTGGCGAGTCTCTATTTATCGGTCTGGTTGAAAGCCACTGTTTGCGGAACGCGTGGCTCCCATCGTCTGATCATCGAACCAACACCCTTAGGATCGCGACTATGGGTAGCTAGCTGGAGGGCAGACGAGGCGAGGTTTCCACTTGTCGTGGATCGCGGCCGGGAGTCGAAGCCACGGGACTGTAGAGTGCAAGCTATTGCTGACAGTCGCGTCAAAGGCGTTATCCGCTGTGAAACATCCGATAACGAAGTCTGAAAGGAGTTACGAGCGTCGCTTCTGACGATTCTAATGGGGGTCGACGACGAGAACTAATAATAGAGAGGATCGATACGCGGTGGTAGTTGAAGTCACGGCATCCCCTTTCGTTCCTCGTCGCTTCGGTTTCCCCGGGACTGCGTTCGACCGACGCCACTAGTAAATTCTTTACTCGAAACTAGGGATCCTCGACCCATCGATCCCCACCGACCAACCACCACCTACGTGCACACGCGTGAAATCGCGATGGAGTTTCGCGAGCACGCGCCATTTCATTTGGCCGAATAATTTATACAAAATAAATGTTTACCCCGCGACGGCCAAATAACTTTATTTAAGTAACGAGGAACGAACGATCCAGGGGGCCCCGTTTCACGCACGATTTGTATAACGGAATTTCCTAACGAAAATATCGAAGATCGAAAAATGTAACCGTCTCGGGATTTATTATTAACGAGTTAATCGTGTTTGACGATTCCATTCGCTTTGATTACTTGTGTTATTCATTAATCATGATTACTTGGTAATCACGATCATTAATTACTGGCTTGATTACACTTTACCCGTTATTGCTCGAAATTGGAATTTCGATCGATGATGATGAAATTCCCTCTGTCCATAATAAATTTGTTTTATGCAGAGGTACGACCACCGCCTTTCTTTCTCTCGATTATCCACGCGGTACTGAAACGCGAAATTATTGTTGTTATTCATTTATGCGCCGGGGGAATTTAGAACAAAAACGAAGTAACGTGTAAGGAAAAAGGAAATGAAAATTATGCAAAATATTATACCTCGTAAAAGTTAGTAGAATAATTATTGTACGATACGCTGCATAATTATTCCATTTATACAACTTTGAGCTCGGAAATTAAATATTGTAACAGCTCAATTTTCACTGTATCAGTGTCGTTGAAAAATTTGGAAGCTCCATGAATAAATTCCATTAACTTCAGACTACGTGAAATAATTTTTCCATTATATATTAATTCATTTTCCTCCAGCACACCTTTGTCTATGGACTTTAGCCACGCGTCCGCCCCATTATCGACTCTAGCTACTGCCGCGTCGATCAAGTCCACGCTACTTAAACCGTCGAGCGACTTTTATTCGCGTATTCGTGCAATCGAGTGCGTCGAGCACGGAAATGGGATATCAAGTTGTCGGGAAAGTTAACAGTCGCTGGCGCGGATTTCCGGGGCAAGTAAACCGAGCCAGGTTTTCGGCGGGCAAATAAACGAACGTTAAAAAATTCAACGCGAACCGACCGTGGACAAGAAACTTTTTCCGCCGCTCGAGGGGCGACCTTTGGCCACGGAAAACTCGATCCCAAATTTTTCACCGACTGTCCACCGTTTGTCGAAGAGCAAACGGGACACCGGGAACTCGATTCCATCGAAACGTTCGAAAGATAAATCGTATTAATCGCTAAACGCCGCGTCTCGAAACCGAATTTCCCTCGAATTCGTTTTCCAGGGCCATCCTAAGTGCTGTTACATATTTAAGGATGCTTGAGAACCTTTTCGCGTCGTTAAAGATTTTATCCTTGTAATTTTATTCAATGTACGGGTCATATGAGAGTACAAAATTTTATGAGCGATAATATCGGTATAATTTTTATTCAAGGTGTCAGAGATAGAACGAAGTAATTGAAAACTGTTCGTGACGATTGATTTTTAGAAATGGCTATCGATGCACCAAAAAAAAACAAAGTCAAAGGGTGAAGGTTGCATAAATATACATATTTTATTTACCGTGTCGAGAAAGTCCTAGTTTCCCGACGAAGAGATTCCGAAATCGGATAAAAATCTCCGTTCCGCTCGTTACGATTTCCCCGCTGGATGAAAAAGGACAATTTTCCCGGGGAAACTTAATCGCGCTTTATTAACGACTGACCCGACAAAATTGTTTTCCCTCTCGCGGCCAAGCTGCTCGCATTTATCGAACCGGTAATTAACGATCCCGGCGCAAGTACCATCCGCGATATTAATTTCCCCCTCCACGGTGGATTATGCAACGCGCGAAAGGTTTACAGCCGCAGCAGATGGCGGTCCGCATAAGACGGTCTCAGACTACTTGGGGATATTCGATCGGTCCTCGTAAAATCCGAAAACTGAACCCGAGATCGCCGCATGGAAACTCGCTGCACGCCGACCACCGAGAGCAACGAGCGCGATAATTACGCTTTAAACGACACCAATCGACCCCGCCGGTTAAACCAATCTTTTATTAACCGATAATCTCTGCCCCGTGCATCGAATCCTCGATACTTTGCCTACCTCAGCCATACGTGGTCGATTTTTCACTGTGAAACTGGACAAACTCTCAAGTTGAAATTTTATAGAAAATAAATACTAACGAGAAGGAGAGTGCAAGGCCTTGAGGGTCAACGATTTAGACCAAATTTTGCAGGATTACGTGGGCCACTACTCGATAATTTTTAAGATACTTTCAACCGAAGATTGAAATTACTATTCTATTTGAAACGATTATCAATAGTTTAGCCTGACACCGCTCGTAAGACAAATTTTCAACTAATACATTGTGCAGTCGCTAGAAGGGACGCGAAATCGAACGAGTAGCGTGGAATATATTTGATCGTCCATGTTCCAATTACGGGTAGAGCCCTCTAAAATTATGTAATCGGGGTTTACGCGACTGGCTGATACGAAATTACAATTACGGGACGCAGAGACATAATTAACCAGCGCCGATCGTGTACAGTTAAATAAATTAATTGTTAATATCGCGTCCGGGATTTGCAGATCCGAACGAAATAATTATTACTCTACGTCTGCCGTTATTGCTCCAATGTTCGAAACTAACAATTTTCGAAGGGTTTAAGGACTTCTTCGCGGGAAAAATCATCGAGAGCGTCGTTTTCGTTAATGTATCCACCGGAATTGGAACTCGGTCGCGGTTCCCCCCTACTTTCCCTCCTTCAAATGAAACGTTAGCATAATGTTGCGCAGGATACTAGACCGCACAGTGTGCTCGCTTCTATGCAAATCCTTGCTTCATAACCGTAAAACGCCTAGCGTATGTACAACAAAGTTGTTCCACTTTCGAAGAAAGAATCCCTCCAAAGCGGCGAATTTTAAGCGTCCGCGATACAGAGAGCCTGCTTAACGAACAACGCCCGGCTCGACTAGCTTTGTACGCCGACAGAAACCGTAAACTAGGCAAAGAATAAGTCCCTCCCCCCCTGTTCAAATTTACAATTATACCACTCGGTACTTACGCGATGCGGACGAAATTTCGTCGCAGCGGTTGAAATTTTATCATTTTTGTAAAATGCGTTAATATTAATACTATAACATTCATTTATCGTTTGCTTCCAATCTACGTGCAACCATCGATCTCACATATCTTTTATTTATTTTTATTTATCGTATTGGAGGTCTATTTCACTTTACTCGTTCCTGTATTCTATCGAGCCAAAAAGGGGAATTAAAATCACGGGTATATCTAGCGTTGTCGCAGTTTCCCAAGCAGGATTCCTACTAATGTATAGCTCGAGCCGAAAGTTAAGCAGACAGTGGTCCTCCCCCGAGGCTAAGTAACATTTATACAGCGAGGGGAGACCGTAGGGCGAATAAGGGATGAAAAGAAAATGGTATTGCCCCGACCGATACAATCACTCGAGACTAGTATTCGAAATGGCTTTTATCCGAAGAAATAACTGTCCCAGCGTGTCGTTGGATGAGTTGCAAATTTGCCTTACTAGACAAATGTTTAATGTTTTTTAGTCCCTGCCAGCCTCCGCTGGACCACTGCTGACAAAAGTAGAGAACTCCTGACAACTTCTGACACCATATAGCGACTGTTATTGGCTACTGCTGATTACTGCTGGTCCCTGTTTGCTTCTGCTTGTCTGTACTGGACTCTGGCGGTTTGTGCCAGCCTCCGTTGGCCTCTGCCGACCGCTGCTGACCACTCCTCTTACTTCTGACAACGTATAACGATTACGACTGGCTACTGTTAGCCTCTCCCAGCCTTTGCTGGCCGCTGCTGACCACCACTTATATTTCTGACAACGTATAACGATTACTACTGACTTCTGCCTGTCTCCACTGGACTCTGTTGACCACTACTGACCACTCCTGATACTTCTGACAACGTATAACGATTACAACTTGCTACTTCCTGCCCCTGCTGGACTCTGCTTGCCACTGCTTGCCACTGCTAGCCTCTGCTGACCACAGCTGACCACCCCTGATGCTTCCGACAATGTATAACGATTACTACTTGTTACTGCTTGCCCCTGCTGGACTCTACTTGTCTCTGCATGCCTCTGCTGGCCTCCGTTGGCCTCTGCCAACATCTCCCGACGTCAGCTGACCATCGCTGACCACTGCTGACCGTTGCTGACAACGTGTCACATGATGTAATATAATATAATATGTTTATATGTATTAAAGTGTTGTATGATGTAAATCTATGGCAATAAATGATATAATTTCAAAGAATTCTATGTATTCTCATCATTTTTTACCCCTCTTTCCCTCTCCAAATTTCGAATTCCTGGAAATGACGTAATTTCTAAGAATTTCTGAAAATTTTCGGGTCCCTGAAACTTACCGGCGTCCCTGAAACTTCTCGGAATCCCTGAAATTTCCAAGAAGTTTCAGGCAGCGGCAAAAATTGCGGCCTGAATTTTTCGGCAAAAATTTTAAAAAGCCGTTACGTAATATTACGTAACATTACGTAACATTACGTAATAGCTCTTGAAAATTTTTCGCGGCCGGAATTTTTCGGCAAAAATTACGTAATATTACGTAACATTATGTAATATTACGTAATATTACGTAATAGCTCTTTGAAATTTTTCGCGGCCGGAATTTTTCGGCAAGAATTACGTAATATTACGTAATATTACATAATGTTACGTAATATTACGTAATAGCACTTGAAAATTTCTCTGGCCGGAATTTTTCGGCAAGAATTACGTAATATTACGTAACATTATGTAATATTACGTAATATTACGTAATAGCACTTTAAAATTTCTCTGGCCGGAATTTTTCGGCAAAAATTATGTAATGTTACGTAATGTTATGTAATATTACGTAATAGCTCTTTAAAATTTTTGCCAAAAAATTCAAGCCGGAATTTTTGCCCTTGCCTGAAACTTCTTGGAAATTTCAGGGATTCTGAGAAGTTTCAGGGACGCCGGTAAGTTCCAGGAATTCGCAAAAATTCCTGGCGGCGGGAAATTTGAAATCTTTCCGGGGAACTTAGAAAATTTTAAAAGATTCGGAGTGTCTTATAACTAAGGGAATGATTTCGATAGGAAAAGAAGGTTAAAAATGATGAGAACACATAGAATTCTTTGAAATTATATCATTTATTGCCATAGATTGACATTATACAACACTTTAATACATATAAACATATTATATTATATTATATCGTGTCACAATTTATCAGCAACGGTCAGCAGTGGTCAGCGTTGGTCAGCGTTGGTCAACGTTGGTCAGCTGACGTCGGGAGATGTTGGCAGAGGTCAGCAGAGGGTGGCAGTAGCCAGTAGTGATCGTTGTACGTTGCCAGAAATATAAATGGTGGTCAGCAGTGGTCAGCAGCGGTCAGTAGAGGCCAGCTTAGGCCAGGGGACGCTGGCAGAGGTTAAGAGAGGAAGGCAGGAGTCGTAGTAATCGTTGTACGTTGCCAGAAATATAAGCGGTGGTCAGCAGAGGCCAGCAGAGATCACCAGGGGCGAATAGTAGCAAGTAGTAAGCGTTATATGTTGTCAGAAGCATCAGAGGTGGTCAGCAGTGGTCAGCTGAGACGAGCAGAGGCATGCAGTGGCAAGCAGAGATCAGCAGGGGCGAAGAGTAGCATGTAGTAATTGTTATACGATGTCAGAAGCATCAGGGGTGGTCAACAACGTTCAGCAGAGGGCAGCAAAGGCATGCAGAGGCAAGCAGAAAGCTGCAAAGGCAAGCAGAGACTTGTAGGGGCATGCAGTAGTAAGTATTAATCGTTATAGATTATCAGAAATACCTACAGTGGTCAGTAGCGTTCGGCAAAGGCCAGGAAAGTTCAGCAGAGACAAGCACACGCTGACAAAGATCAGCAAACACCAACAGAGGTTAGCAGAAGTCAGTAGTAATCGTTATAGGTTGTCAGCAGAGGCCAACAGAGGCCAGCAGAGGCATGCAGAGGCAAGTAGAGTCCAGCAGGGGCAAGCAGTAACAAGTAGTAATCGTTATACGTTGTCAAAAGTATCAGGAGTGGTCAGCAGTGGCCAGTTATTGTTGTTACAACTATTGTTCACAACAAAATTGATTGAATACAACATTAAAATATCTCATTTCTATATAAGCAAGCGATATCGCGAATAAATTGAGAAACTGACCTAAGTGTTGTCCTCGTGGAATTCATTTATTAAACCTTACAATTTGTGGTAGCCACTGGTACGAATAGTGCGAACGGATCGCAGACTGAGACGTGTCCCCGTTGTCCAGGAACGACTGCCAGCGACGGAACTTGAACCTCGTCGCACTGAAAGGGACGAGGATCTAACGCAGATCGGAAGAAAGGAGGACGAGTCGCGGGGAAACGAACAATTTCCGAGATTCTCTCTAGAATGTGGATTGGCGTGTGTGTAAACGGAGTGTTTCGTCGTATCGTGAATGGGAACAAGCGTGTTCCGGCACGACCTCCTGGAATTTGTGCGACGATACTCGTTGCGGAGAGAAAAGAGATCGTCCTGACGAAAAGGGTCTTGACTTTATCGTCGCTTCGAGACCATCACGGGGCTCGTTAGAATTTTCAAACGTTGTTAAATAGCCTCGACTCTCCTTCCCGTTGCAAATATCGGTAATTTATCTTTTCTCTAAAGAATAAAAATAAAAGCGATGTGAACTCCCCCATGCGTAATCAACGCATCGAAATCTCTCGTTTCGATGAGACGTGTACTGTGTGTCCGCGAGAAGTTGGCAAGTGAAAGGAATGCGGATCTGATTGGTGCCCCCACTCAGTCACGCGTTTCTATTGGTCGAAACCCTGATGACGAAGGTCAGGATGGGCGGAGCTAGTACTCCCTTGCCCCTGAGCTGGTCAACTTCTCGCGAACGTGCACTAGCTCGATGGAAAGAATCGCGCGGGACGATTCGATGTGAACGAAGAAAAAAGCAGATTTCCTTCGACCAAGAATTACTTGTCCGTGGACGCGGCAAACAGTGATTTACCCGTAACGAAGGAATTACTGAAATCAGCATCGGTTTCTAATGGATAATTGGCCTCGTTACCTAAGACCGTATTCGAAGAACCTCTCTCCGTGTCTCTTCGGGTCGAAGGTTCCGGGGAAGTGCAGGCCGATTGGCGAGCTTCTGGAACGTGGAAGAAACCCGAAGAGTCTTAGTCTTCGTTAAAGGTAAGGGCTTAAAATTGGAGCGTAAAAGTAGAGGGGGTAGGAGTAGGTGGGAGATAACAGAGGCATCGTTATTCACCGAGAAGGAGGCTAAGAAAAGCTACGTGCTCGTTGCTTTCTCGCTGCACCGTCGGACGACTAAATCCCCGGGCGCTTAATAGGGATAACTACCCAGCTACGCGATAAATTATTTTCGCGGTCGGACTTCGTCGCGAATTCGCTAATTAAGCAAAGATTTAACGACGCGCCGGAGGAGACCCCGAGATAGGAATCGAAGAATCGCTCCGAATGGGAAACTTAATCTCGCGGAAAATCGAGTTGCGTCTGAGACGCCAAGCGATTCGAAACCATCTATCAATTTACCTCGTTGCTTCCGACAAACCCATCAAAATTTAATATTTCCACCAAAAAGTTTTCAATTGTACAACTTCTACGAATTGTTTTACTTTCAAACGGAATAGATTGACAATTAAAAATTTAACGACTCGATAATAAAAGATGCATCGATTCAACGAGCCGTCGATAGAACTGGGTCGACCGTTCTGTGGAGGCACGGTTAATTTTCACGACGTAAACGACGCCCGGACGTCAGCATCGAGCATCGTTTTGGCTAGACGTCGTGCAATCCTCGGCGTCGCGACGTTCCCGTCGCGTCTACCCGGTCCCTAGGCTCTTCCCAGACAGCCCCGTCAACGGGAGAAGAGAATCCCCGCGAGACGAGGCGAAAGACGAGACAGGAAGACGAGTCCTCCTTGTTAAAGTTCAATTAGGCCGCGTCGAACGGCACGGGGACTCGTGTCGCGGCCGATAACGAAGAGAACCGGGGATTCCTGGAGCTCGGGAATCCGGGGGATTCTTCTTACAGGCTCCCCGGCAAGAATTAATCGTTCCCTTGCGAGAGACGTAACGAGCAGGGCTCGAAAAAAATTGCCGACGAGGACGGAGGAGACTTTGGAGAATTAAAGTTACCGTTCGCCGCGGGAATCCTCGCGCTTTTAATCGCCCGGTGCTCTCGAAAATCGCGGGCAAAACGGGGAAAGGAGAAAAGGGGGCGGTTAATACCACCCGGAATCGAGACTGCTCGTAATTTCATCTCCAGAGAATGTCTGAAAATGCGGAAAAGGTCGAAAGGAACGGTCGAAGATGCTTTTGCCAGCGAAAAGTAAACCTGGTGAAACATTCGCCGTGGTAATAAATGTTAGGAGAAGGAACAGAAGGAGGCTAAACGCGCCCCCCCCCCTTCTCCAAAGCGATTGTGCGAATTCCATCCAGACGTAATTCGTATCTACGAAAAGAAAAGGCTTCCAACGAGCAACAATGAACCCCGCGCTCCTCTCGCTCGAACCCAACGAGCCGCGTTATCTTTCTTCGCGTAGAGAAAATCTCCAAATTCACGGGACTCGAATTATCATTTCCGACTGCGCTTTCATTCGCCGCGACGAGCACCGGCTACCACTGTTTACGAATTACCCAGGGGACTTGTTTCGCGAGTCTCTTTCCCTCCCGTGGTTCGCGTGCCGCGAATTCGGAGCAGCTTTGCACGGAACCGTAGCCGAGGTACTTTGCGAACGGCGGATGTTTTCGTCGGCTTCTTTGTTTACAATTATTACCGAGAGAATGCTCGCGATCGTTAAAAGCCCTCCCACGCTCCCGCGGGAAAAACTCGGGTTTGCTTACAACAGACGGTGCCTGGGACGCTCGCGGCACGGAAGTAGTCATCCTCGATTACTCTCTGTCTCGTTTTTTATTTATTTATTTCATTTCGTTCGAACGACGAGATCCCACTGGGTTAACAACTAACAAGGTATACAACTTTACGTACGGTTACTCGTGTTTGTACACTGTATCGGTGATTCGCTATAAATGGGGGAAAAAGACTTGTTTTATGCGTCGACGATCGTGGCATGTTGGAAACATTGGTTCTCGTTGGTTCACGGAAGTGCAGCATCATTGGGCCGCGTACAGTAGAAGATAGGTGACCGAGGGAAAAAAACGCATCATTGTATTTTTATTCGTACACTGTTTATAGTATTTGTTTACGTGTACTCAAATGAATATATTCCGTATAATAAATAAATAAATTATACCGTTAATATTATAAATATACTATCTCGTAGATAGAGAAGTAGTATCCACAGTGTATTAAACACAACATTTGTAGTAAATATAAATCGAAATATAATTCAGAAGTTTCTTTCCGTTCATAGCGAATCACCATATTATAGTGTACGAACATAAGTGGGAGTAATTGTTGTAACTAATACACCCAGATTAACTATAAGAAAACATATTATACCCTACGTCAGAAATTTCCTTCTACGATTATAAGGTCTCGTATGAGATGTACTCAAATGGGTATATTCCGCATACTAAATAAATTATAAAATAATTAAGAAAAGAAAAAACAAGACAATAATTGCATAATGTAACCGCGTGTTCGACAAAGGCCATCCTGAAACCTATCTCACACAGGCTTTACATGCTTGCACACGTTTCACAGATACGTTTCTTACAATACGGGCAGGGATAATAGCCTGACACCAATAATTCCGTGCTTGACCAGTATATTCCGCAATATCGGTGCAAACGGGTCACTGGAGTAGACTAGTAGTAGGTCTGAAGCATTACCGCGACACAGGGAAACGCGTCCCCCATAAGTCGATCCTGCTTCTGCTGGCCTACGATCAGCTTATCGTGGTTCCTTGACCTCCGCAATGGTATACAGCGGCCAGCCGGGGAACCCACAACTTCGCTCGTGCACACGGCCTTTGAGTAGGGAATTCTCGACACAGAAACCAGTCCTGGTTAAATTAGAAATCGATATGCGGCGCGACGACGCGCGTTCCCGTTCGAAACGTTGCTGAAAATCGAACATTTTTTTTATTGCCGTCTTTCTATCGGACCGCTTCTTTCCGCTATACACGGCAGGTTATCGACGGACTGGCAATTTTCCAGCAACGGGGAATCGATGGTTCCTATTCTTCGTCCTCGTTCGGTCCAGCGTTCGAGGCTACGCGTTTACGATCTGTAAAACTTTATTCGCGGCCGCTGTAAACCCCAGTTGTTTGCTCGAAAGCGAAACGAATTAAATCGTCCAACGTTCGATGCATATCCGGCAGAAATTACGTCGGGTCCTCGTTTCATCGAAGAAAAAGACGAGGTTTTTCCGTTGCTCGAACCTTTTTCCATTCCGGTCCGCTATCTTGCCAGCTGATCCTTGAACGACAAAAACTCCACCGCTGAAAAAGTCGTATCTCCGATCGATCACGGGGAAAGAACGAGCGGTATATCCCTGTGACCGTTCTTCGAACAACCGGATCGTCTGCGTTTGACTCGCCGTTTAACTCAATCCCCGCGTTAAACCCTGAAAACGATCCGTTTTCGAAACCATTCCCGAAAGCTTTGCCAACCGAATTCAAACGTTACCGCTATCGACAATTGATAATCGATCCGGCGGTGTCGATAGTACGAAAGTTTTCATTAGCCACGGCCACGAGATCCCGGACGTATCGAGTTTCTTCCGCGAAACGACTGATTCGCGATCCCCGAGGAACGGAGACGATCCCCCGAAATTCGCGGAAAACCCTGTCCCGTAAATGGAAAATGAAACTTTTCACCGACCGTCCATTTTTCGCGTTCGAGAAGCTTACTTTTGGAGGTCATTGGTTTTTATCGGTCATCCACGGTATCTAGCGACCCATGCGGAGGATATTAAGAGAAAACAAAGGAGCCCCGGAGCTTTTCGCCTCGTTTCCACGTCGTTGACGACTGGCCCGGGGCAAAACTATTCCAATTATTAAGCGCCATCCAGCCGCGCAAATGTCCCGGCAACTGTGATTGCCAATCTTGGCTCTCTACGTTTCCAGGCACGCGAAAACTCTGCTCTCAAAACCTACGCGAAAATAGGAAGTTTCGCCGAGGGAAAGTTTCGACAACGTTTATTCGTTCGCATCGCGAGCCGGCTTTTGTTTCCTTCGCGTTCACTTCTTCCCTCGATTCGAACGCGTCCATGTCCCAAGTTCGAGCACCGTCCAATTCTATCGAGAATCGATTCCACGGGAATCTTTTCTTCCCTTTTTACGACGTTGCGTTTTCTATAACAGTTATCTCCTTGGAGCCAGTGAAAGATGATACTCCTTGCAGCCAGCGAAGGGGGTTCAGCCTTAAAGCCAGTGAAAGGTGATACTCCTTGCAGCCAGCGAAAAGGGTTCCACTTTGAAGCCAGTGAAAGGTGATACTTCTTGCAGCCAGCGAAGGGGGATCCCCCTTACAGCCAGTGAAGCGCGAAAGACGACATTGAACGCAAACGAAATAAGCAATTGGCGAACGATCTATCGATACGCGTCGATTCTGCAAATTGCTCGTCCCACGGAATGAATCGTTCCCTAAATTTTCCTTTGCTCTCTACGACAAATATTGACTTCTTGCATCTAACGACGTTCGTCGAAATAAATATCGTTTCGCTTCGGTTTTAGGTCGAAGCAACGGCGAGCGGATTTCGACGAATCCGTCCTCACGGTCGTTTAGAATGTACACGAGCGTGCATCTTCCGCTGAAGAGACAACTCGCCAAATATTTGCTTGTAGGCTGCGCCGCTGCTGGCGCGTGTTTCCAGCAGTAAAAGTTGGCCGTCGGAAAAAGAGGTCAGAGATAAAGAGGAGGTGTGCTGCTCCTCCTCCTAGGGGACGTCTTATTTATTTCTGTGCTCTTATTGACTTTCCGCGTCCGTATTCCGGGTCTTTGGTTGCTCGTTTACCCGTTACCCTTCGCACACGTGCCTCGCGTCGGGCCAAATAAATTTCGTTTGCCCAAAATCAGCGACCGGTCTCCGATCACGGGGCAAAAACGTTTTCCACGAATCGTCTCGCTGCTCTTCGTTACACGTTCCCCCCCCCCCCCCCCCATGAATTCGGTCGAAAAGAGGCATCGAAATCGCCAGGTCGATTCTCAAGGAAGGTGGAATCGCGAAATTTCGAGCACTCAGTCCAATGAAACTTCGACGCCTAACCTCTTGCTAGCTTCGGAGACGCCACTTTGAGGTTTCTCGTAGATTCTCCCGAGATGGGAATGGTCCCCCTTATCGTCCTTCGACCGCGATAAAACGTCGCGTCGAGTTACAGCCACGGGGGCTGCTTCCTTCCCGACTCTGCAACCTCATAAATGTAATACATCATCGAGCCAACGTAATCGGTACGTGCACCTGATCTCTCGGTGTAAGGTTACGTAGAAGAGTCGTTGACACTACGTGCGTGCATACAAGGCCACAGGAAGACGATCTTCGATCACGGAAGGAACGCCATACGAACGAGGCCCATTAATACTCGTGGAAATTATCGGCGGTTTCAACGTCTGGTGGAAAATACTTTTGGTCTCTGATACGCGCGAAGACGTCCGATATCTCGGCTCGAAAGTTTCCCGGGTAACCTTAATGACTTCGTAACGAGGAGCTCGCGGTGTGTCGCCTCGCGAATAGGGTCAATTCGTGCCCGGGGCGATATTAAACTGCGGCTGCTTAATTGAAAGGGTGGTCTTCGACCGATATTAATAACGCGGCGTAACTTTAAAACCCGTAATCGTGACACACTGTTACGATATCCGTGGGTTCCCTCGCGAAACTCGACGAAATTTTCTTGCCTGCGGAATTTTTATCCACGTTTTCGTCCCGCAGAGACTCGCGTCTCCGTAACAAAGTTATTAACTTAAATTACGCGTGTCCAAATTCTCCTCAGAACTTTTTAAAATGCTTCACGATCGAATAAACAAAGTTTCCTACCGCTGAATTTTTAATTCCCTCTCAAGAATTGTTGAATTTTCTTTATTTGTAATAAAATATACAGTTCTCGCGTATACAGTGATATATAAAATTTGACTCGACGCAATGCCCCAGATCGATAATTACGTCACAAAACATTCACTTGTCCGGGAATCGTTGGCATTCAACAAGAATTAATTTATTTTTTACATACTCGTGCGTCATAAAATTATTCGAGTAAGAGAGAGGAGCGAACGGGGAATATTTCGAGCGTCGTGTTCGAGGGAAAGGGCTTCCTCGAGGAGGAAGAGCACAGTAAACAGAGTAGCGGGTCGAGAAAACGTTCGACGATCGAAGGGAGCCTGGCCGCCATTAAACGGCGAGGGTGTGTATTTTCGCCGAAACACGCGACGAATCCGTGTTTGCCTAATATTATTCTTTCCCGCTCCATTACTCGGTCACGAGGGTCTTCCGCGTGAAAAGCGTAGGCGAGAAAAGGGAGAATCGAGCACGAAACGAAAGGGGGAGTCGACGCGTTCGATTTGACAAACGACTGCTGAAAAAGGGACGATAGGTGCCAGGCGACGCTTTAAACGCCATTTTAAACACTTTACGTTACTCGTTCTCCTCACACAGTAAAGCTCTGTTAATTTTTGCAAATTATTTATCTCATCCTAATATTCACACTCTCCTTAAAAATTATTAGGACACACGCTTATTCATAAATTGTAATTTTTCAATTTGTGTCGTTTTTTACGGATGGCTATAAATGAATATCAGGCATTAGGAATAAACAGCTGTATGCTTTCTTGGCTATCCAGATTCAGATAGAGTTCAAATAGTTAAATTCAATAATAATTACTCAAGAGAAATTAATGTTACATCTGGTGTTCCACGAGATTCACATTTGGGATGTTTCCTATTTATAATATATATTAATGACATTTCTAAGATATTCTAACACTAAATTTTTATTATATGCCGATGCGTTTGAGATATAAAAATGTGTTTATAATCGGCAAAGTGCTCGATCAATTCAAGATGACCTTTACAGGCTTCAGAATTGGTGCTCGTTAAATAAATTGTCCCTCAATCTAGATAAGTGCCATATTGTTAAGTTTAGTAATAAGAAAAATATTATAACTTATAATTGTATTCTAAATGGTATCGTACTAACCTCATTTAATCGTGTTAAAGATCTCGGTATAACTTTCTCTCCTAACTTTCCTCTCAAAATTCATTATGAAAAAATTATTTCGCGTTGTCTTTGCACTCTGAGACTCGTTCATAAAGTTTCCAGAAAATTAAAAACTTTTGTTAAAACTTTATAAGCGATGTTAAATTTCATAACCGTCTCATGATGTTGCGAAAACCATCTCCACTGACGATTGTATATGTTTAAAGTTACTTTCTTAATAATAAGATTTCTTAATAAGAGTTCGTCGTTTGGGCGAACTGCGCTTCACTCTCTCCTTTCTTCTGCATGCGAACCGCACAGTTTAGAAACCGACTTCATACCGAATCTCTGAGATATATCTTCACGCTTATAATAAAGACGAAATTCTACACTTAAATATTGTTGTTTAATTCAATCATACAACCCATAACCCTACAATTCCAACAAGCGATTATCTTTGACTATGTAAAATCCACATCTGTAGTTCCTTACATATTACATCTTTTGTATCAATGGGTTCGTTCCCGTTAATAAATGAATAGTAATAACATCATCGTTTAATTTTGGACAAACGCGATACGTATCGTTCGCGGTCGATCCCCGTAAATTTCAATTCCGCCAGGAATGTTTAATTTATACGATATCCTAATTTCGCGGATTGAAGAGTGGACGGGGGTTTCGGAAACGCGGAGCCACGAGAGACTACTGCCCGTTAACCTTTCGCGCCCACGCGATGTGTTCGTTTCTGTGCCTCGTTGACTCGTTTCACGGTCTAACCACCGGGCAGTTATTATCCCCGGTAGCGGTCGCACGCAACGATAATTATTTAGCGCATCGGTGTTCCGAGGGAGCATTCCGATCCGTGAAATTAACAGGGTCTCGAATTCCAGTGGAGAATCGATTCGGGGATCGAAGAAACCGAACGCGAACCGAGCGATCGTTCACGAGGGCAACGCGTTACGTAATTTACCGTTTCGACGAGTTTTAAGAGGCGTTCCGTAAAATTAGCTTCGAATTCGAGTTCGAATTCGTTAGGCGGAAAGTACAGGAGAGAAACCGTTGTTCCCGGAGTCCGGGCACGCGACACGTTTACTCCGATTGGATTCCAGGCGAGCGGCTGCGTCGAAAGATAAGGGACGTCCGGTCTGTCTCTCGGGGCCCGTTCCATGCGGAAATCGTATTGGACAACGACACAAAGTATATCAAACAAACGACGGAATAGCTGAAACGTTACGGTGCCGCTCGATCTGTCCCTCGGAACGATTCTCCTCGACTACCCGGGCAACGAAAGTCTCCAATAACGCGAGGAACCGCCCGTTCGACCGGCTGTTTTTTACGGTCGCGACATTTGGAGACGCAATAACGCGTTCCCGGACAAAATATTCGTCTCTTCGGAGCACGGTTTTGTATCCGGTAACTTTACGGAAAGATCGCCCGGGAGAATCGAGATTCGAAAGCGAACCGATCGTTCGCGACGGCCCAGCGATGGATTTTCGTACTCGATGGGCAATTAAACGCTCGGAACTCCAGCGGCTATGGAATCGGGATCGTCGTAACGCTTTACAAATAGAAGATTCCCGTGCTACGATCCACTGGACAACTTCGGGTAATTCCAAGGCAAACAGAAACGACGGGATAAATAAACGATATAATTTCGAGCGTTCGAAACGGACCGTGCGCCAGGAAACCCGAACGCGTCGTCGTTATCCTGCAAGTTCTTTAGCAAACCCGTCCAGCTGGGAACAATGTAGCGGCACCTGTCATGTACCGAATATTTGTTCCGCCGACCAGAGTACACCCGTATCCGAAACTTCGTTACGTGCCGTGGATGCGGACGTTGGAACTTTCCAACAATAACGGCGACAGATGGGAAACCATACGCGACGGTCCAAGAACCGTCGAAAATATTTCTCCGACGGAACGCCGTTGTTCCTCGGGAAAGATTCTTGAGAAAAGAGGGAGAAAACGCGACTTGGACTCTTCGTAACTACGAATTAATTATAGTACCGATCCTTGAAATGCGCTCCAAATAGGGGAATCTCTATGGCGCTGCTTCGTTGCGGTGTGGAAACTCGTGAGAATCGTAGGAGAATAGAAACGGAAAGGAGGGGACCTGCTAGTGGACTCATCAGTAAGGCTTCCTAGCAGGCCCTGCCTTAGACGACTGGAATATTGGGAAGTCGGTCGAGGAATGTATACAGGGTGTTCGGCCAACCCTGGGGAAAATTTTAGTAGAGGATTCTAGAGGCCAAAATAAGACGAAAATCAAGAATACCAATTTGTCGATGGAGGCTTCGTTAAAAAAAATTCTGGAAAAATTATTTTCGGTTGCGGGGGTCAATTACAATCATTTTTGGTGAATAGATGTACCCCCGAAATCCTACCCACTTTCTAGAAAAAAATTCGAGGTGTCAAATTTTTCGACGAAAAAAAAAATTTCAAATCGTTTTGGAAAAAATTATTTTCGGTTGCGGGGGCCAATTACAATCATTTTTGGTCATTACACATACCGTCGAAATCCTACGCACTTTCGAGAAAAAAATTCCTTACCGAAGATCTAGAATCCCCCATTAAAATTTTTCCCAGGGGTGGCCGAACACCCTGTATAGCAACCGAGGGGTCGGTCGTGCGCTTGTGAGAGCGGAACCCCTCTGGTGGCGAGCATGGAAGACGACGCCACATCTTTCTTGGAATCAGTAAAGGTGGGTCCTTGTTGCAACCAGTGAAGGAGAATCCTTGAAGCCAGTGAATGGAATTCCCCATTGAAACCAGTGAAAAAAGTTCCTCCTGGGAGCTAGTAAAGGGGAATGCCCCTTAGAGCCAGAGAAGGGGGTTCCCCATTAGAGCCAGTGAAGAGGGTTATTCCTTGAAGCTAGTGAATGGGGGTCCTCCTTGCAGGAAGTGCAGGAGATGAACAATTTTTGGTATATTCTTGGAATGTCTACATATTCTTCATCTAAATACGCGTTGTTTGCCGCTTGAAACATTAAAATCCTCCAATCCGTTGCGGAGTTATGACGTTTTAAACATACGCATAAAATTTCAGTGAAACGTATCAATGTTTGGTCAGACACTATATTTTTGGTAATGAATTTTTTTCTCGAAAGTGCGTAGGTTTTCGTGGGCATGTCTATTCACCAAAAATGATTGTAATTGACTCCCACAACCGAAAATAATTTTTCCAGAACGATTTGAAATTTTTTAATTTCGCCGAAAAATTTGTTTATGATTTTTATTAATTTTGTTTGACACTCTACGGAAATGTTTAATACGTTCGTGTAGGTATCCTTGAGCTCTACTTTATAAGTAAATTTCAATGAAATACACTTAGAATCAACTACTTCTTCCTCGAATCCTCGACGCTACACGAAGCGCCAGAACTCATTTACAACGATTGCTATGCATTATGTACGAGAAATGAACACACTAACTCCGGGGTCGTTCACTTTAAGAATCATTGTTACCGTACTGACCCTTTCAATAATTTCCAAATCCGTTTGCCCGTATCGTTCGACGATTCCCCATCGCGGTCTCTCGATTAGCAATTATTTCGTGGCCGCGGCCTTCCGTCGCTAATCGAACTCCCCACGAGCGATTTCGCCTCGATTCGACGCGCTTAAACGCAGCCGGATGCGACTGCGGCACGATCCATTCACTAGTCATCGAGCCACGGATCGGTAACCACCGATCGATGACCGTCGACAGATGTTGCGCGCGTACGGAAAACTACGACGAAATAAGATGGTCAGAAAATGCTCCCAAATGAAATGCGAGACGAGCCATTCGACGGTGTAACGAGCAAAAATTGAAAATAAGGCTTCTGCTCGATTTCTCGTACCTCGTATCGAACCTCTTAAAATTCTTATAAAAATAGACGACGCAAGAAATTCTACAAAATACGCGTTTTCAGATTATTGGATTCGTTGCGCCGTAGCAAGAGAAATTGAAATCCGATCTTTTCGTAGCTTCTCGCGTATCGAATCACGCTATTTTATTTTCCACAACCCACAAACTCGTACGTCCAACTTTCGTACATTCCTCGTAGAACGAGTTATACTCGAGGAAATAACGTAAGAATGAAAGGATCTAATGGTCGTAAGTCGAATTCAGTTTTGGACCGCGCTCTCGACTCCCTTATTCGGTTATAACGTTTGCACGGTCCAGCATTTCCGCACCGATTGACTCGCGGTCGCGTTTTACGTTCTCGGCAAACGTTCCGTCCCGAAAGGGACCGTTCGCGAGTCGCGGGGCTGTAAAAAAGAACCTGACTCTTTGGAACGGTCCGAGCAACGAAGCTCGATCAACTCGTAAAAATAGCTTTACGAGGATTTACGAGTTTCCAGAAGGGCTCGCCGTAAATGGGACATTCTCGCAGAGAGAGGAACACGGCAACGTACGAGATATACGAGCCGTCTCCGCGACGCGATGCCAGCCACATCTTCGCGAGTTTCTCTTCGTTTGCGCGATTCTCGTACTTAACCGGCCAAAAATCTTTGATAGCAATATTTTTTAGAATTATCATAGAAGTTGTAAGATACTCATTTTACTCTGACTTCGAGGAAGATGGTATTTAAATGTAGACTTAACAAAAATGTAGTTATGTTTCTTTTAAAACCGATACATTCTCAATCTGTAACACGGTAAAAATCGACTTTTGATTCGTTTATAGGCAGAATTCGAAGAGAAGGCGTACACCGTTTTATTTCGTCCCATAGGAACAGCAACGAACGAATTAAACACGAAATTAGAAGTCGCTGTATCGGCGTTCGCTGGTACACGGTTCTATCGTCGACGCGCGTGGGTTGTCTCGGTCGAAATAAAATCAGAATGCAACGAGGCACGCGACGAACCAGCCCCGTGTCCGACCAAATAAAGCTTCGGCTGGTAATTTTCGTCGAGAGAGGACAGACTCTCGCCGGTCGTAAACGAGACCGACTACTCGCGCGATCAATGAAGCTGCGGCCCGTGCGCAGGTAATTCGCAATAAAAGCTCCTCGCGGGCCGCTTAATTAAACGAGGTTCGTGCGTGTACTCGCGGACAAGGGCTGAAATCGCGCGGCCCGCTTTCAACGTTTCGACGGGCTTTTAGCGTCACCGATCTTTGTCCTCGACCAGCTTTGCGCAGATTTCGTTACCCGCTCGAGGAATAATTCCGCGCCAGCTCCCCGATATCCCACGTCGAGGGACGCTACGCTCAATTTTACCGTTCCCTGTCTCGAACAGATTAAAACCACGATTTAATGCACGTGGACAGTAGGTTTCCAATTGCCAATAAACATCGTGTTTTACTCAGCATTGCGAACCACGCAAACGTAACGAAACTAGAAAAACAATGGAAACGCACCGATTCAAGATGGCGGCTCTCCGATATCCCGCTTCGTCGAGGGACGTGACGCTCAATTTTATCGTTTCTCGTCTCGAACAGATTAAAACCACTATTTAATACACATGGATAGTAGGTTTCTAATAAACGTCATGTTTTTCTCGCCATTCTAAAGCACGCAAACGTAACAAAACTAGAAAAACAACGAAAGCACACCGATTCGAGATGGCGTCGGTTCGGTCGGCCATTTACCGACCGAGTCGAGCGCGTTCTGTTTGCCTAGAATCAATTCGCGCGTAAAAAGAGGAGAAGATGATAATTATTCGAACGAAGAGGAAACGGTAGCGGAGAAATTTGATCGCGGTTGGAAAATAATCGGCATCCAGGCTCCCCCGCTGGAGAACACGATCTTCGTAGGCGTTTCGCTATCTCCTGATCGGAAAGGGGATACTCTTCGTTGGCCCGGCACGAAACACGAACAACGATCCAGGGGCCAGGCATCGCGGTGGAAATTCATTAGAAGGCACGCGAGAGAATCTGGAACGACGCTCGGGTTCGCAACAAATCGATTCTTCCAATTACAGTTGGAATCGAGCGGACCTATTTCCCAAGCCCCGTTCGGCCCGGGCCGACTCTCTCCTCCTCTACACACGAGCTACACATTTATCCGTTCGCTCGTCCGTTTACCGCTCTATCTCCCTATTTATCTTTGCTCCGCTCGCTGCTTCCGACCGCTTCGCTCCGTTTCTCCCTTCGAACCGAGGTTTTGTGGCTCCTACGCGAGGCGAGGGCGACGATCCGCGGATAACGAAGTCGAACCAAAGCAGTAATTGATAGCCGTCAGATAGAATCGGGAGAAGGAAGACCGCGTCTCCTGCCGGGGATAAGACGGTTTCGATTTCCCTTAATGGGACTTCAAACTATATACAAGGTGAGAACGTCTTCCTGGCGTCTATTTTCCAATACGCGGAGCACAAATGAATTTCTCGCGTTTACAACCGGACAATAGGATATTATATATAGCGGAAATTCAATCTATTTCGTTCCAGAATTAGGGATTTCAGTGTAATGGTACCAGTAGAATTAGACCAGCGATGGTTCTTGTCAGACGAAATTCGACACCCTGAGATAGAAATGTTTATGAATAATCACTGTATTTGGCAGCTTTCGAGATTGCAGAACGTTTGTATGCGTCGCAAACGAGAATCCGATCGACGATGTCGAGGAACGTGGTCGTTGGCGATATCGCAAGAGTGGCCATTTTCCTGCGGCGAAGGTCGCGCTGTCGAACGAGTTTAAAGAGAACCTCTCGCGATTCTCAAGGCCGTGCACCGCGAAAAATCGACACCGGAGAGGGTGAAAGGCAGCAGGAGGAGGGTTCGAGTCGAATGCATGCGGGGGTGTAAAAGCAGCTGCGCCAGCGTTGCTCGGAACGAGGACAACGGGGGTGTTCGTTGACGTACCTAGATGCAGTCGCGCTTACGGTGGCTCTATAAAGCCCCGGGAACAACGACAATCTTACCCGGGGTCCTATTAATTTTTTCACGGAATGAAAATTTCACGAGAACAAGCGGCGGTGGCTCCCGTTCGCCGCCCCCGTTCGAATAAAGCGGCCTAGTCGAAAGGCCAAAGGTGAGAGTTTTGGTGAATCGCGCGTCGCGATGTCACGGCACGGGCGTCGTTGCCGACAGGAAAACGAAATATTCAAAGGTGGGCGTCGCGACGCGTCACGGTGAAAGATTACGCGAGATAAGCTTCCCCCTCGTAGCGAGGCAGCCCCTTTAATTAGCGCTCGAAGCTCTTTTCTGCCGAGTGGCTTGGGTCGGGACGCCTCGGAACTCTGGCTTTAGAAAACCCGGGCTACGGATATTCGACCCAGTTTTTCGAGCATCCGTGGCGCGGGAAAAACCGAGAGACGTACCGCCTAGGCCTACGCCGACCCCGTTTCCTTCTTCCGGGGTTACTTCGCCTTCTCCGCGTTCCAAGGCGATTTTTATTCGCTTTCTTCGCTCTAACGCGAATTCCTGGTCGCCTCTATGCTCGTAAACAAGCTTAAATTAATAAATAAATCGGAGAGTAATTCTAGATATCAATGGTGCAGATTGTGTCCATCGTTATTGGCGTCTCCAAGTGATGATTTTTAAAATGAATGTGCTCTGGGGTTGGCGTGTTCATCTTTCGTACAGCAGAGGCGAAATTTGACGCCAGAAAATATTTATATAAAACAGGCCCCCCTAATGGGGAGGGATAGAAGTGTTCAACTTACGAATCACGTGTTCGTTTTAAGAATCATTAGTGTAGAGCACCTTCCCACATTCCTATATACAAAATACAGTACGTGTGATCTTGTAAATCGCATTTCTGTATTGTACAACACACACATGGATAAAATAGATCTTTTTAATGTATTCCCAGCCACCCCCAAAAGGAATTTCCAAGTTCTACGAAGAGTCGAGGAACAATCTATGCCAATTAATTTCGTATTTACGTGTATGTTTCTACCTGTATAAGTTTGTAAAAAAGACCACTGCCTGATAAACTTCATTGTTCAATAACAATTTTAGAATTGCGGTAAACAAGGTTCGAGCTGCGTTTCCAGACAATTTTTCTTCTTCTTTGTTCCTCTCCATCCACGTACTTATGGATACCCAAAACGAGAATCCTGCTCGACGAATTTTAATTTTAATAATCTACGTTGTTCGAGCGCAGCTGCGAGAACGGCTCCCAAGTAGATTCGTACAATTTTCGAAACGTCCGATACGTTGTTCACTCTATTAGGTTCTTATCTCCGAGGAGGAAACGAGACTCGGTGCAAACGGGCGCCCTGCACCGCTGTGGCAACAGCAAAAATTCTATCTAAGGCGAGACGAGTTCCATGATTACCGCTGCTACATCGGTGTATTCCAAATGCACCGAGCGAAACGCCGTCAAAAGCTAGAACGAACAGGCGAACGTTCCAACACCACTTTTCTTTACAACTTACGGTGAATTTCTACGATTCTCGAACCATTCTACGAACGCTAATCAAAAAATTCGACTGTTTACAAATCACTCTATCTCACTATAAGACGAGATAAATTACCCTGGTAATTTTCTATTCGTTATAAATCGTTCTCTCGATCATTTATCACGTCGATGGACCATAGTCGTAAGATTTAATATTTTTACCCCGGATAACCGGTCGCTAAAACTATCGGGAAACTCTCAAGATCCGCGCAAGACTTTAACAACTTGCTCGGATTTCCTACATTTTTTACGAATTTCCATAGGCGGAATGCGAGTCCCCTGGTTCGACGAGTATCGAAAAAGCTTGCGTTGAAAAATCTCATTGTTTCGCGCTTCTAGTGTCTCGCGTCTGCACAGGGCGAAACTGTTAACGCCGATGAAGCTTTTAAGAATTCTACGAGGCGTGAAACGTTGCGTCAAAAATTTTTGAAAGCACAGCAACCGATGAAACATCTATTCCAGTGAAAAGTATCATTTGTGGATTTTATTTTAAAATACAATATTCAATATTATGTTTTTTCACACGTGGGATCATATTTACAGATTAATTAATTTTTGTAGTCATATATGCTACAGGCCCCCCCTGTTAAATAAATAAAATTCCGAAAAATTGAACCGAATAGATTTTATTTTAAAATACTATATTCAATGCTATGTTTTTTCACGCATAGGATCATATTTACAGATTAATTAATTTTTGTAGTCATATATGCTACAGGACCCCCCTGTTAAATAAATAAAATTCCGGAAATTTGAAACGAACGGATCGGGGTTCGAGCTGGGCGATAAAAAGAACGGAGACGTGGACCGAGAATTCCGTTTGTAGGTAGTCAATTATATCCTGTCCGTTTATTTGACACCGGTTCCCTGTCCCCCAGCCCCCCCCCCCCTGTCATTCTTCGCGAGCATCGTTGCACAACTTGTCCCAAAATACGTGGCTTGGCCGAGGCAGCCCGTCGCGGCGAGATTAGTTATTAGATTACAAGGCCGGCTCAGAGCTGCCCTGGTAATGGAATAGGTATGGAAATGGGAACAAAGATGGGCCCAAGTGCTGTCGGACGTGGAAACCTTGTGACAGCCGTTTCAACCGCGCCGTACAACCTGCCCGCCCCCATCTTCGTTGCCTCCGACAGAAATCGACCGACCAGAGTCTCAGTTGCGCAACGTTGCGGCAACACGATCCTCGAGACGTTCCACCGATCTCAGCGTCAGGACGCTGTCCGTACGCGATCGATTTCGTCCGACGATTAACCAATTACACCGGACGGCATTAATTTAACACTTTGACTGCCGCGTCGCCATCCACTATGCAACTAAAACAATTAATTCTCCAAGTTCCAACGTCGAACCGGAAACAAATTCGAATAAGATTCATCAATTTTACGAAACTAAGTGATAAAGTTTGAGGTATGCAGTTTGTTAGATCAAAGTTTTGGTCTCGGAAGAAATTTTATACAGGAATGATTAAATTAAAATTCGATTTTTCGTTACGGATATCACCAAACACTCGTGTAACATCATTTTTACTTGAAAGAATAGTTACAATATTGCTACAGTGCTAGGAATACTAGGACGCTTCCCGAGCTCGCCACGAGAGGGATACGGCTCTATCTTTCTCGCAAGTGCTAGAGCGTCCACCTACTCCTATATGTACGCTCATCGACTGACCGAGTTCCATCGACAGTAATGCAAGAGACGGTACACGAAGAAACATCATCGAGAGTTTGAAATTCGCTCCGATTCTCGAGGAACACTCCAAGCTTTCTTGCAGAATCCGTCTCCCATGGAGGAGCAAGAAAATTCCTTAACGCGAAACGAGGGGATCTCTGATTCGAGAAATAATATAATACACACTCAGCTCTACCGGGGGGTAGAAAAGTAGATTCCCACTCGAAACGGGGGCACGATCGAGAGAAGAAACTTTGTTTCGTCGTCCCCGACCGGAATCGAATAATCATCCGCATTATTTTCCCATCGATCCGCTATCCAAGGATATTCGATGGGTCTCGTCTCTCGCGACGGGAGTGGATGAAAGACGGGGCGCGAGGCCGGAAAGCACTCCGGGTTTCTGCAATTCATGAATCACTAATTACTCCGCAGACTCTCGTTAACAACGAAACTAAAGGACCGCCGGGACTTATCGATTCAGACGGAAATTCGGGGGTTGGAGTCGAGAGGAGGGCGGAATGTACAATTTAAAGGGAAACGACGGACCCGCGACGGGAGAGCAAGACGTTTAAGCGAGTCATTAATTGCGTTAAGTAAAGTGCTGTCGCCGTGCCGAGAGACGACTGTTCGCCGACACGAGACCGGATAGAAGGACTCGCGGAAATGTAACCCGGGGAATTCGAGACCCCGTCGAGAGACTTTCGACTTTCCCCGAAAATCACCTGGAATATTACGGGATGTGTTTCGAGCTCCAGCGTCCTACGAACGCAAGTTTTAATCGTTCCAAACTATCGCCAACATTGTCTAATCGGAAACTGTGTCTCAACTACGGGCAGTACGTTGTGGGATTTACCCAGGAGTTTACAACAAATCATAGGTTACATGTTCGTAAAATAGCAAAATCAAACGTGTAAGCTCCGAGGAGTCTCGTCGGTTACACATTGTCCTGATTCCTCTCTGACCCAGAAAGACTACCGCAACGAGAAAGAATAAGACACGAAAGGGCTCCCATTCTCCCAGTAAAATACTTATCTGTATGCATACTGATTTAAGCACGGGCCAGGGCCACTGTTCCCCCGATCAACGACACGAGATCGCGCCTAAAAACACACGAGAGTATGTAGGTTAACAGCGAGGTCGTCTACAAAAATAACAATTACGTTATACGTTGATAATCATCTTTACAAGGCAGTAAAACCACCGGGCACGTAAATCCTGCCGAAACGGTTGAGAAAACATGTTAAGAGAGATTGTTGAAAATGGCGTCGGAGCAGAGAGAACAGCGGTAGCAATTAATGCGAGACTTTAATCCTTTCGAACGAAGCGACGGAGACCGTCGTTAAAAAATCGTTCTTAGAATGTTTCAATAGGCTCGTCGATCCGAATATCGAAATTATAGAAATCTTCGGTCTTCGACACCGCGACAGAGTGAAAATCGATCTCTCAGCCGCGTAAAATATCCGGTATCCGCTAATCAAATATCCCCCAGCGTGTCCTCGGTCGCGGAAATCGCGACGGAAACGGAAATCTTCGATCAAGGAACCGTTTTCTCGATCGCGGATGGAAATCGCGGGGTTAGGTTCGTCGTAAGGATCGTTTTCACGAACCAGTCGTTTTTCGACGGTTCGCGAGGGCGTGAAGGGCGAAAACTCAATTTCCCGCCACGAGGACCCGCGACATGCGAACCGCCGCGTCGGACAACGCTTCCGGACATCGTGGAAAATGCCAACAGGAGATGTCGAGATAGCGAGAAACGCGAGTACATACGAGGAAGATAACACCGAGCAAACGTTCCTTCGCGAACTAAAATAAATAAATGCAATTTTTGGAACCTTCGATCTTTCCTGCGTGGTTTAACGCTGGACTTGCAGGAATTAATTGCACATACTTTTACGAGTTGCGTAGCTTCGAGCTCGGAGATCCTTTAAAATTTAATTTCCACGTGCACCCGAGAGAAGAAATATCCAGAGATACGAGATATCTCAACAGAGGAGAGGAAACTTTCGTACGGGGCATTAATCAACCTCGAGATCGCCCGGGTCCTAAATGAACCGACGAAAGGTATCACGACGTTGATATATCAAGGCGGTTCAAAGGTATAACAAAGTTCTCGAATGCAGGGGGTCTGAAAGTATAGATAAATAGAGCGGCGGAGGAAACGGAGCGGGAAAGATGAAAAAGCCCGCGTTCGATCGAGCGTGTTGCGAATCCTTTGCATGATCCTCCTATCGCGGATCTTTAAATCCTCTTCCCGCGAACGAAAGCTTTTCGAGCCGCTCGCCATAAACAGTGCTCCCTTGACACGACGGAACAACCGTTCCAAATCTCCGCGATTCTATTATCGCGCGATCGTTTTCAAAACTCCCTGTTAAATCTGTGAATGAAATCGCGACGCCTCGGGAATCGTTACGATGCTTGGCAGCATCCTTTTTTGGACACACTTGGCAGAACGAAACGATTAAATTTGACGAAATGGGTACGAACAGTTTTCTTCCGAGGCAACGCTTCCTGCGCTCGCCGCCAGAGGGAGGGGCTGGACCTCTCTTTCTCACAAGTACTCGCTATTCCTGCCCTTTTTTTTTCCACAACAGCAAGCTACTATATTTCTCCAAGATCTAAGGTGAATAATTTAATCCGTTGCAAATATATCCCTTATAATAAATAAATATATCGAGAACGCTGTTGTTTACATTGAAAAATATGACATTTTACGTACGCTTTGCAAGGCGTCACGTCGTTTGTAAATTGAAACGATCGACGGATATTATTATCGCGAATGATTCGTCAGCGTATT
This sequence comes from Colletes latitarsis, assembly GCF_051014445.1. NCBI lineage: Eukaryota > Metazoa > Arthropoda > Insecta > Hymenoptera > Colletidae > Colletes > Colletes latitarsis. The sequence goes on from NC_135143.1 coordinate 30,962,151, forward strand.
ATCTGTAATAAATAACTATCGTTCGAATGGATGCCCGTTCATGCGAATTTGCACCGAGTTAATTTATACGCGCGACCATTGTTCCAAAACCCGTCGCGTTGATAAACGTCCAGCGTGTATTGTTGCAAGTATCCCGACCGGCAGAGTTTATCACGTTTAACCTCGATAGATATCTTTCGTAATGCGTCGCCTATTTTAAGTCGAATTCAAATAGAATTTCCACGGAATTAACTGCCGGATTAACAGTTTATCGATCGGAATTATCTAATTGACGACGACGCGGGGAAGGGAGATAAAACGATTTCGCGACAGACTCACGGCGCACAATGGTTCCGATGATCGAAAGAAAAACCACGAAACAGGGGGTTGGGGAAAAACAGTCCGTTTATTGGGAAAGTTGGTTAATTTCGATCCAAGTTATTTGGATGGAAGAACCGGGTAAACGGTTCGACTTTGACGAGCAAACTTGACGATTCGAAATTGCTATTATTCTCGGAGGCGCAAAATATATTTTCCCAAAAGGTGCTCGAAACTGTTCGACGGTAAGTGAGAAAGAGAGAGAGAGAGAGTTAGATGAAATGCAGTTTTATTAGAAAAGTTGAGGCACAGAGTCAACATTTGCCGGTGCAGCGGTGTACGCTCACCGTTTTGATCATCGATTCCCTCTTTCGAATTTATTTCGGACCGACCACTGCCGCGAAAAATTCACGACCGATTTTTCATCTCGAAACGTACCGGGCGAGCTATTTTTTCGATACAACAAACCGCCGCAAGGTTATGCAATATGTAAAGCGGTCGGCGTTTTGTTTTTTACAGTCCACGGGCTCCGTCGAGCAAGAACGTGGACGCTGAAGAAAACACGCGAACAATAAGAACGAGACCTGGTTTTAATTCCTTCCAGCTGACGTTCGACGGTGCAACCCCTCGTCTCGTTACTTTTTCAGCGTGTAATCGCGTCTCGCGAGTAGCGGATAAATAAATATCGCCTCGCTGGTAAGGGACCTCGACGCGAGACAGTCGCAATTTACTGCGACAAAAATACAAGGAGGCTGAGAGGGAGAAGCCCAGGAAATGGATGGGACGCGGAAACGAGGGAAAACGTCGATGGATGTTTACGTCGGTTTTGCAAGCTGCCGCGTTCCTTTTGTCGGATGAATGGAAGCACAGCGACGCTCTGCACGCCAGAGAATAACGAAGCGATATTTCCGCGCACGCACAGACACCAGGACAAACGTATAATCTCGCGGAGAAGGACGGTCGCGCATAAATAACTGGCCGATAAGCGGCTTTGTGGCGGGAACACACAACGCAACACGTTCTCAAGGATGACGCGAGCAATGAAAAGGACGCGCGGAAACCGCTCAGCCGGAAATATCTTACGTGTTAGCCTCTTTAGTGGACAGCGGCGCGGAAAAATATCGATTGCACAATATCTTGTTTATTTCTTCGTTATTTATCGCTAGGCGTACCACGATTTATGGACAAAAATACCGATGCAATCGCACGATTTAAATTTACACCGCAGGTAGGCGATTGGGAATTAAATTTGTATTTTCGTTCCACAGGGTGGTTCGCGAAATCGTTCCTGGGCCATAACTGCGCTGATTAAAAGTCATATTTCGTGTTCAACGATTACTCAATTGTTTTCTCTGTATGTACCATCAAGATATTTAGCCCTTTAACGCCCATATTTTTCGGGTTGACCAACAGTGATCAGTTTCCTTTGTTGGATTTGTTTCTAAGCTATATAAAAATTTTTGTTAATTACAATGTTGTATCTAACGTGTGATTTGAAGGAAAATAAATATCGTCATTCCTTAAATCGTTAGATTAAACAAATATCGTGTTTCGAAACAGTTAGATTCTGGCATGAGCGTTAAGAGGTTAAGTTTCTACTTTCTACTTTGTCCTGAAAGTTACCGCACCAACGTTTGGATCTCAGAATTGTCTAAATAGAATGATTAGAAAGTCTAAAATTATCCTTGCAACGTATTGTAAATCGTTTAAATTTATTTTGCAAAATTTTACAAGCGATAATGTTTGTAGTTCCTTACATATTACATCTTTGTATTAAAAGGTTCACTCCCGTTAATAAATGAATAATAATAATAAAAAACGCCAAAGAACATGTGCAATCGACAATTTCTTTAAGTGGATATTCATATTTTTTGTTACGAGTTCCCGAGGTATTTTAAAAAACTATCTCCATTATATCGTAAACATTTTTTATTGCTTTCATAGCCGCATTTATATTATCTGCAGTTACGAATGTACGCTCCGGAACGATCCCTTTTCTCAGATCGTTCACAGAACGTACAGGATTCGAATAAATTCCATCCTTTAAACACGCGAGAAATAATGAAAGGTATCTCGAATGTAAAAATGTCCCGAAGAAGGGGGAACGTCTGGAAATTGAAACGATCGACGGAAGCGAGCGGCGTCGTACGGAATACGGAAATGGGAGGCGTACGCGCGCGCGACTCCCCGAAGGGGTTTAGGATCCACGGCTCGAGCAGAGCAAACAATCGAGAACGACGTTTCCCCGGATGGAGTTTGCGATTCGTTCGTCGCTAAGGTAGCGAGACTGGGACTCGCTGATCACAGGTAGCATCTCTCGGCTACTAATCAGTCAGACTATGCCCCCAATTATGGAAGCTCGAGGAGAAGGCAAATTAGAGATGGCGAATGCGAACGGGATGGACTGTTTGCCAAATATTTGCCGGCCAACAATGATTAGCTTAATTCTACTCGCCCTTCTGTCGATCGCGGAGGTCGTAACAAGATTTACCTTCTCCGGGGCAAACTTCCCGTTCTCGACTCCCCATCCACGTGCAACTTCCTGCTACTTGGTCGTCGAGGCTTCCACGGTTAAACACCGAACTATTAAAATGTCCGTGGTGAGAACGTTCGACGTGTCCGCCGAAAATAATCACCCTGGCTGTACGAGAACGTTTAATACCGTTGATAAAACCCCCGGCCAGCTCGGAGAGAGGATCATTAATCTGTCGGAGCACTCGAAACTCCTATAAGACAATTACTTCGAAACAACTTCCAAAGCGAGGGCCTTTGCTCTTTGCTGTTCGAAACCGTCCAAGCAGTTCGAAGACGAAGAGACATCGCCGAGATTAAAAGCGAGGCGAAACTCTCGTGATATTTTTTTTATGGAAAGCGGCAAGAAAACTTCGAACGGAAGGGGAAAAGAGGAACGGGGGGAGGAGGGGGACGGAGAAACGGAAGCTGCGTGGAAAGAAGAGGCGAAAAGGAGGCCAGCGAAAAGGATTCTTTCAATTAGTTCGCCCCGGAATCGAGGTTTCAGTTAATCGAGCCTCCTCTCGAACGTCTCGTGGCAGTAATGGTCTCTGAAGTCGAGAGAATCGCTGAATGGTTTCTCCATTATGCAGGACGTTAAACGCATCCATATTGATAGACCGTGCTCTTGACTCTTCCGCAACATCTATCCGAAAAACGCTTCGAATAAATCCCGGCCAACCAACGGACCATCTGCCAGAGAAATTCCAACGTTCGCGGAGCTTCGAATAAACCCTTCATGTTTATGTATTACATATGAAATTTTGTTTCTTTTTTTTTAGCAACCAGCGGGGATCTGTTCGAACGAAACAAAATAAACAAATAGAAATGAAGTGGAACTTTGTAATCCGTGTTTCCCTTTTCGGGTTTCGTTTATTTTCCATGCAAGTAATAAATCAAATAATTCACCAGTTTGAAGGATTTTGCTCGATCCACGAGCGGTTAATTGAATTTTTCATCGGTGAAAACTTGATGCGCGTCGAAAGAAATTGGCGCCCAAATTCGGGGCACGATAGAAATTTATCAAGCCGCGAATCGACAGACTTCTGGGTCATTCTTTCGGTCGAACAAGATGGATCGAAGACCAAACTATAGACCGAGAATTTACATAAACGCTTAAGTGGATACCATTCAGGGACGAGCACCTCGAGGTGCCCCTCCGCCTCTCCACGAAAGACGAAGAAATTTCAAGTTTTCGTAACGAGCTCGAAATTTTTCCCCTTTCAGACGTCCTCGACGAGTTCCCGAGCCTCTTATCGAGCGGATTGCGAGGCTCCTTTGCCTCGAGAAAGTCGGGAAGACGAACGCCGGAAAAATCGAAGATGAACTCCACCGGAACGCGAGGATTATTTTTTAATCGTTTCGTGCTCGAGCCGAATTAATCGGAAAGGGGAGAGAAAAACTCTGACACTCGACGTCTCCCGCGCGAAAGAGTCAGTCCTGAGTTCGAGGGGGAGCGACGAATAATAAAAATTGCTCGTTCGACCGCCATCAATTTTATTTCAAACAGAAAGTGGAACAAAATATGATTACGAAACTGGATTCGCTTCCTCGAACTGTACTCGGTACCGAAGGGACGAAGGTTCGCGAACCCCGCGTCCTGGACATGAGATTTTCATTAGCGCAAAATTCCCTGCGCCGCTCCGTGGCCACTGTATATCACATTTCGCAAATGAAAACTAATGACTAGCCAAATTCACTGCTCTACGAAACACCCAAGACGCATAAACAGTAGGCGTCGCGTAGTTTCCGCGGAAAAATTGGAAAACGTAACGTCTGGTTTCTGCATTAGTTAAATATAAGTCACGTGTAAAATTCGTTTAAAAAATCGCTGTGAAAATCAAATTGTACGTTTCTCTCGATGGGATGCAATTGTTATGCGAAAAGAAAGATCCATCCGGTTGAGAGGAATATAAACGTTCAATTTATGAATCACGGGGTTCATTTTACGAATCACGAGTTCATTTTAACATTCATTACTGTAATTAAAAGTTGCTGAAAGAAGCAAATCGTGTGCTTCTCTCGATATGATACAATTGTTATAGGAAAACAAAGTTCAATTTACGTTTAATTTAAACGAGACATTTGAGAAACATATTGCACTTCCAGAGGAAACATCCACCTGGTGATTTAAATTACAAACATTTTCTATAACGTAAGTTGGTAGGAATATAAACGTTCAATTTACGAATCACGGGGTTCATTTTACGAGTCACCACCGTATCGTGACTTCGTACGCGTTAACGACGCGTCGCTTGGGGCAGATATTTCGTTGGCGGCGCATCGTCGCGAGCCAGTTTCAGAACCAACTCATTATTTCGTGGAGGAGCCGCGCTTTTTCAGCCGACATCGCGGGGTCCGAGTGCGTTTTAACGAGAATTTTTCACGTGGATTATCCAAGCCAGCCCCGCTGAAAGCTTTTCGCTGGTCTCCGAGCGTTCCGTTCCGCGCCGCGCAGGAATCGACGAGCTTCGTAAATAATCCATTACGATTGGAACGACGAAAACCGTGCGACCGGCGCGGATAAATCGCGAACAAACGCTAGACCGTTAATTAACGATGGTTTTCCAACTCTCACGGCGACAGAAACCTTTGGATAAAAATAGCCTCGGCTCCGTCGGAATAATGGAATCGTTCGGAAAAAGCTTCGGTCGAAAAAACCGAATTTTTACCGTCCCGGAAGAATCGCTTTCTTGCTTTTAGGAATCTGGCGTTCCTTCCAGACACGCCCCTGGCTGGGAAAAACGTTCGCGAATCGGGTAATCCACGGCCCGGGCGAAAAGCTTCGGATTTAATTCCGCGCGTAATAATGATTTTTCTCGGGTTGGCGCGCAAAAATGTCCAGCGTGTTTAAATTATTCTGGCGATTAGCTTGGACCCCGCAAGCGACGCCAGCGTTCAACCGCTCGGAAACCGCCGTCGTCGCTCGTGTAACTTTCATTAAAGAGTTTTTTTATAACTCACCGATGCCCTATCGCCGGTGAAAGTGATGGAAACGTACCTGCAACAACGAAAAGGGTACGTATTAGAATAGCTTCTGTAAGGAAACCACGTTTAAATTGTTACGAGAGAAGGTAAGATCGAGCGTATCGCGTCGAATCGTTGCAAGTGTAAATAATTAACACGTCGCGACGCTAACAGCGCGAGGATTTCAAGCAGTCGAGGATGCTTAACAAGCTCGAACAAGTAGCGAACAATGCCTGGACTTCCCATAGACGAGCTGATCAATAATCGCGAAGCAAGATGTTAGAAGGCAACAACAACGCCAGCAGGCATTAGCATCTCGGAGGTCGTCGGTATCCTCCAAGTACTTTCCGATACCAATTTTACCAAGCAGTTAACACCGCTAACAAGTTATCGAAGCGAGATCGAACGAAGATAGCCCGCCGTCCTGGATAACCCGTACGCTTCGCTGTGATATAAACTCAGCCCAGTTTGATCGGCTTATGGAAACTTAGCCCGCGGCCACTTTCGGCTTATCGATGCGGCTGGTACCGCGTGTAGACGCTCTCCAATTTTACAGCCCGGTGTATTGTCTCTCCCGTTCCAACAGAGATCTTCCTATATATCTTCGCGGAAACTTGGAGAGCGGTAAAATTTCCGGGGTACCAGTCTTATCGGCGAGTCGATTCGCCTTCCAGCGAACTCGAAACTGCCATCGAGGCATAGCCAACCAACAACCTAACGCGACGTAACTTACAACGGAACTCTTTAGATATCCTTACAGTAACATATTTTAATAGCTTTAAATTTAAAATGTTAATAACATTTTAACAAAGCTTCGATCAATAAATTGGTATACTTGATGTTCGTCTTATTTTGTCCTCTAGAATTTGCCATTAAAAATTTTTCCAAGAGATGGTCGAACACCTTGTATAAACGTTTCGTTTCTTCTTACTAAATATTATTATTATTGCTTTGCTCCTCCTAGCGTCTACCAGCAGAGACCTGGTTCTGCTAGCGTTAGAAATCATTGCAGTATTTCATTTTAACGGGCAGTAGTCGCGTCGGTTCGCCCAGACACTCTAAGTACCGGCTAGTAAGCTCGGAAAAGCAGGTGTTACTCGTCGTTGCAGAGAGTTTTCTCGATTCTCGATGCCTTCCTTTCTTCCCTCGGTCCCTGGAGCCAACTTTACAACGAAATTGCCGTTTCCTACATCGTTCGTCTGTAACCGATTACGCGGCAGTCTCGCTTTAGTGGTCGCTGGAATATAATGGTTTGGACGAACGTTCGTAGCCACGTCGCGAACGACTCGCAGCTGCTGCCCCAGGAAACGCGTCCGCGCTTTCGAGCGATATTTTTTAATAATTCTTCCTTCGTTATCCGAATCGCTGCTTTTATCCCCTGTCCGACCATTTTTCACGGTACGTCTTGTTTCATATTTCGCGGCGGATAGTAAATTCCCTAATCCGTTTCCAGGCAGATGTTAACAGGACTGGGTGAAGAATTTTCGCGCGAACGTTACAAAACGAAGTTTAATCGTCCCGGAGCCCCGATTACGCGAAAAATAATGACTCGTCGGGTAATGGGAATCGGCGAGTTCTCTCGGTTATTTGCATAATTTAGTCGAAGAATTCGATCGAGGAATTAACGCGAGAAGCGCCGAGATACGGACGTTCCACCGTTGGATCTACCATGAATTACGTCGTCCGGATCATAAGCTCCTCTCTCTTTCTCGTTAACTGTTAGCATGTTCCCCGTGGAGTTACCGGCGGTAACGCTTTCAGCCAAGTTAAATGGATCTTACCTCGGCCATAAAGCGATCCCGGAGCTCTCTCTCCGTCGTCTGGCAGTCGTCTCCGTGATATCGTCTCGAGGAAAGTATATTTCCGTGTCGAAACGGCGATTAATAGACGACAAAGACAACGGTGAAGAGACACACAATGGAAGATAAGACGACACCCGGGTCGTTAGCGTCGAGTCGAGCAACATCTTCGCCCGATATTGCCGGCCCGAAGACGCGGCTGCGTATGCAAATGCCCGACACACGTTCTCGGTGCATCGGATTAAGTCATAGCTTATGCGTCTAATCCTAGATTAAACTGGATTATACGCAACACATTGGAGGAACAAGTACGCCAGTAACATTTATCAGACTCGGGGAGCCCGGAACAATCACCGTTGCCGCGCGTTCGCGATTCGATGCATCCCGAGCTGCTTGAAACGTTTTCGTTCCACCCTCGTGTTTCTCGATTATCTCGAGACGCCCTGTAAACGGCGTCCCGTTCGCGCCACGCTTCGATATGCGATGCGATTGCTTCAAGTTTTGTAGAAAGAGGTGTGAAATAGCAGCTGGTCGGTCGAGCGCTTGCGAGAAAGGCGTCGATAGCGTGTTCCTCTGGCGGCGAGCGTGGGAAGTACAGCGTTAACCATAGAAACGCGTCTACTTTTTTCCGTATGGAGTACGGATAGCTTATGCTGCGAATAGGATAGACACCGACGAGATGGGGGAGCAAAGGAGAAATATGTTTAGAAGTTTCGTGGAAGCGTACGCTCGCGTACTCGACATTAACGAGCAATGACGCGTTACACCGAGGAAATGAAACCACCTTTGGCCCTCTCCGCTAACCCCCGTCGGGAGAGAAATTTCGACAACGGTGGCGGCAAACGCCGTCGACCGTTCAAATTTATCAACTCCGTCTAAGTTTCCGGCTGCTCGCTGAGACCGGAAATTTCTCTTCGACCAAAGCTTCTTACAGCTTTCAGCGAACGCGCGCCGGCTGCTGACTGTACCAAGTTCCGAGAACTTCCTGATCTAAAAGTAGTGCCCCGAATCGATTTAATAACGTAATTCTTCTTCGTACAAAGTACGCAAGTATGGAGGGGAAACTGAAAAGGGCGTACAGATTGATGCGAAACTCCGGGACGCACTTGTTCTTAGAATATCGACATATTCTTCGTCAAAAGTCGCGTCGTTTACATTTCGAAACATTAAAATCCTCCAATCCGTTCAGGAGTTACGATTTTTTAAACATACGCATGGAATTTCAGTAGAATATGTCTGGTCAGACGTTATATTTTCGGTAAAGAATTTTTTTCTCGAAAGCGCGTAGGATTTCGAGGGTATGTGTAATGACCAAAAATTATTGTAATCGACCCCCTAATGATTTGAAAAATTTCTACACCTAGATTCTGTCGATTTTTCTTTAAAATTTGTTTTGCATTTGTTTCTCTCAACTAAGCGCCATCCGTCAGAAGAGTGCCACGAAGTTCCATAAAGTGTAAGGTCTACTCTGTGATCAAATAACAGTTACCTCTCTCGACAACGTTAACGACGGATGGTTGTAAATCGTATCGAGGACTCTCGAATCCAAAGGCAGCAACCTTTCAGAGTATCTTTGCCAACTTGTCGATTCAGCTATTTTGGTGAAACGCGACTGGCAAGCAGCAAGAAACCTCTTTACATCTCGACGAGTTGGAAAGATCGGTGGTTCCCTGCCGGGACGGTTTCCACCGGTGCAGTTTCTAGTTCCTGGTCCGCAGTGACGCAGAACTTAACCCGTAGCTGTGATCGAATTACCGAGCCCGGGGTGTATCATGGTAATTGTGAGAAGTTACACTCCGTTCTCCGCGCCTCGCCGGGCGAAGAAGGAGGCGGCCGAGGGATCCGAGGGGCGAGGGGTACGGAAATGGGGCGGAGAGTGGAACGGCGCAAATTCAGCACGGTGTCGTGAGCTGGCCGTGGAAGGATCCTCTCGGGCCGGTCTCACGGAAACTAGACTTAATTGTCGGTTACAGGAGAAGATATCCCAGCGTCGACAAACGCGTGTTCGCCACGCCTGAGTGTCGTTGGCAATGCGCTTAGCATGTAGGTCGTGGGCTCTTTATGGCACCTTGACTCCTCCGAGGATATCTCACAGGACACTATCCGGGCGCGGTGCACCATCCACTTTGCACCAAATTACGGCCAGAATGTCGATTATCGGGGATCCGGTGTTTCGCCGCGACCGAGCACCGAAGGAAGAGACTCATTTTCAAAGTACAAATTGATGCACTGCCGAGGACCATCTAAAGGCCACGTCCCACCATCTTAAAACGCTATCGACGCGAGACAAAGCTCTCTCTCCCTCGGCAATTTCAACGGGAGAATACGAGGGTGCATAAAACGACGCTGTGCAGAAATATAAAGACACTGTTCTTAAACGTTCTTGCTAGTTGACAGATCAACTATTCATTTATTTGTTCATTTTATAGCGCCTTGAGATAGCAGTCTTGGATTCTCTGGGACGATTGTGCATGTTTGTCAAGCAGCAGTGGCATTAAATAATAATCGTGACTACAAATCGAGCAAAGATGGCGTGTCTCTCGAGAGGATCCCACGGTAGCGTTGAAACGTTTCGAGGGAATCTCACCGATGTAACGGCAATTTGCATAATGTATCGCTGCAAAGAATTAACGCTGTCGTTGACGCGTCTCTGGTGGAAATTCCTCGACGGGCAACTTTGCAGATTGTTATTCGGTGGGTTAATACCCCTCTGCAATTCGCCGGGAAGGGAATAGCTCGCAGCGGTTAGGGAACAATACGCGGTAACGCGTGTACCGTTCCTATGAATCTGGATTCCTCGAGACGAGACGAGGAAACATATTGCAGTTACATAACGCTTGCCGCCAACTTCTCTCCAACAGTTCCTGCAACTTACGCTGAAACCGACGAGACCTTGGCAAAATATCAGGTCGCGTAAATCAAGAAGTCTTCTACAAAGGACAAGACAGGATAGACGCCGAGTTTTGCGTCGACGTTATTGGAAATATGGCCTCGCGGGGGTGGAAGTTCCCGGTATCCACGGATTCTATAGAATCCTATGGACCGTTAGATTCCGAGGATCCACGAGCCAAACTTGGACGACGTTCGATCGTCCGGGATCTTTGGAGCCAATGAATGGACACGCGATAGAAACTTCTACGATGCGTAGAGACGTCGTGGAGGCAAGTTGCTTTTAATTAGGCTAGCGCGGAAACTTATTGTACGCGCGGGAATTGTCGGACGCGACTATCTCGCGCAGATAATTTAATATGTAAATCTCATTACCTTCATAAATCCGAACGAAGTTCGCATGGAACTCGCCGTGGAATATCAAACTATGTAAATGAAGTGCTATGACCTACATGCGGACGCCGGATAAGAATCTCCGCAGTTTCTGTTAATGATCGCCGCGGCACAGATCGCGACCGACGGGCAATCGATAAATTAATAGCCACGCTCCTGTTTCTTCCACGAAGAAAGTAAAAGCATGGCGGCGATACGCGATATTTTATTTTTTACGATGGGATCCGTGGACTTCAATTTGCTCGATGAAACGACGAACGGAGGGGGAGTGGGGCGGATACAAGAAATCCCGGAAGAAAGCACCGCGGAAACTACGGGCGGCGGAATTCGTGATTTTAATTAAGGCGCCTCGACGAACACCGGAAATCAAGATACCGGTTCTATCGGGTCGAAGGTGCGCTCGAAAACCGCTTTTTCATTTAAATGCAAAATCGAGAATGCATCTTTGGCTTACGAGGATGTTTAGGAAGATTCCGAGAGACAAACGTGCCAAGGAGCACGAGCGGAGATACGAGGAACGAGCGCTATATATTTTAAGAACGGGATAAAGATACGACTATCCGCTCCAGATAAATTTAATTAAAGTTTACGGGGAGGGAGAGACTTCCCCGAGATTACGATATAATTATCAAAAAAAAAACCCGAGCTCTTGAAGTTGTATCGTTTTCGAGCGAGAAGAGATAAATTCGAAAAACGTCGCGTGAAAAATTAATAAACGGAAATGCTCCAAGCAGGCTTCGCGTTTCGATAAATTTTCAGACGGGAAATGGTTCCCGGCGATCTTATTGCACCCGGTGTGCGCTGGCGAACGTAAAAATAAATGATAACCGACGTACGAGGGAGGGAACGAATTACACCTGGGCAAAAGAGGACCGATGGCGCACGGTTTCCACGATGCTGTCTCCTCGTGTTTAGCAAGATGAATTGTAAAACCATCTGTCGTTGATACTAAACGCGACGCGGCTTAAGCAAGCGACCTATAAAAGTTTCTCTTGATAAACTTTGCAAATTGTTCGCGACTCGGCGTGGAAGAGACAACGAGCGCGTTGCGATGCTCTGCCCGTCGATTATAAAGAATCCAGGCCGCGAGATGTCTTTGATGAAAATTTAAAAACTTCCCTCTGTCGCTTCCGTTATGGAATATCTATTAAAACGTATATATCCAGCTTATCGATCCGATCGTTGCCTCGCTAAACAGCCTACGTCCGATCCTATTGCGCAACCACGCCACTGAATCGCACGATTTATGTAACCCCCGACACGCTTCTTGCGTTTCAGAAATCGTTAGACTCCACCTGAGGCGTAGAAACTGCCAGAAGCATAATATTTCGTCAAATTTATTCTTTGAAATATCTTCGTTTCTCCGTGTAAACGTCTCTAATTGCGGGACTACGAAAAATATCTGTGCTATTTGAACGGTCTGAAAAATTATATTGCAAACAATGTTTACTCCCCCCCGGAGTGTTATCGATGTTTTTTGCGTATAATGCGCACGTTACGTGACCTCTGAATTAAAAAACTCCAAAACGAATTACCTTAGAAAAATATCACCGGAGATATTTCCCTGCAATTAGAGATGATATTTAGGCGGACCACTCAGTGTGAATTCGTAGCGTAAAGGAAAAACAGCGTAAACGGTCGAGCTTGTGACGCAAAAGCGACCCGTTGGAAGCGTTAACAGTTGTAGGTAACACGGCGGGCAAGGATAAGCCGGGGCTTAAGCATGGTCTAAGCGTTCGTGGGACGCAGGAACTCCGGGAACGAGGTCCTCCCAGGATGAAAAAGTTGCTGAAATATTGACTGGTTCACGGTCGAAAGAGTTTCCAGTGTTCGATCTAGTCCCTCGGTGCGTGTCCTCCTATTTCGCTGGCTGCACCGACAGAAACGATAACACGAGGGCTTAGCATCTAGTTTTTCCTTTTCCACCCGACCCTATTTTCTTCTCGTTTCATCCGCCTATCGTTTCCCGCGGTCCGGTTCTCCGGTTCTTTCTCGATCTCTCTCGCGGAATCCACCGCGAGCAACCCGTAGCACTGAGAATTTATGCGTGCACGGGGATCGAGAGAGAATCGACTGCGTTACAGTTCGATCGCGAGTATCTCGTCGAATCGACCGGCCCAGAGCACTGCTCCGTCGGTTTTGCATTATTAAATCCCTTCGATCTGGCTGGATGTTTAATGCATGGCTTGATTCTCGTTTGTCGGACGGCGTCGAACGAAGTCGAGCTTCAAACGCTGCCCGGACGGGCGAACAATTTTGCCTTTGGGCTCTCCCCCGTATTCGATGAAACTAGGCTGATCGTTCTAATTAGTCGAGAAATCTCGAGCCTGTGATCTGACCACGGCCGATATCCGGACTCTGTCGCGTGTACCGTTCCACGTTTGCATCCTTTGTTGCTAGGGGGGAGAACCAGCTTGCTAGCCCCCGTGACCCAATTGCCGGGGCTAATTTTAAAGCGGGCGCCCCTCGTTGCAACTCGTTACCAACTTTTAAAGCATTATAGAGTCTCTGCGAAACGAGAAGAAATTCGACTTCCGAAAGACTCTGCTACCCGGTACTGTGTAATGACTTTTTTTATTAACTATTTATAAGTCCGTGGTACAGACTATGAGAGTTGATTTTTTAGTTATAATTCTTTTCATTTGACTGTGCATATAAACTTTAAATTCCCGTCCACCTGTGTTTACAGTAGAGGATTTAAATTCGTAATTAAAGATTTATGGTGCTTTGCAATGGCGAGGGAATTTAAATTTGCAATTTGCAAGTCTTTGAGGGAGAATAATTAGACAAGGCTTCGATCGTGTTGGGGGTTTGTAAATAAACACAATTCAATGTCCATTGGCAATTGGAACCCCAAAGCTATCGGAGGAATTGATTGCTGTTGTAGAAACAAGTGAGCAAGGTACGGCGAAGGAGAGGGGAGACGCCTGGACATTCAATAACAGTCGCGTATATATAGGAATAGGTTGAGCACTTGCGAGAGAGTTAAGAGCGCAGCCCTCTGGCGACGAGCGCGGGAAACGTCGCCACAATACGCTTCGAATATAAAAGGTTTGCAGCGGTTTCTCTGCGTTAGTCACTTTGGGCAGAGTATGATTTAAAATTTGCACCGTTGTCGCGAAACGAAATTTCGTCGGGAGATATTCGAAAGACCCAGTCTCGCTGCTACGGCTTATTTAAGAGCTGCTTGTTAATCTCGACGGGAACACCGGGTGCCGTAAACAGCAAACCCTCGCGCGGGAACGTCGCGTGATAAATCAGTACGCGAAAAAGTACCTCATTCTCTGAAATCACGGGCGGCGTATAGGTAACGACCTTTATATTCACGGTACGTTGTTCAGCGATAGCGTCGGTTGCATTCGCCGTTTTTTCAACGTTAAACAAATTCCTTCGTTTAAAACGGCGACGTTCCCGGCCGCGTGCACGCGACCCATATCTTCCGTGGAGCGAAAAATGTAAATGAAAATAACAACTCGGGGACCCAACGTATTTACGCGTATTTAAAATACGTCGATATCCGGCGTTTCGTCAAATTGTTTCCTTAATTTAGCACCGGTAATAAAGTTTCGCGACTTTTTCAAATACACTACCGAATAATCTTCTTTTCTTATATTTCTAGTACGCTAACGAATCAAGATTTACTTCTCCGTGAATAATTAAACCGATGCTCCCGTGCTTTTCGGAATTCGACGCGTCTGGAGCGGATCCAGCGAAAGCGAGAAACCCCAGCCAGGGCTTCAGGTTTTACAGCTATTATGAAATATGTTCGCAGCGCCGACGGTTGGCGGGCACTCGAGGAATACAAACAACCTTTTCATCAAACGTTACGAGGCAGAAGCTCGTGGAAGTTTCCACTAACACGGGCTTGTTAGTCGAATCCTTCGCGGAAGGTGTCTGGCCAAAGCTTCTGCTTCTACTTGGCCGTCTTGGCAGCGGGTCTCGAGCCCGTTTCCTCCCCGCGGGAACTGCACAGCGTCCAGAATGAAAGGATACAGGCCGAATACGCGCGACCCAGACTCCTCTTTCTTGTCTTTCTTTCGAAGGGAATCGCGAACATCGAGCCATCGTTATTTCTCGGGGATGCTCGACGATGTTCCGTCGACGGATGACAATTGCGATCGACTCTGACGTTCTCGAGGCACAATATTTATTTAAAGATACCTTTGTACCCCGTGCACCAGCGAAAAGAGACGATGGGGAATTCCATTGTCGGCGTTCGTAGAATATCGATTGAACGCTGTCGGAATTTAATCGTGAAATTTAATCGAAATTCCACGCGCTAATTGAGATTCCATAACTCTTCGTTTTTTTCCCTCCCGCCACCGAGGAATTGTACGAACGGTTGATAGCAGTTCGTCCTATGCCGGAGGAAACAATTTCGACAAAATGGACTGAGAAGCTTCGGTGTGTGCATGGAATCGAACGAGGCTGGTTGAGCAAAGAGGACCAAGGATAAGCCACCGTAAGGCATTTCTCGCGTTCGTTCCTTTGGAACACATAATTTCCAGCCGACGACGAGGCTCGTTTGCAAGTTCCAGCACGGCACGCTGTATCGCGTCAAACCCTAATAAGGGGAAAGGCGTTGATAAGGGACGCGGAATATTATTTCACGCAGCCTCGGATCTCTCGGGATTTATTCATAGAGATTCCAAATTCATCGACAACCCCGATAAGTTCAAAATTCTCCTGTGACAATTTTGGGTCTCTGACTTTGGTTCGTTTGGAAGAATATGGATCTCAAAATTGTATAAATGAAACGATTATTCGTGCTAACTCTGTACTCGAAAAACAGTTACAATTGAACAATCTTTACACGTTCCTTATTTTGTATACCAAAGGATATATCTCCCATGAATAAATTAATAATAACGATACTTTGTTACGGCGACCGGGAAGGAGGAAACGGGCAGCTGAATTTCACGACAAATGCTCGTAGAGACAAAGGAAACGAAAACAGACGAATCCTTTTTCCCCCCAAGTTTCCCCGCGACATCTAGACGCAGGGATGCCAACAACGAGACGGGGAAACTGGCTCCGTACACCGTGAGAATTATTTATCATCGCCCTACGGCGCTTCCGTCACCGACTCGACAGAGATATCCGGTTTAAATGCAGAGATAAATACGCGGCTCAAAGGAAGAGGGAAAACAAGTCGCAACGAAAATGCGCATCTTTGGCGAACGCAAACTTTTACTCCGTATTTATTCCCGCGGTAACAGACAAATATTTGAGAAAAAGATCTCACCGAACGTCCAATGATTTTCGTTGCGATTATTTACTAATTAAATCTTCTCCGTCCTATGTACCTAACGTCAACTGCAATTAAACTTTCTATAAATAGTCTAGTCTATCCGTTGAAATGAATATCTCAACTGGACTCAATTTATTGACACTTGAATCTAGGAGAATTGTTACAGACGTATCATTTTTATACAATTTGATTAATAGCAGTATTCATATTCACTGTTCTCTATCGTTGATCAATTTTTATTTTTATGCTGATGTCAATGGATCCAGGTATGGGAGCGGTAGATCCACTCGATCGTTTTTGTCTGACCGCGATCTCTTATTCTACTAACTTGGATTTTCCTTACAGGCACTATTGCATCGTTCGAAAACTGTGTAGACTTCTTTAGCATTTTGCAATCTCACTTTGATCATCACATTCTACTACTTTATAGACTAAATGGGGCTTTCGTTGTCTGACCGCGAACTCTTATTCTACTAACTTGGATTTTCCTTACAGGCATCGTTCGAAAACTGTATAGACTTCTTTAGCAACCTTACTTTGATTATCATATCCTACTACTTTGTACCCCAATGTGCCTTCCCGTTTATCGAACGAATACATATCTAACGTAACGATAAACGCAAATAGAATAAAGTATCGTGGAAGAAAATGAGAGGAGAACGAAAAACCTATGGTGGTTGTGCATTTCGATCGAGACTCGAACTTGGACGACTCGAAATCGTTTGATATTCGGTTGTAGGCGGTGCACAGCGAGGGGAAATGTCCGCTCGCGCGTTACGAGTCCTTTCAAGCTGTCCCGCGTCGGACTTTGTCGCTGGCCGTGACATTTCAAACGTACAACCGCGCAAATTTGCATCTCCGCTAGACCATCCGGGAAAATATTTAACCGCCCGGGCACGGAGGAAAATTCTAGCGAGCGCGGTAACCACCGGGGGGAAGAAACGTTTCCACGAGAGAAAATTCATTTTACTTCGTAAGATTGCGCGACGTTCCCCGGGTCTTGTTAGCCAGCGCGACGCCCGCGAGCGACGAAATTTGTGGAACGTCGCCGATTCGCGTAAATGGTACAGTTTATCGAGTCATCGTTTACGGGCGCGAACCGGTTGTTGGACCTTAAACCTCCGTACGAAACACTACGATCGTAAAAATTGCCGGATAAAACACTTTCTATGGCGGCTTTATAGTCTTTTCCTCCAAGACGAAACTGCTCGAGTGGCCCCGATAACAATATCGTTCGTCTACCAACGCTGCGGGAATCGATACACGGTCAAAAAATATAAAGTTTGTGCTAAAGGATAAACGACTTTGAACGCCCTGATAGGAAGTATAGCGATCCCTCCGTAACGTTCGCTAGGTTGGGCCCGCGACGCGAACGATAGAGAGGGAGGTAGGGCAAAATTGATTATTTTAGCTATTTTAGGAATTGCATGATAGCTCAACGCCAGTTCAAAATCTGATTCTTAGATATATGTTTCACGTTTTTAAGTGTGATTGGACTCACGAATGAACATTCAATGGCCTGTTTACCTTGCGAATGGGGTTCCAAGTGTGAGGATGACTGTTCTTTCTCGAAAGAACAGATTAAAGTTTGCATCGCGGCGGTGGTTAGCGAAAATGTTGGTTCCAGAGCCTCGTCTAGATTCTTCGGAGCAACAAACGAATTCCAATGGGTTGTTTTCGGTGGAATTCCGCGCTCGCAATGACGGGGATGTCGGATGCCTGCGCGGCGAGCACAAAGCTGCGCATACACGTTTCCGGGGGCTGTCCTCCTGGGCCACACCGTCTCACCTCCGCACATTGTGAGACACGCGATCTATATACCCGTGGCAATGCGTTACAGCAGCACCGATAATGGGTGTGCTTTGTACGCTGGTAGCTTTGTCAATGGCATACGATACGATTCACGAATCGATGTAATTAAAGCCGCGGCGGCAGCGACCGGCGTAGCGTCAGAGATTCGAGGGTCCTACAGAAGGATTTCACCGCGCTTGGCCGACCGGAAATCACGCGTGCCAATTCCCGTTACCGGGTCGCGCGGAATCCGAATAAAGGCGCCCCTGTAAAAATTCGTTTCCGATCGAAACGCCACGTTCCTCGTACGTTTCGAATTTGGGTCGCGCGCGTTCGCCTTTTGGATGTCGCTGGAAATTTGGTCGTTGGTTTTTACCATTGAAAGTTTCCAATTTATAGGGATACGCGAGAGCGTTCAGAGATTCTTCGAAAAGGAAAATATTTCCAATAATCACGAGCCTCGAGGTAACCGATTCGAGTCGCGATAGTTGACATAACAGCCCTTCGAGTGATGGAAAATTGTCGTCAACGAGCAAAATCTTGAAAAGAGTTTTGTCCGACGAATGGAGCGAAATTAATTCGGGAATTCGGTCGATCGACGCGGAGAGTATCCGGTTGCTCGTCCAGAGAAATTAACAAACCCTTTGCTAGAGATCGCCAATCCCCCGCGAAGGTACTCTGAAATAGGTACTCTATAGTATATATGTATTCGGAGCGACCGCGGCAAGGGGATTCTTTGAGCGTCGTAAAAAGTAATTAAAATCCGTTGGCTTGCAAAACGAAAAGCACGCCGTCCGGGGTGAAATTGACGAGACGTCTCGTAACAAGGCTCCTTGTCTCTGTAACAGCACCGACAATGCCCGGGAAGCGTCCGAAGAGGCTGAGCAAGCATCTCGCGAGTGGCCCTGCAAGAATGTCCTTTGGAAGCAAACAGAAAAACGTCCCTGGATCCGTTGAATTATTGGCATATCGATCTTTCCCGTTATACGCTCGACCAGCGACCGGGAGAAAAGAAACAGATTCTCGACGACCAAGCTCTGCTTTCAAGACTCAATGTTCGAGATAAAGCGTCGCGACGTCGACGAGTCCGAAAACGTGTTTCGAATCTCCCAAGTTCGAGTTAAAGAGATCATACATGGCCAAGTACAGCGATGATTCATAAAATGAACATCGTTAGGAGTTTGACACGTTCATCTTTTGAAATTTGCGCTTCGCTGGGTTCCAAAAGACCCCCCCAGTTTGGGAGGGATAGAAACGTTCAATTTAAAACATAAATAGAGATGTAAAGAATTTTTGCTAGTTTTTTTGCAACGACGAAGGAAAAATATTCCGGGAGGGGAGAGGTGATATTTCAGTTTTACGAATCACGCATTCATTTTAAGAATCGTTACTGTGACTTGTCGAAGAAAAGATGCAAAGAATTTTCTCCGGCCTTTTTGCAACCACGAAGGAAAAGATATTTCAATTTTGTATCGTTCGACGCGCGCTAATTACGAAACTATCGAGAACCGTAATAGGATTGCATCGTTTCAAAGCGTGGATACTTGCGGCACGAACTATGGAATTCCATCCGTTGGACGAAAAAGACCATATTCCCGTGGAGTTCGCCGGAATAACGAGCCGTGGAAAACGGCAGGGGAAACGTATATTACCAGAGATCAAATATTTCGCCGGTAACCGGTGAATTGAAACCAAAATTGTATCCTCGAACGATTCGAATATCGATAACTAACGCGCTGCCCGACGACCGTTGCCTGTATTTAACGATTATTTGCCGGGAAACCGTGTACGGTTTATCTAAACCGCGCCAGATTTGTTCGTCGTGGTCGACGCGCACGAAATACGCGATTCGTTCGGGGTAACGTCCATATTTACGGTAATAAACGACATCGAAGGAGAGAGAGAAAGACGCGGAACGCGTTGGACGAGGCAACGATGAAAAACGAACGGAGGATTTCGGGGGCAAGTTTCGCGCAACCGTAACGCGCGCGATTCAGGCTAATCCGATTCGTTTCGCTATTCGCGAGTTTCCGTCGATACCGCGTAACGTTGTTAAGAAGTTGGCCGTGTTAGCGTTAGCGCAGCAGCTCGACGAGCTGCGCGTATTTACGAGCCAGCTTCTACCCGATAATTAATCCCAATTTTCCCACCGCAAAATACCGACCTGACTGTTGGCTCGCCGCAACGTCTTTACGAGCCTCGACGCCGCTCCCATATTGATGCAACGTCGATTTCGATACAATGCACAGCCTGATTCGATACGCTCGCGAAAGGGGAAAGGCAAATACTGTGGTCCCTCGCTAACTGGTCGCCACTTTTCCCTCGATATTGTTCTCAGAGTCCACCAATTACTACAACTATCCTATAACTCGTGATTAGTAATGATCCAACTACGAATCATTGAAAGAACGAAGGTGACATTTTTACCGAGCCTCCTTCAATGGAAATGATACCAAGCAAAGCTATACATATTTACTGAATGTACTAAAAGACGTAACATCGCTAAAAAATCAGCCTTCTATAAAAATAAACTACACACTTTGACTTCTGGATGATTTCAGAACCCGTAATACAAAGTGTTGGTTATGAGTACAATGTATAATGAAATACTACTCCAGATTTAGATGTCTGTACAAAGGTAAGGATACGACTGACTCATACGGCGTGTAATGACCTGCCACGGTATACTAATTATGTACGAAGGATGGCGTTGGCGCTTCCTTTTTCCAATACAAAGAAACGATCATTTTTATAGACCCACCGTCGATAACGTTCGCGCCGCTGACCCGCCAGCGAACCTTAGACAGGGATTCTCTGTAACTCCATAGAGCAAAATGTCCCGAGACTCTCAGATTGTTGTTCAGAGGCTAAACGACCATTCTCGAGCCTCTGCAAGCAGACGGAACGTCGAAACCAGCGTTCAGAATCATTGAAAAATTTGTAACGCATACGCGTGCGTCCATTCGACGAAAACAAGGATCTCGTTTATTCGAGGAAGGAGGAGCAGGGGTTGAAATGTCTTCAGCATCTTCTGGTACCCGTTACATAAATTCAAACGATCGCTGCCCCGGGGATACGTATCCCGGATAAAGGAAGGGAACCTTCGGACTCCGCGTCCGTTTCGTATTATCCGCACGTTTTTGAAGAATAGCCTATTCGTGGTTCGCGACCATGTAACGGGGGACGCGTTCCACCCGTATTTATGCGTCTGACACCGGGGTTACGAACGACGATTTATCTCTCCTATCGATCCTGAAAATCTACGAATCTCGAATCGCGTTTCCTTTCTGCGGGTAGCTGGGAACGACGGTGAATAATTTTTTTGGTAACCACCCTCTTTCGGGACGAGAAGATTAATGTTTCGCAGAGCGAACGCCCTCGATCCCGCTGGTAAGTCGACGAAACGACTCGCGAGGAGCGCACGGGGCCATTCGGCGGTTCGATTATCGTAGTTTTTCGAGCGAGTAAGCTCGAATCGACGCCGGGCCGCCTCGCGGGTGACGCGTCGGGCGGGGAAACGACGCGGGGCACCGAGCAGAGTAAACAATAACGATATTGTTCGCTTTCAGTCCCTATGGACCCGCCGCGTACAATCTCCAGCCTAGGCATTGTCTCGTTAATTAAACGGATAAGCCGTCGAGACCACGAGGACGACGCCGACGTCGTCGATGTCGACGTCGACTCACCACGCCGGCGTCGCCGATCACGCCGAACCTGACGCGAGCGAAACTCCCCGCACAAAGCGTCGGAAGCGTTTGACGGGGTTGACGGACGTACCCGTAGATAACGAAGTTGCTACGTTCGAGTGACACCGGGGGTGAGATCGTCACCGAAAGAGGGAACGAGAGGAACACCAGCCACAACGAGGGGAAAGAAGAATAACGATATATCGAGAAGCCAAAGAAAACATACACATTACTCCCGGATCTTCTCCAAGGAGGCCCCGAAGACGTTGGGTTCTTTGAACTTTAAATCTTATGGGAAGAAAACAATTTATTTCCATCGCAAACAATAATTACTCTTATTATTTAATATCTCAATCTATGTATGCACCAGTATACTATTCGTGTCATTGTTTTAGTCAACACATTTACTAGAAATTCTCCAATTGATTGTAAATTTAGTGATGCGATAATAAAAAAGAAAGAAATTTCCCTTTGATACGAGTAGAATGACCTTCTTTCCAGGAAGATCACCAATCCGAGCAACTATAATCGAGTTTCGTACGAACAGATGATGCTCGAGACAAAGAAAAATGAGGACGTTGTAACAAAAATATTTGTCGGGATCGATCGATCGCGAGACTCGTTGTGCAAGATCGAAGAGCACGATGATGCAGCGGAACCGGGGTTCCTCGCGTATCGCTTTTCACTGAAAACCTGTCGCGCTGTCCAGACTACTCTATTTCCATCGCGGAGCTTCGCCGTCAAAGAGTAGCGCCGAGGGGAGGGGAAAAAATACAGATCGTGAAATTCGATAGAGTACAAAGAAGAGAAATGGAACGAAAACCAAACATCGACGAGACCATCTCCGTCGGAATTCCCCGGAACGCAAACCCCCGAAACGAGATAACTGTTTCACGGTGACAATCAACGTCGCCAGATTTCGCGAATTTTTCGCTCGGACGATATTATTTGACAAATATCACGGTCCGATAAAGTTAAGCTTCCCCACTTCCGTTGATTAAAACCGCGACGCCGAAACGTTCGCTCCGGAAAGTTGTGGGAAGACGAAAGGTCACGAAACAACGAGAGAACCGCTCGAAACGAAGAAAAGGGAGCCTGAACTCGCTGAAGTTGCATTTCGAAGACACACGAAACGTAAAATACGATTTTCGACGGATCGAAAATCCTAACCGCGGTTAAACTTTTCTCTTAAAACGTTAAATTATCCCGCTGGAAGAAGATATTAAATTTCATACGCACAAAGGGTATCGCGTACGCCGTAAAGTCGTTTAATTAAAGGTGCCTTTTAACCGTTACGATTTTACAGTCCACTCGCGCGATAATTCGTTTATGACTCTCCATGTACGCCGCGAGGTGAGAGATCAAACGCTAAATTCGCGACAAATTTGCATCGTTAATCGTTATACGATCGCAACGAAAATTTATATTTAAAAGTCCACGCGTTTCTTGGCGACTCGAAATCAAATGCATTCCGAGGAGCCATGTTGTTCGCGATCTTTCATAAACCGAGACAAGGCGACGAAGGGGGGATAACAACGCGAGCATCGAGTCATGTAACGATACGTGCAACGATTCATCATGCACGATGAAAAGCAATTCTCGGAAAATTTGTTCCCTTCGCAGTTTACCTCGCGTCCCGACTTGTTCATTGAATTAGCTTTATCAACCACGCCGAAGATCGATGACGTGCCGCGGGAAATTCGAGCCATCGAGGAAGCCATAAACGCGACCCACCGAAGAATACGCGTGTAAAGGATGTTACGACTCGAGTTCACGAGTGTAAAAGATTTCACTGTTTCTGAAAATCAACGACAATGATTTTTTACGAGCTGTGGTGTTTTGTGACGAGAGTATGCGTAACTACAGCCTGTGAGATCGAAAAGAACCGCGACGAGACGCGTTGTTCCATCGACATTGGACGATGCAAGTAGTAGAGATCGACGCTTGGCCGGACGAGGCAAGTAGTAAGAGTCAACAACTGGGCGGACGAAAAGAGACTGTACGGAAATTTTGCTCCTCTGTCTTGAGAAATGCAAATTTTAATGTTACTAGTTCACTATACATTTGATAATAAGTAAGAACTTTGTCCCGAAATTTTACAATTAGTTAAATTTAATGCTGCGACGAGAATTACTCTATATTCCAATATTTAAACGACATTATACATACAATAATTGTATTAATCGTATCCTTGTCCAAGCTAACCAGTTTAGCCAGCGTCTGAACTTTTTTAGCCGTTCTCTGTATTCCTTTAAAAGGCGTGCCACGACTTTTACACATATTATGCAGCTCTATTGTATCAAAGGGTGTACAAACCCGTAAATAAATAAATAAAGATTGCACGAGAATGAAAACTTTGAAGACAAACGCGTTTTAAATCGAAAGATTCGTGGATGTGACAGAAAAATTGGAACGATGCGTGTAAAAAGAATAATGTCTGTGCCGATCTACGCGACGAACGTACGCGAATAACAAGACGGAAGCAAAATAGGAAACGAAAAAAGGAAAGAAAAGGCGAACAGTCTCGAGGGAGGACCACCGACACCGCCAAACCATTCGATCAATTTTTCACTTACTGGAATTTTTTGCCTTACACAATTTTCCAACCTTCTATTTGCCGTGTCGAAGGTGCCACCAGGGAAGATCCGATCGGTTTCGAAAGTAGCTTCCCTCTACTCATATTTTCGACACGACCTCGAGTTCCTCCGCGATCGTTCCTAGCTAATTCGCATTCCAAATGGCTAGAGTGCAAACTAATAACCTCGTCAAAGGATCTATTTGAGAACGAGAAATGATTCTCATTCTTCTACGGAAATAGATTTCATCCTTACTCTCAACAGAATCAGTTGCAACCATATTGGTACCGTGGAAAATTCTAAATATGAATTTGGTAATAATTCTGAAGATTTTCTCTCTGATAGCTTTGGGGTTTCCTAATTGCCAAGCATCAGAGAGGCTTGTAAAATTATCTTCTCCCTTCTCAAAGAATCTAAGTTGAAATATAGACCTGTATATACGATTTTAAATGCTCGATGAAAGAAAAAGGAACGAACAAGTGCCACGCGAATATTATATTTCTTTTAAAGAGATATAATATACTTTGCGAAAGAGTAGACGTCTCGAGGGTTTCTAGCATCGCCTTGGAAGTCGTAGGGATGAATTGCAAAGCGGGTCCGCCATTCGAGGCGCCTTCTATTCCCGAGTATCGTCTGACAGCGTCCGTTCTTAAATAATTTAATTGACCATCTGTTCGAAGCGGAAATCAAAAGGTGTCTCTCTATCAGTCTGGGAGGATCGAGGGCCGTTAGGGCGGCGTGGCTCGCGAGAAATTAATTTACAAGCGAAATGGTCGGAGTAATTGAACATCAAAATGTCCATTAAAACTCTCTCTGTGCATTGGTAACACAATTTTCCATGCTTTTACGACGCTTCACGCCTTTCGTTGCGGGCCATCGTTCCCCTTTTTGCACGAACACCGACGAAGATTATTAGCCTCCCGTAGTGTGACGCGGAAACGCGCCGCTAATAGACACTAAATGCATTTAGTAATAGTTACGTGATCCTTCGCTGGGCAGATTCTAGCCGGAACAGAATCTTAATTAGTGCCGCGAGATTCCATTAAAATAGTATCGCGCCATCCAAAGGGATACTCGTTTATCGTTCGCGGGCTAATAAGATGGAAAATAGCGTACGCGAATATTTCTTCCTCGTATTTTCCACTATCGTAACGACGAGTTCCCGTGCCTAAATTTCCCAGCCAGCCGTAACGAATCCACGTTAGTTTCGGATTTACCGATCGTCGGGAAAAACAAACGCGCGAAAGATACCTCCGGCGGAGAAAAATGTCGAGAGATTTAACAATTCCGTCGGGGGCGAGAAAGGGTTGCGAATCGTTGTCGATCCAATTTCGGCGGTAAATCGACGCGTATACAGGGGGAACGAGATGAAATCCCGACGGAGAATACGGTTCTGCGAACGGGAAATCGGCGTCACTCGGATACCGGTCGTCCCTGCTCGTTTCAATTTGGATATATTTGGGTAACGCGCTCCGTCGGGCAACCTAATAAAAACCCTGGTCGAAAAAGAGACAACGAGAGAGAGTGTCGAACGATACAAATACCGGAACGGTATTTATAGTCGCCGTATCGTATCGCGAATCCGTAGACACTCTGTCTCTTTTTCGAGAGATTTAAAAGCGCTTCGAGAGGTCCAAAGATCAGCGGTGCAAAGATCGAGAGGCGAAAAAAAAGAAAAATTTCCATTTCGATTCTCGAGAGTACACCGTTGCCGCGAAGGCAATCTTTCTGTTCCATAAATCGTGCAACGGAATTCGGAGCGTCGTCTCCGTCGCTGGCCTGACTTTACGCGAACTTGGCTCGACCGTGCGTGATCGATTACGCCGATACGTGATCCGCTTTCGGCTCCTCCGCCCTCTTGGTGTCTCAGCGATTCTCGGATAATTGCGTCGATCGAAAGAAATCAAAACGCTTTCGTATTTCGTAAACATTGCAGTTCGATGGTTAATTCGTGGAATCAGATTTTCCGTATAAATTGGGAGCTGATAAATATTTATGAAAAAGATTATCCAGTTTCGCGAGCGGAAGAGTTGGAGGGAATTAAAGCGAGGGAGGAAGATTATTCTATAGATCGAAGGGAATCTCGCGGAGGATACCGGCAAAAAATAAGATTCGTCCGGTAACGATATTCGACGGCTGATGAGCTTATCAGGAACGGGAGTTTATTAGTTGGAAATAAGAACAATATAGACTGCCGGTCCACTTTCGTTCAAACTCCCCCGAGGGAGGTTCTTAATCGAAGGATAAGAGAAAGAAACCGGCTCGCCGGCCGCGGGGCCACTTGACGCGAAATAATTGGCCCAGTTTTTCATCTTTTTCCCTGTAATAACGGAAAATGATAGTGCCTTTCGATCGAATACGCGAAACTCCCCGGAGAGAAAAGACGGCGTTTCCACTATCATTAATTTGTCTCTTGAAACAAAGCCGGGGTTCCGGGAAACATTTTCGCGTTTCATGGAATGATGCGCAAATCACACGTTAGATTAAACAAATATCGTTTTTCGAAGCAGTCAGACTCGAAATCATACCAAACGAGCAAAAGTAGCAAATAGTGATGGTGCTATTAATGCAAATATAAAAAAATGACAATATATAAGAGATTCGTAACATTATTTCTGATAATAAGAAACGTAGGAAGCGAAAAAATTCCCAAAATAACGAACAATTTTATACACCTTCCCTCGATAACGGTACCGAGTCAGCGCCCCTTAACGAGGGAAAATTAAAAAACATTGGTGCGAAATTCTGGGAGGAGCGTAAGGAGAGGAACGCGAGGACCAGGTAAGAGGGGTGTCTCCGTCGAAGCGAGAAGCCATCGCGTCGCCAAACCGTAAAATTCAATCCCGGAAGTTGGCTCTCTATCGAGAGGGAGCATACATAGTTTCCGGGTCTCTGTAGATAGAGACGTCGTCCTGGAGTAGAGAAAACGTGGGAGGAAGATAACGGGCGTCGTTCGATGCCATATTTTGATACGAGGAGGCGACACGTTACGGCCAACCAAGGTACACCGAGAGACAAAGGTGGAAAGGGCAGGTCGACGAAGACGGAGAACGCTCGGAAAATACGAGCGTGCGCGCGAGTTCGAGAGAGAGACAGGGAAGAGTGGAAAAGGACGGTATCTGGCAAAGGGTTGAAAAGGGACGACGGGGAAATAAACAAGGAGCGTCGATAGCGATCCAGAAGACAGGATATGCCGATCGCGAGGGAAGAGGGAAAGGCCGGACGGAGAGGAGGAAAGAAGTATAAGGGTAAAGGGTGAGAGAACGAGTAGCTCGAGAGGCAGGTCGGGTAAGCTTTACGCCCGAAAGGTTCGCAAAGGCTGGCCACAAGTTCGGGTACATTATGCAACGACAACCCAGTGCCGGGGGCCCACGGTAGGGTGCATTTTGCGCCGAGTCAGGCACACCCGGGATAAGGTACGCCAGAGCTTTACCACCAACGAATCCTGACGTCTAGATTTACTCGGTATCCTATACTCGTGAAATACTGTAATGTCTCTGTATCCCCTGCTAACGGTACTATATAATTTAATCCCGTCAGGGACGAGAAGGTGGTGGTCGTCAGTATTTCTTGCGGCAGCTTCTCGCGTCTTTACTGCGACCCGTGATTTGCGAACGTACGTTTTCCCGGCAGAATTAGTGCAACACGCTGGGAATTTAACTCACACCACGTGGCATTAAACATCGTGAAAATCTAGACAAACTTCTTCATGATTTATCAATTATCATTGTGCAAGCTCTCGATATTTGGGTCATCCCATAAGTAACGTCGTCCTTTGTCTTAATTTAAATAAACTTCTTCCTTAACACCACATATGGGTGACACGATTGCTCACTGAGAAGCTAAAAAAATTCTCAAGATTAGAGATTACTTGTGGGGATGACTCGACTGAACGAACGACGAGGCCGTCGAAAATCAGTTACGTCGCGTCGCGAGGGAACAGCACACGCTGGTAGGTGTCCCAGCTCGCAAAATAGATAAGGATTTCATCAGACAGCGCGCAGATGCATTGTGCAAGAAGACAATCCGGGTCCTACATATGCTAGCTATCTGTATGCACCGACAGTATGCATCTCAAGTGTGTGCAGCCAGGCACTTGGCGGATTAATCCAGTTGGTAATTTGCCGTCCCGCGAACGGGGACGTCTTCCCCAGCCTGAAACTCAGTCGGCTGCACATGCTACCGTCGCATCTGCACAGACGTCTGCGAATATTTCCTACCCGGAGAAACATAACTTCGTTTCCCTGTTTACGTTCTATCGACGCAAGAAACAAATGTTGTATCGTCCCGCGCGACGAAAGACGCCAACGAAATCGAAATCCAACCAAAGTTTGTACAAGCTACGCTTTTGGTCATCGCAAGATGCCATAATTTATCGCAGAATAATTCGCTGAAACTAAATCGTATTTCCATTTGGTATTCGTACACTGCAACGGTAACTTGTGGTAACTGAATGGTAACTTGTTTTTATTTTTACACCAAATTTTGTTTATTACAACTCCTGTTACCCTTTTTGTGTTAACGGTACGGGCGAGTTATAATGCCCCATTACTAAATCGATACAGAAGCATAATTTATTTATTCGTTTATAATTAAATTTGTAATTTATTTATTATATATGGAATATACTCGTTCGAGTACATATAAACAAGTAATACAAACAGTGTACAAATAAAACCAACAATACTATTAATAACGTTTTTCTTCTCCCTAGCGGTCACCACCCATCCCGTACTGCACGCGGCCGAATGAAGCTGCAAAACCAACGTGTCCAAACTTGCCACAACCGTTCACATAAAAAACAAGTTTTTTTCTTCTCCCATTTATAGCGAATGACCATTACATTGTACGAATACGAGTGGGAGTAACTGTACACAGTTGAATTTAGAAGACAACGACCAAGGAACAGAAAATATCGCCATTTGCAACCACGAAGATGTCTCCGGGCGGATCTAGCGACCGTGTTTCACGCGCTCGTTGTTCGTACGAATTACGACGCTATGATTTACTCGAGTCTCGGGAAAGAAAGTTTCAAAGTGGCTAGGCGTCCGCGCGATATATCGGTCAGGACTAACTCCCGGGGAAAGAAACTGAAAACATTCTCGTTCGCCATGCGTTTTCTCGATTTATACGAGGCATCGTTAATACGGAAGCTGTCGGATTTGCCTTTTAGACAGAATTTTCTCTTCGATGTACCGTGCGTGCGCCACAAACATGTCTACTCTCATTCGTTTGCCCGGACCCTTTAATACGCTAAAATTGAATTTTTTTTCGCTGCGATATTACGAGGAGCTTATCCTTGCTTGCACGAATATCGAATGGGGAAGTCGAGTCGGCCATTTTGGGGAGGATTAGTAATAAACTCGTACGAGATAGCGCGAGGTTTTTATGTTTTCGTGGAAACTGACGCAAACTCGAGACCAAGTTTGAAAAAGGAGCACAGGCGCATACGGGAATGAAAATCGAAACGAATGTTACGTTAGTTACGGAACAGTTTGGTACATGTGCAATAGAAGATCCTCTACAATATTCGGGAATAATAGCCGGGTAATTTAATGAAACGCAACGTATCAATACGTTAATGTATTAAATGCCTCGCGCGCAATATATTATATTAAAGTTCGTAATGTAGTATAATTTTGTTACTCTCATTATACAGCCATAATGGATATAGAAAGGACGAGTAATTTAATTACGTTACCATGACGGTGAAACGCCATTGTAAAATTTCAGTTCTCGGTTTCACAGGAAATTCAGCGTACGAAGAGAAAAGGGGAGGGGTTAGGAGGAAGGTTTGGGTTAGAGAAAAAGAAAAAGGACCGCTCTCGTCGACTTATTACCGAAATGTGCTATCGTCCACCGGCTGTAGCTTCCGGCCACAGGAATTACGAAGTCAAATGGCCGCTGCGCGCGGGGCTTTAAAAAAAATTTTTTTTTTTTTATGCACCGTTCCCCTCACGGATAAAACGTAAATTACCGTGTAATAGGATTTTGAATGGCGGTCGGTGCTAATCCTTGCTTTAATAATGTAGGTCAGGTGTCAAAGATTTAGCGTGACGTTGCTGATAACTCGTTCCGCGAAAACTAGCAGCTTTTCGAGGCGCGTCGCCGTAACTAAATAATTATTACGCCGCGTAATTGGAAATATATTTTAAAAGATTCGTTATTTCCCCGTGCCAGAGCCCTGGTATTCGCGCGCATTTTTCCCGACCCTTGGTATTTCCGTGATTCGCAACGGCGCGGCGCCCCGTATTTCAGAACGGTAAAGGAATCTAGAAAAATAAATGACCTCTATTTCGAAGGTCATCAATTATAACGAACGCGGGCTGTTAATAACGTGACGTCAACATCCACGCGGGATCCAGGTCAACCGAAATATTTTGCTGGCTGTTTCCGTTATTGAAATGACAAGCGAGAAGTAAATCAGAATTCGAAACAATCGTGAAACAACGTTCCGAGACAATTCGATCAAACCGAATGTCCAAACGCTGCTACGTTTCGAGAAGCGTTTCGAAAGCGACGGAGAATCGACAAAAACGATCGAACGAAAGAGAGAAGAAGAAAAGGGCGGGAGAACACGACCACGATCGTCGAACGATACCGCGAAAGGTCACGGCTTTACTTGACAAATGGCGTCCTTGCGCCGCCACCGATGGACTCGCAGCGGGGTATCGTGGTCATCTACAAGACAGCAGAACCACATTATGAAACCATTTGCAGCTCTCTGCTACCGTTGTCTCGAAAACTGTATTGGAATTTTTCCATAGTTTCCCTCGAGATCGACGCTAATTTATTTACGTCGGATAATACAACGCTTTTGTACGACTCTAAATAGCAGATACGCGTCAATAAAAAGCACGATAATTGATAAGCTGGCTTTAACCGGAAGCTTTTCAAGACCGAGAATGGGACGGTGTTTCATGAAAACGTTAAAACACCGAGATCGATTCGCCTTTCATTGG
This sequence comes from Colletes latitarsis, assembly GCF_051014445.1. Lineage (NCBI taxonomy): Eukaryota > Metazoa > Arthropoda > Insecta > Hymenoptera > Colletidae > Colletes > Colletes latitarsis. The sequence goes on from NC_135143.1 coordinate 30,993,273, forward strand.
AAGAACGTCAAGATGGGGCAAAAAAATTAACCGCGCATCGCTTAATATCGAACAACAACGATGACCCAATTTCAAAAGATTAATAGGCTCATGGACAGCGCACGACCTTTGCACCTTTATGAAATTAAAAGCAAATAAGCAAATATGGACGGATCGATCGACGAGTACCTTTTTCGAGCCCAATCTGTCTCTTTTTTTATCTCTAAGCTCGATGTGTGATCCGGGAGGATCGCGAGAACTGTGAAACAAATGTCACGAGGAAAAGGTCGAGATATAAAATTGCCTCGAATGCAGAGAAAGCTCACACATGGATGACACGATTTTTCACAAAATAGCTACAAAAATTAATTCTCATGATTAGACGTCGAAGAAAATAAATCTAGACGGGTCTCTTGAATTATAACTGTAAAAATATTTCACATAGGACACCTTCGAAAACTTTATGGCTTTTATAACCCTTATAATCGCATTCACCAATATACTATTCGTATCATTGTCTTAGCCAACATATTTACTAAAAATATTCTAATGGAATTAATTGTAAATTTAGTTGTGCAATAATAAAAAAAAAAGAAGTTACCCTTTGGTACGAGTAAATAAATTGTGGGTAGTTTTTAATCGTCTAAAAACAAAGTTTCGTTTCCCTGGACAATTTTGGATCGGTCTGGCCCAGTGGACGCGTTAAACACTTTTGGGTGGCTGCGTTGATGTCGAGCGTTCGTGACATTTTCGTTGGAAATGGGGTCGTAAAAACAAGAATCGCGAATCGTCGCGCGACACGAGATTTAATCTTTCGCGCGCGGGACCGATCGCGTTATCGAGACACATATAAGCATAATCGAGCTGACGGCGATGTACACGAGGCGATAGTTGATATACGAGGATAGGCAAAGGATAAGCACGGCTATATCCCGAACTGATAATCGACGATAAGCCGTGGCCGGCGGTCGATAATCAAGGGGCTTGGCTCGAGAACGACTCATCGCGTGTGCAATCGCGTCGACACGACGAAATTATCCGAAACGATGGGACACGTAACGGGCTTGTACGCCATTGGCGAGTACGCAACAACGGCCGTGGGGCTGAAAAAGAAAATTAGGACGCCCCCGGGTACCTTCTGCACGCCCTCGTTGCCATTTCGAAAAACAAAAGTGAAAACTGAACGCCGTGATAAAGCGAAAGGAGACGCGCCAGACGAAAGAGGCTGACGAGAACAAGGCCGCGAGATTAAAAGAACGCGAACCTTCGCGCCTTGAAATTTCTTGTGTCGCCGTAAACGACAAAAGTTTAACCCCAGCCTTTTAAAAACTATTTTCAAGCTTCGTCGAGATCGAATTCTCTGCTATCGATGAAGGAATGCTGTTATCTGCTTTTGACATTTGAGAACACTGTGGGCTTTTCCCTCTTTTGGGGGTTCGTTTAGGTCCGCGAGACCTTCTAGTATATAACACAGTCTTGTCCGGAAATCGAGGCTGAACAGTTACAGTTTTAAATCCATTTACCTATACAGTCCATAATTATATATCGGTTTATTTCACTATCACTGCATACGCGAATTCTACACACTTGTATTATATAACGTATATTCTTGAATAAAGTGTCATTTAACGAAACCCAGAGTTCCCAGTTAATTCTCGTCGAGCATCGAATTACGGGAAACTATTTGGCTTCGCCTGTCTTCGACCACCGTGAAACTCTTTTCTTTTCTCGTAAAAGGTCATCCAGATTCTGAAACTTGGTGCTGCAACGTCTGGCAGCGCCCTACAATGGCCGAGCTAACGAGAATTCGGTTAAACGACCAACCTCCTTTCCCCCACATTAAATTGTCCGAACGTCTCTATCGGGGTTCCAGGTCGCGAAGGTAAAAAGTCTGGAAGAGATCTTCTAAAAATCTTCGCGGTACAAAGCAGCCGTAATTTATACTTCTGGAAAGGCAATCGATAAAAGAAACCTTCGAAATCGGAATCGGGCAGCCGTGGGGGAGAGGGCGTTCGTCACAAAACGCGAGAACACGCTCGAGCGTAATCGAAGCAGCTTAATTAACCGAATTGAGCTACGCCATCGTTTCAGCAGCGTTTCAATTCGAATTTTTCTGAACGCGCGATCAAAGGGTCGAACGCTGGCCCCGGAAACCGGCGAACAGATGAAATAGAAAAACTAATGAAAGAACGAACGGGGCCAAAGCGAATCGTTCGCCATCGCGATCGATACCGATGCTAGTTACCGGGGAGGGGGGAGAGGCTCTCTCTCTAATATATGTCCCAAGCTTCCGTTTATTCCACCCCCCACACCCAAACCCGGTTTCCTCTTTCTTTCATCTACCTTCTCCGACGATCCCTGACCTGCTCTCGCCTAAGTCCGACGCCGGTCGAATTATCGTACCGCATCCCGGAACGCTTCAAAGCCGTTCCAAAATTACTCGGCAACTCATGGACCCGTGAGTCCTCGAGTACTCGAAATTAGTTTCCACGAAAGCGTTCCGCCATTAGGTATGCGCGCTTCCGAATTCGTTAAGAACTGTCCCCACCCGCCTCCTTGGCCCCTCAAAGGGGAGCACATTCTTTCGAACCCTTTTCCCTTTCCCTAGCCCCTGGAGGGGGGAAAAATATCACTGGTGAAATTGCGGGACGGTAACGAGGCCAATGCTCCTTCTACCGGAAAACTGCCGTTCTCGAAGTTCGAGGTCTCACTTTTAGCAAGTCGTTTCCCTGGATAAACGGTATAATTCCGTTTCGAATTGATGGCCCCTAATTCATTTTTCCACGCGCCGCCGCTTCCGTGTTCCCCCGTTACGTTATTATAACCGTTTCTCTTTCCCAGAAGGGGGAACGAATTGTGCCATTTAACGACTTTTCCGTTGCTCGCCTTTTAAAACGTCTCCTCTTCCGTTGTCCGACTACCGGACCATCGCGCACCGGCCGACCGATACCTTGATCCTTACTACTTGCACGACGATCGTTCCTTAATTTGGAAGTCTTGAATTATTAACAAAAATCATCGTCAAGATATCCTTCTATATAATCGACTCTCAAGTTTCGAGTCGAGAGGAAGCAGCTGTGTTCTTTGTTCACATTTCATTCTCATAGTTTCTCTCGTTGAGTAAAGACACACTCTTTCTGTCTGCCTTTGAATAAATTCAAATATTAAAGTTTAATATAATATTGTTTTTCTTTATTTCTCCCACCATAACCAATAGGAAGAAATGTAGTGTATATGTTTTAATCGAGAAACATTGACACGAGAAGGAAACGTTATCGTTGGTGTCGATGATGGAAGTGTTTACTTCTGATTTTTAGGCTTATGTCTTTTATGTACTTTGTATCAAATAGTTTATCGTAATATTAAATAATATAGTTTATATCGTTAAGTTTAAAGTGTCCGAATCACTGAATCTGACCACACGCCTATAACCATCCCTGACATCCTTACAATTTCGTAAATAACGATGCTCGATCTCGCTCCAGGATTCTGGCACGCAACTCCTCGTGACTGGGTTAAAAGGTTGTAGGTTTAAAGGACCGTCCCGCAGACCGATTCGATTTCACTGCCCGTTATAGAAAGTATCACACCGCTCCCATCGAGGTCTTCTATTTCGAGCAATATTCGGTCGCGCATTAAGGGCAACCCCCTACCCCCTCGACAACAACTGGGTCATCGTATCTCGCGTTAAAGTAATCATTGCTAAGAACTATTTCCGACTCAAATTTCTCCCTCGAAATTATTTATGGACCGATTGATCGCAGACGGATATATTATATTAGTATATATTAGTATATACAGGGTGTTCGGCCACCCCTGGGAAAAATTTTAATGGGTGATCCTAGAGGCCAAAATAAGACGAAAATCAAGAATACCAATTTATTGATGGAGGCTTCGTTAAAAAGTTATTAACAATTAAATTCAAAACTTTCAAATCGTTCTGGAAAAATTATTTTTGGTTGTGGGGCTGAATTACAATCATTTTTTATGAATACACATACCCCTGAAATCCTACCCATTTTCGAGAAAAAAATTCGAGTAGGTACTGAAATTTTTAAACGAAATTAAAAAATTTCAAATCATACTAAAAAAAATTATATTTAGTTACAGTGGGAAATTACAATCATTTTTTGTCATTATACATACCCCCGAAATCCTAGTCAGTTTCGAGAAAAAAATTCGAGACGGTGTGAAATTTTTCGACGGGGAAAAAAAATTTCAAATCGTTCTGGAAAAATTATTTTCGGTTGTGGGGGTCAATTACAATAATTTTTGGTGAATAGACCTACCCCCGAAATCCTACTCACTTTCTTTCTTTGAATTATTTTAACTTCTCGGTGAAAAATCACCCACGCCTTAGTACTACTGCTAATAAATACTATTTTAATTTTAATTTATCTCTCTTTGCATATTACTTCTTTATGTACTAAAGAAACTTCCCCTTTAATAAATGAATAATAGTACTTCTGTATCTCCTGACTCTTTTAATTCTTTGCATTCCAAGAACTAATTTTAATAAAACTAACTAGCTCTTAAATGCAATTTTGCAATGGCATTTTAAAGAATATTAATATTATCCTTTTTCTCCAGAGGAATTTATAAATATTTCTAATTTAAAATTTCTTCGTTCTTCTTAATATACCTTTAATACACCTTTCGAGATCAAATAATCTACGATCATTTTATTCTATCTTATTCTATTATTACAGGAGTAGATAATAAGTCAGAAGCGCCATTGTTCTCGATGGACGGTAGAATTTAGGCCATCGTCGCTACACCCGAAAACGTACGTAGCTGTCGGTCACCAGGGATATTTGGAACTCGTTTCGTCTGTGTGGGTTACGATCAGCGTTAGAATGGAGCCAAGAGAAAAAAGGAGTAACGTTGCTTTGCACGCAATTTATGTATCCGAATCAACGGGTTTCGATTCGACGCCGAGGAACGACGCGTCGCGGCGTCGGGACAGCGAACGGACTATCGATTCGGTTCGATTGCCGAAAAATGGTAATGCGGTCGGGCAGAACGGCGAGCTTCTCCCTAGAAAGGACGTCTCAATTTCGATACGTGCTACAGGAATGCAAAACGAGGACACCAATCGCGAGCAAACGGAAATCTTCCAGTTATGCGTTTCCAGAACCATGTTTCACGATGCACTCGACGATTCAAACGAAGAAAATAGCGCGAAAGTGTTGTATTTTTTAAATTAAAAGAATAAATTTTCTGCACAGGTCGATATGATCGGATAAATCGAGGAGCTCGACGAGCTTTGCCTACGTTTTATTGGCAATATCTTTCGCGTTACGTTTATATCGGAGAGAATTTGAGAGAAACAATATGAGAGTTTGCGAAACTGTTAAAGCTGGTACGAAACTGCACGAGCGAACGAGGAACGGACAGGAAACAGTGAAAACGAGTAGGATACGGTTACAGTTGATTGTCGGGTTGCTTTCTCTGCCCTTTTACAGCCCCCCATATCGTGGAACTTAAAAGCGTACAAATAGGTTGACGTTTGGTACAATAATCTTCATCGTGCACGCCTCGTGGATCGAACAATTATTAACGATAAAAAAAATATCTTCGTTTAGCCTTCGAGGGATGAAATTTATCGTTTCAAACATCCAGCACGGTTTCAATTTCCAACCAGTTTTATAATCCCCACGCCCATATTGTTATTTTTATTTTAATTCGAAAGCTGAAACGCAGTATTAATTATAAAACTCGCCTAACTAGGTAACAATAAAAAGCATTCCATAATGAAGGAGTTGGGGGAGCACGAGCCCAAGTATCGTGGTTAAATCTGTATCCGTATGACCTCGTTTCCGAGTATTTGCGCTAAAATACAAACGAAACTCTTGCCTCTATCCTGCTATTCGAGGATCGGTTATTTCGTTTCTGAATCCACAATATCCTTGTTTAAGCAAGCAATTAAAGATGCTTTCGCTGATGGAGGAACAGCGATAACTTTCCGTGATTTGTGATTCCGTGGGCAACGAGATATCGATGCCACGAAATACGTTTAACGATCGTGACGGTAAGAGGCGCACCGCGCACGGCAGACGTCCGTGATTCATTGCACCAAGGTTAAGCCTATTCGCATAATCAGACAGCGACATATCACCTCTGCCATTAATTACGAGACCGCGCAGCGAGCATTTATCAAGCTGAATGGTCGAAGAGCAACCTGGAAACTCGGTGTGCAGAGACAGAGCTGGCAAATGGTCGTGTCAACGACGCGTCAAACGTTTCGACGAACTAAGGAAAACCAGAACCGATCGATGAAGCCTTGAACCAAACTCGAAGGTTGGGACACCCTATTTCGGTGCATTAAACACGAGCAAGAAAGCGTGCCAACAATGGCGGGGCTCCATCAACAGCCACCGCGAAACGAACTCGAGAAAATGGCAAAAAAGGATCGAACTAGTTTTTACAAGTTTTTAGGCAAAGTCTAAAGCCGCGAACGCAGACTTAATCCAAGTTGCGATTGCCTTCTCGAGCGGGTAAGAAATTTCAAATCCTCGGCATCATAATGGATTCGAAGATCGCTGGCGAGCAGCTGGATTCGCGCGCAAAACTTTCGGAGCTTTAAATTTCTGTCGAACTCCGGGGGAAGGGAATTAGCAACACTCGTTGCGATTGTATTTTCGCGATACAAGATAAACGAAGATCCACCGTGCGAATTAATACGCAGACGAGAAATAACTATCCTAAAAGTTTTTGGATAATCGATTCAAAGACGTTCCCTGCTTCGAAACGATCGAGTATCGTAAAAATAATTTCGTAAAGAAAGCAAGGCATAGGAACGACGCGGAGTTCGCTGACCTTCGTCCATCTTTCTCCGACCTTCCTAACCTACAGACGTCCACCGACGCGAAATCGTACAGATCATTCGCGGAAAAAAACGCGTGCACTTCGGGAAACGAACCTCGGACCATCAAAGCGCGTACATCGCGGAACCAGTTCCCTTTTAACTGGCGCTCGATCGAAAAACTTCTCGGAAATATATTACTCTAATGGAACCAGTTTCACGGAGAACGATGTCGACGCGATAAAATAAATGTAATTCCGACCGTTTCGTTTGCTCAACATGATGCAATATTCTGCAGGGACAAAATTCTGCGCTAGCAAATATTTGCGTACGTCTCGCGATACTTAACGGATAGTTTCTCGTCGAGTAACGTTTGATTTTCTTACAGCGGCTTCCGGGAAAACCTTGTAAATTAATCGACGACTTAAAATCGGTGGAAACGAACAAGATAGAAAAGACGGGGGTTGTCAAACGTCTCGGAGGAGACTTTGACGACGGGCATCGCACGCACGGCCGCCAAAATCGCGACGAGGATGCTCGGAAAAGCTAAACCGCGTTCGAGATCGATGACGGAGACCTGCAGCGGCCTAACCCTTGCGTTTTATCGAGCCGCGACACACGTATGGCAGTCACGAAAAAGAGAGAGCAGGAAAATACGCGTCCGCGTCGCGATCGACCAAGAGCGACGAGGTACGAGCGATGCAGCGTGAACGTAGGCGCGTGTCCGCTGCCTCGCGATTTCAACGCGTTCGAAATATTCGGGACGAGAGACGCGACGTTCTCGCAACGTGATCGACCGCCACGGCCACGGCGAGAGGAAAAAAACCACCGCGAGGAAAACATCGCGGGTTGTTGACTCGAGCGAGGAGACAAGCGTTTCGTGCGGCCTCGACGGGGGGAAGGGGAGGAGGAGAGAGTACAGCGTGCACGACAGACGCAATAAACGTTTCGCGGTGACATTGACGAGTATTTTTTTGTAAATGGTAGTGTATAAATTGCATCGAACGCGTCGTGTCCGAAACTGTAGACTCACCTCGATCTGCGGCTGGATTTTACGTCGAACGATGCGTACGGAGTAGAACCGAGGAAGGGCTGGCTCGAAAAACAGCGTACGTCGACTACCGGCGAGGACAACGACGACGACGTTCGTACGAGTCTCACGTTTAGACTACGTGTGTCTCCCCGGTCGTCGGTGGCGGCGACAGCGACGACGGCGGTGGTGGTAGTGCTGGCGGCGGTGGTGGTGGTGGTGGTGCCGGTGGTGGTGGTAGCTGGTTTCCGTCCTCCAAGCGGGAAAAAGAAGGGTGGAGAGGTAGAGAAAGACAGGGAGAGACCGATGAGATCGAAGTCTCGTGGCAAACGGTCGTGGACTGAGTGAACCCGAGGTCCAACTGAGCGGCTGTGTCGTGGCTGCGCGAGTGGCGCCGCTACGCGGAGGGTTACCGAATCACCATCGATCCATCGAAAGTGGTATGAGGAAAGCTCGCCAGCGCACGCGGAGATCGGGGAGAAGGGTTGGCGCACACCGACGGAGGGTCGAAGAGGGTACACGACCAACGGAACCCTACCCTCGGCCCTTTGAGAGGAAAAGGGAGAGGGAGAGCGACGAGTCGAGTTGGGAAGAGGGCGGGGCATACGCGTACCACACGTTCCTATCTCTATGTCTATACCTGTGTCTTTTTCTTCCTCTCTTCCACTCACCCCCTCGCATCCAACTATTTCCCTCCATTATCCCTGACTTTCTCTCTCTCGCTCTCTCTCTCTCTCTCTCTCTCTCTCTCGCTTTCGCTCTCTCTCTCGCTCGCTCCATACACAAATAACCCTCTATACTTGCCTATTTCTGTTTCGTACACTCTTTAGCCGTTGTGCGTACCTACTTGCTGTGCTTCTGAGTCTCCCCGTGTTTTTTCAATTACGAAAAGTGTTTAACCATCGAATCGAGCGTCAAAACAATACGGATGTTTGACCCTGTTACCGATATACGCTGACTCGCGAAATTTACTTCCCTTTGCCACTAATTGCAACATAATCGCTATGACTTTGGATTCTTCTGAGACAATAATCACCTAGCTTCGAAACTATCCCCCCCCCCCTTCCTATTGGATGTCCCGGGAGAACTTTGCTCGTAGGAAGTTGCAAAAAAGTGAATATGGGTCGTCGAAAGATGATGAGAATTTCGACAGTACGTTGCATCCCCGTTTACCGGAGGATAAGATGAGAAATTTCGCCGCCATCGTAAACGCTTTAGCCTTAAAGCGTCCCTCGTAAAATATCGTACGTAAATACGATGCTGGTACCCATTATACCTAGTTCGAACACGCGGTTATACACGGTTGCGTATTTCGCGAATCGATAGAAAAAGTTGTTGTTTCTCTCATCTCGATATCTAATAACACCCGGGGGCACGGAGTTTCCTCCGCGTATCGCGACGATAAAAGACGGTTCGCGCGTACACGTACGTCGCCTTAAGATCCATTAAGTAAACGCAACTCCTCCCGGGGCGAGCTGTCGCGTACATGCGAACGTTTTTAACCGAGAGCGCTTTGTGGAAAAATGTAAATCTGGGTCAACGTTATTCCGAATAGAAAACTAACGGGAGATATGGAAACCCGGACTGAAGTTGGCGTGATATTTTTTTCAAGTTTTCCTCCGGAACCTAGTTGACATTCGTATCGCGCGCGAACGCGAAAAACATCGTCGGCCGAAAGGAACGCGTAAATATCTTGATATAGCCGGGATATATTCCTTCGCGGAGAACTCGCTAACAATTTCAAAGTCTCCTTTACACGCGCCGCGATCTCTTTATCGAATTTACAGCCGGATTTACCGCGCGCAGAGTAAAAAAACCTAGCGAGAACCAAATTTTAAGAGACGTTCGGAAACAACGAGCGCCTCTTTCTATCGGTTCCGTACGGGCTGGTACGTTTGCTATTTCGAGCCATATCGCCGCGACATTATCATCAAAATTTTACGAGTGTCTAGAATCGCTGCTTGGCATGGAAACACTATTGGATACACAGAGCTAATGGCGCGACATAGCTCAGCTTTATCTCGCGTTGTTGGATGAATCACGAGTGATCCGACGATAAATCGATGGCTTTCAAAGGTGAGCCGTACATGATACTTCGAAACGGAAATTCATCGGCGGACTCGTGCAAGGAAATGATTCGTGCCGTGGCAAATACGGACGAGTCACCGGTATTAACTTGATTATTTATCGGCGAACTTTCCTACGTTGATTATTTATCTTTCGAGCGAACAACGCGTACAACGGTTCCTTGGGGCAAAGGTGGGCCGTGCAATTAAACGGTGTGTGGATGGCTTTGAGCATCTGGACAGAGCCTGTCAAACGCATCTTACGAACGGCAGAAATCCTTACGCAAAACCGTGAAACGAGGCCCGATTCCTGGCCGGCAGGGAAGCCGGAAATTACGTAATTTCCTTACATTCTGCCAGGAGTTGCGCACTTTACGCGAGACACGCCGTCCTCCGTCGAATATAGAATCTCTAATCGAATCGATAATTACGGGATACCGCCCAAAGGAAGAAATTGAAAACGCTTCTCTTCCGGAACCGTTTTCCTCGCGCTCCCTCTTTCGATTCTTCGCGAGAAAAAGACCTCCGCGACGCGTGGTACGCGAAAAAGGAGCCCACTGTTCTCTCGATACAAAGGAGAACGCGTCGGGGCCGGGAAATTTCAAAAATTAAATTGCTACGCGATTGCAACGATCCCTGGTTTTTGATTCGTACGACTCTCTCTCTCTCTCGCGCGCGCGTCTGTTCTTTTTCGCGTATTGGAAAAGAAGCGGAAAAATGGACGTGATATATGTAACATCGGGCTCGTATGTGCGTATGGATTCTCGGTGTTCCACGGATGCCCGCCAGACTTTGGTTCTAGGACGTATACTACTGGAATCACGTCCTCGGAATGGCGAAGTGCAAATCCATGTTAGTGGTATAATGCTCCGCTATAAGTCTCGGAATTATGTGGACCGTGATAAGCATGGCGAAAAGCGACGGAACACGATTGTCTTTCAACGATCCTGTCTGAAATTGTTTCGTCGCGTTTGGACTTTTCGCGTCGTGGATGGAAGCGACACGACGAACGGAAACTGGAGCCAGTTCGGCTTGTTTGGGCTTCAGACGACTAGAATAGTCTTGGACCAGTCAAAGACATCCTGAGCAGTTCCTGTTTGCGTAAAGTTCTCCAAGTTTAGAATAATTTTTATCTTGAAGCGTAATAGGAAAATTGCTAGCACTTTTCTTGCACCGGGTGCAATAAGTTCCTGCAGCTTGAAACCATCCTATATATCCTATCTCCAAATCTAATGCGTCTTCCTTAAATTCTCTTTACCCTATCTCTTCCTTTTCGCTGGAAAATCCTTGAGAAGCTCCGTACGTCGTGGCTGCAATGATTTATTGGTTTACGGATGTCGTTCCAGTCTTTCAATCTGGATGTCGCGGCGGTCATGGTACTTCGTCAGTTTCGTTACATATTTCTGGTACGATTCTCCGTATTTCTCTGTGATTAATCCACCGATTGCTAGATTGCCTGCCTGAACCTCTGTAGATCTTGGTCTTCTTTACCGCGCGTTTTCTATTTTCGTCTTTTGAATTTAAAAAAAATTTGTACCCTGGGTTGATCTTGCAGCGAACCCGTTATTAAAGGAATTACAAAATTACAATAAACGACTGAATTGGACATTTCGTGCAGACCGGAACGAAAGAGTGCTCCGTCGTATTCCCAGCAAAATCGATTCCAACTTTAACAATAACCAACTATATACTGTACGATTCTGATATAAGCGCGTACTACGGTCATCCCCTTTAAACATGTTTCAAAGTGACCAGTAATTTATTGATCCACGCGGCGTGTTCAATCCGCTTTCAGAGATTAAGCGTAGGCTCGCGCGACGAGGAGGCCAAGCGCGGTTTCCTTTTTTCCTCGGTGTCTCTGTCGCGTTTGGACGCTGTCGTGCTCCAGGAAATGGTTGTTGCGTCGTCTGGAAAAGTCGAATGCCTCGAACGGGACTGGACGAGACGCGATCAGCGAGGAATTTCACACCTGGTGCCCGGAGCGACGCGCGTGGACCACGTCGGGCCGTGGAATAGGTTGTTACGAGCATCGACGTTGTACAAACGGACGTAAGCAAATTGTAAACACCCTTTGACTATCTAGTGTAAGGAACGAAATTCAACTCCGCGTCCAATTCGTCTGCTTTACGCGTATAGATAGCGACGACGGGCGTGCACGTTAGCTGCTCATCAACCTGGAAAATTACATGGCTTCCGCTCGCATTTAATTCAATAACGATTTCCTCGCATTCGGCTAACGAGTACGCTGGATTATCTCGCATCCTACATCGAAAACACTCCGACGTCGAGAGATTTGCTTTCGAAAGTCGCTGTCAACAGTTCGATTGCCACCGGTGGTCACCGGTGACCGGCACTTTGAACTTACAACACGTTGCAATGTACAATGCAAGGAATCTAATGCTTGTAAAATTGTAAATAACGCTACTTTAATTTGAAGAAACGTCGAGGACATCTTTTGACGCGTAAAACATGGCAGTTAACGCGTTGAAATATTTTGTCAGCTGATTTCTCGAAACAAATGGCTGAACGACCGTCCAGCAAAAATCGAATGCGACTCCTGCGAGGTACAAATCCTTGATTCGTCGCGGACCACGGTCCTGGCGTACCAAGCTGTCAATAACAATTTGTTTGTCTCGACAACGCAGTTGCAGCTGTTTCGGTACAAGTTCGAAACTATAAAGTATCGAGTCCCTTTGTCGCTTCGTATTTCTTATTGCAAGAACGGTCAGCTATCGGGAAATTTCCAAGTTTTCCTTGCTTCCTTTCGGAAAATACCACAAAGGGCATTCTGCAATTTTTTAATTATTAAACTCGATTCAACGTCGTAACGATACGATAAGAACTTTCGTACCTCTTACAAACTTCGAATTTAACGTGCTTACATAATTTTATATTAACTCTACGATGGTAAACTTTAAAATTGTTCGTTCCTGTTAACGATAAATCGCATTTTCCGTAAGTTTTCAAAAGACCTATTTCCTCTGTGCACGTAGAGCCACGTGACACGCGTTTGTAATAAAATAAATTAAAGGGTATACCTCGTTTAACGAATAGTTGGAACGATTGGACCTTGGACGCCCGGAACCTTCCCTCGAAAGAAGAAAAAGCACGATCGGCGAAAGTTGGAAGTTTCGTCAAAAATGCGGCCTGCCTTCGAGACTGACCTAATACACTTCCTCGATGAAAAATTGCTTCGACCGAAAGCAATAACCGCATTCCTGGTCGCGTGGCCGTTTAATAAAGGACGCGTTCGACTATGCCGAAAGACGTCGACCGCGAATATTAGATCTCACCGTTTCCCGTTCATACCGCCAAAGACATTAACGGATGTCGCGACTTAATTAAACTTTAATTACTTCTATACGTCCGCGATCGCGTTTTTTAACCGGGGAAACGAACTTGTTGATCGCCAGCGACATTCGAAACAGTTGGAATCCTTGCGCCGTTTGTGATTCCCGAAAACTCAATAATTTTTATAATTCTCTTTAAATGGAAACACCCATGTCCAACGAGTGGGTGTTAAAAAACAATTATCGCAAGAATTATCGTGGACACGTGGAATTTAAATGTCGTATCGAATATTTGGAAACTTGAGATTGTATTTGGTATTTTGTCGATCGTGATTCGAGTTTTTTTTAATTTCACGAGGATTTGATCCGCGTAATAATTCAGTCGTAATGTGGTCACGGCGACCTCAGTCAGAAGAATGGATAACTGAAGAGAATGTGGTTGATAAGTGAGAGATCTGCAGTCGAACGCCATTCCGATTCGACGTGAACTTTAGAATTTCAAATTAATCGTTTGCACTTGGGTCGAAGTTTCGCAAAATAATGCGTCTTTTACAGAAATTTGAAATTATTTTTTCCTTTTCCTTTTCCCGTATAAGAGACTCTATTTATTATCTTTGTAGGGGAAACATGGAAATAAAAATTGAAAAACATCTTTGTTTTTTCAAGCTATCGCATCGATCGCGAAACGAAAAACAGACGATAGGTTTTAAGACACTAATCGTATTTGTTTATTTAAGAATAAATAAGGCTCTGGGTTTCGTAATAGTCCAAAAATGCAACGTCTCCTATTCGAAGCTCGTCTCATCGAATTCCTACGTTCCCGTCAACGACAAGAACGTTCGAAGAAAAAGTTCGCGTCGGAAGCGGTATCCTCGTCGTGTGTCGCCAGAAAATGATTTAATGAAACACGCCGTAACATAAACGAACATTTACTTTACAAGGTCGCCGTGCAGAAAGTAAACGCATGCAAAATGAAACTAGAAACATAAAATCCGCTGGAACACACGTTGGTCTCGCGTGCGCGCGAGAATGACGCAAGCTTATGACGAAATCGAATAGAGAGTGACAGAAAATATTATTGCCCCGTACGATAATTTCGATTTACAAGGAAAGAAAGTTTGGAGATCGTAATTTCACTCGACCGGATCTTTCACGATTCGAAACAAACGATACCTTCGTTTTCAAAACCCTTCTTTCGATCTTATTAATATTTATTTCAGCGTGTGGGGAAAGAAACGATGATAATAACAATTACCAAGTTTATTAAGTGTAAATTTTTATGGGTTTAAGGCTTCAAGAGTTGCTTTTATCTCAAAGCATGCTAAAGTATTTTAATTTTGCAAGCGATAATATTTTCTCTGTATAATTTTTATTTTTGTTCTTGTGCCCTATATATTACTTCTTTTTATACTAAAGGGTTTCTCTAATGAATAATGATACTCCTGTATCTGTCGAATTTTTTAAAAAATAGTGGGATGAACAGTCTTTTGTAATATTCTACTTCGTAATAATTTTAGCAAATAATAAATTCTGTAGGTTTGTGAGTGTAATAAATGAATGGGTATTTTGCCCCCGTAAAGGAGTGAGTAAATAAATAAGAGAACGTTTATAGCTAGCCAGAGCGTTCGAAAACACGGAATCCAAGTAGAACGAAACGTGTCATGGTCAGACGAGATCGGCCGACCCGGCGCGGCGCGCGGCGATAGCGTTATTTTTCAGTCTCGGTCGTTTCCGCAAATCGAGAGAAAGGATTCGAACAACGACGAAGGCGCGAACGAATCCGTTCAAGGAGCACCAGGGAATCGTTTGTTCGCTTCCTCGACCGGGGATTCGCGTCTCGTCGAGTGAGAGGGAACGCTCCTCGGTTCCGTCAAGGCCGATCGTCTTCTCGTCTCGTCTTTCCATTAAATCGCCTCGTTCCACATGCGCGATTTTTATGACAGTGAGGACGGAAAAGCCGCGGGAAAACGATCCCTGTAATTGAGAAATCGATTGTGAAATGGCGCGAACGGACGGAGAAGTTCGCGTCGCTGATCCGCGGAAACCCGAGGCTCGTCCCTGCGACTTAATTCCAATTACGAGGACCCAACTTTCGACGACTCCGGCCACCTTAAACGCCCAATTACCAACGCAAAGACGAGAAGACGTAACGCACAGTTAAATCGTGGAGAACCTTTTGTATCATATAATATTTTCAATAGAAGATTTATTCAAAAGTTTTAGCTGCATAAGTTTGCAAAAAGGGCCCGTTAGAATGTATTATTAAGTTTTATTAGAAACACTTGGAAGGCACGTCTGCACAGTATGAAAGAAACATACAGAAAAGAAAAGGTCAGTGACTCGAACCTAATCGGTCCTATACTTTGTCTAAACGAGCCAAGGAAGGGACACAGATGCACCCTCTTGACTTGACTTTAGAACAGAAAAACCAACAGATGGTATAAAGAAAAATTGAATAATAGAAATTTAATTAGTTAAAATTATGGGCATTGCTGTGAATTATACGGCAGAATAATCTCCGTAGAGGGTTTGAAAGTGCATTAAAATAAAAAGTCGGTAAGACGAAGAGGAGGAAACGAAACCAGGGTAAAAAGGATGCCACGTTACGGTGCGCCTAGTTCGGAAATAAACAAGAAACAGTAGAATTCCACGGTTCTGTTGGATCGAGGGGCTTTCTAAGCGCCACGGAGATATCCTTGGATCCTTCGATCGGTAATCGTTGGTCGCTCGAAAGACCCGCTCGCCTTCGAGTCGGCGGCTTCATTGTGCGTTCTATCCATTAGCGGGAAAACTGGAAAAGGCCGGGATGAATTTACGCGGTCCGTTTCGTCCGTGCTCTACTAAGTACGCGGAATCCTCGCGAATCTCATGCTACCGAGACCAGTGTTACGGCAACGCGCGGTACAGAAAGAAAGTTTACTGGACGTAAGAGCGCGTTACGATCTATCCCCATCGTGGAAACGAGCGATTTTTCCTCGTGAAATCAACTCCAGAGACTGGTACCAGAGATTTTCGATCGCCACGACAGTTTTCTCGAAACGGTACAAGGCATAGGCCTACATAGAAACAGGTATTCTTGCTCGACCGCTCTTCGACTCGATAAAAGAGGCGAAGTGGCATTCCACTTTCCTATTGCTATCGTTGGGAAATTATACGCGGTGAAAATCGCTGCTACGAGCCTCGATGGATTCTTTCGCGCGTACTTTAGAGATACAGAGATATTTATTTGATGTACCAAGTCATTTTACATCGAATATACATGGAATTTTATGTGGAATATAAAACTAAAATGAAAGAGAAAATTAAATTGTGAGAAATGAATATTTCTGCGGTGAGCATTCGAGGCTGAGGATATTCTATTTATGTAATTTTAACGACGTATTATTTTAACGACGTATTAGGATGAGTAGACAATTAAGGGAAAAATGGTAGGATTTTGACCCCCGATGCGCGAAAAATAATTATTTTTTCGGAGAGATTTCCGCGGAACAACCGCGACAGTCGGTGTTTAAAGACGAGTATCGTTCGCGATTGTATTTCGTAGACGACAGAAGAGGGTTTGACGGCAATCTGAGCAATTACGCCGACCCAGTTAACGGCGAATCTCCTGACCCAGTTCTCGTAAAACGCGGATTACAAAACTGGCGAACCGTGGGCGTGTCGCGTTTCCTGCGGCCGCCCAATTTCGCAAAGGTTCGAAGGACGAGCGGGTACCGCAAACAACGAGAATTCGTCCAGCAGGGTCGAAAAACGCGTTGAGGTCGCTCGTCGCGAGACGAAATTCCCACCTCGCGATGGAGAATCGCGAAAATCTAATATTCTATGCACTCTATGCGTTCATATTCTGGTATCGATGGAAAATCTACCTATAGAGTTCCTTCTGAATTTATTTATTTAATCCCTTGCCGTAGAATGACGAGTCTGACTCGTGACAAGCTGTCGATGTCAAGTTTTACGAAGCTATTCACACGTTACAAATCTTGTATATTAAAATCAATACATTTTTACATTCACGAGATATTCGTAAAACAAATCTATTCTTTTTCGTGGCCATTGTACGAACAAGTTTAAACAGAATTAAATGGTGAATGTTTGAAAAGCAGAGAAGCTGCTAATTCCAGTTATAAAATTAACACCAGGACAATGGTGTATTTGTTTCTATCAAAGAAATTAAAGCGATAGATACTAGTAGAAACGTATAATTCAATGGAGACCAGTTTTGCAAAAATCCAGTCGAGTAAATTGTTTACAATTTTTCCTAGAAATTATGAATGAGTCATTACGATAGTTGTAACGTTAATGTTACTCTGGAATATATTCGTTGATTGCAGTGTTCGTGTTCGTCGTTTGTTCGCGTTGGTGTGGACGTAGAAGCAAGGGAGTCGCGCGGTATTTTGTCGATCGCGATCGAAGGCGAAAGTCTGTGGCTGTCAGTCGCGCGATTAAAGTCAAAATCGTACGGGACTAAAAAGAGAATAAAAAGAGTGGCGATCGCCTTTCTCTCGACGAAGCGTGTCGGCGTTCAGGGACTCCGTTCCTCGTACGATATCGTCGTTCAGGCAGCCGCGTCTTAACGAATTAACGCGCGTAACACCGCGACGAGATCTCTCGCCAGTCAATGCCACATGTACACCGTGAGATCGCCCATTCGCCTCGGTGTCGGGGAGATTCCATTCTCAGACGTTCTGGCATCTCCATGAGAAGAGAGTAACGCCGCGCCACGGTGAACCAGCGTGTCGTAACGTTCCGGGCGTGTTAGGGACTTCTCCATCGAATCGCGATAATGCCGCGGTTACAGCATTGTATCACGATTCCCCCGCGTCATTATTATTTAACGTGTTATTCGCAGGCTCTCGCCTCGCTGATCAACGTTCTCCGCGTTTCCCGGATTAACAACATTTTTTATTTTTAGAAACCTCCGTGATTACTCTACACCACTTGGAATTCTCCCATTCGTATCAAATTTTTAATCTCGCGTAACACGATGCAATTCTTTTTTTAATTTAGCGATTTTCGAAAGAATTAGGTTACAGAACGAAATAGGTGGATGTAAAATTTACAGGGGAATAAATATTAAAGTTTTCGAGCGACCACCGGAAAGAATACGCGAACTCCTACGCACGCGATGGCTAATGTTTTGTTCCTGGGCTGTTGAATCGAGTCATCGACTGACAGAGCAACAGTTTACAGAATTTAAATTGCGTATAAGAGACGAACGCTAATTTGTACCGAGTAGAAACGCGTCGGGGAGGACGAATCCGTCACGGCAAAAATGTAAAGAGCCTAACGGTAACTTCTATCGAGGGATTGTAATTTTACCATTATTTCCGTGAAATTGCACGGTGGAACAACGTTGGCTCGAAGTATCTGGATCACGGTGGCTTTCGGTCGCAAACATTTCGTCGGAGGCGTCTTCCACAGTCGGAAGGTTTACGCGCAATTAAGGCGATCAGCGGAAGCGGAGTAAATCGTAAAATGAGTTATTCGAACCAGAATGCGGTAAAACGTTTCGTTAACGCAATGCTCGAAACAGCACAGGCCGTGCTCTACCTGTTTTACAATACACGCTCCTCGAGAGCAGAATGAAACGATTTTTACAATAATTAATTTAACACTTTCACTGCCACGTCACCCATATATCACAAGATTTGCCATTATGGTACGTGGAAAAATTAATTCTCAAGAAGTTTGTGAATTTTAACAAGGTTGGAAATATAAATACTGAAATAAATTTTATCCAGAATTTTTCCCCATCGAAGATACTCAAATTCTCCATGACTATATTGTACGCGTAAAACAGAAATCGACACTTTTTTTTTTATTCAGTGAAATGGCCACAATTTTCCAAATTCTTAATTTTGGTACTCGAGTTACCATAGATTGTTACAGATCATCATTTTATTCTCTGTTCAAACCCTTCAATATCTCGATTCGAACATAAATGGACTTACGCCACTTTAAAAATAAACGGTTCATACATGTACGCGTTTGATAATTGCGCGATGGATCGACCCACGAAAGATCGATCCTGTCGGCGATCAGCCCGAGTGACCGAGAGAAATTTCCATCGAACCGGGGAAAGCCTCGTGTAAGGTTCAGCGTCGTTCCCGATCGAGCACCGTCCCCGACAAACCTGGAAGTCGTTGGTATTAATTGGTAGCCGCGTTTCCTGTACGCAACTCGTGCATGCAATCGCGGAGCCGCGTTCGTTGAAACCGACTGCGACTCGTCGGTTGCACGCGAGTCCGCGTGCAATTGTGCGCGGGTCAAGGAGTTCGAGTGAAAGTATTAAATATCAGCGTCCACTGAAACACCGGTATCTTCCAACGCTCGTTTCCATGCTGTCGAAAAACTCCGCCGCTTCAACGAACTTCGTTAAATTCGTCGTTGAACGCTAAATTCGGAAATTTGCGTAACCGTCGCCGGAAACTTCTCGCCGGAAGTCCGCCTGTGAAACTCGTTCCTCCATAATCATCATCCTTGCGGAGGATGAGGAAGACTTATGGAGATATCGAGTCCGGGGGGGAAAGAAGAATCGAGATCCGCCAAGAGTTTCCAAACTCTCGACGAGCCAATTAATAGAGATCAGAGGATCGAAGATGACTTCCGGAAAAGTTCTTCGATCGATCTTCGGATGACCAACGTTCTGTTCACGATGAATCGAAAACAAGTTGCTCGCTACTTTCACTTTGCGTGCAAAGTACGAACGCATCGGGACAAGTTTTTGTTTGTGCAAATTATTATTGAACGGTACAAAGATTACTAAATGATTACTAAATGAAATGACTTTGAAATTAGTTTATCGATCGTGTTTTCGACTTAGTCTTAGGAATATTAAAGATACTTTATATTTGAGAAATTTTTAAATACTCAAAGACAAAATAAAATAAAAATACTATTATAGGTGAATAAGTTAACCATTGAAGTGCAATTTAAAGAAATGAAACCTACATGGAATCGAATGCACGATAACGTGGGTTAGAAATTTGAATATTATTCGTGTAATTTAGCATCACAATGAAAACGAATGGCATAGAATTTACGTCCGCGAACGTGTCAGGTCTCCCAACGCGATCGATGACCGATTCCGCGATTTAACGCGTCGCATCTGGACGTTGCAGCGGCAGAAGAATCTCCGTTGCGTAAGAACTCGACGTTTTTGCAACGGCTAAGCGACCTGCTCAACATTTTCCACTCTGTTTCACCTAAATTGCACACGTTGGAGACGAGGACGCGTCACGTTGCGTCTTGGTAGTCCGTCCTTTGTTCCGCCAGATCTCGAGACGCCTGAAAATCGTCCCACGATCGATCTCGAGTCGCAATTAAGCGTTCGTCTCGATCTTGTTCCTCCCGTAACGTTTGTCGAGGGGCCGGGGGACAGAGGTTTAAATTCTATTCCGAAACGCTGGCAACTTTTTAATTATTGTACCGCACGAACGAGTACGCCTGGCGTACCATTTGTCATCCAGATAAAACAGCATCGCGACGCGGAGAGGATTCCGGCCGGAAAAGATTTCGTTCGAACGGGATCGAGTGAATTTCGTGGGCTCGGCGTTTCTCGCAATTTATGAACAATTAAAATTCATGGATTTTCCAAGCGAAATGTGTGTCAGGAAGGCACGTCCACGGGAACCTTTCCGAGATCCTCGTAATTCAGCCCGGAGATATATAGAGATATCGCAATCCATAAATAATCTTTCCCATTATTTCGCGGCTTCGCCGTGTTATCGTTCCGTGCGGCTGATTCTATGCATACTTAAGCGTCTTTTATGCAACAGGACTGGCACGCTTGAGTCATATGGACGGAGATAATCCACCGATCGAACGACCGTTAACGTCTGACGAATGCTTTTCGATCTCAGCGAGCAACGACCTTGCCTAAAGGTCTCAACCTCATCGGTAAAACCCCCAAATTAAATTCAACCTTAGAAACGACGATAGGCCCCCCAAAGGAAACTTTCTCTACCGAATATCAACCCTCTACCCCTACTTCTAGGGTAGTTAGGGTGCAAAACCATATTTTACAGTTTAAGCTCCGGTTTCTTGTCTTGCATCGAACAGAAAATTATGAAAAAGATCACGGACATTCTGCCCCACGGTGTACACGTTTCGTAATTTTTTCCGAATTTTTCTACGCAAGATGGAATTTTGATTGCGTAAGTTTAAAAATACCGATTTTGTATCGCGCTTGTCGAGCGATCGTGTTTACATTTTTACAATTTGTTTTAGGGGGGGTCTTGCTGTTCTAAAACTGGAATACGGCGTTATTAAAGTCCAGCTTTAAGCAACTTTAACGCGCTATCGATCAGACGGCCAGCTGATGTGTCACCGAACCTGTTTGCAGTTCGGCCTGAAAAATTCCCAATCCGCGCGCTTGCGATTGCAAAACAAACTTTAGTTTTTGCTGGCTTCTGAGAGATTATTCTGTCCCACCTGTTGTGTCTCCTTTGCGTCGCTTGCGAAACGCCAAACTATAAATCGGTTCTAAATACTCTGCCAACGTTCCGGATAATAAATCTACCATCTTTACTGGGCATATTGCATTTTAACATTCTATTAACTATACCTCTGGTAAACGTTTATGTTTTTGCTTTCAAATATGCCTGATTGCATTATAATTCTCATTGCCGATGCAGGTAGGTGCACGCTAAATTAACAGACTAATAAACTTGCCGTTAAATAAATAAACATCAACGTCGATGCCAAACGAGTAACAGTGCGTGCACCGACGACATACTTATCGTGCATAGTTTTGCCATTCTTTGGCGGAAAACGGTGCATTCTGGCTCGTAGAAGCTTTGGGAAACGTTTGCGGCGAGCTGCCACGATTTCCAACGAAATAACATTGCTATGATTGCGTCGCTATTAGGCGGACAAGCACGAAAAGGGAACAGAAAATATTGGATTCGCAAAAGCGCGTATCCGCTGGCCGGAGCAGTCACGAACACTTGCTGCGAAAGTTAACCTATATCTCACTCGTTCTCACAGTTTCCTCTTCGTTCCGATCGCAGTTGTTGCTCGAATCCGTGTTATCTGCTCGTAATTGATCTGTAACAGAATTCACATCGCGATAGAATCAACCGTATCGCCGATATCATCGTCCTGTACTTGTCATCTTCAAAACCTCTATCGAAATCTAAAAAGAAGTTAATTTATTTGATAAATGAAAGATTATAGACCTCGTTCGTTTATTCTAAATTAATTCTGAGCAATGCAACGATTACTTAAGTGGTCGATGCAGTCTGAAAAATAAAATAGAAAGAAACGTTATATTTGGGATCAGAAGATAGTTTAAAAACAATTGTTTTAGTAATCGATCGGAGGAATCTACTATCAGAAAATGAAAATTAGCGTTTCCATCGACAACGAACGCTATAATAGCCCTGTCCGCGTCGACCTGCAGCAGAGAAAGTGTTCCTCGTACGATGAGTAACACCGGTCACTTTCAGTTTATTCCTCGCCAAATCGATCGTTTCTTTCGTCGAGGAATTTTGTCCAAATTTAAATACGTTGTAGTATTCGTGGTAACAAGGTTTACGATGGAATCGACGATAACATTGGCGCGTTGCTGTTAACAACGCGTAAACACGACTGTTATGCAACGCGACAAGGACCGGTTGCCGTTTGTAAAAAAAGAAATAATTGGCTCCTCGGATGGGATCCTGCCTTTCTCCGTTTCTAGTACCGTTACTGCGTTTCGAACTGATTTTTCCTCCATTTTATATTGACTCAACCCTTGACTCGATCGTGAAGTGTTGAAAATCAATTTCATCGAAACTGAATGCTGTCTCCTTGATCGATCCGGCGAACTCGATAATTTCCGCTAATAAACACGACCACGTGCTAATTACCATCGTGATAATTATCAGTCCTTTGCCGATTTGAGATAACTCAAGGAAACTTCGATCCGTTGAGGGAACTGGCACGATCGAAATTTGCTAAGATCGGTATTTACACTGTTCTTTACACTGTTGAAAAGAATAGTACACGCCCTATTCGTCATCTTCGATTGCACGACCTTTTCTCGCAATACCGATTTCTCTTTCTACGCGCGAATTGTACTCGACAATTTTGAACGCAGAAAAGAAACGTTGATCAGGCTCGCGAATCTCGATCGCGAACCGTGCAATGCAAACGAGAGAAAAGATTGCGAGCAAGATCCGTGCGTGAGTAATAATCGTCCGTAATTATTATCCGCGTCTTCCCACCCCTTGCCGGCAGGCGACGAGCCACAGAAGGCGGTTACTAGGTTGAAACCTCTTGGTTTCTGTTGAAACACGACCGGCCCGCATACCAGTTCATCCATGAAAGAACGAACAACTGCCGATGCCACGAAATATTACGACTCCCATCGCAAATACCGGATCGCGTCCAAGTTCTAACACGTCGTCGAATCTTTTCGCTGACTTCCCCGAAAACTTGAGCATCCCAAACGTTACGCAACGTCTTGGTAAAAAAAAATTAAATTGGGTTGGAAAGTTCGAAGTCACGGTCTGTCACAGTACAGTTACTTCCACTCGTATTCGTGCATTATAATGGTGATTCACTATGAATGGGGAAAAATGATCTAGGGGTTCATTGGTTCCATATATTGAGATATTTGAGGGTTTATATTAGAAAAAATACTTGTCGACGATCGTGACATGTTGGATACACTGGCTATCGTTCGGTTACCAAAGTGCAGCTGCATTGGGCCACGTACAAGTACGAGATGGGTGACCGCTCCGGGGGGAAGAACGCATTATCGTGGTTTTATTTGTATACTGTACATTTGTAACTATTGTATAACAGTAATTATTGTACAATATTGAAAAAAATTCTTTGAAAATGAAGCAGTGTAACACAGTATAATAAACAACAATTTGATAAAAATATGTGAGTAACAGAAATTCCTCCTCCATTTATATAGTAAATCAACTATCATAGTGTACAAGAATACCCAGTGAGATGAAGAAAAAATAATTAGTAACTGTATAATAATTCTAGTCGCGATAAAAATTCCTAGATAGACTCACAACGAGACGAAAAAAGGAGCCCCAATAGTTATTCTGAATACATCCGGAAAGATCATCCAACCAAGTCATCGATAAACCACGAAATATTAAAAAAAAAGAGGCGTCCTTGTCGATGCAACTCGTACTCGCGCGGAATTTAATTAATCCGTCGAGAAAGTCCCGAGACTAAACTGGGAACCCTGCATCATTTTCGCGCGTTTTTTCAGCGTCGCGACATTGAACGGGAATAATTCGCCGGCTCGAAATAAACAAAAGAAGGGAAGAAAGTTTTCTGGTTGAACGTTACCATAATCGTCCCGGTGGGTAATTTTGTAATAACGTTCTTTCTTTAGCTGGAAAGACGGCGGGCAACGCTGTAGCCTGGGCACCGGTCCGACCGTTCTCATAATTATTCCGCAATTATTACTCGCAATGTAGGCGAGATTAAATTTAATCACAGGTTACGAGAGAGTGCTTACTGCGAGGAAGAAAGATCCTTACGGTGGACGGCACGTGCAACCTATTATCTTGCCGCGGCGAGCTACGGTCCCAAGGGAACCTAAACAAACGCAACTGGCCATTGTTACAAAAGACAATGACCAAATGACGCGTGTAATCGTTTCTGCGTCTACCTTCGAATCGCACCTGCTCGCGTGCTCGTTCCTTCTCTCTCTCTCTCTCAAAGCGTCTCGTTTCCGGAATCCCAGGATATCCATAGCGGTCGTTTCTGCAATTCGCGGAGATTATTAACCGCGACCGTGTACGGGAGAGAAAAATTTCAATCGAGCCACGGAACACCGATGGAATTTTAATTCGCGAATCGTTATTAAAATTCCACGCGGCTCGCCAAAACTTTTTACTCGCGAATCCGTCGACTTTGCAGTTTTACGCGAACGATAGAAGAGAAGCCACTTTGTTTTCGGTGCTCGATGCGTCTCGTGTCAACGGTTATTTCGCCGCTCGCCTTAACCGACCAGCCAACCAACTTCAATTCTACTCACGACGTAAACTGAAACGACCGTCCCTGCCCGTCCAACCTT
This sequence comes from Colletes latitarsis, assembly GCF_051014445.1. Classification (NCBI taxonomy): domain Eukaryota; kingdom Metazoa; phylum Arthropoda; class Insecta; order Hymenoptera; family Colletidae; genus Colletes; species Colletes latitarsis. Next base: position 31,018,477 of record NC_135143.1, read on the forward strand.
ATTATTTCCTCCCTTTCCACCCTGCCTCGTCGCGCTTTAATGCAAAACGAACGCGACGCCGCGGAAACCTAATTACTCGGCGATTCGGTCGAAAGTCGTTCGACGAGGCGGCAGGAAGTGCCCGTTGCAAGGACAACGGGCTCATCGAAAAAGAGAATGGCGCATTCTTGCGGCTCAAGGTGCAATTTTTTGGAAACCCCGTCACTCGTATCTTTGGAAATCCCTGTTTGGCTAATTCCAGCCGTGTAGACGTTACTGCATTAAAATGAAAAAAAGAAAATAACTAATTACGGCTGTCGCGATTCCGTAACGCGTCGCGGTTTGACACAAATGCGCGATCTTTATTACAAAGTAACGTAATAGCGTTGAAATTGCGTTACACTCGACGCAATAAAAATACTGTCGTATCGGTTTATCGAGTACGGGACGCGAAGGTGTTTCGAGAGATATTAGAAAGTAGCCTTTTCGTGTTTTTCTTTTTGTCCACGATCATTTTCTAAATCCTGGATCAGAGATGAACGGTTTAAAGTTCGCTACGCGCGTACGCGTAACTGAATCGCGCGTTTTCGAAATCCACCGCGTACCTTCGACGCAACAGCGGCCTCAGCCAGCTTTCACGGCCCGAATCACGATTGCGATCGCGCGATGTAAACAGTAAGAACCGTGATTTCTTCGCCTCCCGACGACTACCTTGTGCCTGTTTGTCGCGCGGCGAGTTACAAGAGCAACGGACCGACGCAATCGCGAAGAGGAACCGAGAAAGCAGGGAACACGGACCTCTTCGCGCCTAATTCTAATTCTATTTTCTCGCATGATCTGTTATCGAAAACATCGCGCACGAAATCATTAAAATGTATAGATTTAATGTTCTGAATTATTTCACATAGAATACCATCGAGTACTTTATGGGTTCTATAATCCTTATAATTATATGTTCATTCACGCGAATACTGCACATGGTTTGATCGATGTTTTTAACCATAAATGTTCTCCACTTGGTATCTGCTTGTAATTATTCAGTCAGTTTCATAGTTCGTAACATTCAATTTTGTTTTTCTGTTTATCTTTGTTACGTGGCTATCTTCTATATTTGTATATTTTTTTTTATTTAATCCCGCGAATAAATAAATAATTCTAATTCGGATGCTCGGGCGTCTGTGATTATTAGGCGCGCGATCGAAAGTATAATGGAAGAAAACGAGTAGCGGCGACGAAAGAGGGTACGACGCCGAGGGGTGAATGGAAAAGAGAAACGCGACGCAAAAAGACGGATCAACGCGATCGAAGAGAGAAGGAGGGATAAAGAGATAGACGGATCGAGGTGTAGCGGCGAGGCGATCGTAGTGGGATCAACAAAGCTACCACGACGGGCACTTTCGACGACAGTAACCAGGGGGTCCGAGCGTAGATGTACCTTTGGTTCGCTCGAGTTTGCTAGGGAGCGCTGGCAGAGCTCACAAATACATATTTGAAACGCGGTAGCGAGCACTATTGGTGCTTCGAGCCCGGGGAAAAGATAAATCTTGCACGGGAAAGCGGGGAAATAAATGTTGTATGTCCTGCAAAAAATGTAAAATTGGTTATGGATAGAGAAACAAGGGGCTTCGTAAATTTTATAATATGAAAGATTCGATTAGAAATTATTTAAACCAGGTATGTGGTAACGAGGAACTTGTTACAAATAATTTCGAAATTTTGCAGAGCCCAGAGTCAGTATTTTGCAATATGGGATGTAAAATTTTTTCGAAAAAACAAACTTATTTTTCGCGAAGGTAGAATCCTCGCAATGTAATGAACATGATGTTTCGTATATTAATGAATGAACGTAACCGATATTTGCGCGTAGCGTAATTTAATAACACACTCTTTTTCAAGAACCGTAACACGAACGAAAGATATCAAAGTGCTCCCAAGGACAGTCGGTTGTCCAGTGAACTGAGCGATTCATTTTTCCAGATAGTCGTTAATAAGATGCAATAAATTATACTCGAATGTAAACTACTTAATAATTTTTATATTCCATCGAGATCCAAAGAAGGAAAACGGTATAAACACAAAGAAAAATTGTGTACTATTTATATGACCATTGTCGGTGTAACTAGAGTAATAATATAATGATAAATTAGTTGGACGAATATGGTACACGTTTTCAATTTGGAATAGTGTTATTATTTTGAACTATATTTATATTTTTCAATAGCCAGTTTGCTATATATAATAATATAGGCACACGCGTTGAGGCCGTTCACACATTTACACGTTTTAGTTCGCTCAAGGTTGGTAGGTGGCACTACAAACTTGGCTTCAACTTATAACACGTGAGATTGGGCCCTCTGGCAGTAACCACGAAGACGCCATGACGACACGATCACCCACATCGTTCTCGGCTCGGCTTTCCGCTGTCGGTTTAATCGCAGCGGGCTTTCTTCTGCTTGCAACACGTGAGTTCACACGACAACGATCGAACGCGTAACTTTTAACAAAGTACACTTCTTATCATTGCGTTTCACGATGGTCGATTCGGTGCTGAACCGCGGGACAACTCGAAACCGATTTTTCAAGTGACTCGAAAACGCGATCGCTGAATCGTCCGTGGTATCGATATTTTTCTACCGTGACTGTCTCTCGATCAAGTGCATTTAGAATGTATTTAGAGTAAAAAATCGCCCCAAGAGTAGTTATTCCAGCAGGATAAACGCAATTGTGAGTCGTTCGCCAAAAACATAGCAAAGTATTCGAGCGTCGAACGCGTTTTAGACGATTCGATGGTAAACAATCTCCAGAATTTCCTTTGTTACATTTAAACAGTGAATCTGATAACAAAATTCCCTCGCGGAACCAAACTGTGAACTTGCCGCGGCAATTAATTTTTCGACGCGTAAAAATAGAAAGCTGAATTATAAGGAGGCGGAGGCTCGCGCAAGAAACGTAACGAAATGTCAGAAACGTATCGAAAACGAGGAAATAAGAAGAGGAGCGATCGATGTACGGACAGATTTCATTTACTGAATTACTGCCAATTACCGAACGATCCGGCACGCGCTAATTACTCGAGCCAATTAACGATGCAGCCGCGAGCTCCGCGGAGCTTGTTCAACGTCGGCGTCTCGATTTGCCGGTCTGTTTCGCGTCGCCGCGCGACTTTCGCGTTCCACGCTTTTCTCCTCGGACCGTCGTCATGCGCAAACGAGAAACAGATTCACGGTGATAATAATAACAGAAAAGAAAGAAATGAAAAAAGATACACGCAGGAAAGAACCCGGGCAACTCGCGGTCGTAAACGAGCTCGCCAAGAAATCCACCGACCGCTTTCCCCTCGAGAGTTTCGCGACACACGATTCGCGAAAGTGCAACGCGAGCCACGCGCAAGTAGCAGAATTTACTTCGTCTCGATTCGAACGGGATTACGTCCATCGATCTCGATCGTAGACGATTTAGCCAATTTTTCACGTTTCCGAGATTCGCGGTTGTGCAACGCACAGGGGGTCGATGTTAGTTTTCCCTCGTTGATGTAAAACACTCGGCACTTGAACGCTAAATTATCTTTGATATTCGTTGTATTCGTTAAGAAGAACTGCGTATATTTTTATCGAAAGACAGTTTGATGGTTAGATTTAAATTTCTTTTAATTCAACATGGTTTGCTGACATATATTTACGAGTTCTGTAACTTCAAGGATGGAATCTATTTGATGGATCGACAGTTAAATATAAATTTCTTTTAATTAATCAAGATTCTTTCAATTCAACATGACTTGCTGATATATATTTACGAGTTCTGTAACTTCAAGGGTGGATCTATTCGAAGGGTTCTGTAGATCCTAGTGTTGATTGTGTCCGCGAGTGAATTTTTCCAAGCAACGCTTCCCGATCGTGAAAACTTGAACTTGAGCGTTAACATCACGGAGCATTGGACATTTTTTCATCGTACAATCGATTCGTGCCTTGTCTACCGACGACTAAAAAGCTACCGTCGAATAAATTTACTATTATTATCCCTCGAACGCCTCGAGTCTCGTTTCGCAGAATAATTTTCAACGCGATAAATTATCTCCCGTCTGGAACGCATTATTTGGACTTGGATCTCGTTGCATAATCTTACGTGAAACTCCCGGGACGAATAAATGGAATTTATCGCGAACAGGCGCGTCTCGATATCCCGCCAATGATGGAATCACGACCAGCCGGGAACGCGAAACTCGATATTTCAATTTAAGATCGCGGAAAGAGGGGGAAAATATCTCCTGGAACGCGTCGAGCGTTTCCCGTTGGAAAATTAAACGACGTTTCGAATCCCGTGGATCTTTGTTTACCCATTGATCGCGAGGATGGATCTCGGCGAATTCGTTTGTGAATACGCAGGTTGCGACACTGCCTCGAGAGTCGTATTATGTACGGCCTGGCAATTACGCTTGTCCGCCTTCTGCTTTCTCTTTCGTATGAAAATGTCAAAGGTCCGATATGTATCTCCGCTCTCTGCCACTCTTTCTCACATATTTTTTGTTTCTTTCTTTCCACCATCTCAACGTCGTTGACCTAGATTCGTCCGCCTGTGTCCACGAGACCGGTAATAATTTCCAGCCGAATCAACGATCGGCCTCCTGCTAATCAGAGAAGCCCTCTCCTCGATCCACGTCCATCGATCGTTCGCTTTTTATCGTTCCCGCGGATCCCAGAATCCGGCGTAACAATTTAATCGCGTTCTCGACTGTCGTTACCGCGGCAATAATTACGCGCTAATGGCTCGCGGTCGGAACGACGAAATGCATCCTCTTCGTAGCTCGAAACCGACGCTGCCTCGACGCTTCGACGCTTCGACGGTTCGCATTAGCGATTGATACCGGGAGCTCTGTACTACTATAACCCACATTCACAGAGGGGGGAACCACGTCTGTCCGCAAACCACGCTTCCACCCTCCTTCTTTCCAAATACTCTCGAAATTGGAAAATGTTCCTGACCACGCTTCATAGACGGCGAACAAATTCTACGTCGATTGGCTACTAATTGGAACGGAGAAAATTAAATATTAAACTAGAGTTTTGTACCGGAACTTATAACTCTTCAGTATTATGCATTGCCGGAATATTCCCGTGGTACCTCGACCCTCAAGTGTACTCTCAATCTCGACTGAATTATTTTACTTAATGTTGATTTTCGCCAAATTGGTAAGTGGAAATCAACTTTCCTCCAAAGCATTTAAAAAAGAATTATGTACATTTTCAAAGAGCTACATTGACATGTACAGGGTGTTCGGCTACCTCGGAGCAACATTCTTTAATTTTATTCTGGCCACACGTTACATTTTCGGTGAAGAATTTTTTTCTCGAAAACTCGTAGGAATTCGAGGGTATGTCTATTCACCAAAAATGATTGTAATTGACCCCCGCAACCAGAAATAATTTTTTTTGAAGGATTTGAAATTTTTTAATTTTGCCGAAAAGTTTCAGCACCTACTCGAATTTTTTCTCGAAAGTGCGTAAGATTTTCGGGGTATGTGTATTCACCAAAAATAATTGCAATTGACCCCCACAACAGGTTGTGAGCGGAAAACTTTTTCACGCCTTGAGCAACACGGACGCTTTTAGTAGTCAAAGGGTTAATAAAAATAAGAAGCGTAATAATCGCCATAATCTTCGAACGCAGTGTTGTGTCGTTGATCGAGCGCGAACACGCGTACCGAGAATCGCATGCAGAAGCTCCGTTGGTCCTGCTGGTGGCACAAGGGTTGTTGCTCGCCTAATCAACCCTACGATCGATCGAGGTTCTTACGGGTTCACCGGTTCCACCCTCTTTCACCTTTTTACACGCGCGTTTAATAGTATTTATCGACGAACAGATCCCTTTTGCAAAGGAAAAAGAAGAAGAGTTTCGGTGCAACTGGTCGTTGGCGAAAAATGTAGGAGGAAAGCTCGAGCTCGGATGCATAAACAAGCCGCGTCCCATCCGGTCGTGGACCGTAACAGCGTACTTTTCTCCAATTATCAAATACCAGGAGCAGCCGGGACAAAGTGGTACACGGGATCCCGGGTGCACGTTGCATCACCGACAGTTAACGGGCGCCAGGAGCTCCGCGGATCGTTTCTCGAGACGTATCTAATTTTCCTCGGATCGCGCGTCGATTTTTCTCGGAATTTCCAAAGAGACCGCGTATCGACGGGAGCATTTACCCTGCCATCGTTTACGTGCACGCCCGTGGAAACGTCGCGGTACCAGGATTTATGCCCGTCCACGCATAAGTCAATCTCGTCAGGATGGACGATATCCTGTCCGGCGAAGAGAGAGCTATAACGGTACGCGCTCGATCAAAGGGTTAGATGCGCGAACGATCCTCGTCGACCGGTTCCCTCGATTCGTTAGCATCTATCGCGACCATCCGACGATTCGCCTTAACGTTCGATCCATATTTATGGGTATTCTAACCTTGATTTCTGCGTCCTCGACTCCGATCCAGGAACTTCCCCGTTACGCTATGTAAAGGATCACGAGCGATCCAGTAAAGTACATAAATAGAAAAATGTACGATAATTAACTCGAATGGATTTTACAAAAGGAGATAATAGCGATACGTATATGGAGTATTGATTCTACAGTCAGGGACATGGGCGATGGAAATGGATATCAATTTTAATCGACGTTGTTACCTTTATTTATTATTTATCGTTAGAGTACGCTGATTATTTAATCGACGATGGAAATGTTTCATCGAATTTGAATTTAAATAAACATGCAACCAACTGCGAGAGGATAAAATAGACACTACCGGTAACAAATAGTTAGTAACATTGCTCTCTTTCGGCTTAATTACAGCCTCTCGTAGTCGTGCTACTTACAAGACTTACTGTACAATCTTCATCAAGATTTTCAAAGACCTTAAATTATTGAACGATTCCATTTTATTCCCTCTCTCGTTCAAGGGAACTTTGGTATCCAATATACGTCATAAATTTCCTATTCGAGTCAGAACTTTGCGACAGCCATTCGAGCAATTTAATATTCCAAACAATTTCATACTCTTTTTAACAACGTGCTTCTGTTTTGAAGAACAAATTTTCAAATTCAATAGTACTGTTGCCTCTTCCACATTTTTATTTATAATATAAACGTACTAAAGATAAATAATAAATAAAACGTACAAATATAACGTCGATGTCGATTAAATTTTATCGTCCGCTTACTTTTGTCCTGTCGAAGAACAAATTTCTAAATTCAATAGTACTATTGCCTCTTCCATATTTTCATTCACAATATTAAGTTGCTAAAGATAAATAATAAATAAAACGTAAAAATATATTGTAATATTGATGTTGATTAAATTTCATCGCCCACCTACTTTTGTCCTGTCGAAGAACAAATTTCTAAATTCAATAGTACTATTGCCTCTTCCATATTTTCATTTACAACATTACACCCTTTGCACTCCAAGAATATTTACTAATATGAACGATTAGCGATACATTTTTTTTTATGCAAAATGTTAACTTACTAAAGATAAATACTAAATAAAACGTAAACATGGGACTTTTGTCGCCGTCTATCTCCAGACAAATGTCGACCACGTGAATTCTTGTCACTTTCAGCATGTCTATTTTCGTAATTTGCGAATAACGATTCGAAAACGGAGTCAGAAACAGGGTCGTCGATCGAACGACCTTATCGGAATCGCGTAGATGGCCGGGATTCCGTGATCCCGCTCGACACGATTCTGCACCGCGTGCCTGGCAACCAGCGAGGCCCAGCTGGCATTTGGGGCACTCGATTTCGCGTACGGTCGCGATTCGTAACGATCGCGTCGCAGAATCGATCGAGAGTCGACTACCGTTAACCCTCGATCGACAACTAGACATCGGTAACCGGCAACGGATTTATTATTCCATCGCGATTCTAGATTCAATTAGTTACGCGACCTGTACAAAATCCACCTACGCGAGACGCGTTCCTTTGCTTAATTATTCGAGAGGCAAGTCGCGACGAGTTCATCGTCGATCGCAAACTTCTATACTTTTCGAATATTCTCAAACAGCGAACGTTGAACGCCCGGATGAGATGAATTAACGAGCAATTTTTTTTTTACCCTCCACACCCTCCCCCCCCTCCCCATATTTCACCATTAATCAATCTCGATTATGTTCGCAGACGTACGCAGCGAAGGTTATTATGGGAAGCTTATTGGCAAGCTGTCGGAATTTCATCACGGCGTCAGCGGTGAAGTTTACGCCGTGGACGGCCGAACTCTGTTCATCAAGGACTTCACGTACGACGGCGAGGCGCCATGTTCGTAATTAAGAACCGCGTCCAATCGCGAGACTTGCCCGATTTCAAAACCACGCGTCCATCGCCCGACTCGACTTTTCAAAACGTCCAACGAATCCGGTTCTTTATTTTTATTCGTCGTTCGGTTCACGAAATAAGCAACTTCGAAGTATCGACCAAGAACGATAGACAATTTCAAATTTACCGTTATACTTTTTTAAATTCTGATTCAAATACCATCTACTCGGTTCTCTATTGTTCTTCGTTTTTACCATCGCGATGGTTCAATGAATTTGGCGTTTAACAAATTCTATTCTTGCAGAGAAACAATTTGGAAATTGATTTACGAGGGTCCCTCGATCTCGTCTTCCGAGAACGCGTCTTGAATCGGAGTTGAAGCAGCCGCGACCGTAAAAGGTTCTCCTACGTCTCCCTTTCGACTCGTTCGCTACTCTCACTTTCATCTATACATACGTACTGCGGTTCGATAAAATCGAAAGCGTTCGTTCGCGAAGGACACACGCCGGCTTGCGGTAACGCTCTAAAAAATTAGCGAAATGGAAAGAATCGGTCGTTAGAGCTCGAAACGATCGTGCAACGATTTCCGCGATAAATATTCCCGGCCGCTGCATCGACGCGATTAGATCGATTAGAGCCGGGCGATCGATCAACTGGCGAAAACGGGGTAATTAGTATCGATTCCTGGCAATCGAGCAAACCTGTAATCACGATTATCCCTCTTTCAGCTGCGTACTTCTACGTAGGCACCTCGAAAAGCCCTAACGGAAACGGCATCAGACTTCGCGACGAACGCGGATCGTAAGTACACGTTATTTATTTATATTGCACGGAGTATTTCAAGACTCATGCATTTGTAAGTGGATTACTGAGGTCCTCCGCAAGTTTACACTAATAATTGCTTAATATATGTAAATGTAATTATTTGAAAATTTATGTAATCCTCCATTAGCTCATTATTTTTTAAATGCTTTAAGTTGATTTCCCATTTACTTAGTTAAAAATGTCGTAGCGTTTTTTTTGATCGAATCTATATATCAATTTTGAAACAATCTGTACGAACAACGGTAGATTTTACAGGAAGTACTTTTTGTTCATTGTCTGGTCGTTGTACGTTGAAAAGGACGCACGGAAATAATATTTGAAAGCGTAAAACCGGGTCGTTGGACTACGAATGTACAATTTTCTCGATTTACCACAGAACGGACACGCTGAAACGATATCGGAGAAAGGGCATCACGCTTACGTTACCGGACGGCAAGACTCTTGGCAACGTGAAATGGTTCTCCGTGTGGTGCGACGAATTCGCCGTGAGTAGAAAATAAATAAATCTATGCACGATAGGAAAACTGTATTTCAGACGAGATTCCGTTCAGCGAATAGATTCTTTTAAACAAATTCCTTAAAGTCGATTTACATATATTATCTGTTCAAGTATAGTTGCTCCCACTCGTATTCGTACGCTGTAGTGGCGATTCACTTCGTTAAATGATAAGAAACTCGTTTTTTATGGTAGGGAAATCTGATTCGAGTCCATTATTTCATACATTAAGATATTCGAGGGTTTACGTACGAATAAATTAAAAAAAATACTCGACGACGGTTGTGACACGTTGAATATATTAGTTCTCGGTTCGATTGCCGCGGGTGGGTGACCGCTCAGGAAAAAAAAAGTATTACTGGTATTATTTGCATACTGTTTACATTATTTATGCAATCCTAAATAATACAAACTGTGTTCATATTAATAAAAAATAACATGTGTAATAAATGGAAACAACAAGATACTTTCCATTTGTAGTGAATCACCATTACAGTATACGAATACTAATGGGAGTGTAACTGTATTATACAGCGTTGCTGATGATATCTAACCTTCTCTAAACAGATGTAACCTTAACGTCCGATAAACTGCATGACTGCAAGTATAAACTAGCCAGCGTTTAGATAGATGGCTGTAACAAAGACTTCTTCTTCCAAGACCCTTTTAGAAAGCGAAATCTACCTTGGAACCATTTTCAAAATACGAGAACACCGATATAAGGGCACGTATATCATGCTCGTGACCTTCGATGTCACGTCGATTCCCCGGTCGAACGATACAGAAAACCGGTATCCGGTCCGATCGGTTGCCGCGCAACTTTCACGCTCGGACTTGTTGCAGCGCGTGCCAGCATATAGAAAGTAACCTCTAGGAATATTCTCGGCCAAAAAAAGAATCGAAAGTCTAATTACGGCGGTCGAAAAGAGACCGCTCTGGCATCGCGTAGAGAAAATCGCCCCGACTTTTTCCACAGCGAATTTATCGTTATTGGGACTCGCGGGACGTCGGTTAACGTTGACATAGTTTCCGGGACACGGCAGTTCGTTATTATTATAACGCGGAACCGGGACAAACTCCGTGAACGTTAGTCGTAAAATACGAAGTTTAACGAGAGGCCCGATAGAGCCGTTCGTCCGAGAGACTCGCTTATCCGGTGATTTACATCGTCGATACACGTTGCCCAGGAAATTTATTCCCGTCACCCGGTAGCCGGATACTCTGTAATTTCAAAATGATAAGCTCGATCGCGACAGAGCGAGATTGCTACGCCCAAATTTCCATTCGACGTCATCCTTCTCTTTATAAATTCTACGCGAGCGTATTGTTCGAGCTACCGTTGAAAATTTTCACATGAATATTCCCTTTTCAGGTGAACTTCGGAGACGTTAGAATACCGAGGGGGTTCGACTACCCTAAACCACAGAAACTAGCAGCTTTAAACGGCGAACATGGCGTCAGTTCCGAACCCATCGTCGTCGTTGATGCTCAGACCCTCTTGATACCTAGTTTCAGTTACGATGGCGAAGCTCCGGGTAAGCTTCACTGCAATACATCGAATAATGATCCTTAAAATGAACGGAACGAGCTGTTGCAGAACAACAGAACCACCATAAATTCCTTTTTGCGAGAATTGAAACAATATTTCTTTCCCTGAAGGTCCATAAATATTGGCAACAAATTTATACATGATATAACATCGACGCAACTTTATTGTAATTATTATGATTTAGTCAGAATGTATTCAGTTAAATTATCGAACAATTTAACGTTGTAAATGGCATATTTTTGAGAATATCTTTCTAGAGTTAATAATCTGTAGTCTTTAGAACCTCCAAATTAAAAGAAATAGAAGCGTTCAATTTACGAATCATTACCATGTATATCTCGTTAAAAAACGAGGATTCGATGCATCGTTGTCGTTTTTCGCAGATGCAAAGTTCTGGGTGGGCGCCGGACCGTCGCCATCGCCTCAAGGAATCCGCGTGGCCGACGAGAACGGAAAAGTAGTACCGCTGCACCGATACGATCGCAAAGCTATCGTTCTGACGTTGCCCGGGGACCTGACGGTCCACCAGATCGGCCACATTGGCGTCTGGTGCGAAGCCTTCACCGTGGACTTTGGCCACGTACAAATTCCGCCGAACCTAAACGTGCCACCCTCCCTGAAGATGCTCGGAGTCTCGCCGCAGGTAAGCTGGAAAGGGTTCTTGTAGTCGGTAGCTCGCTGCAAGAAGAGACGCTGGCTCGAACCTACTCAGTTTTCGCGATAACGTCTGTAACGAGAGCGAGCCGATCGAACCGAGTGGCGAACGATTCCAAGGATACTCGATATAGACAAAATTCTCGACATACGTTTCGATCTCCGCGCGACTCAACGCTCGTCTCGTTCTAGGGAAACGCTGTCGATCATTTTCTCGAACGATAACGCGGCCTCGAAGTGTTCGAACGACTTATTCAAATTTTAAAACGCATACTACAGGCTTAGAAATGCAATTGAATTAGTCCAATTGCCAGTAGAGTCGATAATATATCTCCGTGGCATACTTTCTACCAAGTCGATGGCGTATTTTTGTGGCAAGGACCTCCGAAAATTCGAAGAATCTCAGCTCCGATCGAGCATGCTCCATATTGGCATTAGGCGATAGTGATCGACGCTAGATGATCTGTTTCACTCGGTACAGAGTCTGCTTCGATGTCGAACATGTACTGTATATCCGCGAGAAATCGGCTAGCAGGACAGAGTAGTGCCTTCCAATCCCCACTTTCGATAACATGCGCTCTAAACCATAGTGGGGGAGCAATCAGACCCGCATTCCTCTCGCTGGCCAACTTCTCGCGCACGTCCAGTATTTTCCACCTATCCACGGAGTCGTAGATATTTATCAGGACGAAGCAACCGCATTAAACTTGAAAATTTCGAACGTGAGTCGTCGCACGCGGCGTTCGAACGAGAGATTCGAGTTCAAAGTTTCAGGGAAAACAAGCTTTTCCGTGATCGAGACGTCACACATACAGAGTGTGAAGAGGAATATGAATTTGTTCGCTCGCGGAGGCCTGTGCATAATATTCTGTCTCTGTCCTTGTGTTGCAGAACGTGCATCGCGGAGGGCAGGGACAGACGCTCGGCCTGTCAAACGTGTACGAGCCGTCTCTCTCGTCGTCGTCGACGTCTCGTTCATCCTCCGTCGCGAACGCGTTACTAACCCACCAGCAATACCAACGTCCGACGACCTATCGGCCGACCCTCCGTCGAGAAGATCAGGTCCAAGTGGTGCAGGCGATCGACTATAGAATACCAAAGAATCTGCAGCCGCAGGAGCCGCTCGCGCAACAGCTCTATCGGCTCCAGCCCAACTTCTATCCGGCCCAGACTGCAGGATCGGCTGCGATCTCGAATCTAGACGATGCCGCGCAACAGGAGCAGTTCAGATCCGACGATCTGTCCGCCGTCGTCGACGAGGAACAACCCACGGAGCGATCGAGATCGACTGGCGATCGGCTGGCGAATTCGTACGCGAGGCTGTTGCGGTTCCAGGGCGACAGAAGGCTCGACTCTTTCGTGCGATATTAACCGTTTCGCGACCGAATTTCGCGAACCGTGTCGAACAGTGCCACGCAATAATTCTCGAGTCGAAAAGTACCAGATTGATAGCACTGGGGATCAAACTTTAACTTTTGCAAGTGGGCACTTTTCGATATGGGAATCGACTCGGGAGTGAAACGGTTATGCGGTTAAACGGACATTCGAAAACTTAGAATATACGCGCTGATACACTCCGGATACCTTTCTTTAGAAAATGATAGAACAAACTTTCGCGCCATTCTCAAACTGTCTTCGTATTGTTCGTCCATTTTGCATAGACAAATTTAAATCGACCGATATATGGTGAATCTATCTCGTATTCGTACAATGGTGATTCACTGCAAATGGAAAAAAAGTTATTTATTATGTGGACGATCGTGACACGTTGAACATTGCCGGTTCTCGTCCGATCACCGAAGTTACAGCATCATTGGGTCGCGTGCAGTACACGATGGGTGGTGACCGCTTCATTGTATACACTACTTATATCGTATTTTTCTCTCGATTTTGTAATTGGGCGTTACTTGTTAACATTAAAAGACCCTGAAAAAACTACTTCGTAATTAGAAGTTGATAAAAAACAACATTAAAACAAATAGAAAAAAATATTCCATAAGAAAGTATCTCATACAGTGAATCACCATTACAGTGTACGAATACGAGTGGTTGGGTGTATCTCCTAAGACGCCATGAATCCTGATGGATTTACGGGTATCGTACGATAGATCCCCGGGTCGTAAATCATCGCAAGCACCCCGGAACTCGATCGAACTCGCGTTTCGATAAATTAGCGAAAGTTCTCTAAGCCGGCCAGCTACGTTTACCAACGACGATTCGTTCTGGCACCGCGGAAAACTCAACACAGGGGCACAGCTGCGATAATATTGGTCCGGGGAGTTCGCCACAAGTAGGAAAGTTCGCCGAGGACCAAAGAAGACACACACGCCCCCGAGACCTTTATTTATTTAACACGGCTAGACGAGAAATCTCTTAACAGGGGCACGAGAATGGTAAAGTCGTTTAAATTTCTCCGTTAAGATCGTTCTAGGAATGTTTTCGACGCACCTGTGCGTTCAAAATGTCGTTCGCGAGCCTAAAACGAAACGTGTACGAAATGATCCGCGAAGTAAACGCGTAATCTATGCAGTACGGATATATGCCTACGAGGCACGCCCTTTAATGTCTCCAATTCCCCTCTAGAATGCTATTCCAAGAGACAATCTCGCCTCCGTACAAGTGGATGCGTCGCGTTCTCCTAGAACAATACCGGAGTCGCCATAATTCACGGTCCACCGTCTCCGCAGGAAATATACGTCGATATTAACACTAGATTTACGGAGTACTCGTCGAACGAGCTTCAGATTCCATCTGTTACACGTTATAGAACCCTTAAATATTATTTGTTAACGATTGTATTTAAATATTGTAACGAATATACGCCCTGATTAAAAGAAAATTTGCATACTAACGATTTCAATAAAAATTAGTGCGATCGATGTCCGCAAATCTAGTGTCAACGACGATTAAATAGATCCTGCCGCACATACGAGAGGAAGCGAGCGTGAGAGAACAGAGTTAAGGGTTTGTTGCGTGATTTGTGCGACATCTGATTCGACTATACCCGGAATCGAAGCGTTTAATACGGACGAGCGATCGAAACCTGCGAATGGCACGCGATTGTAAGCCTGTGTCGATCTTCTTTTGTAATTCAGCGAACGGGAAGCGTTTTGTAAGGTCGAGACAACGCGTGAGAGACAGAGAGAGAGAGAAAGAGAGAGCGACGAGAGCAACGGCTCCCATGACTGTGATACGAGGGTTAATTATTCTTACGTTTCGCGATCGAAAAAGGAAGCGCGCGTTGCACCGAGAGGCGGACAATACTTCGAGCCTAGGCCAGTTTTTTTCCTTCGTAAGCGCGAAAATTTCGCACGTACAGGACGATACGTATATTATTATTATAGATTAATTCGCACACGCACCCCAAGATGCGATTATTTTTTCTATCCGATTTTTTGTACGTTTTTACTTGAGATCAATGCGAATAAACGTATTTTTCTTCAAACACGAATCTCCTTGCCTTAACCTCGAATGATTATACCGCGCGGTCTTGGCACGACGATCTTCTCACACACGTTCTCGTTCGATCGAGATCGCTTCGAGGCCCGCGAAAGTACCCGTAGGATCGACGGTTGTACATACCGCGCGCACAGTGGCCACACGTCGTTCCTGTAAGCGATGGTAAACGGTGTTTGTCGTTTGATTTCAGTCGAAACTAAACTGCGAAGTTCTCGAGGACCGGCTGGCTTACGAGGTGCGATGGGCCGTGGCCGGGGACAGCATAGTCGCTCAGCTCGTTGGAAAACTTGGTGAGTACGCCAGCCATTGCTGGTTCGCCAACACTAAATCGCCATCCATAATTCGCGGACGCGTCGACGAATCCAAGATTCCTTTCGAATGTTCGACGCAATGTGATTCACTATAAACGAAAAGAAACTTGTTTTTTTATGAATTTTTCCCCCCATTTTAACAAATTTTGTTTATTACACTGTGTTAAACTACTCTCTATTTACGCAAGTAATGCTTAATTATGAAATCGATAGAAAGCTATAATATATTTATTTGGGGCGGGTATTATTTATTTATAATTTACTTAGTACACGGAATATACCCATTTCAGTGCACACAAACAGATACTACAAACAGTGAACGAATTAAAACGCCAACAATACGAGATATATTCCCAAGCGGTCACCCCCATCCTGTACTACACGCGGTCCAATGATGCTGCAATTGGGTGACCACACAAGAATCGGTGGTGTCCAACGTGTCACGATCGTTGACAAGTATTTTTTGTAATTTATTCAAAAATCGATTCATAGGGAACAAGCTTTTTTCATTTACAGCGAATCACCATTGTAACGTACGAATACAAGACTGCAACCGAACTTTTAATCAACAATGTACGACATTTGTCCGCCAGATAACACGCTTTTAAACGGTCTTATCGTCTCTTTCCAAAAGGATCGATCGTCTCTGGAACCGGAACACGCGTCTCCGTGAGGTTGCAACGCGAATCCGAAAACCGTCTATAATTGTGCGACCCATTTGCGCCCTCCGTTGGGTCTAGTCGTTCTTCCGGAAAAAAAGAGCAAAAAAAATCGCATTTTACGGTCTAATTACCGCGCGGCGGTGTCGCGTTCGGTGAATTAGGAGTCACCCTACCGAACGCGTCGTTCGTGCGTGACGGAGAACATATTCCCCGCGGTCGCCGAAATTAATAGGCGCGGAAAAATATCAGAAAACTTTAAATAATTCTAATTACCCGTCGGTTTGTCACTTTTGAACGTATCGTGTCGACAGACGAGGGTCAATACATGTCCTTCGGATTGTCCGCGAACCCCGAGAGAAGCTTGATGGTCGGAGGAGACGTCGTGGTCGCCTGGGTCGACAAAAAGACGCTTCAGGGCTACGCCGTCGATTATTTCTTGGACGCAAAGTCTCAGTGCTCCGGTGGACGTGGCAGCTGCCCCGACACGCGCATACAGGTGAGCTAGTTTTGCACACGGTTACCTGCAACGACGAGCAATTGGCTGTAGTCGAATCGTTGGACAAAAGCTCTCGATAACAAGATTCCATCGCGTTCCTTTACGTTCGATTAACCCGTCTCATACGGTTCGCAGGAAAACACGAATTCCATTCGACTGTTGAACGCGGCGCTGGTCGACGGATACAGCATCGTCACGTATCAGAGACCGCTGAAGACGAACGACGAGCTGGACCATCAAATACTGACAAACGGATCGCAGGCGATTATCTGGGCCGTCGGTCCTTTGAACGAGAGACAAGAGGTCAGCTTTCACTCGGACTATTTGAAAACCGACAGCTTCATCGACTTCGGTAGACCACCGATTTGGAATTGTCCTGTTCCAGATCAAGAGCCGTCTCAGCTGTTCGTGGACAGTAACGAGAAGGCCAGCGGCAACCAGGTGACACCCAAAGCGCGGAGAATAGTTTTTTAATCTACCCCAAAACGATCCCTCTCGCTCGAAATTGTCCTTCCGTTTACCGGGGATTAACTTGCCAACGGGTTTTCGTTTCCGCGCAAATTTCACGCTTGAACATTTGGAGCTTGAAACTTTTCAATGCTCGGGATTAACGCGATTTTACTGAAACAGGAGCTGGCTGCGACTACGAAGAGACCGAAACGCGTTACGGCGACGCCCGCGCCGGCGTCCAAGGCCGACGCCTGGGTCATTCCGCCGATCCAGTGCGACGAGCCCGACGACGGGGCATTTTACGCCCAGATGGGACCGACAGGAGGAAAGCACGGATATCCAGCTATTACCGGTAAAATATTATTATAATTTTCCATCCCTATCAATTCCTAGAACGCGTTAAAAGGCGTAACGTTATTAGCCAGTCAGATGTGGCGACCTCTTTTCAGAGCGTGCACTTGTTTGTTCTTACCTCCAAAGATTCTAAACGTATTGAAATTTACGAATATAATTTAGTTTTCGCTAACATTATAATTTACGGCTGACTGGTTAAAGTATCAACCTTTCTACTTTAAACTTGAGCTACAATACGAAAATCATGCCATTTCTAAAGATGAAACTACACACTTTGATTCTCGAATGATTCTAGAGCTTATAGTATAGACATTGAGCATTTACATTTTGTTTTTCCCCAGGCCACGTCGGTTGGGGCATCTCGTGGTACATAAACGGTCTTTTAATTCCTGAGATCAACGTGGTCCGTGGCAAGAATTACACTTTCATCGTGGAGGGAGGCGAGGATCCTGAAATACCCGCTCGCTACCACCCCTTCTACATAACGGACGACCCTGTTGGCGGATACCAACACAAAACACCCGAAGAGAAAGCTGTAAGCACTCGCGTGCCATCTTTAATTTCATTCGATCACGATAACTAATACGCAAACTACAGATTTCTATTTATTTTCTCTCAGAGTGTAAACACATAGATGATGGTAAGTCTATCTTTTGTACGACAAACGAGAATAATTCAACATCTAACTTTCACACAACGCAACATGCAACGCTCGATTCCATGTTCTCGGGTTTCGTTGCCACGAAATACTATGATCAAACTTTTTGACTACCAAAAAATACCAAAACGAATCGCTTTTCCAACAGAAAGTGAAGATATTCGCGGGTGTTCAGCGGCAACGCGGCGACTATCGACCAACGGGGGTTGGGCGTCTCTGCAACTGGGTCCCGGATCAGAATCATCACTCCGACGACTTCTCGTCGTTCGGTGCGTACCAACGCACTCTGACCCTGGCGTGCGACCAGGGCACGCCGGGTTTCGTGCAATGGACGCCCGACGAGAACACGCCGGACACCGTCTACTATCAGGTACGCGAAAATTGTTCCTACAACGATCGAACCTCTTTGTTCACGCTCTTCGACCTGCTGCAGTGTTTCACGCATCGCTACCTGGGTTGGAAGATCAACGTTCACGACAAGTGCGACACGGACGAGGCGGCGGCTAGCGAGAGCCACCAAGTGTACGTGGAACGACCGATCGTGGATCTCGAGAGCAGCTCCAGCATCCGCGTCCCGAGCAAGGTAACGCCAACGGCGGA
The DNA here is from genome assembly GCF_051014445.1 of Colletes latitarsis. Taxonomy (NCBI): domain Eukaryota; kingdom Metazoa; phylum Arthropoda; class Insecta; order Hymenoptera; family Colletidae; genus Colletes; species Colletes latitarsis. Next base: position 31,037,259 of record NC_135143.1, read on the forward strand.
GTTCCTCCAGCAGCAGCTTCCTCATCGTGAATACGAGCTTCGTTACCCTTATCATCCACCGACTAACTCTGGCAATCTAAGCACATCATACACGCAGCTACTAACGAACCCTAATAATAACAACAATTACGTACGCTTGCAATCATCATCGTCGTCGTACGAGGAACCCTTTGGTTCGAGGCCTTCGTACAACAATCCCGTCCACGGAGTCGTCCCGCACCGTCACGAGGTACGCGTGAAGGAAACGCATCACGCGAACCTCGACGAGGACCTCATGCATCACCGCAACCACTACTACCATCATCATCATCATCATCATCATCAGCCTCCGCCGATCTATCGCGAACAATCGATGATGGGAGGCACCAGGCTCGCCTCCCCCTCCTCGTATCCTTCTGGCCGGCAGCAAATGACGGAGATCGAACAGGAGCTACTCCAACAGGTCTCTAACCAGCAATTGTCTAACCTCGTTGCAGATAATCCACGACCACTGAACCACGGGACGAAATACACTTATTCGTCCGCGACCGGGCTGCAGATCCCATATTCCAAGCCACCGCCTCACCATTACGCGACCAATTACCACCATCTTTATCATCACCCACCGCTTCCTCATCATTATCACCACCATCAGCCGGATCAGAGGACGCAACCGATGTACGTCAAGAGACCGATGATGACGCGTCGACCCGTGTTGCAGAGTCCTCACGCGATGCCCCAGTCCGCCCTCCCCATGCAACCGAGACCGGTGTTCCTGGAACGGAAGAAGGCCGTTTACAGACCAGCCTCTTCTACTTACAGGAGAACCCTCGACAGACACCCGCCGATCAACGGGAATCCCCAGATCGCGAAGCTTAAGAAGATCGACGCGAAACAAAGAACAAAACTCGAGGTCAAGTTGTCGGACGCGGTAGACGTTTCCAACGTGTTCGCGACGGCCATGAAACCTGCTAGAAACACGGGATTCAACCCCGACTCGATAGTGATAGAGGGTGGTTTCAAGCCTATCGTCAGAAGCGTCGAGGAGCCGGACGTGGCGCAAAAGAGGATCTCGGAAGTCACGGAACCGAACGACGCGTCGAATCACAGATCGGTCGACAATTTCGAGCCGGTGTTCATACCTTCGCCGCCGGTACCCACGCTCGACGCGAACAAAAAATTAAAGAAGAAAACCGCCAACGCGAAACTACCAACGCGCCAGAGCGAGGCGGACGACATGGAAATGGCGGCCGACAAGTCGAACGCGTATTACTTGCCCCCGGTTTCCAGCACGATTCCCAACGAGCCGCCATCTTCGTTCTCGTCCGGCGTGCTCATTACCTTCGATGGTAAGAGATTGAAGGACTCTAGCTTGGCCAGATCGATCTCCGGGATCGAGGAACACGCCAGCAGTAGGCTGACTCCTGATATTCTGGGCAGAACGCCTCAATTTGGACGATTCAAGGGAGATCTACCGCCACCGATTCCTGGCGAAATTCGTTCGGATAATACGCGACTCGAGAAACGTCGTCTGCCATCGACGGATCTCTCGGCAAAGAACACGAGGCTGACGCTCGTCAAAAGATTGAAGAGATCCCCGCACGATGGTCACGTGCACACGATAGATTCGCGAGTAAATAACACGAGAACGAACGACCATCGCGATCACGGTAGCCATCTTGGAAACTCGACGTCTTCGAGCGTCAGCGCCGGTCAAACGATCGTTTCTAACATCGGATACCTCTTTCTGAGCGTCGCTTTCTACTGTATTCTCTGAGTGGCCGACCGTTCGAGCGACAGGATTGCCAAAAACAATTGGTACGATCCGGTACCGATCGAGAACGGAAGGCTATTGGCTAGACAATGTTTCGTAAGCTGAAACACCGGTCCGTGATATTTCGTCAACCGAGAAAATCACGATGGTTAATGGGTATGTTAGTTCCCGCGCTTCTAATTAAACAGGGAATACTTCCATGCCGGATATTCGACGCAAGACGTTCCGGACATTTAGTACGAAATAATCGTTGAGGGACGCAGCGATTGTTAGAGTGTGCGTGACTTCGCAAATAATGGACGATATATTCGACGCGATAACACGGGAGAGGAATATAACTAACCACGAAATACCGATTTACAGTTGAATCTCGATTTAGCGGACTAATTGGGGGGGGGGGGGGGGGGTGCCAGATAAAGCCGAATATCCGTAAAATAGAGTTTACACGAGACCGAAAACCCGTGCAATAACGAATTGTGTGTATTTTATTTGTTAACGATGAAAAAAGATATTTATTTTATTCGAAAACGAGCAATAACAGACTGCACATTTTTAAATACGATCCATTTTGTTTGGTAACGACGATAAAAAACAGTGTGTATGTAGGTTCGTCGCGAATGTAATTAAAAAAAAATCAAAATGTCATGTAACTTACGTAAAACTCTAGACGAAATCCGTTCGATCGAGGTCTCACTGCTCTTACTTATTTAGCTTACTAATTTAGCACGATTGGACGTGGACTGCGACGGTTCTCGCCATCTTGCGATACTTACCGAGTCAGTGGCCGAACGCTACGAAAGACAACAAAAAGATTCACACCTGACATTTCGACGAACGCTTGGTTAAAAAAAAGTAAACGTGTACCTGGGATATTGTAGCATCGGGTCCAACGTTAATTATCGACGCTCGCGTCGTCCGAACAGGATTAATAATTACCGTTCACAGTGAATTTATAAAGCGCATTGAAATTCTGTATTATACAACACATATAATAAAATAATACCAAGAGTTATACAAGTAAAAAATAATAATAGTAATAATAATAATTATAACAAATATTTAAGCGAAATTTATAATAGGGCATTGGCAATAGGGTCTAGAGGTAAAAAATAAAATACTTAAAATGAGAGGACAGCAAGGGTGTAGGACGAAAAACGAGGTCCTTGGGTCGCGAGACTCTTTTGGGGGCCGGTGATCGAGGCGTACTCCTTTTGGAATCGCAATTTAGTCCGATCGATGGATCCACCGCAATGAAGCCCGGGAAGAAGGGGGGTGGCGGTCGTCTTTGGAGAGCTAGAAATAATTTTCCGTGGGTTTCTCGGGGGTCCCCGAACCGATTTCCGTTCTCGCTCGTCGTGAATTTACATGCCGGCTCGGCGCGCGCGTGTTTCTCTTTTTTCTTTTTCTCCTAATCGCGACTCTAACTCGCGTCGAATCAAAGATCGCCGTTCGAGACCGCGATCGGCGACGGACTCGTCGGGTTGCTCGTGGTCGTTGTCCACTTGTTCTTGTGCGGATCCACGCCGAAACCCTCGTCGTAGTTACCCCTCGTGATGAACAACTGCTTGAAGTGCGGGATACAGTAGAGTTTACCGTTGTTTAAGGTGAACGTGTCCATCCTGTACGGGACAAGAAACAAAAAAGAAATTGCCAAGTCCTCTTATTTTGTTTGCATTCTTAAACAGACGGATCGATTGACAACGTTACCTCAGCACGCAATTGCAATGCAGACACCGGAAGCACTGTTTGTGAAAGATTTTGTTATTCGTCTCGACCTTTTCGAGGGGATACACTTTCTTTTCGCAGCTCTCGCACACGTCCGTGCAGCTCGCCTGAATCTCCTGTTTCGTCGTTTTCGGATTTGGAAGAAATCAAAAGAAATGGTAAACAAAAATTCGCCGGAATACGCGCGATGATGAGGAGAATATGACTGTGTGTGAAGGGAACCTCCAAGGCCCTCCGATAGCACTGTTTTTTAATTGGGGATTTCGGTGTACAGGATGGACGATTTAAACGACCTCTAAATGTCCTATTTAAATAGCCGTCGATGACTTTGGAATTTGGCGAAAAACGAATTTGGATGTAAAATCGATTCTACGTTTGTTCTTTTCGCGATCGATGTCTAAATTTTGAAAATATTCGTTTAAACGATCCAGCCGGTATCTTGCTGCCTACGTCCGAACGTTCGACGTTTTTTGTTTTCTTTTTCGTCAGGATGTGCCCTTTTATTTATCGTTTGCAATACGATCGTAATAAATCGTTACACGTGACAGGTAAAAGTTAAAGAACAAGAATACCATAAGTCGCTAAAAATTATACAATCCAAGACGCAAAACGAAAGTCTACGGTAAACCATGTCGGCAGAGTAGGCCGCGAATCGCGCGATCTTATAAATTAACTGCTCGCGAATATATAAATAATCTTCTCGCCAATTAACAACAAACAATCGCGGGGTTACGTTCAGCATCGTGTCGATAACAATGTTTCCTTAAAATTATTGCACTGAATTCCATCGATCGTGAAGAGGCTCTTCGTCGATTGTTTTTTTAAAATAGGAAAGAAAAAAAGAATTACACGGAACTCGTGTAGAGAATATATGTATACAATCTATACTTTTCGATCGTCGTTCTCTCTATATAATACTTAAGATTTTGATTTAAAAAAATCACTAATGCCTCTAAATCTTGCACCTCTCCGAGTTCATCGATCGGTTCGGAAAAGAAAAGATCTCGATAAACCCTGAAATTCTACCTCGTATCGTTTCTTCTCTCCGCTCTCGCCCCTTTTACAATACAATTCCCTTTGGCGTTTCAAGCAACCCTTCGTCGTACTTACGATTACCTTAGAATTAATATTTAACCATTCTCGCCCGGGACTCGGATATTCCATGATCGAAGTAAATTTCAGGGAGTGCTTCATCTCGTCCTGACGCGGTGCGTTTGTCTAAATGATTCAAGGGATCGATATATACGTCGTTCTTCTATACCAATGATAAATATATATGTATATACACATATACATATATATATATTCGTATGTATACGTATATGTATGCGTAGTGTGCGTTCGCGTTGGCAAATGGCGAAGGAATTTAATACCAATCCTCGCTCGTTTTGGGGCGATGCCGCCGCGAAGGACCCTAAACTCTACGGATTACAGCGAGGCTCCCCCGTGTGTCGTCCATCCATCGAACATTATACAAAAATTATAAAAAGCCTTATATCGTTCGTCACGATATTCGTCTCGCGGACTCGAGGCCGGTTATTCGTTTCCGTAAGGACGATGATCTCTCCAAATTTCTTTTTCCCCCCATTCGTTGGATCGTACGACAAGAAGCTCGAAAACTGCAACTGGATCGTTTTCCCTGGACCCCCTTCGCGCTCGGGAAACTCTCGTACATTTTCACGGAGCTATTTTTTGTCACTGATTCTGATAGGAACGTACCGGTGGGACCTGACGAGAACAGTCGCGAGGAACTCGACTCCGTCCCGTGGACCGTGTTTCTCTTTTCGTTTTCTGGGACGATTAGAAAATAATTTAAATCGAACACCGGCTAACAGAACTCTCCGCTTTTGCTCAGTCTCGTGTGTGCGTTACGAAGTAGGAAATTAGGGCCGAAAATCCTTCCGGGACCATTCTCTTTAGCTCCCAATGCGTACCGTAATATAAATATTCTCTTTGGTAAAGAAAAGGCGCGTTGTGTGCTGGATCGAAAGGGGTCGACAACGTCTCGTTCCTTCTACCGGCAGACGCGCGTAAAAAAGTCCTAACGTCTACCAAGCGGTAAAAAGACTCGAAAGCTCGTGGGTCCTGAGTACTCCTGGACCCTGGAGACACCGAGTCTACGATGAAATTTTCACTTATCCGGGTTTTACGATCCTCGAGGCTTCGCGACCGTGCCTCGACGATCTGGATTGGGTCTTCTCGGGGTCGTCGATCGCGTCGATACCGAGAAACTTCTCTCCGCCCGCGGTTTCGTCGCTCTGCACTCGCGGAAATAAAAATTTTTGTTCATCGCCGCGGACGACGCTCGCAGCGACTCGAGCAGACACCAGAGACAACGGAACTTTGGCACCTGTCCCGAGTTTACATAATTATTTGGCACGCTCGAGTCGCTCTGAGCCCTCGTCCGTTCGTGTTCTCGCCGTACAAACTACCCTCTCGCCCCGTATACGTATCGAAAAGTATTATAAACGTTCTCGTGTAAAAAGAGTGATTCGAAAAATCGCACTTTGCGGCCAAATGTTCGTTCGAGCAACGGACACGCCGAGCGGCCAACGGAGTACAATTTAGGCACCGATTTCTATTAGACCGCGAGCCCGTGGTGAACACGGACGAGACTTAATTATTACTGAGAGAGTTTCAATTCCATCGCTGGGACTTAACGTGTACCTACTAAACCTACATTAGTATTTTTTTGTTTTTTCACGAAGAAGTAACGCTCGACGTGTCCCAGAGCTCGACCGTCGCCTCTCGCGGTACAATAACAATATACAATCTACGCTAGATTCGCTAAAAAGAACGCTCGTTCGGAAAAGACCTTGTAAAGTAAACAGAAAAATTGTAAAAACCGCACAACGAATCGGACAACGAGGGACGTCGACCGTCGTTCCTCCGAAGCGCAATATTCCAATAGAATTCGTATCGTCCTCGTTGCATGCGTCGTTCGTCCGACTCTTCGCTCCATTTCTGATCGGGGGCCCTTTTCTATTCGCATCCCTTGGCCCTCGGATCCTCGACGTCCCGTGTCCTTTTACTGTTCGCGTCCAACAGAGAACAGAATCACTGGATCGTTGTCGCGAGTGTCCAAGCCAAGCCGGGCCAAACACGTTTCTCAGGCGTCAATCTCAAGGCGAAAATGCGAGGCAATCGGAACACACAGGACGTGGGAACAATTCACGCTTATTAGTCATGCTGTGTCTAATAGTGAGTGCTGTTACGCAGGCGGAATTGCCAATCGTGTGGCCTACGGTTTCCTATCGAAGAGGCGAGGTCCAATCTGTGTATCCTCTTTGGAACAGTTTCCAGATGGTTTCGTTTGCAAAAACTGAAACTCGCGGAGAGCACGTTCGAAGAATCGATATCGGAGATATTCGAATCGTTTTTTTTTTTTGAGTTTGTATGGAAGTTGGGATTCTTTGAACGTGCTCGAAACTCGTAGATTTGCGTGCACGCGTTCGGTACTACTAAAAAATTGGAAAAATAATAACGACGAAATACGAGTAGCAAGGAAACGGTGCAAACTTGGCGCAACAGTCCGTGAAAACACATTCCTGTTATCGCTGGTTATCACCCAGATAAATCGTGCTGTTTAGAATACACACGCGCAACGCTGTTTACGTACGCTCCTAAGAGAGAACAACATTTAGAAACTTGGAAGCGGCAAAAAAAGAAAAAAAGTAACGACATCGATTACACAACACACCATGCGAAAAATGAGCGACGCTTCGCAACTAAATACGACGAACAATGCGCAACAAAGAGAGAATCTTTAAATGTATACAGTGCTGATCGAGCTAAGTTGGGAACACGCAAAAAAGATATTCGAGTCGAAAGAGAATCGTCCTCTCGTTCTGTTTAGATTCAATACACAAATCATCTTGAATCCCGATCGAAACGAGCCTCGAGCGGATCGATCCTCTCTCGACGACTCACAACGACGAACTAAACGTAAACGAAAGGAAAAGTGTACGAGCTCCGGTCGGAGTTTGATCGTAGATTTGCGTCGGAGGATGAATGGAGATGGACGAAGTCTCTATGAAAGGGTACTCACCACGAATCGATTGACCTTGACCTTCGGTGTGCGGGGAGATTCGGTCGGTTGCGAGCCGAGGGACTCGAAGCGAGCTCTGAGACTGCTCGCCGACTCTATGCTGAGCTGGTCGCCGGTATTCTGAGCGATCTCCATCTCCGCTATGTTCTGGTTGCCCGCCGCCGACTTTCCGTCCGTCTCATCCCAGTGTTCGAATTTCGCGCACAGGGTCTTTGCGCGCGCAGCGTTCTGCGCCTGCTTCAGGAACTCATCCTCCACCTGAAACGCGCCAAATTCAATTCTCTTTTCCATTCTCGGCCTACTCGACCGCTCTAATTCCATTTCACGCAATTATTATTTATTTATTTACTCTAAATGACCCTTCTTTCTCAAGATTATTCAAAATCTTGACATCATATCTACTCTCAAATTCTCTGACAACATACATATAATTTAATATAATTTACGTAATTTCTGACCTTTTATAATGAGAATGAATAATTTACGTGAAACTTTTATATTTTTATATAGTAACAGTAGCCGCCTTGGCAAACTTAGCAACGGTGTTCCTTTGAAATTCCATACACTCTTCTAAACAGGCTATTTACATATTAATCAATGTTGATTTGCCCCAGCACATGCTTACAATTTTTATGAAACTAAAGATGTGCTGAGATTTCTTGTCACGTTCTTTACAGTCATAAACCCAAGGGGTCATCCTTCCATTAGATAAATAAATAAATAAACCTTGGCACGACGTTAATAAACGCAGCCATTAATCGAAAACAATGGTGGTCGTACGACGTATACTGACCTTATCGGAAGCTCGCACATAGTTGGGATCCCTTTCCTCGTTGCTGTCCTCGCCTTCGGACTCGTCGCCTTCCTCTTCTTCCTCCTCCTCGGAGTCCGAGGCTGTTGGTTTCGCGAATTTGTCCTCTGGAGGCGGAGTGAAACGCTTCAGAGGCTTGGGACCGTTTGGCAGCTCCGTCTTGGTAGCGTTTTTCTCCATTTGCCTGAAGATGGACAGCATCTTCCTGGCGGTGTCGCTGTGCACGAACTTGTCCACCCTGTCGTCGGCCCTGACCACGTCAGGGTCTCGGTAGATTTCACGTTCCGGAGACTCCATCTGCTGAAACCAATCGCAGACAATCACCAAACGATTAACGATAACGACGTAAATTAACCCTCTATAATCCGTATTGCATTTGGCTTCAAATTATACGATCGAGCCAAACAAATTTTAATAAACACAAACTTCCAACTGTTCGTAGCCTGGACGTTTGTTCAAATCACTTGTGTGAATGTTTAGAAACGTGGATAATGGCGGACTTGCGAGTCACGCGAGGCTATAGAGGGTTAAAATACCGTGTAACCCTTAAAAGACGGATCCTTGCGGGGATAACAATCGCAAGACGCTTATGATTGGCGTATCCGTCCTAGCGGAGATTCGCAAGGGACAATCTTAAATGCAGACACCATATAATAACCAATCAACCCACAACATTCTCTGCACAGAGTTTACGTCCACTAACTTGGGTAGAAATGATAATTTTTGTTATCAAATCCCTAATTTAATTGTTAATACAAATTTTATTCGATTAAAACTATTCTAAAACATTAATAAACAAGCGTAATTTTAACTGTTCATAAACTCTTGACCCTCTCGATTAAAAACAAGACATTACAAGATAATACAATATTAGTCCGATGGTTAATACAAATCTTTCCAATGAAAAGTGTTCTAAAACATTAATAAACAAGCGTAATTTTAATTGTTTACAGAATCTTGACCCTCTTTAAGATCAAGATAATCACAATTATTCCTACGAACGGTACAGCTGCTCCGAAGAACAGACTATTGACCGAAAAATGCTTCCCGTTAGAATTTCGGAGCTCGAGGTGTGAAATGGAAACCCGTCGTTTAAAGGTTGATGATCTCGTACAACGTAGTCGGTTAAAAAGAAAAAATACATGCAGAGTGAGCGAGCATATACAGAGTTTCCAGAGAATCGTAAAACGATCGTTTCTCGTTTAATTTGTTTCCCCAGTCAGGAATCGTGAATCCTTAACTGACGTAATTATTAGTTACGGAGAATAGTGGTGGGGGAGGATTCGAGCGGGCAGTTTAAGCATGGAAAGACCAGACGAGGCAGGAAATCGAAAGAATAGACCTTTCCACGAATCTTTGCCTGGCTGAGTCAGCTCTCGGAGCGGTTTTATATGCGCGTCTACCGTCTCCGGTGAATTTCTACCTGGAACGCGTTTTACGACGTTACCTGGCGACGAGAACGTCGACGGAATCCGTCTCAGGGGCCCAGGGAAACCGCAAACCCACGCATCTCGAGACGATCGGAGATTGATAGATTCGCCTTCGAGAGAAAGCTAATTAGTCGGAGTCGACGGCTTAGAATCTTTATTAATGACGTTTCGCCACTTTTTATTTGAAAAGAGAGGCTTCTAACCTGCCCCGGGAGGAAGATCCATTATACGCCTTTCGCCCCGTTCTCACACGCGCTCGAGACAAAGAGGACAATAGCGACGACATCGCGGTCTCTTTCCTCTCTTTCGAAACGGGAGATACGCGCGCGTCGAGTCACGAAACGCGATCGGCGTCGAGCGCACGCCATCGTTCGTGCGCTGGGAAAAAGTTACCCGCAAACCGAGAGGGACCCTTTCCACGGGTAAAAGTACGGGACACGCGCCGAAAGCAGAGAGAAAAAAGAAAGTTTTTCGCCGGCAGAGCCGATCGATTGCTTTCGTCGAAAGGAAAGCGCGCTCTGCATATGCATTCGCGCGTCGACGATATCGACGTACACCCGTCGACGGATTCGAGAAAGCTGGCAATTTCGTTGGCTCGATTACACGCCTCTCCAGACGATTGAAACCTCGACGATACCGGAACTTCAAATTCGATGGGTATCGAAGCACCGGAAGCAGTAAACGCGTTTCGAAAATGGCACGGATGCTTCGGCGGCGAGCACACTTTTGTTGCACGTTTCCAAACGGGCAAAAATGCAAAAAGAGAGAAACGGAATGGAACGGAGCACGAAAGACGAGAGTCACGGAACCATCGCGCGAACGGTTTCCACGCGTCTCGGCGTTCCTATCGCGCGAACGATTCTTCTACTCACATTTTTGTCTGAGGATCTCCGCTGGCCTTGGATCGCGAGACTGCACAGCGCGAAACGCGATCGCGAAAAATCAGAAGGAAATCGAACGATTTCGCGTAGTCGTCGCGATGGAGGCTTTTGTTCCGTAGCCCCGGCGAAGTCCGAACTGGCGGCGTGTCGGCGGTTGCTATGCCGTTCACACGAGGAGGACGCACAGCTCTTACTGTTCCCCCTCGTGAGTTACTGGGAGGGCCACGGTGGTGTGCTCAGCCGCGCCGCGCCGCTCCGCTCCGACCGGCCTGCTCTCTTCACCAATGGAAGGATGTAGGAATACTAACGGTAAAAGTATGGCTGCTGACCACTCGAGGGGGTTCAAGGACAGCCGTGGAAACGAGTGACACTGTGCGCCTCGCCAACCGTCGAGCTTTTGCGAGCTTTCCGAACCATCGACTTTTCTCTCTCTCTCTCTCCTCATCGGATCGATTATTAATTAGCGGCTGGAATTTTTTTTCTCTCCAACTACTCGCTACGGGCTCCATAAAAATCGAACATTTCGTACGGGATACTTAACAGGGTTCACTTTAAACAATTTATTATTACGAACCGGGGGTTGAAAACAATTATCGGTTCTTAAACAGCTACATTAACACTTGCGTTCGAACGCTATAATGGTGATTCAATATAAATGGGGGAAAACGTTTATTGTGAGTCGAGTTGATTTTTAGATATAAGTTCCTTTGCGGACATTGATATTGAATTAATTAAAAGGAGTAATTTGTCGACGGTTGTGCCTCGTTGGAAACAGCGATTCTTGGGTGATCATCCAAGTGCAGCATCATTGGACTGCATGCAATACAGGATAGAGGTTACCGCTCGGGGAAAAAGCTACGTATACTGTTTCTATTATTATTACTCTCTATAGGTTTTGTAATTAGGTGTTACTTGTCTGTTAATATTGCAGAGAAAAAAAATAACATTATAGTGTACGAATACGAGTTTGGGAGAGTAACTGTATAAAAATTAAATTAATTTAGAAGATAATAAAAATAGTTTGCATTTTCAAACACTGTGAGACAACGCAAAAAAGATCTTTATTATAAAATAAAATAAAATAAAATTATTGTGATGTAAACTTACGACAAAAAATAAAATTATCGATTTGTTGGTACTAAACAATTATAGATTTGGGTAGGTGGCGACGTCGTCACTGTCGGCAATGTTGGAAGTAACACACAGTACCCCCACTATCGAAATCCAATTGTTTCTCAAAAATTTGAATCAAACGTCCGGGTTACTTTATTATCGTCTACGCGCGACCGATCGAATGACTCACGAAGCACTCGAAAGTTACTTTGGCGCAACGATGGCAATCGCCGGGGAGATTCGGGGCGATAATCAGTCCGCCTCGGGTTTAATCTTCTCAATTCCAACGAGTGGTTCGAGCTTATAATAGCGCTGATGGAAATCGTGGGAGGTACTTTGCTGAATAACTATTGCGTCGATCAATTTAATGTGGGTCACGCAACGATCCGTGCAACGAAACTTAAATACAAACATCGTCCGTAATTATACTTTAATTAATATCGTCGAGGTCCACGAACCTTTAAAATCTGTGGATGAGTATTAAGGGTCAAGATCCCATGCAACAAAGTTATTAAATCGACAAATACACGAACGACACACGGCAAACCGGTTAGTTGGAGGGTTGTTAAAGTCGTTAGAATGCACTCGAGGACACTCTGGCATACGAAAAAGGGTGCGAACCTTGACTTGACCGTCGCGCGGAGGGGTAATACGGAACTTCTTCCGTTCTTTTTGCGGTTCCTTGTAGGACTCGAAGAATTTGAATTTGTTCGATATGTCCGAGGTCTCGACTTGTACCTCCTCGGTGGTGTCCGAGCTGCGCACCACGTCGTCCGAGACTTGGCGTCCCATGAATGCCTTGTTCGTACAGGTTTCAAACGATTAACGACTCGATTCTACGAATACACCCTCGCCAACGAACCGTAGAATCGAAAAATCGAGCTTATAAAAACCGGCTGTACGAATTCTGCGGACTCGTTCCTTACGGGCTACGTTCGAACAAAGATGAAACTTACGTCTCTCGCGCGTCGCGGCGTCTCCGCTGGCGTCTTAGGGTTCACGGGGGTCACGGGTCGTCCGGTCTTCGCCGCAGAGGCGTCCAGTTCCAAGAACAGCGATCTAGATTTCCTGCTGATTCCTGCAAACCGACGAATTAGTTATCAGTAGTCGCAAACGAGAGTAGAAACGCGTATGAATGGTCTGACGTTCGCTGCTATATGCAAATCCATTTCTTAGAAGCTACAATTTCTATTCCAGGATCTTCAACATACGTTTCGTAACACCCACTCAGCGATCGGTTAATTTCGTACACTTGGCACAAAGTTGCGCGTCTCGAGAAGCGAACGCGACCACTCGAGAGAACACGGCTACAATGTCCATCGTGACTCGAATACATTCTTCCTGTATGGCTAGACAAATTGGAAATTTCTGAGGATGGGAAACGCTGGTCCAGTCTCTACGCTTCAAGGTTCTTCGTGGACTTTGGTTCTAAGCTTACATTTTTGTTCGAAATGTCTCTATTCTTTGACGATACATTCGAAATCTTCTTTTAAGTGGAAATATAAAAGATATGCAAAATCATTTGTATCGATTCGTAAAATTGAGTTAGAGAATATATTATTTAATGTGTTTTCTTTTGGGAACCTTATTTTGTTTACTAGCTGAAACGATGTTTTAAGATCTGGTAGGCCTCATCGACTTCAAATTTCCAAGTGTCGCCATTTTGGGATTATTTTAACTACGTGCTCTAAGCTTGTGAAAAATCCAAACTTTACGAGTTCCTTTCTAACCATATACAGGGTGTTCAGCCACCTCTGGAAAAGATTTGAATGGGAGATTCTAGAGGCCAAAATAAAACGAGAATCAACGATACATGTTGATGTACTAAATATAATACATGTACTAAAGAAAAGAAATCTAGGACTCCTGGAATTCCAAGGAAGTTGCATGAGAAATTGTGGCCAGTTTCCAACAGTCTAGGACCAGAGTTTCGATCTCATGGCTAATTCGAGGGGTTTGGTCCAGCGGGCAAATTGTTAAAAAATGAGAAAAGAGAAAAGACACGGTCGAGAGCGCTGCCACGGGGGGTTGTCGAGCCCGTACATTGTAGCAGATTCAACGATCGCTGAATAATCTCGTCTCGAGTTGAATCCGCACGGCTAATCAGATCTAACGGTTTCTAAATATACACGACCGGCGAACGCACCTGCTGCGATCACTTCCTCGTCTGCCTTCTCCGGTTTCGGTTTACCGTCCGTCTCGTCGTCGGAGGCGGCGATGGGCTCGCCCCTTTCGAATCGTTCTTTGATGGAACGAGCGTGGGTGGCTGAGTGCTGGATCTCCTCGGCCGCGTTGATCTTCGTCACGCGCTCGCTTCCGGCGACCGCCTGCTGGTACATTTCCTTCATTTTACCCTGTTTGCCCTGCGACAGAAACCCATATCCGGTGAGCGGAAACCACTTTCTCGCGTGTTCCTTCGAAATCCGTTGTCTTCTCTACTCGCGAGGATCTTCGAATCGAGAATATCGAGCGTTGGTGAAGCTTAATCGACCCTGAGCTGTTGCAGATCCGGTACGAAACGTATTAATAATGCTCACCGGGAGCAACTATGTTACTTCATATTAAGAAGAAAATTGTTGCGCGGCACGATTCGCGTCGTTCCACAAATCGTTTCGCCGTGCACGCGTAACGCGCGTTCTTGAGAGAACGTGCGCCACATTTTCTTTCCGCGGAAACTTTTTCCGCGTCTACGTCTAATGGGCACGATGTCATTACCCCGGACTACTTCGCGAGCGATTTAGTCGTTCTACGAATTAACCGGAACCGGTGGTCTTTTCTTCTCGCGCGCGCGTGTTCGGGTTCTGTGCCGCGCGACGCATCGGTCCGCTCGAATCGGCGCCGGTTCAACGAGCCCGAGAAGGAACGTTACCATGAACAGCCGCGAACGAATCCCGGCGATCTCCTCTTTCCTGGCCTCGCGTTGCACCTCGCGTCTCCCCTGCTGGCTGGTCGACTCCCAGCGGTTCTTTATGTCGTCCATTTTGGTGAAGCTTATGGGACGCTCGCGGGTCGAGCGTTTCGCCTTCACGATCTCACTGTCCACCTCTGCAACAGAACGCGGGGGAGGAACGGCTTAGACTCGAACAACAGAACGCGAGGAGAAGAAAAGTTGGCGTTACTCGAACGAAACGTAACAGACGAAAAGAAAGAAGCTTCTTTCAATTTTACGAGGAGGGTATATTCAAAGTAGGCGATTTTATCGTTTAAAAAAATATATTTTAAGGTCAGTTTAAAATAGAATATCATATCGAAGAGTATAATTAAAAAATAAATTGAAAAAAAAAGATTCTTCGACCAGGGATTCGAACCCACGACCACGCTGTTACGAGGCAAGCACCGTATCGATTTTGCAACATTCGTTTTCGACACACGTAGTCATGTTTTATCAAATGAAGCCTCGTAATAACTTTAACTGTAAGATGTTTACCTCCAAAACCGAATATTGTTAACGACCTCTCTTTATCTCGAACAATAATTTTAAAAATAAGGAAAGTCTTGGAAAGAAAATGAATCGTTGCGCATTTTTATCAAAAGGAAGAGAGTCGTGGAGGGATTTAAATACCCCGATAGGAACGTTCGAAGAGTCGAAACATTCCCCGGTTGGCTCGCGTTAATTATCATGCGCGCAACGTAGCCGTATTCAACGTATCTTTATTCCATCGGGTAAAAGAAAAGTAATTGTACGAGGACGTTTTATCCCACACTCCCTTTGCGCCGGCAGTCAAACTTTTCAATACTCCCGGTTCCATCGAGTGGGAGGAGGTCGCAAAAAGAGCTACTTCTCTCAAGGAAGTGCTCCAGCCGTCGTTCGAACAAAAGGAATACAAAGGGGGAAAGAGGAGAATACTCGAAACACGAACAGCGCCGGATTCCGATTTGAATTAAATGTTTCTCTGTTCCTCACCCTCCGACTCCTCGATTTCCTCCTCCTCCTCGCTCTCGCTCGACTCCTCGTAAGGGATTCCATTCAGCGACTCGTCCGCCACTCCGATATCCATGCCTTTGGCCTGGAATCTGGACAAAAAGACGCGCAAAGTAGTCGTAAACATTCGTACGAATATCTACGGGCAACTCGGGGAAACACACAGCGGTCGCGTCGATGCTTTCGCGCGTTATGATCGAAACACGTCGCGCAAAGAAAACCGCTGATCGCGTTCGAACGCCGCGTCGCGCGTCCTCTCGCAATCGCTACAACGATTCTACCGCTCCGGCGAGTTCATTTTTCACTCCACTGTTCTATATTAGCCAGCCTTGCCTTGCACATTTTCGAGTGACACGGCAACTTCTGTCGGCGGCATTTGATCGCGTTACTTCACCATCTTCTGCCTTTAATGCGTTTCGTTTGCCTCGCTGTCCGGGATGGAATGCGATTTACGGTATAAGAAGCACGTATTATTACGATGTTACGTTCAGCGATGGATTCGAACCTTCCGCGAAAAACAAAACTCTTTCCCTGTTTTGTAACTGCTGTACAGTAATGATTCTTGAAATAAACGACAGAGGTGAAATTCGACTGTATTTATTGAAAAGATCCTCCCTCAGTTCGAAAGGGCAGAAACGTTTAACTTACGAATCATTAGACAACGTTACGAGACTCTCAGAATAGCTGAAACGAGAGCTTAATGTAGTATTTGCAAGTAAATTATTTACGTTTTGCGTCTCGAATGTCGTCGCGATAAACTGTAGCGCTTGTCTTGTTGGCCCTTTTACGGCGAAAGAAAGGATCGGCGACGCGGCGATCGACGCTACCGAGAAAAGCGTCGGCCTAAAGCCAACACAGAGTCCTCGTTGTGTCCAATTCGTGGAAACGAATCTGTGTCACGGCTGAGAACCATCTCCTCGATCCGACGAACGACGTGTCTGTACATGGTCGCGAAAGATCGAGGAGAGAGTGAGGCCAGTACCGATTCGATCGCGATCAGGTGACGCGAGACCGTCCGAAACGCGATTACTCACTTGGCGAGTTTGCTGAGGATGCTGGGTGACCTCTTCACCGCGATCTGCGACGGCGACCTTTCGATCTCGTTCGCCTCCGCGCCAGCCTTTTCGAATACTTGGAACCGGGACTTGACGTTCAGGCTCGACAGTTCTGCGAGACCCAGGTCCGGTTTGTCGGAGGCTGCAACGAACATCGGAGAACGTTTTCGTTGGATAGAATTCACGACTTTTTGCGTAAACGCGCAACAAACACACACAACGACAGGCAACGCGACCAGATTCCACTTTCGTCGATCTTCGACAAAGTTAATCGGGGGCCAGTCAGGCTTAATTTTTATTTTTTCCACGCTACGCCCCCTCCCTCCCACCGAAATGTACCTTTGCTCGTTTTAAAAAACAGAATCTCTACTTTCCAAAATTCTCTAACTCTTGACAAATTTTTTTCGCGACTAGTTTTAGAATTTGTTTCGAAGGGAGAAGCCTCCCTCTTTCAACGACGCCTCAAAAGCTGATGTACGATTTTTTTGTTCACGTAGAAACACAATATGAAAAACGCTCGTCCCCTTTGAAAACGGAGCGGTAGAATTTTAGGCGATCCTGCGTGAGCTTTTCAAAGGTCCTGTCGAGTTTTGGTGCTCGTGCTGGCATTATAACCCTCCTCGCATCTACGATTTCTCCCCGATCGATCGTCCAAACTGGTCCCGTCGGTTTTAAATTGGACGGTGACGTTCGGAGCGATCAATACCGAACAATCTGCGAATAGCACCGCGGTTTCAGAATGCATCCTAGGTTCGAGCGGAAAATCTTGGCCGTTCAAGGTCGCTTCCCCCACCACGAGCCGTGCCAGGCACGACCCTCTACTCCCACGCCCAACGGCAGTTCGCCTTCCTATTTAAGAGACAGGAAACCCCTGCTCGGTCTTTCTGTCTTTCAAATACCGTGGGGCGAAGCGTAATCTCTGTTGCAACTGGGTAAACTGCGGATGCGAAACTGTCACAGCCGCGTATTAATGGCAATTCATGCAGTTACGAATTCTCTACGACTACCACGACACGTTGCAATCTTCGTACGATTAATCGAAGAAACGAATCGAACAAGTTTCGAGGTTAAAAATCAAAAGGGCGTGAATGGTATTAGAGGCGTAGTTTGCAAACTGTTAGAAAACGGTTAGAAGCCACTCTCGAGCGACGGTTTTACCAAATTTTTCACACTCTGTCAGACTTTACCTCTGACCACATCGGGCGGCAGCTCTTTCGGCTCGTTCTCCCTAATGATCAGCTCCGGCTTTCGAGGTCGCACTACGGAGTTCAGAAGACGTCTCTTTGTCGCATTAACGATCTCTCTGCTGATTCGCGTGTAATTACAGAGGGGAGGGGGACGGCCAGAGGGGCAGTAATTTCAGTGACTACAACAAAAGGGGTCCGACGCGGAATATACGAGCGTTTATTTCACCCGCTCGTCCGACACGGCAATCGGATTTCCTTCGACGAGGGTCCCCGTCCTTCGATTCTTCCTTCCACTACATACGCTGGACCAGAAACTCGAGAAACTATCCATCGTTTTTTGGAACTAATTTAATTCAGAACTGTGGTGCATGTGCATCTAAGCCAAGCCTTGTCTCTATTTTTTTTTGTAATTTAAACATGAAAGCAAATAAGTATATTTTAATAATTTTTCGCACGTTTATTAGGTCGTGTTCCATTTTTGGCAAAAGTTTTTAAATCGATTTCTATAGAAATTCTTATAATTTTTGTTTAAATCATTAAAATTGGAAACTTCCACACCATCGTCGATCCAGGCGACAAAAGACGACGACTTTTATTTCTTTTTTTTCTCAAACTACTGTGCTCGGCTTATAAAGTACGTTTCGATGAAGGTATGCACAGGCAATGTCCGCGAAATCCAGCGTTAAAAAGGAAAGTGGTCTTGGAGGCTGGTTAATGTTTAAAGTCCCGGTGGAATGCGAGGATTAAGACACGTTCCCGACCTTACTTGCGCAGGAGCGATCTCGTGCGACGGTTGTTTACGTTCGCGCGGCTGATTCAAAGCCGGAACGAGGGAAAAGGATAAAAAGGAGTGAGCGTTTCGGTGGAAACGGCGGATCCGCGTTTCGAATCGCGTACTCCCGGGGCGGCGGATATCAAAGCGACCGGAAAGATTCGCAGATTAGACCCGGAGGCTGGCTATTTTAAGGCGAGTTCCGCCTACGTACGCCGCGAGATCGTAGCCGCGCACCGTGTGATCGACTTACCAGGCTGGTCGGACTCTTCAACCGGTTTCGGTTGGAAGAGCTCCTTGAAGTGTGGCTTACAGTAAAGCGTGCTCTCGTGGCTCTCGTAATTGTCGACGTTAAGCTGCTTGCTACACTGGACGCACCGGAAGCAATTCTTGTGCCAGACCAGACCCTCGGCCTTTGTCTGTTCCATTTGGAAGACGACCTTGCCGCAACTCCGGCAGTTTGGATTCGTATCGCCATTCTGTGCCACCTGCTGTCAAATTCGATTATTCCTTTCTTCCCTTCTCCACCATCGTCCAACTATACTAAATTTACTCGAAAGAGGAATCGTTCCTTCAGCCATGTTTACGAGAATCATAAAAAGAAGCGATTTTACGAGCCACTTTCGTAACAGGTTCCAAATATACTTGAAAATTAAAAAAATTGAGTTTGAAACTGAGAGGCAGTTTGCAGGTTCTCCGCGGCTGAAGGGTTTTTAGCCAATTTCTAAGTATCTCGAGGAGCGCTTACGGCGTTCAGCTGCTGTTGAACTTTGCCCGCGTCGATCGAGCGCACGTGGAGGACCGTCTTCTTGCTCAGAGCGTCGAATTTATTGAAGCTCGACTTCTGTAAACACAAACGGCGGAGGCGTCAAGCGGGAAGAGCTCGAGAAAATCCGGGGAGACTTTAGTCGTCGGGGGGAGAAAAACGCGGAGGATTCGCGGTGTTTCGATCTAGCCTCAAGCTTGTTCAGCGTGAGCGTAAAAGCGTGTCCCTTTGCATCGAGGGTAAACAAGATAAATATTGCGTTTCTTCTTAAACGTCTACACGTCGACGCGGACGTCCGAGTTGAGTCGCGGGTCGGTGGGGTAACAAAAGGCTATCTCGTGCGAGAATTGGGTGCACGAAGATTCCCAAAAACAGAACAGAAGAGGTAAACGGAGTGGCCTGAAAATTTGTCCAAACGGTCACTAGTACGTTTCTCGAAAAATTCTGAAACTTTGGGGACATACAAATATGTAATTCAATTAAAAAGCAATATACATCTGCAAAAAAAGCCAAGTCACGGAAAAATAGATACTATTGTACGATTCAACTTTTCCCTCTATAGTCTTCCCACACCCCCAAAATTTCAATCTTCTCTTTTTCTTGGCGGAGGATCGTCCCTCGCGAGTGACTTATGAACGATAGCGTAGGTTCGAACGAATCGAGACCATGAATCTCGACTTGCTTTCGCGTGTTAGTATCGATACCAAACGAAAACATCGAATGCAATCGTATATTAGCGTATTATGGAAGCGGTTTTCGGGAACGAACAGATGCAAAGGTTGCAAGGCGAAAGCGACCAAGGTAGAATAAAGCTGAGCAGATATAGAAAGCTCGGTTAGGAATCGACCGTATCGTGGTTATCTCTTCCAGGGGGGGGGCTTACCTCGAACCTCGGCCGATCCGTGTCCTTACCCTCGCTCGTTAAGTTTGCCAAACTACAGTAGGAAGCCCTCTGTCCCGAGGAGGTCGGTTTCGTAATTTTCGGTTAATGTTTCATGCACGGCCAGGGAGGGCACACCAAACAAAAAAGAAAGAAACAGCACGGGCTGTGGGTTAGTGTCGCGAGCGAATGTATTCCGAAGCGTTTTGCACCTTCGTTCTCGTGTGTCGGAGGATCCAGCGGTTGGCAAGTTGCGAAATTCGCCTCGGATCGACGCCCGTTTCTCTTTCGCGAATTTCTAGCTGCCGCTCGAGCTGAAAATTACTCGATCCGGCCGCGAAACGTCTTGGTTTCGTTCGAGTTTCCAACGAATTAACTTCTTATCTAACGTTACAATCCCATACGCCGCTCTCTGCACGCCAGTGTTTTTCAAAATGACTCGATTCGATATCCACATTAATGGACTAATTGTTTGCAGGCAGATTTTATCGTTACGCTCCTTGAAGATCCTTCAGGCTCACTTGCACTTTTATTTCGAGGCACTACGTATCTGTATCTTTTGACTTTTGGAATGTATCTCTTGAGTAATGTGCAATGCGATGGACTAATAAATTTTGTAAATTTTTTTGGACATCAATTTTCTGTTTTCTTAGGAGGCGGCAGTTCCAATGATCTGAAAACCACTGTGGCCTCGCGACCCGACTCGAGAGCCTCGAGCCAAATAGGTCGCGTCGGGCACCGGGCGTTAATTCGAAAGAATTTCGCGACGACGAAAGGGTCGTTAATAAAGAAATCGCGCCGACGCAATGGCATCAGCCGAGGATACACCGACACTTGCCAATTGTCCCGATACGAATCTCGCCAACCGCTGCATCGCCCCACAGAGAGAGAAGAAGAAAAGAGGACGAAGGAGTTAGAACGAGATGGGAGAACATTCGGAGACAGCTGGAATATTGTTTCCCGCGGGCGAGCTTTTCGCTCGAAACGCGCTCCCGTTCGTTTTGGGCGCGATCCAGCCGGCGCTTTTTTTCGCCTCGCGAGTCACGGGTGCCTCGAGACGACCGTTCCTCGATCGCGAATCGAAATTCAGAGGTTCGTTGACCCCTTCGAACGAGAAACCGATTCCTCCGACGATTCACCGCGGCCGAGAAATTATGTCACACGACGCGAAATCCGTAACCGGATAACCGATAAACGACGGATACGCGGCGAAAAAACTCGCAAGACCTCGATTCTTGGTCGTCACCGGCTACAAAGTGGGGCAAATGAGCAGTAGGTTATTATCAAAGCCGGCCCTCCCTTAAATGGAGAGACAGCATTCATGGCGTGACGGCGACCGACTCAAGAGCAAAACGCGCCTCTCGAACGAGCGTACTCGAGCGAATCGCTCACGTGCACGCTCGGGATTCGCGTCAGAATCGATCCTTTGCCGTCGAATCTTTGCCTTGGCTGTTATCGTTTCGAAATCGAGTCGAATCTCGGGCAAAAAGTGCCTCGGAACCGAGAAAGAAACCGTCTGAACTTTATTCTAGGTATGTACAATCACTGGCACTCGTATTCGTATATTATAGCGGTGATGATTATAAATAGGGGAAAAAATTGTTTCTTGAAGTTGGTACGAGTCCATGTTTTCCATACACTGAAATATTTAAGGGTCTATATTAGGATAAAAACTTGTCGATGGTCGTGCCTTGTTGGATACATTGGCTTTCGTTCGATTATCGAAGTGCAGCTGCATTGCATTAGATCTGTTATTGTCGCGTTTGGACGGATGCACGTCGCCTGGATCGTGGTCCAGCGAATCTGTCGCTAATGGTTCCTAGCCGTCTCCGATGTGTTACCCAGCAGGTTCACGAAAGGTACTTACGAGGGCCTTGACCGACACCCCGGTGAAGACGAGCGCGTCTTTGGTGAACTTGGAGTAACCCTTCTCGCATAATCGCAGATCACCCAGCGACCTTGCTTTCTATGATCGTCGAGAGCGTCAACGGGAACTCAGATTAGCGGTAAGTTGCGGACAGTTACGCGGAGTGGCGAGCTTTGTGAAATCTTCCCCGTTCCCGTCGATACACATTTCCCGCGATACTCGAGGCAAAAATCGCTCGTGAATACACACTCCCGAGAACGTCAACGATCGAATCCCCGGGCGAAGGCCACAAAGCTCGTACTCGTCGCGCGATTAGTATGCTGTTACGATAATCAGGATTAAATTATTTGTCCGTCGTCCGGTTAATCCTAACGCGAAGCGAACGAAGGAACCTCCGTAGTCCGGAGCTCATGCAATAATAACTGTTAATAGGACTGTCATTCCTGTCGTACACGGCACATCGGATGCTGAGCAATATGCTACGAACGAACACCAATTACATTCGAGGCTGTCCCGAACGAATTGAATCGATTCAACGACTGTTTAAATCGAAACGTCCGAGAGACGCTGGTTACAGGCGTTAATAAAAATCTAAACGATTCTCGGGTCTGTTATTCAGCGGACTTGCTCTCGAACTAAAAAAAAATGGACCGTTTTTATCGGCTCTCGTGCTCGTTAACTGCTCGTTTCTCGAAATCCCGAATCATCTTTTCGAATTAGCGATACCGCTCGTCGCGCATGGTTCGCGCTCGTTCGTTCCGTTACGAGGCGGACGAACCGAACGAGACCATTCGAGGAAGAGCAAAGCCACGCTAATCCATCGAGTCGATCGCGCGACTACGAAACTAACGATCGAGAAAACCGTGGAGCGCGATACGAACGATGATGACGTGATATACAAACCTCCTCGGTCTCCATCGTGTGATTGGTTTTCCCGTACGCCGTCTGATCGCCGTCGCTCATGCTCGAGATGTCGCCAAAGCTACGACACTGTTAGTGACAACAAAATACAACTGACAAAAGTGTATCGACAGCCATCGAAGCGGTTTTGTCTCGTCAGCCGGGGCGTATCGAGCGCCTCTCGCCAATAAAAATAAAAAGAAAAATGTTTATATCCAGTAAAAGAAAAAACTTAAGCGTATCGTACGACGCGATACACGTCGATGCACGACGGAGTGGTAAGCGAAGAATCTTTGAATTCTTGTTTGCGTTACTTACCAACTGCTTGATCGACACGCCGGTTGCAATCTTTTCCTTCATAGATCGATCCTGCTCGTGTCGAGTCGCCTCCGATACGTATGTCTGTGTCTGCATGCACAAAATACAACGCACAAAGCTAATCACATGCGAATGGGACGTACGAAGGTGTCACAAACTCTACTTGCGTTCTTTCGTCGAACGTGGTCAACGTCTACGATCGTAGCTGAGTGAGTCTCGATCGCGACCATTCGGGATAAACGATCCGACGTTGCACGTTTGGCAGTTCGTTCGAGCAAACGTTTAAACTTTCTCGTATTCGGAATTATTAACCCAGTAAATTTTACTTGGATATGTTATTGTAATGTAACAAAAATGGAAACGAGTTGTAAGCGAGCGTTTTTTGTTTAAATACGTATACTAGTATGTGTAGGTGACTTTATTGTAACGTAAGTTATGTTACACAAAACGGCCACGATTGGTAAGGGGTTAAATCTAATTAGAAGTCGATTCAACCAACGACCAAACGTACAATTTATACAAGCCCCATTTTTATCCATAAACGAATCATCTAGATTCTGGATCATCTTCCAAGATAAGATGCAATAAATTAAAGTAACTCTGGTCTCTAAGAAACTATGAATTGAAATACGAGATTGTTTCTAAATAAATATGGGTACAGAGACATCGATTACGCATGCAATTACGAATAAAATGTAACGAGGGTTAGTGAGTACTCTAAATGCAGTCTCTAATAGAAGGGTCGATCGCGAATACGTACTCTGGAGGCAAGGGAGGAACATTAAACGAGCGTTTTAGTATGTACACGGTGGTTTGAAAGATATTCGAGCGGTTTCTCGTTGTACCCTCGTAAGTTCGATCTCTATCGATCGTCGAGGAAATCGCGATCGTTTCGGTGTGAATCTCGCGCTTTCTCGCCCCGACGATTAAACGAGTAACGTAAGAGAAAATAAAATACAAACGAATTCCTCGCACGCGACTCGAATTCCTCGGTCGGTTGCGCGAGAGAACGCAAACGGGACACGCGAGCCGCTTCGACGTCGCGACGTCCTAACGAAGAACGACGCGAATCGAATTCGATCATGGACAATTTGCGCCTGGATTCCCGTACGAGCGAAAATTGCAGCCACTTTGCGCGTCTCGCGTGGAAATTTCTTTGGCGTCGCGAGAAATACTTGGTTCTACCTCGGCCGTCTTCGTTCCCGGGACCGATTCGCTCCTCTTCGGAGATTCGAACTTACCAGAGACTTGACGTTCACGTTCGACAGATCGTCCTCGTTCGAGAAATCGTGCGTTTCTGGATGCATTTGCCGGGAACCGGTGTGCATGCTCGGCTCTCGCAAGTTAGAGTTCTAGCAAAACAGAGAAACACGCGCACACTGTACATGCGACCGATTACGTTGCGTTCAACGGTTGTTAAAAAGTTGTTAAAAGATCGTCCGGGGTACGCTGGCGCTCTTCTTTCGGGCATTCCGACCGTTTCGCGAACCGTTTCTGCTGAGATCATCGACGATCGCTGGCTTCCGGTACCGATTCGTTCCAGTCAACGACTTCCTCGTCGATTCCTGACCACAGGGTGCATGAAAATATTTCGTCAAAAACCACGGTATTAGCCATGACCGTGATCTTCGAGGTGAAATTGTTGAAAATTTGTTAAAATTGTATTATTTTAGTATTTAAAATTCGATCGAAACGTTGACTATTTTTCGGGAGATTCATTTTACTTTGAAAATCATATTCATGGACGATTATGCAAGTTTTTTTAACAGATATCCACCGATGTAAAGGTGTAGGCTACGCCTATGACGCCCAGGAAGAAACATTTTTATTTTAACCCTGTACGGAGAGAAACTCAAAGACTTTCTCGCGCACGAGGATCGAGGGGGTTGGATTACCCGGAAGACTCGTAGGGAAAGGTTGTTCCGGAGGATACTTTCCGCGAGAAAAATTCCCAGACGCGTCGGAATGCCCAAAAGTTCCGACTCTTTTGTACGCGCGGTCGATTCCCCGCGAAACGATTACAGGTAAAACGCGTAAAAGTCGGTAGAAATCTCGTTTCGTTTCTGTTGGAGCGTCAATTAAAGTGAAAATCCCGTGGAAACTATCGCGGAGGAATCGACGCTGCATGCAAACAAGAATTCGCGTACGAGCTTCGGATTTTCGTCGTTCGACGATCGTTCGTAATGGCGGTGGATGCTCCGAGTGCTAATTAACACGATATAACGGTTCATGCACACCGTATTTATACCCACGCTGCGTTTCCTGTCTCTCGTAGGGTTCTCGATCTCGATTCGATCGTCTTTGGCGCTCGACATCTGCTGCTGCCGTGTTTCCTCGTCTCTCTTTGATCCGCTCCCACGAAACAACGCGAGAAATCCCGGGTATCCTGGTCGCTCGCGACACGTATCTCTACCCTGTAGAAAATTAACGAACGCGCCTCGACGCTCGTTCACTTACCACGGAAATGTTCTCCTTCTCGAGCTCGCTTTTCTTGCTCTTCTTGGTCTTCTTTGTACGCGGGGTAAGGTTCGGCGAGGCATCGTTCCCGGCGACGCCCTCGATCTTCTTCTTCTTCGTCTTGGTTCCACCCTTCGCGCTCGACGAGGTGACCACGGACGCCGTCGTTGTGATCGTCTCCTCGCGGCTCTCACTCTGCGTTAAAAACAATTAAAAACATGTATTTTTTATACCTTCGCCACACCTCAACAATTCCTCCCTAGCAAATCGGTCGAGATACCCAACTGTCTTCTCAGACGATTTTATTACTCCCTCAAAACCCTACTATTTTTCTCTTTTTCTTAATGCAACATTTACTTTACAATCTTCAATGTTTAACCCCCAGACGCACGATTTTATTCCAAATAGTTTTTAACTTTGGTCACGAAAAAGAGAGACTGGATAACGAGTAGCCTCATGATTGTGAAACTTGACACCAAGAACTTGTTTATTTAACGAATAAAGTGTAAGAAGAGAATAACGTAAAGAAAAGAGAATGAAATTTCAACGATTGACTGTAAACACGTCCAATAAAAACGATTTAAAAGAGATTAACGACTAATCGAAGAAACGAATGGTTTTACCTTCGACGAAAGAACCAAAGTCCTTCCGACGACCGCAAGAACGCGTGGCGATAGTTGATTTAAAGTAAAATTAAAGACCGGTGACGGTCGAACGATTTTCCTAACGACGTCCCGTGGATTTCCACGGCCCAGGACGGAGATACGCATCCGGAGGGAGGAGCATCTTCTCGAAAGTTGCGAAAGATCGAAGGTAGAATCGCTAATAGCAGCGATCTGGCGACGTCGAGCCTGGAACGAAGGATTCGACCTCCTTCGGCGCGTTTTTCTCTCATCGGCGAACGCGGCTGTCGAATCGTGTTCTTCTTGTACGCGACGATAAGCGGATTTCCCATCGAGGAGCGAATTTTTTCGCGGTCGTTTGTTAAACGAAGGCTGACGAGCGGCCTACTATTTTGCATATCGCGAAGGTGACACTGGAGCGTCCGGTGTAATTGCATAGTCTCTAAAGTAAATCGAAAACAACCTGCGTGTGCTTCGAAAGTGGATCTACGGATCTCGATCACCCGTTAAAACGAGGTCAAAATGGGGAGGGAGGGGAAACATCAATAGAATCGATTCATCGTCGAGCGAAGCCCATTTATGGCTGACTCCTCCGAGTCATGGCTGTGGGATTGTAAAAATTCCTTTCTACGAAGCATAGTTATCGTTTAGTAATTCCGGTCGCGTTCGTCCACGGATTAGGTTAAAGGATGCTTTCGTTCGGAATCGATCGGTCACTTTCCTCGACTAATGCGCGCGCGTGCTGCATCGCAATCAATGAGCACAACTCGTCGAGAAAGAGAGTGAGTGTCGTGCATTCCATTTCCACGCGTTAATAAGGTATTAATGAACGGATAGATACGTATCGTGCCGTCGACCGATCGCCGCGCTTAACGACCGAATCGCGTTTACCGTGAACTCAGCTGCCCAGACCTGCGTTACTCTATTAGATAACAATGCATTTCTGAATCATCGTTGCAAAAAACATCATACGAAATTGAGTGTTACGAACGCGAAAGCTTCCATGGAGCACAGAATTTATTGCTCTACATAATTGCATAACGATCGATTGCCAGGCTCTATCGAAACTCGTCCAGTTTAACCCAGATTTATCGAAAGGAACATTAATCCTTCTACTTTTTTATTTATGTTTTATTTTATTTATTAGTTTTAGTTACCTCTGTTATTATAAATTGAATTGTGACGTTAATTATACGATCCAATTGCACTCACCCTTGTCAAATTAAATACGATGATTATTTCGTCCAGTATGTAGTTCTTATACGATGTCAAAACATTCTTTATATAGAATACCAAACTGACCAAAACAATCGTACGAAGAATATGTAAACAGGAATGAAACAAGGCTAATGAGAGCAGAACCTCGATATTTACGATTTGCATCAATAAACTGTTACATTTACGTATGACAGTGGGAACTATATAGCCAATCCCTGAAATAACCCGATTAAATGTCCACTTCCGGTATCGATCGTTGGGACATCACTGTATTTATTCTCCTATCGTCGTCGACGTTTCCGAAACGTTGAATTTCTCAATCGACGGACACTGGAATTTCCTTGTATCTTAATTCTATACGTTTTATCGTTCGTTTGCGATAAAAGCTTCTTTCTCGTCGCTCGTTACGCGTTCCGTCGAAAACTCGTAGATAAAGGAGGTTTCGAACAGCGGAAGGATCGTGTAAACGATGCCCGCTGGGGCAACAGATAAGCAACACCATTTTACGAGCTTCCAAAATACAACGGTGATATTCTCACGGTGATTTTTATCGTCGTCGTTACGTCTAATGCATTTCCGGTTAGGGTATCGTACACCGAACGTCGATCGCTGGACTAAGAAACGGTTTGACCAATATCTCGAGCGTAGGAAATGGAAACTTCGCTTCACGACCACGACGCGCAATAATCTTGACGTTTTCGCTTTAATTGACACGATCGCTGAGGATAGTAATTACCGTTCTGTTAAATATTCATAGACGGAGTCGAGCGTATCGATCTCGCCGCGGGTCGTATTTATACGTCGATCTACGAGTACGGGGTTGTACGAAGCCTCTGTAAACGATGATCCAATTTGTCCAATTACGTCTACATTTTATGTATTCTTAATTGCGAGAAAAACAATAAGGCCTCTAGCAAACGGTAACGTGTAATATCGTATCTCGATAAACGTTACGCGATACCGATTTCGATAAGATCTTGCAGCTCCAAGTGGGATTGAGGCGACTGACGTTTGACTTATTGCTTGCTTTCAACGTTATAAACGTTGTTGTAATTAGCCCTGAGAATCTACGACTCTTCAAATTAA
This sequence comes from Colletes latitarsis, assembly GCF_051014445.1. Taxonomy (NCBI): domain Eukaryota; kingdom Metazoa; phylum Arthropoda; class Insecta; order Hymenoptera; family Colletidae; genus Colletes; species Colletes latitarsis. The sequence continues at coordinate 31,066,071 of NC_135143.1, forward strand.
ATGTACTTTCGCCATCTACAAAGAAACGCACTCTCCTCGAACGGAAAGCTCATCGAACGCTTTACGGTGATCGTCTAATTACAAACGTAAACAAATGCTGTGAACGATCGATTCTTTTAGCTCCGTATCCGCCTTTAAAATTTCATTTATTTCGTCAAACTTCACCCAATGGTCTATTGTATTTGTACCCGTAAATAACTAAATAAATAATAGTGATAACCTAGCGGAGAAATTTTAGGCGCGAATCTAGGCAAGTCGACGTCGATCCCGATCGAGGTACCGCGTACCAGCGTTCGTCTTCCGCGAACGAATCTTAATTACGCCACTGGCGAAAGTCCCAAGGAGCGCCGTGATGCCGCGGAATTCCTTTTGGTCTGATTGCCTCTGGACTTAATGAAGAGATCTCGGAGCAAATTAGTTACGTGGATCGTCGCCGCCGTCGCGCTCGCCTGTACCAACGACGACTTTATCGCGATCTTATTATTAGACGATAAGAGGAACCCGGTGATCGGCACAATGCTTCGTTACCCCGGCGTGGCTTCTTCGCGAGCGAGCGGGAGAGACACGTAATTACGGGGGCCACGTAACTCGAGGAACTCGATTCGAAGCGGCGATTACGGCTGCATTCTTTCTCGAAAGGCAAGAGAGGAGCCTTTCAAAAGTCACGCAGCCACGTTTCCCCGGGACCGGTACGATCGCGCGTTCTAATTAATATATCTCTCCTCTGTTCCTTCGTGGATCTCTCAGCAGCTTGGGAACGATCGGAGACGATCGTCGCGCGCGGCCCCCCGAAGAATAAAGATGGTCACGGTGAACGGGAGCAGTCGAAGAACTTTCGTAACGCGTTAGACGAGACTTTCTAATTCGCCGCGCGACGCTACCGATTCACTTTCACAAATTCGGATTAGACGTCGGACGTTACTGACTTTCGGGACTCGACTTAAATTGGAAATAGAACGAGCTCCAGCCGCTCGAACCTCGAACTACGAGATCCCAACAACGAAACCTACGCATAGTACTAGACGAAACTATAGCACGTCACTGTACGAATGCTAATTTCGAGGGAGAACGTTCATTATCTATTGTGAGGACACTTCCTGCGCTCGCCACCAAAGGGACACGTGCGACACTTTTCTCACAAGTGCTCGACCACCCTCCAATTCCTGTATATACACTCCTCGATCGACTGTCGAGTATCCCGGCGTCTGACGCTGGCCCAGGACGAAGCTCGCTAACTTGTTACATAAGGGGAGCAATAATATAAATAAATATGAATGAACAATAGTCGAGTTGTGTCCCAGAAGTCTCAACTATAAAACCCTAAAAAAGGCTATATAGGCAACGCGATTTAGCTTGCCCAACAGAGAATAACAGTAACTACTTCAACGTCAGATAAAATAGAGTCAATATTTGACGACACGAGTATAGGTTACGATAACTACTGATATTTTTAAATATCGTAGGATGACAAAGAGATACCAAGTACCACTTGCTGAGGATACACACCTGTAAAGCTCTCAGGCACCAAACGCACAAACTAACCACAAATTACAAAGAATAAAACCCCGGAAGTTTTGAAAAAGCTTCGACAAGTCTAGAGTCACGGAACCACGCGACGTATGATAAGACAACGAAGATTCTTGGAGAGAGGATTCAAAGTTGATCGAAGAAGGAACTGCTGCAGGGTTCGCACGTACCGTGGAAAATTGTTGGTTCCATAACACGGGCCATGTAGATCCGTAACGGCGCACTTTCCCGCACGTTGCGTACACTAACGATTTCGGGCACACACCGGTTCCGGGGTTCCCCGCGGCGGATTATCACAGACACGCCGGCGAGCAGCGGGGGAACTGGTCCCGAAAATTGAGGAGTTCAAAGGACCCTGGCCACCCACTCGGGACGACAGCGCGCGTCTACCTTGGCAACGAGGTCGACGAAAGCCCGCGGAAGAACGACAGAGATCGAGAGATCGAGAATGAGGGAAGGGGAAGCGTATTTCTCGAGCGCCCTGGGACCGGCTGGTTCCCTTGCCGCTCGGACGATCCCGCTCGATATCGATCGAAATAACACGGAATTGTAATAAAGTCGACCACTAAAATGGGAGATAAAACGGGACATAAATTATCCGCAAATAGGCAATTAAAGGTTCGAGAAGAAGAACGGAGTTTGCTCGACGAAAAAACTTGCGAACAAACACGCACAGCGTGTGTACGGGTCCGAAACAAGTATTTAACGAGCACCAGGGGGACTGGATTCGCGGTGAATAGGAACGAATTTAGGCGTCCTACCTGGCTGATGATCATCCTCGACGAGTGGCGAACAGAGGATCGAGAAAGGTTCGGGAACCGGCAGATCCACGACTCTGGAGATGTCTGCGTCCAGAGAGACTAGGTTCAGGAAACTCCGGTGCTCTCCAAAGCGTGGACAGTCGGGAGGAAATCGTGGGGATACGGTGGATTTCCGCGATTGGCCGTTTCCACCGGACACCGGGAGACGGTTGGCCGCGTACGTGTGGCCAGGTGAAACACGAGGGGAGCAGACGGTGCTCAGCCGGCAGAACGAAAGGTACCAGGCCGATCTAGCAGCAAGCGGAGCCCCGGGATTGGACGTCGACTCTTGACGAAAGATCGACCTCGATATCTACGCCGGAGCGTGCTTTCGACCAGACGCGTCCAGTCCTCTTTTGTTTTTGAATATCACTCTCTTCGCGACGAAAACACGATGTCAGGGACGATGACAGTCTATAGTGTCGGTCGTAACACTTTACCAACCGGTATTAGTCGACTTTTTGCCACCAAAACTTATCGACCGGTAGCTTATTAATCGATTATCGTGGAAATAAAAAATGTTATCGACCGCGCGATAGCCCAGGGTCGACCGCTACTGCTCGGTAAAGCGTTTCCCAGAATCATCACCTGTTTTTATCGACGCAAAATCAATCCTGTGATTGCATATATTTTTGAATGGAAAGACGCGCGCAGCGTTGGGGATTCGAAGCAGCTCGCGCGAAGACTTTCGTTTTCCGGAAAGAGAGTCCATCGACGAGAGCAACGCGCGTGAAACAGGCAATAATTCCGTCGTGTTTCTTGGTTCTCCGATAAGGCAATCAACGAGGCCGCCGATGCATCATCCTAACGATAATGTGCAAGCCGGAGCGCAACGATCGGAGCCGAGACGTCGAGGTTCGCTCGTTGCTTGTTTCTGGCACGACCTCGATCTTGGTTGCGAGCCTGTTCCGAGCGGAATAGGTTACTCGGTGTACACGATTATGGGCGGTGGTCATTGAACCGGCTCTCCGATAACTCGATTTCGTACCGACGCCTCGATAAACGAGCGAAATGCTTCCGGTATGCGGCGGTGTTTGCGGACTGTCGTTTACTACTTGTCTCGTCTAGGTGCATTCGATGTTGTTGTTGAACGTCTCCGGTGATATTGTTGCGACTGACGCTCGTGTCGATCGATAACGAAACTTGTTACCGACTGTATTATGACCGACTATTCGCTACCGACAATGTTACGATGCATACGAAGTGCAAAAGCATCGCGTGAAATCGGTAATCTAATACCTTGTTTACGTTGGTGTTAATTATCGCACGTTTCTAAGAACCCTGTGTTTGTCCGGACACGAACATTCTACATTTGTTACTCGCGAATAACATTACACGCGTTTGCTATCGCGAACTTTAAAAACCGTCGAAAATGACGGGCACGATAACCTTTATCTTGAGTTCGCAATGGCATAAAAAAGAATGTAGCATTTAGCCTCGATTTTGAACGAAAAATCAAATGCCATATTCTCTTTGCATTTGAAACCTAGCAATTGCACATAGTGTACGTTGGTTTGGTATAATTTTCTAGTGTTTTTTCGATCGTAAAAGCAAAGTTGAATAATATAAACGAAATCAAACAACTCGTAAGTGGCTGGAATGTCGAAATCGGTCCGGCGATTATGTCTGTTACCATCTTACTCGGTCGCGTGATCTTTATTGAGTATCGGAGAACCGATTTACGCCGCTTATCCAACGTTTAATTGCCACCGTCGAGTTTTTCGGATCATATTACCGGCTATACGGTATTAATTCCGTTCGTAGCCGTGAACTACATTCGTTTCTGCTCGCTTGCTGTCAAATAACGCGCGCACCGCTCGCGTGCCGTATCCTTACGAGTGTCAATGAAGAGAAATAACGGAGAACGAAAGTGGTTACGCGTGGTTGCGTGATGTCAACGAGCCAATTAAGCCTTTGTTATTTAATTAAACGCGTCGACTATTCGCCAGCGAGACCATTCAATCCTACGACAAGTATTGTTTGCACCTTCGAGCCATGGAAACTTTAATCAATGTACTGGGAAAGAATTCTAAACGATGCAGGAAATACGCAGGTTGTTTCTAAAATAATTAAAAAATGTTCCACGGATACTGGTCGCTCGTTTTATACTTTGTTTCGTATTCAACGGCTAATATTATATAATTACGTTGAATCTTTAATTGCAAAATGTCGTATTTGCAAGTCGACGCAGCCTAGTACGTATGTAGGGCGTAGGAAGAAATAGTTGAACGAGAATAATCCAAATGGTCGATCGAAAATCGCGAGTCTGCCCGGACTATAATGTTGCAGCGAATTAATGAGATTAATTATTGCCGGCGCAAAGTATGCGTAGGAGCTCGTCCAACGATATAATTAGTGTTGCAGCGAGAACCGCCAGGAAAAGCGGAGCCGGAATGGCTTGTTTGCAAGAATTACTCAACACCCTGCAGGAACGCGAATAACGCCTGACTCTTTGTAACTCGACGCGGTTACCATTGATTCGGAACGAAAGTGCTTCGTCGGATATACCGAGTCAGCCAATTATATATGCACTTTGAAGCCACCCGGTACTCGCTTCAACGTCGAAACTTTGAACGAGACAAGTTTTTAAATACCGTAATTAACGAATTGCCAATTTTAACGATCTTTCCACTGCTGTAACTTCCCGGGGGAAAAATCGTACGGGGCTCCACTTTCGCTCATTTTAAAGGGCAAAGTCTCTACTTTTTCGATCTTGAATCGAAATTTTTAGAAAAAATTTCTCTGCTTGATTATGGAGGACGAAACCGTGGGTATTTTGGACCAAATTCTTTAACTTTGAATAATTCTATGGAGAGTAATAAATTTTTTGCGGGGGTTTGTTTTGCAGTGGGTTCGAAGGGAGAAGCCTCCTCTTTGAATGAAAAATCTGTCGTATGCATAGTGTAAGAGTAGGTTCAAAATTGAAACGTCTGAAAATTCCTATAATTTGTTCGTAGATCTATACAAAGAGAATTAATAATAATTAACACTTTCGATTGTCGCTTAAAATAACCCTTTTTCAGGGGTTGAGAAAGTGCTAACCATTATTGAATCACCAAGTACACCACCTAAATATAAAGAAAACTGTTTACTATATTAAACACATCAATAGTTAATACTAGTGCACGCAATATCAAAAGAATTTGTCCAGTAAAATCGTTACGTAACACCAAAACGGAAACAACAGATCAACAAGCGCAGGCAACACAGTTTGGTCGTCGATTCAAGCATCGTACCTTAGTCTATTCCGATTCTGGGACCTAAATGGGCACCCGTTAGGGTGGATTAGTTGGTAAAGGAGACTTACGTCGCAGGAGTTGGAAGAGTCGCTGGCCTCGTCGTCGGGGGTGGCAAGCGGCGCGCGAGGAGGCGATTCGAGGTTCTCCTGGTGGTCCTCGAGCGCCGGTTCCGAGTCGTTTCCGACCTCGAGGCACTTGGTCTCCGAGAAAATCGTCACGCTGCTCTCGGATATCACCACTTCGGTCTTCTCGATGAACGTCGCCTCGGACACGGACAGCTCGCTGGACGACTCAGCGATCGCGTTCTGCTCGTCCGCGTTCTCGTTCGCTTCCTCTTTCATTTCCTCCTCCTTGGCGTCGACCTCCTCGTCGTCGCCAAGAGAGTTCCTCGTCCGAGGGTCGACGGCGTCGCTCGACTGCTGGTCCTCCTGGAAGCGTAGCTCGGCGTATTCCTCGCTCAGCACGCGTCGTTCCATGTCTATGAACTCCTGAGTGCTGGCGGCGTCGGTGGACGCCTCCGATTGGCTCAGCGTGCCATCGTCGAAGCTCCTCGATTGAACGATCGGCGAGCCGCGAGCCTCTTCTTCCTCTTCCTCGACGGGCTTCCCCGGCACCGAGCACTCCTCGAGATCCTCCGAAATCTTCTCGTCGATCGAACTGGAAGACTTGTCGTCCAAGGATACCTTGCACTCCTCCTCCACCGGAAACTCGTTACCGTCCACGTCCTGCTCCTTCCCAGACTCCGCCATTACGGTCTCGAAGGAGTCGCTGGGCTTCTCGAGGTTAGGCTGGCACAGTGTTTCGTCGAGGTTATAGGAAAGCCGGCCAGACTGTTTGGCGGTCATCCAGACGTCCAGGTCGTCGATCAATCGCGGCGGTTCGTCGTCGTCTACGGGGACAGAGTCGGCCTGCACGATGTCCGTCTCCGCGAACTCCACGAGCTTCGACTGAACCTCTTCCTCGTCCTGGTACTTGTCGACAGGCGTGGCGGTAATCTGTTCGGCGAGGGACTCGCGTCCCGACTCGAAGGACTCGTTGGTCATGTTCGCCGCTTCCGGCGGTTCCTCCGCGGCCTCTGTCGTCCGAAGGACAGGGTAAGCCGGGCACGGGTCTTGGTCGTCTTCGTTTCGCGGGAACAAACCGCCATCGTCCGCGGAGTCGCCCGTCGACGGATCGATCTCGTCCGTCGTTGTTTTCTGAACGACGATCGCGTCGCTAACTTCCGGTTGCTCGGCGAATACCTGCTCCTCCTCGTCCCGGAAGCCTACCACGATCGGCTCCGGCTTCGCGTTCTCCTCGTAAGTGGAACTCGAGATCTTGGTGTCGGGTGACACGTGACCGTTCTGATAACTGTATGGCTCCTCGATCAGCGAACAGTGCTCGGTCTCCGCGGCGATCAACTCCGTGTTCGCGTCCACGGTGTCCTGTCGCCTGTCCAGCACGATCCTCTTCACCGTTTCCGGCTCGTTCGACGACTCCTGTCGCTCGTCCGCGTCCACCGACGCGTCCTCCTCGTTGCTAGAGCAGATCCTCAGCGCCAGCTCGCTCTCGATCAGCTCCTGCAGACTCTTGTCGTCGCTGTCTAGCTCGTTACGCGTGTTGTTAGTCAGAATTAGGTCGTCCTCGTCGTCGTTGGTGTCGCACAACGTGATTAATTGGTTGTTACTCGCGGTTATGTTATCCAAATCTAGCAAACCGTTGTTAGACTGCACACCGCACACCTCGCTCTTCTTGCTACTTACGACGTTGATCGATTTCTTCGTCGCCACCTCCGCCATTATGGCGCGCCTGGATCCTCGGACAGTCGCACCGTGGACACCTGCAATCACACATACTATGCTTTAACAGAATTCAACTTCCAATGGAGTTGTCTGCGTTGTACGAAAGGTTTTTTACATCGATAGAAATGCTTTCAGGAATATACAAAGGCTGTAGGTTTCTGAAGAACATTAACTAGTAGGTGGAAGGGAACAGCCCTGTTTCCTCCAGTGAATATTTCCGCATATTTGGAGGCATTTCGTTCGCGCAAACATCCGCGGTGGTAGCGATTACGAGGCATGCGCGAAAGGGATTCTTTCGGTTCTATTCTCGGATCGGTCCGCATTCGGTGAACAACGAGATCCGTTGTTCCGCGCGAGGGTCACCGGCGTAATTCGTGGCGATCCGAACGACGAGAATACGAGCCGCGGGACCGCGTTAATTGCCGTCGACGGCAGGTTCTTCGCTCGGTAGCCGCGGAGCATCGAAATTAACGGAAGATTCGGCGGTGTGGAACTCAGGAAGCGGCGCAGGCCAGCGGCGTTGCTTGGCAAGCCAAACCCTCCTATTATTAGCTATTCCGCGCGTCCGCGTATTTATGCCGCACTGACGGGACGTATTTCGAAAATGAAACCTGAAACTCCTCAAGGATAACCCGGACTACCATTTTCTGGACTCCAGAAACGAACATCGAACTTTTCGCTCGAACCCTTTCAGGCAGAAAATCTAGGGTAAAAGGTCAACGAACGTTAGATGATCTAGGCCAGCAGATTTGAACCTTTTTTCGTAAACTCCTTCTACGCGACATTTTTCAGATGTTAGATCATCCTAACTGGATAATAAACATCAGAATCCTCGGAGAATTTGTCAGTTTCCAGACTTTATTTTTTCACTTAGAAAGAGTCTACGTAAACGGACGTAGATATTTCGGGGAATGAACTAATTTTATGTTAACAACGTTATCTGCTAACATAAAACCGAGGCTTTTAGCGTTTTGCCTCTAATTACCATCCATTACACACATCGCGAGCGATAAAACGGCGATACTACTAACAAGGAAGACAGGTGTATTTAAACAAATTTCAAGTCTCGAAGAAATAATACATCTGGACAAGTAGTACGGCAAAGAGAGTTACGCGAGATAAGGATGTATGATACGTGCGAGTTTAAGGCTACCCGATGTTATTGGTGCATGGCAATAATGCGTACAGAGCAAAACTCTATCGATACGGCCTGATAAATTCAGCAAACCCGTTCAAATATTGATATTTTATGGAGTAGGAAGAAATTCCACGTTGCATATTGTGAAAAATATGCCTCCAACAATTTTTCAAAAAATACCTTTGAATAATCATTATCAAACTACTCAAATTCCACCGTCTCTTCTTTTACTATAAACACGGAAACAGTCTTGAAATGAAACAGCATGAATTAAAATTCAGTTTCCTTTCGCACCCAGAACTGTCGTTTTCGGCCTCGAAAATGTTTGTTTCCGCAAAATTTCTAATTTTCGGAACGCATCGACTGTCCAACCATCCTCGTAAATATACGAACGACGAACGCGCGCGTTCAAAAGTCAGGATTTCACGCGTAGAACGCGTGGCGCGAAGCACGCACGAGGCATTTAAAAAGGGACGCTTTTAAAAGGCAACACGCATCGAACCCGTGGCTTTAATTCCATTTAACCCAAGAGTCCGTACGACCCGCGTCCAAACAACGTCTCCGTTTCGCTTTCCGCTCCGATTTCGCTTCCCCAAAGTATCGACTAACGATCGCGAATCGTCGCGCGCGTAACGCGAGGATCTACGATCGCTGGCGATACCGGTTTATTTCGTACTCGCAAGGCCGTACTCCGGTTTCGGATCGATTTTCTCTCTTTTCGAGGAAGCGGGAACACGATGGATCTCTAAATACTAGTAAATTACCGGGTGCAAATTAGCCAATGCTGTTGCTCGAACGGTCAGACGCCAAGGGCTCTTAGACGTCTCTTTAATGGCTACAGTTATGATTCCGTTACTCGACTGTGTCGCACGGATGTTTTTAGAAGATCGTGCGGCAAGACGACGCAGAACCATATATTCGCCTAAAGTGGTCGTTAAGGAATACCTAACTGTCTCGTCAGCGTCGATATATTGTAGCGTTACGCGCGTCGTCGTTACGCGAGTTATCGCGCAAAGCTCGCAGGCGAACGTGTTCCGATCGCGAACGCGTTTGTTGTTTTCCGTTCGCGATCGTCGCCGAAAGCGAACCATCGATCCGGACACTCCCGATAGCTCCGTCAACATTTTTATTTGACCGTTCGTTTAACCTTCGTATCGATAGGATCACGAGTATCGCAATGAAATTTTAATCCAATTATTGTCAGTTTTATTATGCAAGCAAGAACGGTAGAAGACCGGTTAACTCCAATTAATGGGACGTCAGTTATCCGAGCAATCTTTTCCCCCGACTGTCGCCGGGACCGCGTTACGAGGCTTTTGTCATAGTTCAAGGTTGTCGTTGCAGGCATTCTTCCCTCGCATCGGGAATTTGAATTCTCCGGGCGATCCAGATCGATCCAACGACACGATAAATTCCAGGGTATCGCGGTCCATCCGCCACGGTATATAAACAGAGAAAGAGAACGGTCGGGCTAGTTCGATTCCACCATAAACTAACGCGCCGCAGTAAAATTAGAAAGTGCTCGAAGCGGAGCAGCGCGCATGCGCCTGTGCGCTCGCGCATGCGCGGTCGCTGGTTTTTCTCATGCCCGACAGGACTGCGTGATATTTAAAATCGCGCGGAGAAGGCTTTGAGGGCCCTGTCGTCATCGTCGTGGTGGCTCTTAAAAGTCTTTTGCGCGTTGCCTGTTTAATTTAATCTTCCTTCCCTTCTCTCGTTCGTTCGTTCGTTGCATATCGTTCTATCTCTGTCTCTGTGTTGCTCCCGCTTATACGACTACCTCCCTCCTTTTTCTCCTTCTTTACCTCGTCTCTCTCTTTGGCCGGCGTTTCTCCGAGGTCGTTCTTCGGGTTCACGACCGGGACTATAGGAGCCGAGATCCCGTCTCTCTTTCTCCCGGATCGCGGCTACTCTCTCGTTTCAACCTCTCTCTATTTTTAGAATGACACACTACCGGCGATTCAACGATGCGCGAGAGGCTCTCCTCTCTGCGCCGCTGCCGGGAAATCCTCTGCCCAAAAGCGGCTGCGAACGAAAGCGACAGCTTCTTCGCTGCTTACTTTTCGCCTCGATCGCCCGCGACGCACCCCCACCCCCCACCGATCGATTTTACCCCTGAAATTGAAATTCGATCGTCTTTCGAAAGATATCTTCGAAACGCGCGAATCAGCCGCGAACGACGGAGAAACGCGTCCCGGCGAACGAAAGCGCAAGGTTCAACCGTAAATCGCTGTATCACGTACTGTTTGCGCAATCATTCCGGATGCTGGAGCCAGGCGGCGGGTGAACGTACGGCGAGGGTGTCTGCGCTTTTGTCTCGTTTCTGCGCCCACTTGAAATATTGCAACCGCATTATAATTGCGCAGCCCGTCGAGTGCGCCAATTTACATCGCGCGTGCGTTCCTGCAGCGAAATCTTCGCGAACGCCACCGAATCCACCCACGATCTTTCCCTTTACGACCTTTGTTTCCTCCGTTTTACTCGCGGCACGTTTCACCGGACCAGTTTCAATAATGATTCATTCGGAAACAGTTCAGGGCGTGGGCCTTTTCGAAGTAGTTTATTTTCAGAAAAAATTAGGACGAATTCCATACTTGGGGATGGAAGCAAAACGATAAGAAAGTATAAAAATATATACGGTTGCAATGGGGCGATTCTACGTGAAAAAATGAATTGAAAATATAGAATAGCATTTTTTTCTAGAATGCCTTGTGTTTGAGATAATTGAATTGCAATATTTATGGGAGACGCGCGCGGTCGAATACGGTCTGCCCGGCGTGTCTGTTCGTTGCTCGCTGTTTCTACTTGCGCCGGTGTCCAAATCGTACGCACTAGTACGCACAAATTCCAGTCTAGAAGATTTTCGATACGTTTTTCTTGAGTAACGGTTTGGACATTGCGTCAGCCTTATTTCGAATCACTCTGACTCGATCAGCTTTATTTTTTTAGCATTCTATCCATAGACGATTTCGAGAATTTCGACTCTTTCGCACTGTACACACGCTCCTAGACGTTCGCCACGTGCGCTCACATTCGCGGTCACAGAATCAAACGATCTAATGGATTTTAGACTAAAAGCGTTGAGATACATACACCCCGAGACTAATAGTTTTTAAAGAAGGTATTTAGCTTCAAAGGCAGCATTAAACGGTGCCTGTTGTTTGTTTGCATTTCGAAACGACGAGGCGTTATGTAGGAAGAAAACGATTAGTCTCTGGTTAAAGAGAACGCGGACAGTATCCAGTAACATTACAAAGGCCGTCTAAATTGTCTTACACGATACTTCCAGAACCGATCTATCTTACAATACACGCGACGTAGCAATTAACCCTTCGATGTATAGTAACTATCGTATCGTGTACCTTCTTTTACATGGCATAACTCGTCCGATAATAAGTAAAACTTAGCAGAAACCTCGTACCCTTCAAGAAATGATAAATTTCCAGTAGCTATGATCCATCGATGAGACAAGAAGGCAAAGAATCGATGACTTCTCGTTTCGATCGTATCGTTATTAGGTGAAAAAATAGAAAACGGTAACGAGGGGTAATTAATGTGCGCGTGTTAATCGACGAATTTATGTAACCCCTCGAATCGATGCGGCGAGTGAAAGGGATCGATTACTAGCGTCGTCGAATCGGCCGTGCGTCGCGCCCGTAGATTTACAACCGCACGTGAACCGCACCTGAGTACAACGAGGACGTAATCGATAAAGGGAACTTTACTTCCTCGATTCGCGTTCGTGTCCGTCCGAACGACAGGCCTTCCTTTCTTCCATCGACGAACGAACCTGATTCGAAATAGAATCTCCTCGCGCGCGACACGCTTCGGGTCGAGAACCATATAAATCCGTTTCCGGGGATTATTCGTCGAGACCCGAACGAACGCGAGATTCTCCGCGAATTAGGCAATCGGTCGCCTACCGGTTTGCTGACCTCCAACGACTCGCAGTTTTCGCGACGATCGAAATCTCTACGCCTCTTTTTTTCAGACAGTGGGAACCGTTATTCGGCAAATAGGCAATTAAAGGAATAGATTACCGAACGAACGCGACGAATATTGTAAAACTCGATACTAATTCGGTTGGTAGGTCAACGTTAAAAAATGCTGAGAACGTAACTGTACATTCCACTTCGACGAGATAAATGAAATAAAAAAGACCAATGTTTAGCAAATTAGTGTTTATCAGAACGAGACTCGAGTTTCTTCGTGTCAACGAATCGAGGAGCAATACCGATCGAGAACTAGATTAGCTACCGTGTTAATTAAACGCTAATCAAAGATACGCATCGGATTCTTGCGAATTCTTGCGTTTCCATAGATACTCTGCGCGTATCGTGTCCTGTTAACAGGCATTCATAACCGACTCCGTTAATGGTTTCCTTCGATTCGTCCATATCCGAGGACGCAACCCGCTCCAGCCGCGTAGCCTTTAGATAGAACGTTCAGGAACATCCGTGGTGCTTTTCCTCGGCGAAGTAACTGCCCGGCAAAAAGTGTAACGAGTCTCGATTACCGGGGAACCAGTACCGCGTAACTATTCCCGGATCGTCCTTACGTTCGCGCGGTTAAAAGATCCGATCGAATGTCGGGAGCTCGGTCCTTGAGCTTCTTACGTCGAATACCTACATGCTTTTTGCTCGAAATAAACTTTGCAAAAATTCGTCGACGCGTGTTTCCCCCACTGTAATTCGAACAATACGATTCGCATAATCTCGGCACGGGATCGCGGCGCTACAAATTGCTTGAAGCGCGGCTCGCGGGAAACCAGGACCACTCCCAAAACGGCCCACGCGCATTCACGACGATATTCTTTTAGTTTAACGTTATTAAAAAATTATGAAATTTACAATTTTCTAATGGGAAACGTTTACCATCCGAGTAATTTGCAAACGTTGACCGATAACGCAGATTCCTTATTTGTCAAAGAATATAAATATCATTTTTTTTACTCGTTCTTCTTGGATTGTGTTTAGTAAATCATTGTCTAACGGTGTATTTCCAAATTCGTGGAGAACTATTGAGTGGTATTGGTTTCTTTTCAAATTCCTCACAGTCTTTTAATATTGGAACTATCGAAGTGATCATTTCCAAATTGGTGAAGAACTATCGAATGGTATTCACACTCTTTTAATATTGGGACTGTCGAAATGGTCGAAACGATTCATTCGTTTCAAATGAAAATTGTAAAAAATTTACTCGACTGTATTTTTGTATCGTCACATTCTTTGTAATCGTATATGCTGAAGGATTAGTTCTGTTGAATAAATAGATACGAAGCGTTGGATATAGCGGCGTAGCTTTGTTTTTCTTTGAGAATGTCGACCATGCGCGTAACGAAAAAAAGTAAAAGGAAGAGAATGAGGCGAAACCGGGTGAAAATTAATCCGGAAACGGCGAAACCGCGGTGGACGACGCACGCGAGCAAGGAATCTTCCGCGTGCGTGGACTGGTCTGCGCGTAGGAGCGAGCGCGGTGCGTTTTCACTGCAACCTGAGTGCATAAGGCGCGGCCCCGGTCTCTCGCCGGTGTCCCCTTACAGATTTCTATGCAACTATAATTAGGTAACCGACACCAGTCTCCGTAGGAATCCCTGTTAGCCGTGAAGCTATGCCGGCGCGGAAAGTGGCGCGAATATTTTCGGCGCGAGGAAAGCCGAAATTAAACGCGCTGCCGCACTTTTACCAGCCGCCACCAGGCCTACACCGCCGCGCGTGTATACTTAACCGGCTTCCACGTTGCTCCTTTTGGCCCCTTCCTTTGTTTCTCTTTTTTTCCAAAGCCACGCCGGGACGGTGTTTCTTCCTTTTGCACGCGCGCGGCTTTCTGCCAGCGATGGCCTCGACCGTGTCTTCGCTACGAATCGCCCCTTTTATACGGGACCATCTGTTACAGAAACACCCCTCTATAGGTCACTAGTCTCGCTCCGTAACCCCTACTTGTCGCTATCTTACAGTTTACTGTCGGAGGCCACAAGTGTCGTCACGGAACATACGATGCTTTTGAATCTCTTGGTTCTCGATTCACAGCGCCAGTCGTATCTTTGGTTTATTCAATTATTCGATGGTCACTGTTCGATCGATTGACACGCTTTGGGGTAACTTGTTTGAAAACTCGCGACAGACAGAATCGAATATGCCCGTCGCTAGCCCGTCGAAAGCGGCTGGTTGCCTCTGTGGCTGTGGCTGCGGGAACGGAGAGGGCGGGATTTACATCTTCCCTTTCGTTCGCTGACTCGCAGAGAGTTCCTGTTACAATGGACACCGGCCAATCTTTAACTCGAGAAACGCCTCGGGCACCCAACACGACCCGCGCCCAATGATTTCTGCTTGTTCGAAACAACCGAAACAAACCTCGATCGAATTTTATCGAGATCGAAGGAAACTACAATTTAATCCCACTGGTGTTAAACTCGTGTAGGTTAAGCTCACAGTTTTTACCAGGTCTCGATTAGCATTCAATTTCTACAAATAGAAAGTCCAGGTGGCTCTATCCACTGGCAGAATACTCATAAACAAAATAAATAACTCACGCATTTCCAGATTAAAAGGATGGTTTCCGTTTCCAAAAGTGGGAATTATATCTAAGAGCAAACGTAACGAGGATTTGGGGATTTATATAAAACCGGGGGAAAGGCGATTCGGCGTTAGAAGGCGGATCACGGAGTAACAAATATCGTTTGGCGTCGGTTCAAGTATGCGAGGAACGAAGAAACGTTTACGGGGCCCGGTAAAAATGGAGTAAGAATGTAAACGGTGATGTTTTCGTCGCGGACGCTCGAATAAATACATGGCACCCGGAATCTCCGAGAGTGACAGCTGCAAACGACGACCTAGTAAGTCATTTTTATTATCCACAGGTGGCTCTTGCCCACCCGGAAACGTCAGGGCGGTAAAACCTGACCGAACAACGTTCGCTCGAGGACACACGAACTCTCTTAATTTAAATTCCGGCCTCGATTCTTTACCACTAAATTATCCCGTCAAGCTTTAATCGGAAACTCATCGATGTTATCTGCATCAACTAGATAATTATAAGTTCATCGGAAGAGGTATACATCTTACAGTTAATCTCACTCGTGATTCACTATAAATCTAAGGAAACACTTTTTCTTATGAATTCTTTCCATCACTTATTTTTACCAAATTTTACTTATTATACCTGTGCTGTTACTTCTATTTACACGAAGTAGTTATTTTTATGATATTTCTAATTAGAGAAGCCGATAGAGAGAGGTATTAATTAATTCATTTAGTATGCGAGATGTACTAATTTAAAATACATATAAACAAATAATACCAATATTATACAAATAAAATACCAATAATACATTTTTTCCTCTAGCGGTCACCCACCCATCCTGTACTGCACGCGACCCAATGATGCTGCACCTCGGTGACCGGAACGAGAACCAACATTTCCAACGTGCCGCGAGCGTCCACGTAAGAAACAAGTTTTTTCCCCCCCATTTATAGTGAATCACCATTCTACAAACACGAGTGGGAGTAACAGTACATAGAAAAGAGATGTAGAAAAAATATCATATATCGTAGGAGAAATAGTTTATAGAAATTCATGGACAGCGACGGTCGAAGTAGCAAAAGGAGTGGAGGGGCAGACTTTAATGAAGACGGAACGTTGTTTCGCAGAAGCGTGACAAATTTACCCAGCGGCCACCGCGCTGTTCGTTATCGTGATTAATAATCGCGCAACAACGACGCCGCGAGCCGGCGATCGCGTGAGCCGTCATGCGAGCTACCAAGAAACACTTGCGTCCAGACGGACGTCGTTCGACAATTGGCCTGGCAGACGCGCGATGTCAGTGTGCATTCCCTGATATTCCATCGTGCGCGCTGTCAGCCCGGGAAGCTGCACTTAACGAGAACGAGACGGAAAAGATTCCTGGATGCTCGCGCGAACCTTGGCATCTGTCGATTCGACGGTGCTCTTTCGTCTTCGAACCCGAGGGATTCGCGATCCTCGCTGAGCCCTCGAGGATCCTCGACGGGGTACTTCCGGAACGCTGGGAAAACCAATTTTTATCCTAGAAAATGCCCCTTGCATTCCTTATACGAACTCTCAGTATCGTTCGAAAGCTGTTTGTTCGAGTTAATTTTATCCAGCGACCAAAGTTACTAATATCCGAAACACGCGGTTCGTCATAGCGTTAAATTAATTCAAGTACAAAGGTTGATACGCAGTTATTTAAAATTCAGTCGTAGACGTTCGTGGAAAGACGAGAATCTGGCATCGCGAGAAATTGGCATCGAGTTTAATTCGTGTTCGTGGGTGGAGCTTCGTTGTATCTCGTAGTAGATTAGGAAATTTGGAAACTTCCAGACGTTCGTCGGCTGAAAATCGTCGCTTTCGATCGATTTTTGCCTTCTGGGCTCGTCCGGGGGCTTTGATTGCGTTCTATCCTATGCTCTTTGATACGTAAATTGTCGACCCACCGCCCGTTCGTATTGCTTTATCTGCATTTAATGGACTTTCGTATTTTCCAGAAATTCGGTCGCGGAATTAATATCCGGGTATAATATCCCAAGTTATTTTTGGACATCGTTTGTAAATTGGTTCTTGGTTCGTTTAAAATCTTCTCGTAACATGTATATATAAGCAGTGGCCGGGATAAAGCCTGAAATATTGTTTTACAGTCCTTGGTAAACGAGTTTTCTCGAATAATACGGCGTTGACGTTAATCTCAGTCTATGAACCTTTTATAATCTCACCAATTTGGTTCACCAAGAACCACAAGGGGACCAGGTTACCGTAATTAATACGGGCATCGACTCTATTCCGGTTTCCGTCTCAGTTTTTGCTGTTCCCACAGAAACGATGGAGTTGTTTAAAATGAAAGAACAAGCAAGTCTCCGTTCCTTCCGAGATCTCGAACCTCGATTAAAAAGTCAACGTTCACTTCGGAACTCACAACCACGTACAGAAAAAAATCATCTTCGATGTCATGATAAATCGTAGCACGACTTGTCTAAAACTTATAATTCCCACGACGCTGTGAGATACACCTTGTTCTAAAAATATTGCTCTATCGCACTCTGTTATGCAAAATAGCTACTGTTCGACCCAGAATCCACAGCGTAACTTCGTTACATGGTTTAAAACATACGAAATTTACATAACAATACATAAATCGATCCAGCTCGCCGTTTCCCAAAAAAACTACAACTCTGTTTACGCCAGAAGATCATGTTTATTTCCGCGAAATAGATTGCAAGTACGTCCTCCAGCCAAAACGCAGAGTATTCGCTCTCCGAATAATCCATCAACTCTTTCTGACAGGTAGAAATCCATAAATTCGTTGGATCTTCCGTTCCGTGACATTTCGAGTCGAGCATTCCTCTTGATAAATTGTTTTTTATAAATATCTTTCCAAAAGGTCTAAAGGTACGAGACTTGTCGTTCACCGAAATCCGAGAGGTTCCACACTGCGAGACGAGATCGGTCTAAACAATGGAAACGGTTAATGTTTACGCGCGTCGATACGGAGAAGAGTACGACGCGTTTCCCTGAAACGGTAAGAATTAATGGATCCTGGTGCACGCGTGCAGGGAGGGCTTTTTTGGAAAGACGCGCGGTCGCGGAACGAGTTCTCGGTTTTCCGCGAGTGCCGAGGAGTCGGAATCGAGCGGAGACGAGCGTAGCCGAGCCGAGGAGAGCGGGTGAACGACCTGCGGGGAATTGGTATTCGCGGCATTCCGTCGGGAACGATGAGGATGACCGAGTGCGCGCACTCCCCCAATTATCCTCGCGCATCCCCGGACAATGAATGAGAGAGTTTCGCTCGGTTTCGTTTCTTCCTACGACCGGCGAACTGGTGTCCAAGGTCACCGGAAGTCGCAGGGGAAAATTAACCTGCTTCTCCGTGCCCCGGGAACACGCGATTCTCGGATTCTTTCCGCTCCTCCTTTACCCACCGTTTCCCCTTCGTCCTTGGCCGCTCTGTCAAGATGGTTTTGCTATCGGTGTCAGTAGCCGTAACAACCGCCATTTGGTTTACTTTCCACTTTCGTCAGACGTTGCGTTTATTATTATTATCAGAGCTTTGGCAACCTTCGATTCGAAGAAGAATCCCTTTGTGCACCGAATAATGAATGGAAACAAAAATATGGAAAATCTCACAGACTACTTAGAGTAGAGTTCCGGCATATTTACCCCGACTATTCTAAACAAAGAAGTTACAGCTGCATGCATTCAACAGTGACATCGATATTAAACAATTGACGAAAGAAGCGTAAGAATTTTATATATTTTATTTTTTACTAATAAATTGTATTTCTACATTACCCATGGTTGTGTTTATTAAAAATCAAAAATGAATTTTTAAGAAAAATCGACAGGGGGTAGGTGCCTAAATTTTTCGGCGAAAAAAAAAATTTCAAATCGTTCTAAAAAAATTATTTTCAGTTCTGGGGGTCGATTACAAGCATTTTCGGTGAATAGGCATACCCCCGAAATCCTACGCATTTTCGAGAAAAAAATTCTTTCCCGAAAATATGATGTAAGGTCAGAAATGTTTCCCCGAAATTTCGAGCGTATCTTTAAAACATCGTAACTTTTCAATGGATTGGAGGTGATTACAGCACGATTTTTTAAACTAACAAACACGTGAATCGGTTAACCGACACCGGAAGCAATCAAGATGATCGAGTAACCCGGTTCAGTTCGCGCGTTCCGAGCGAACCAACGGAAAGAACGGAGCATTATTCCCGGAATTGTTATGCAAATGTTGCACTGTCGCAACATCGTTTGGAATTTAGAGAGCGGCCGTAGCAATATTTTTAGACATTATATAACATATTCGGTTTGAGCGAGATTGAACCCTCGCGTTGTAATTTCGTCCGTGGGGCCTGGGCGGGCAGGATTCTAAAGAGTATTTATTTTCACCGACCACGAGATCCGCATGGGGATCAACGGTTGACCACGTGTTCCGTTTTGCAGCTGCAGTTCACATGGTCGGCGAGAGAGTCAGTGTTGCGTTGCGTTGAGTTGCGTTTGCGCGTGACGCTCGATTATCCTGCTCCTACGGGCTCGCACGATACACTTCCTGAGAGATTTTCTTTTTGTTCCATGGAATTTCACGTTGCGTTTTCAATCAGTTTTTTTTCCAAACGCGTTTAAACGTTATTACATTCGGGGCTGAGAAGTCTAGTTTCTGCATAATCTTGTTCGAACGAGAGCAAACGTTCAAGTTCGTACGGCGCGCTCGGGAGTCAAACGAGCCGTGCAGTAATGCAAACGAACACGAACCGCGCGTTACGATATAAATCGAGTTCGTTACTTTCGTTTCGCCCCGACTGGAGGATGGTCGCCTAAACAACCCGGGTTTACAGGAATGAGAAACGTCGGAATAGATTTCCCCGGAACGGCGAGTAAGAACGCGTTCGATCCTAGCAACGTCCACCGATGCAAGACGCCATTAGTCCGGCGTCAGGTGGAATTAATGAACCAAAGTATTCGGAGTAACACACCAGGATGCTCTGCGTGGGCCCAGTGACAAATATTTATCACCACGTTCGCGATCCTACATGAAATTTCCGAATAGCGTGAAACTCGCAGACGCTTCCAGGTGGAATTTCCAAACAATCTTACACGGTTTGTTCAAACATTCGATGTTTCCACGCGTTTCCACTGTGCACGGTCGTGCCAAACCCTCTCTGTCTAACGTTAGGCCTGCGTATTCCAAGGATCCGTTCTTGGTCCTCTTCCATTTAATATTTACGCTCGCGATCTACCAAATGTTTGTAATAACTGTCAGCTATATACGCACGCTGACGGCGCTCGATCCATTAACATTTTCATCCACGTTGCCTTGAATCTGCTAAACGTGGAAGGTAATCATAGTTACGTGGTTTGCATCCAAACGATCTTTGCTTTTACTCGACCAACGAAAAATAACATAATTCTCATAGAGAACCGTTTAGGAATTTTCGAGTCGCGGCTGAACGTTCGCGCAAAAGGAGGACACACGGGCTCTAGCGCCGAGCCGCCTAGCAAAAAGTCCGCGACGAAAGCTTTGTATGGAAAGCAAAGCGACTCTGAGAATTTTCCCGCGGGTGATCGCGAGCGAGACCACCGTCAGGACAAAACCGATTTCAGTCCTCGGTTAAACGGCCGCGGCGCTCATATAAATAGCTCCCTGTCCTCGATTTCTCGATGAGCAAATGAACCGGATGCCGAGACGCTCGACGAGTAACAGATGCCCGACACAACAGTTCGATTCAGGATCGACGATGCCCAGCACGTGAAAAACACCGCGGTCATGCGCCACGCCACTTGTAAGGTCCCTCTTATCCCTTTTATTCGAGTCCTGACAACTTTGACGATCGTACATGACACCTATCTCGACTCGTGCAAAACGAAACGAGAGACCAGAGGAAGGAGTCGAGGACCCTGTCTTGGACAACAGACGCATTGTCGGGAAGGGAATCGACCAAGTTGCGAATAAACAAACAATTATAATCGTAATTTCGTTCTTTGGGATCTGGATTTTAGCCTGGACTGCTCGGTGGGTAAAACAGACGATGAAATTAATAATGAGAAGTAAAAAAATATTAAGCGTTTGTCGTTTGTTCCCTGGCGAACAACAATGTGCCTCTTTAATCGCTATTTAAATGAGAGGGTGGAAGAAGAGAAGATATCGTGGGCGATTCCTTAAGGGCCGTAGAAAACAAACAACGCGTGGGAGGAAGAAACCGGAAACGCGTTCCGTTCGCCGTCTCGTTCCTCGTATCGTTCCGATGAATCTGCAAATTCTCGAGGGTCACAGCGCACCGATGGCATTCGCGTAACAGGTCCGCATCATTCCGATCGCCTACGTTCGTACGATTGCGACAACAACGCAACCGCGCATCCTTTGATGTAACTTGCAGCCGCGATACGCGCGCGTCGATTAGTAATTTTCGTCGGTCGGTTTCCGGTCGCCGGCAATAACCGTGGCTGTCACGCTAAGAGGAAAAGAAAACACCGATATTGCGTAATGGCGGACGTTAAATTACGACGACGGCCGTTAGAGGAGAAAACACCGGTCGGAAAAAGACGCCCGACACGGTTTACGACGCGAAAGAAACGATCGTTCTCGTTCGGAGGATCGAATCGATTTGTTCTAATTTCGATATCGATGGCTGGGAAAGGACGATTACGATCACCTGGAACTCGTAAAAGTTCTAATTTTACGCGCGTGGTGCAAACTTGATCGACGAAGCCGTGCATCCGCGGATAGTTCAAGGAGATGGTCCTCCATCGAAAAGTTAATATTCTTGGGGAATTTATTCTAAGCAATCGACACGATCAACCGATCTCGAATTTGTATCGTTTGTTTAGTACGTTTTTATAGACTGAGAAATATTTTTTTTGCGACGATAAAACGAATAGTTTCAAATCGGACTGCAATTATGTGTTCTCGTGATTAAACTAGAAAAGTGCAATTTCAAAGGACAATCGATCGCGAGTACGTAAGAATTATTGTAATAATATTATGGTAACATCGAGAACGAGTACGGCTTCCTGCTCGTCGCGATGTCTGCGATTGAGACGCTATCGGGGTTGCAACACGGAAGTAAAATGCCAGAAACGCATCGATATTATGCGCGTCCAGTGCGCTGGAAGATGCGATTAAACGGGTTTCTGCGAAGCGTGGAGCGTGTATGGGAAGACGATAAAACCGACATCGAGTCCCCCGGACGGACGGCGTCTCGCATTTTCTTTAGAAACGACGATTTATCCGGAGGAAAATTCGTAAAAAATGGTCGCTAATAATGGCGAGCACGTTGATTTATCAATGGCGTAAACATTAGCCTGGAATTTCCCTGTTTATTTTGCCGACGATGCTCATTAATGTTGCATCGCGCCGGAGTTATAGCGCACCGTAAAATTTTATTTACGAGAACGAGTTTCGCCCATTGTGCAATCCTCTGGCGCTGAAATAGGGACCAGCAAAATATCCTACCTACGACATGATGTTTTCGAGGATCCGATATCGTCTCTTTAAAGTGCATTCGTAAAATTGTTTTACGTCAAACCGCTGTCAGAAGACTTGGACTCGTTTAAAAAAGTTTTTATTTTTATCGGCAAACGTTGGTGGAAGTTGATTGGAAGAATGGTCCAATTTTCGAGCTCTCAAGCAGTGACGAGCAATAGATCGAATCGAATTCGTCGCCAAGTCGGATCGACGGAGTCAATAACACTGTAAAATCAGGAGTATCTCGAAGTGGTTGGTTAATTAGGGATCGTCTAATAATAAATGGGCGACCATTCAGCATCGAGCCAACGATATATTTTTGCTTGGTGCTTGGAACCGACGCAAAACAAGCTGACAACTCTTTCGAATGCGTCATCGGGTGGTCTCCCAGCCGGCCAGAGATTGAAACGCGACTGTGTTCTTTGTGAATCAATTGCGATCGATGCGGCGATTATAACAGTAAAACGATGAATTGCGGGCTGGCTGGTTCAACCATCGCGAAATGAGGATGTATCGCGCGTACAAATCAAAATCGTTTGAAACGCGGCAGACGCAGTTTACGATCTACGCTCCAATTAAACGAGCTTTCCTCGCTTCTCATTTTTTGTTTGCCGAGTAATCGTTTAGCAACTTCGTTTTGTTCTTCTTCCAAAGAATAATTTACGCTCTCATGTGAGTTAAAGAAGAAAGAAATCAACGAGAGTGCCGTTTATTTAACAGTACGAAATTAAAATAATGGAAATATTTTTCTGGAAATAATTTGCAATCGTGAATTAATTCTTGTCACTCGTATATGGATGACGTGGCAATAAAAGTGCTAAAACTGTATTAATATTTAACGGACGAAGCAAGAATTCAATTATAAAACCATAAGAAGCATCGTTTCTTCGTTATTATCCCACTTAGTCTCGATTGTTTCGCGCGGAGTACCGTTTACGATTATTCGAACGATACCGTTTTAATTTCGCGAAACGGTAATTAACAGGGACAAATTCGTTGCTTTTGATAACGTTCTAAAATTCCGAAACGTAGTACGCGAGTAGAGAGCCGGGGGAAAACGAGTTCTCAGCTGATGCGGGACGCGAGATCGAAAGCGATACGCGCGCAAAAAGGTTCGGGCTCGCCAGTGTTTCGCCGCGCCGTGAAACAAGAGGGAATTTTAATCGATTTTCTCGGGTCCGTTCGATCAGAATTTCACGATTGTTGCACGCTGGGAGTTTGGCGAAACAAGGGGTATAGCGAGATCCTCGCTTGGTCGCGAATTATCGCCGCTTGGGTCACTGCGCGCATTGTCGTCGGCGAACGATAACCTCTTGAACGGAATGAACGTCATCCGCCCGGCAGTTTTCACTTCCTGCAGAGGAGATTCTCTCTATAAACGCGGCAACCACGTGCCCGTAAACGCATGCACGCGTGTAAAATCACCGAGTCGGCGATTTTTATTATCTTTGCTCCCGATACCTCATCGTGCATGCCAAACATTCGTTTGTCTTTTCGTTCATGCGTCGACTCTTATCTTTATTAATCATCCGCGCCAATGTCGTCGACGCAAAGAACATTTCTGGCAGAGAATCGACCCAAATAAATAATATCTGTCAACTCGAACTACGTATTACTCGAATATTCGATAACGCGAGCCTCTGTTCGGATTCCAGATTCGTTCGTACAGCAATGGTTCTCAAAATGAACATGTGATTCGTAAATTGAACATTTGTGTCCCCATTGGAGGCAGCGAAGACGTTTAAAAAGGCGACTCTGGAATACAATCTTCTGTGTATAAATATCTGCTGGCGTTAACGTTCATTTTACGAATCATTATCGCCTTCCATTTTCGCGAAACCTCGATTGCGCCAGTTTGTCGAGAAGAACAAAGTCTGTGGGGCCCTGTGTAAACCGACGGAAGTTGGTTGTTTAACTTGGAGCTTGGCGTTTTCGCGGCGAAACAGCGAGCTGGGCGTGTCCTTGCCGTTCGAACACGCTCGTAAATGCATCGTCCAAGCTTCGAGTCGTCGGCGAGCGCGGTGAAACAAACGACGCGACGCCCAGGTAGCTCGATGGTTCCCACGAGCGAATACAAACACCGTCGACCGATTAATCCGCGACGGCAAAGTTTCGAACGGAAAATGTTTTTAAAATCGGAGTGTAAGTTGGTTGTGCGGTTCGGTTTGTTCGCTTTTCGAGCGGCTCGAGGCTTTTTCCGCGGTCTCGTAATCGTTGGATGGAGCACGCGTGCATACGTATGCGCGGTGGGATTCTTCGGCAGCCACGTACTCGGTCCGTCGAACGAGCCCGAGGAATCGAGGGGCCGTGAACGAGGCAACGATCTCGGGAGCTGGTGAATCGAACCGAGGAATGCGAGCTCCTCGATTCAAGAGTGTCGATCGACAAAAATTCTCTTGGCCTCTCTCAATTGGGAAGCTGAAAAGCGTCTTTGTCATCGATCTCTCGACGGTCCGCGCGACGTCTTTTTTCGACCGAATCGCTCGAGATCCGAAGAAAAACACTCCTCTTTTCTCAATTTCTTTCTCGATTTATTTATGGGCAAAACCCTCGTTTCAAATTTTTCAAAAGATACGCTAAAAAAGTCCACGGACGCAGAGTACCGAATTGAGAAAACAAAAGTGAAAGCTCGAAGGATCTCAAATGATAGAAATTTACGCTTCGACCGATGCGTCCATTAAGAATTTTGAGCACGAAATTTAAGGATATCGATATTCCAATTACTCGAGGTCGTATCTGTCACGGAGAGAAAGGATAAACGTTCCCCAAAGACAGATTCGGACGTTCGACTAATTACCTAATCCGCGCGTCTCCGGTTGTCCCGCGCGCAGGTGTTTCAGGGAAATTTTAACGAATGCGATGCACTTTCTAAACGTTGTAAATCGACGCGAACATTTTCTCCGGAGCGTGTATATATCTTCGAAAGGACGTGCAATTGGAACATGGTCGGTGAGACGATTAACAGTCGACCGGGGCCGAGAAGTCCCGGGTCTAAGCGGTTAATGGGTTTTAAAGCGTGACGGGGCAGGCATCGCGATTCCGTGCCTAAATTTACGCACGGCAGATGTAATAAAGCGTGTGCTCGCCGTTTTACGGTATCCTCTATCCGGGATTCCGAATAAGCAGCGACGCAACCGGCCGCCGAGTCGCTTTGAACCGATGCCAGCCACCTTTCCGTGATTCTTCGAAGGCGCCAAGGTGCGACCGTCGTCGTCGTGGAGGAACGTTCCCGCGGAAGGCGAGGCGAAAATTTCTTCGACGAGTTCGAGACTGTTCGGAATTCTCCACATTTTTCCCCCCAATCGACAGAAACGTCCAACAGGAATCCAAGCTCTTTGGGTCAACGAGTTGGGTCAACGCACACTCGTACAGTCGGCCATTTTGTTCGCTGGATAGTTTCTCGAATATTTATAATTATTCTTGAGACTATGGATCGAATAACTTCCACATATTTCTCTGTTCAGTCCTTTTATTTTTCTTTCGAAACGTCGTGACTCGTAAATTGAACATTTCTAACCACGATCACTTAGCTCGAGATTTTTTTTTTAAACTACACTTACTTTTCAACAATTATAATTTATATTATTCTATTCTTCGCAAGAAAAACACTCTGACGAGCACTTTGTGGTTCCGATTTGCATCGAGCATCCGCGCGTGAATTCCTAATAAATCGCCACGTCCTTTCCCATCCGGCTCTCACCGTGCATCGTCTTTTCGAGCGTCCAAGATTATATCCTGGGCAAATTGCTCGCAAGTCGAATAGAAATTGAAACGACATTCTAAGCGTCCTCGATTCCGGGACAGCAGATCGTAACTCGGTTGCGATGGGACTCGCGCGTTGTACGCCACGCAACATCGGAGTCGCGAATTCGAGCTGAAACTCTCTTCTTCGCGAAACGAGCTTCTCGAGATCGCGAAGAAAATTCTGTATTTCCATTTCGATTCACTACGGGATGTGTTTTCTCGGTGAATGCAATTTGCCGAGAAAGTATCTAATCGCGACGATCGAAGACCTGGCGTATCGTTCCCAGGACGAACGCGTCGCTTTCGCGTTTGATCGAACCTCGTTCGAGGCTATCAGCCTCGAAGTTCGCGTGTTTACCAACGTCAAGACGAACCGTCCTCGCAAGTAGGTTGCGTATCGTTCGGTGAAATTCTAGAGGAGATCTCGAACGGACGGTTATTCCCGATGAGTGATTGCGCACCTGTGTGACTTATTGCCGGCTGACTCTACGATTTGTATATTATCCACGATCGTTAGCGATTTTAAATCGGCACGGTAATCGGTGAAAATCCTCCGACGACTCTTCCCAACACTCCGAAGAGTGCTCTTTTATTAAAAATTGATCGTTCCTTTTACGCTACAATTACCAGCAATTATGAAGTATTTATTTGTATCAGAGAAATTTAAACGATTCTTGGAGAAATGTATAATGCAAATGTTTATTCATTCTCTTTAGTTCTAGCGTTAACATCGTGTTTTTCCTTTGTGCAAAAATAATATAGGGGTTGTGTAGTCACAAGAAAATTTGTGTTATTTAATTTTTTCAAGTACGACAAAAAATAAGCAATATTATCAACGAAATAAATTACTATTTTGTCCGAAAGAGAAGAGGAATGGTGTAAATTCGACCACAACGTGAGGGAGACCAGTCAGACGCGGGTGTCGCGAGCACGCTTCGGAATACCAGATTTCCATAATAAACGTCAGCTCGAACAAATTTTTCGTGACTCGTGGACGCTTCGCGTCACGTTTCCAGCCGGTCGGTTCGAGGGATTCTGCGGAATGCTCGCGTGACTCACGACGAATAACTAAATACATAGTCAGAGACCCCTGATAGTCCGATTCAGGGCTCGGCTTCTACAAGGTGTCCCGAAACATCTGTCGATTTCCCGCGCTCTCCGTTTTCGACAAACGAGATTCGACGTTCCGTGCAACTAGACATTGGATTTGCAATGGATAATGATCTCAGTAATATCTGTAATTCATCAGCTATCTCTGCGTAACTTGAGCAATGATCATAGATCACCAGAACGAAGATAGAAATATTTATTTGTAATTCTTTGATACGAGTAGAAAAAGATGTGTACCATTTGGGAATCTTTGAATGATATTTTTTTAAATTTTGTAGAGGATGGTTCGAGCATTCGAAATTAGCACGGATCCCAGGAAACTCGCACAAATTATCCTGGCGTCTTCTAGGTACCGAATTAGCGAATTCTGGCTTTGCATAGGGAAAAAATCGACAGCCTAGTGTCTTCCCTTATGAATAATGCATCATCCATGAATCTCCGCGCGGCTAATAGGTGATCCTCGCAACAGCCGCCTTTCTACTCACCGGGGCTCAGGTAGCGTCGTGACGAGAAACTGTATCTTCCTACGATTTTATCGGGACGCTGAATCTTTCCGCGCGAACAGTCGCTTTCGATCTATGCGGGCATGCAAAACGGACCCCGGCTCTTAGCGATGCCTACGAATCCGCGGCGCGATCGCTCGTGGCTAACAAATGTTTAAAATAACCCTGGCCGAGAGAAGTGCTATGCCGCCTGCAGCTCTTAAATCGTTTCCTCGCGTGAAAAACAGAAAAGAAAATACCGAGCGTGTGTGTACATAAGCGTATTTTTAACTTCTGTTAGGCGTTTCTCCGAGCGATATCCTCGACGACTGGAACGCCGATAGGCTCATACATTTTTCTACTATTAACGCCTCTGTGTTCCAATCTCCACCTTCCACGCGGTGAAAATTTGAATCCAGGCGCAAACGACCAAGTAATGTTATCCATATATTAAGTCGTCCCACAACAATCAGTCGTAAAAAACTAATTTGAACACGATCTTATGGGACGACCTATTCGATTCATTCGATGGAAAACCTATAGTTTTAATCAAGTACACTCCTTTCGCGTACGCTTATCCGGTAAACGAAGTCGTTGAACGACTAAAAGGGGGGGGAAAAAAAAATCCTGATTACTATGCCTCCAGCGCGACTTCGCAGCACGAGCCGCTCGCGATGTAAATTTCCAAGTCGAGAATGTTCGTAGGAACGTGTGCAAGGGTTCCTAGAGCTTTACGAGCGATCTATAAAGTAGTTTCAGACGCTGCGGTGTCGATGGATAACGGAGGAGCGTGGCCGAGGGTGGAACCACGAAATAAAAATTCTATCGTGAACATGTTGACTCCGAATTCACCGCAGGAATGCGAGCAATGCTTCTCCAAGTTTTACGACCGGTCTATAAAGTAGCTTGAGGTACAGTAGTGTCGTCGAGTGATGACAGAAATCGGTCCTGTCCCTGTTTTGGAACACTCCTGGCTATGAATAGATCGTTCCGGAGCGAGCTTTTGGCGTCCGACTCTACCGGTAATACACCGAACGTTATGCTCTATATTTTCCCTATTATCTACCAAAACTCGTTAATCCTCCCGACAAACGACGCGGAATCATCAAACTATTTATCGTTATCGCGACGTAATTGCGTTCGAAATACGTATGGGGACGCCGCAGACGAAACACGGAGACCAAAAGGTTCCCGGTGAGTTTAACGCTCGGGTCACAACCTTCGCGCGCCTCCATTTTTCACGATCGACCGGAATTACGATACCTTTTCTTAAATTCAATGTCGACAAAAAATTCTTTGTATCAAATTTCACTGAAAAAAAAAATGAAGACTATTGCGTTCTTTAACTAATATCAGCGGTCATTTATTACTTTATTTATTTCTTTATTTACGGAAGTAAATTTATTTAATCTAACCAGGAAAATTTGGAAAGATTTGGAGATTCTGGGCAAATATTTATCCAATCAACCTAAGAATATCGTCATACTTCATTGGCACTATTTTCGTGCTTTTTTAAAAGTAAAGACACTTTATTGCACTCTTTGACCACTATCAGCGGCCATCTAATCTGACCAGGAAAGTTTGGACAGTGATATACACCGATATCGACGAAACTCTGTGCAAATATTTATCGAATCATCTTAAAAACATTGCTAAATTTAGTGCTATTACAAGAGAGAAACCATCCTTTTTATCCGAGAAGTATCTTTTATTTACGTGTTTGCAAACCGGATAAGATGTTTAAACGTTGGAAAGTGAAACGAATCGATTCCGTTTGCTTGAAACAGAATTTTCGTATCGAATAAAAACGAATGATATCTTTAAACGGATCAGGAGGGAGGGGCCACGGTTGCGAAAGACACCCGGTGCATGCAGTTTCGGGATTTCGTAGTTGACTCAGCGGGAAACACTTCCTTTTGACGAGAACCACTCGACCCGCCGAAATATATACGGGCTGACTCACCCCGTGAGCGTACAGGTACCCTCTCCTTTGCTCTACGAATAAATATATCGAGTGCACGGTTGCTGCACCTTGATGTAACCGGGGAAAATAGAGCAACCGTCAGCCAGAGAATATTGGACGCGCGGGACGATATTATTTCCGCTTTTAAAATAAAAGGCGACAGCCTTCGAGAATCGCTGTCGAACTAATTTTTAAAAACGTCGATATCGCGAATAGTTTTTTTTTCGCGTTTGACCTGGTTGAGACTTTGTCGTGAAACGGAGAACCAGTTCAGCAGTTTGAGGGTGTTTAAGGTATCCAGCTGGTATTTGGGCGGCTCAGAAGCCGTACGACTGTTCTAATTAGATTAGAACTCATCGATATCCCCTTGGTTTCACCACCTACCGATATTGGACTGGCTCGACCCTTCCGCAGAATATACGTATCACGAATCCGTACAAGCTCTTCAGATTTCTATTCGAATCAGAATTTTAAAACAAATTATCTTTCTCCTGTACATACGCGCCGTTCGACGAAGACGAACGTGCTCGAAGCAATTCTCGAAACTCGATGTAAACTTTCCAAGCGGTTCGATTAAAAATCTCGCGTGTTGCTCGATATCGCGCGCAGGATAAGATAAATAACATCATCGTTTAAATTCGTCATCGAACGAGCTCGAAACGAAATTCGTACGCCGCGAAAGCGGTTGAATCATAATACGGTTAACGATAAGGCAAATTCATAGTAGGTTAGATTAAAATCTGCAACAGTAGTTTCTATAACATCTGAATTTCAAAATCTGACGTCGTCGTAATTTATATAAGACAGCTAACAACGGATCTTAGCGTTTTGCGTGCTGGACCGAGACGCGAATTAAACGAACGTTCTCCGTTGAAAATCGAAACGAACACGAGAGTTCTCGGGTGTTTGTTCGTTGTTTGCAACGAGGATTCGCGTATACGAAGAACAAGTTGACGTTCCGTCAATTGGCTGTTCGTGCAATCGACACGCTGTAAAACTTGTCGCGTCTATCTTATCGACTCCGAGGTTCGTCGATCACCTTCGCTCGGTTTTATCAGGTTTTATCAGAATTTCTTTTTTTCCTTTGGACACGTCAGATTCGAGATTTTGAAAGAGGATTCTGAGCTGGCAGAGATCGGATCGCGGTTTGGAAGGATGGACGACGGGCGACGCGGCTCGGACAGCAGCATATGCTTCGATAAGCTTTCGAAAAAGGATCACGCCGCTCGACCAGCTGCGTGAGTAATCTCGGTGCTATTTCAGCGAGAGTATTTCACGTAATACGCGTGCAGGCAGCGGCGCAAGAGGCCTGACGTCAAACAACCTTATAGATTTACGGCGCGACGGTTTCCAACTTGGCGAAAAGTCAAACCCCCCACGTACGTCGACGTTTTTGGTAATCCGACGGCGAAAAAGGTCGAATAAAAAATAACATCACGCGTCATATTCGCTTTTAAACAATGGAACCTGTCGCGAATACCCCATCGAACGCGAGCGGAGCCCCGATGGCTTCGCGAAGAGACGGAGGAACAAAACATTTACTTTCCTTCGTCTTACGAACGAAAACACACTTTATCTTACAGCTATCGCGCTTGGATAAGCTAAGTAAAACGTATTAATAGCGACTTTGAATAGAAATTCAGGCGCAATTGTGGTCCCTTTCTTCTTCCATAGTCATAATCGTACCAATCAAGAATACTTTTCATTTTTTTATTTTAGACAAGCACTTTTTTAACCTTGTTCACTGAGATATAATTCAAAAAGATTGTGATTCGGAAAACATAAATAAATATGCAAACTTCTACTTTCTGTGTAAACAAAAAGTTAAGCTTCTTTTTTAAAGGAACCTTCTTTAACGACATATAATTCAATCAACTTTGATTATTTTCGCTTGAAAAATTCGCTTCTAATTTGTTTCAAAACCACCATGAAGAGTTGTCTTGTGAGACCACCCAAAGGGTCGAAAAGCGATCGGTCAGATTTTACAATGTTTTCCGAGCAGCCCCGAGGGGTATAATAATCCGCGAACGCGTACGCTCGCGATGTTCTCAGATAAGCTATCACTTTAATGGATAATTTGATCCGATATAGAAACCGGAAGATATTACTCAAGGGTTTCGCACGAGCACGCATTCCGCGGGGCGATATAGGCGAGCACCGAGAGTTCATCGATGCCGATCGTTCGTTATTGTTGCGTACAATCTGGGCGCGATCTGTACAAAGCGGGTAACTTTTGTTGAGGAAGGAGCGCAGCTGCGCGAGAAGCCGTCCTCGTTGATGGTCCCGCGAGTATTTTTGCCGGTTCCACGACGGGGAACGGTTGATCTAACGACGGACAGAGATAAGTGAACGCCAGCCACTTGGCCGCGTCGCTGACGTTAACCAAACCACAAATTCCTGTTAACGTTCGTTTTCGTCGACCGCGACACGGAACGGCCGCGTATTTTCTGCTACGAACAGAGAGAACCAGCATCGTGCGGCCCGGGGGAATAGAGACTTTTATAAATCATTCTCGTTTCCTGAATTCCGGCGACGCGCTGATTAATCCGGTTGTGCTCTAACACGCCGTCGTTATAATTTCTTCGTACGTTGGTTCTGAGACTTTGCGCTTTCGTGGATTTCTGAGTTACGGTCTCGAAACGAACTCTGTGTTTCCACGAATTCGATTCGATAACCGAGCGAACGGTTGCGCTAGAAAACTCGAGACCAATCCGGGGACTCGTTTTCTATCAACCGGAGGAACTGCTGGCAGTGAAAATGAGAAGATGCCGATGTAGGTTAGGCAGAACGATCGCGAAAACTAAAATGTTAATTCAGGTTTACCCGAATTTTTTGCTAGCTCGTAAAGATCCCCGGTTATCCGGGTTTTGCATTTGTCGATCGGACGTACCGTGGCTGCAGCTACAATGACCATAAATCTTCGACGAGGTAATTTGCATAAATCTTTGATATCGAGGTCATGGATCACTGGCCGTGCTAGAGAAGCTGCGGAAGAATACCGTGTCACCCAGTTACTTTCTCCGCTCGGAGCATCTATTTCTGCGTGCAGATCTCTTTTTCGCGTTGCCTCTGTATACAGGGTGTTCAGCCACCCCTGGGAAAAATTTTAATAGAGGATTCTAGAGGCCAAAATGAGACGAAAATCAAGAATACCAATTTGTTGATGGAGGCTTCGTTAAAAAGTTATTAACAATTAAATTCAAAAATTTCAATTCGTTCTGGAAAAATTATTTCTAGGTTCTGGGGTCAATTACAATTATTTTTGGTGAATAGACATACCCCCGAAATCTTGCGCATTTTCGAGAGAAAAAATTCAGTGCGGTCGGAACTTTAAACGTTAATAACTGTTTAACGAAGCCTTCATCGACAAATTGGTATTCTTGATTTTCGTCTTATTTTGGCCTTTAGAATCCCCCATTAAAATTTTTCCCAGGGGTGGCCGAACACCCTGTATATACGTGTACGTATATCGACGATTACAATGGCAAACAATCGTGAACGATTAAAAAGATAACAACGGACGTGTTCCGAAGTACGAGCGTTCGTGTCGATGCATCGATAGGTGAGTCTAGATTTATCTTGTTCCTCGAACCGACGATTATTTAAGAAACCGCCGTACGTACACCGGTTTCACCGCGGAACAATGCCGACCGGTGGACCGCTACGATTATACGCGACATTTCGTTGTTCCCATTATCGTTCTCCACGTCGAAAAACTGGACAAGCGTCTTACGGAATTATAATATCGTTCCATGCTTAGGAGTCTTATTTCACCTCTTTACAAGACGAAATAGGAAGAAGACTCATCGACCAGAACTGCGTCGATCGTTTAATTACTAGCGTAAACAAATACTGTGAAACGATGTTTTTAGATCTTCATCCGCCCTTAGAAGTAATCTAAATATTTGTACTAAAGGGTAGTTTCTAATTAATAAATAATTTTAAACACGATCGTGTGTTCCTTTGAATATACATTTGAAAATGTGAGATACGATAATGCGTCCTTAAATCGCGCGGGTAGGAAAAAAGCAGCTAAAGCATACTTGGATCGTCGCGTTTCAAGAGTCAACATGCTTGAAAAATAATAACGCGGCAGACTGCGAGCCATTTTGTCAGTCATAATTTAAACGGTCTCGCGCGTTCGCGTGGGTGGTGCATTAACGCTTCCGTGGCAAATTGCACGAAAGGAAAAAAAAGGTACGCGCGAGAGGAAACAACGGACGAGCCTAATTTATCGGGCATCGACGCACCCAGGTTTCCACCATCGCGGAACGTCGCGGATATATTCGTCGAATATCTCAAGTCTCGATTGTTCGTGCTGTCGATTCTTGTAAAAACCTCTGGCCGAGTAATTGGATACACGGATTGCAGATTCAGAATAAACCACCGATCTTATCTCTCTGTGTCGTTGTTGCTCCACCTTCTCAGTTATACCGCCGCGATACGTAGCGATCGATATACGTGTCTGACCTTTTAAGAAATTTATTATTTAAATCGAGCGCGAATCGTCGACTTTTGCGAGATCGCTCAGACCTGGGATCAACGAGAAGAAATTTCGATAGTTTTTAACGATTCTTAAAACGAACGCGTATAAATATGTGACGGTGTCGAATAAGAATCTTCACTGTAAAAGTGAAGTTTGTTTCGCCAAGCTTGTCCATAAAGCATCGACGATCAGAGCGATACGAACGTACCATCGAAACGCAATTACGCCGCCATTGGTGTAGGTGGTTTTGGGGCTTGTTCGTCACGGGCGATTTGACTTGAAATTTTCCCTAAAACGAGCCGTTATCGATCGTTGGAATCGCCCGGTCCATGTTCCCCGTTGTCATTGACATAACGCGGACGCCCACGCGACAGCTGGTCGTTTTTCTCCTCGCAAGCTCTAGCGCGTTTCCGTTCACGGTTCTCGAGATCTAGCGCGGATGTGACGATATCGCGATACCGTCCGATATATTTCGCTGATTCTTGGAGGAAATTTCGTAATTTCCGCGAGTAACTCTCCCTGTGATCGAGATCCCACCCCGGTCGCGGAGACTTTGCTCGTCCGGGATTTATTCGTTCGCGACGTACTTTGCTCCGGCGGGATAACGCGTCGATAAGCTCCGAACAGAGATTTAACCGTGGTAGCCTTTTACTGTTACCTCGACGATCCTTTCCCGCTCTCGGGTACTCTCTCGCCATCGATGCGGACTTTCACGGACGTAAGCCACTGGCTCGTCGATACCCATAGTTGCCTAACCTTTTTATCACCCGCGCTCGCGCGGGTTTCTCGAGGCTTTATTTTCGAGCGGATGATTCACCGCGAGCGCGTTCGTCACGCACGATACGTTGCGTTTTTATTTTTGCACCGCGCGATGCGAGCTGCCTCAGTTATTCGCGATGTAATGATTCTTAAACTGAACGTCGCACCCACATCTCCATACCGCATCCACTCTCGGGGCCAGTCCGTTTACAATTAACATCGAACGACTAATTCAGGATAATGGGCCGATCGGATGAAAGTCTCGTTCGCTGAGACCGGGGCGCATTATACTTTCATGATCGTGGTGGGAACCGCGGTCGAGGTGCACGCTCGTTGCGGATGGTTTGCTTCCATCGCAATATCCATAAGTGCAGCCACCTATAATTGCCCGGTCGTAAATTAACGGTCGGTGTTTAGTCGCGAGGATTCGAAAACGCGACAAGTCGAACCCGGGAACCCCTTTCCTCGTCGTCCAGAGACAAAAGCCCCGCTGTCTCCGGCCCTTTTTCCTCGACCCCTGCCACTTTGACATTTTGCTTCTTTCGTGAGTCCCCCCGCGCGCAACGTCCTGGAAAACGAAAGTCGAAAATGCTCGAGTCGTGAAAATTCTTTGGAGAACGTAAGCACTTTGCACCGAATTGGAAGATTCGAGTACGTCGAGTCAAAGCTGAGAAATCTTTCATTCTACGAGCCACTTTCTAGATAAAAATATTTTCGCCCATTTAACTGTCCCAGCTCAGGTTTAAGTAAACCAGGCCTCTGTCCGTGTAGATCTGAATGTTCAAAGCGACGGTTCGTTACGTAACCGACATCGAAGAAGGTTTCCAACTTGAAACGGACGCTGTCAGACCCAGAATACGTTGACGGAGGTTCATTGAAACATAACGCGAGCGGTCTGCTGACCGTAGCAGCTGAACGGGTGAATCGATTACCTGAAACGGGCCGCACCGACCGTCTATAACAGGTCATTACGATGTTAATTATGAAATGCCTCGTCCAGAAACAACCTTATTTCGAAGTGGACGCGTCGAGAAATACCGCCCGATACATTTTGTTCCTGTTTCTCGACTAATTTCGATTTATTAGCCGTGCTCGGTAAACGAACCGATCTCGAGATAACCGGCTTTAGGCGAACGCGACTTATCGAAACGCACGTTCTCAGCCACAGGGCGTTCAATAATTCATATTCAATCCATCGATAGAAGAGCCAGCCCTGCGGGGGATCCGATAATTCAACCTCCGTGTCTCTGTCCTAACCGTCCCTCGAGAAAATTTGCGACTGCCGGATGGCGACTGGCGGCGAAATCCTCCATCGTTCCGGCGAGTCACGAACTTACGAAGGACTAGAAGGAGCAGGAGCACGTACGGGACGGAAAGATCGCGAACAAACCGGGCAGAGACTCCGACTACACCCTACAGAACCACCTATCGGGCCGGGGCTACGTTTTCAGCACGCGCAGTATCGAAGACTTGAATTTCGCTGCACCCACGTCGAAAGGGTTGCACGATTCCAGGCGAAACGCGTCGGAGATCCTTACACCGTGAACATCGTCACCCTTGTGATCTCCGACTCTCGCTCCCTTCGCAGGAATAAAGGGGGATTCTCGATTAAAAGTGTTCCGCCATCTTATTGGACTTTAAATATTAAATATCGCAGGAACTCCACTCTCTTTCCTTCTTTGGATAGACTGTCTTCTGTCGAATCGAGAAGGTTGAGATATCCTTTGATACCTTACTCGGAAAATAAATCGAGAAACTATGAAACAATCTTCTATGGTTAATAGATCAAAGTTGCTTGAAACCTCTCGTGGAAAGACGATGTACAATAATAAATTTGTTCGGTAAACGGGGGGAAAAAACCAATCAGTGTACAGATAGTACGTTTAGTCATTGTTAGATAAGACAATCTACGCTTGAAATTGTCGAAGACGTTGTTTCTAATGTATCGAAAGGGAACGTAATGTTTTTAACGTTGATCGAAATAACTATTAGCTAGTTCGATACCGCTTTACGAGCCGAAGCAGACCTGCTCCCCGCTTCTTGGCGTGCATTTGCAATGCAAATGTGCAATAATTATCGACCGGTAGATAGAAAATGGGTCTTGCGATACAAAGAGCTGGCGAGTAGCGCGAATTCATCGGTTCCTCCGTGTTCTCGTGTTCCTTGTACGATACAAAGGGAACGACGCCGAAGAATGCGTGTCGCGTTAATGGCTAACGCGGTCCGAGAGCGAAAAGCATCGGATTCTTTCGCGATACCTTGTCGCGTGTGCCCCGACGACGTTGTTAAGTACCAACAGAAGCCGCGCAAAAGCAACTGGGACAATGGTTGGAGGTGACTGGTGGCCCGAGTGGCCGACACGAGCGAGATTACTCGACGCGAAGCAGGAAAAGTACTTGGTCGGGGCTGACACACAGAGAGAAAGAGAGAAATCCATGCGGGTCGATGGTCCGCGCGTACATTATTCGTCGCGCGAGCGTATCGCTAAATGAAACGTTTCGCATCGAAAACGAGCCATGGAATGTTTGTACAGTCAACGGCGCGCGCATTTGTAACGTTGAAATATTCATCGGTCGGCGCGTACGTGTGACTAATGCCATGTCGAAGCGTGGCCGTTCGAGGTCGACGTTTTAAGTTCCTCGATATTTGCCGGCTGACTCGAGTACGCGATAACACCGGCCGCGAATTACACGAACGCGAAACGAATACCGGGGAATGCGCCAAACAGAGTAAACACAACCAGCACTCGATGTAGGGACGTTACTCGGCAAACAAACAACAGGTTCGACACTTTCGGAGCAACGTTCGAAGAGCTGCTCCGATTTTCGGAAGAGACGATCGATTCGCGAATAAAGATATCTCGATGGGAGTCCCACGCGTCGATGCCTGCGACCTTGCACGACGTTTCTTCGGTTCCTCGATACGATTGGAGGCTTCGAAGCAAAGATGAATTCGTGATCGCGCTTAAAAAATTTCCGAGCTTCGACGCCCGTGAACGCCGGATCAGCCTCGAATGTTCCATCGGTCTGGGCCGTTCAAGGTCGCGAGCATTTCGCGTGAAATTGCGGTGTTCCCTCGCGACGGAGAAACTCGTTCCACCGCGAGTCGCGGATGATCGCGACGACCAACGGAGCTCGGATTAAAAAAGACGGAAGGATAAACAAACGATGGAGGCTCGCGTAACCAAAATATACGAACCGTCCCGGCCGGCCATCTTTCCGGAGGATCGTTTTACCCTTGGTTAGCCACGATCGGTATACGTCGATCTCGGTTGGTTTCGGAGCCCGATCGTTCGTTCCCGTCGATGACCGCCATCGAGGCGGCAATTTTCCCCTAGGTCACGGAGTTTCTGGTGGTTTTCGAGTAGAACGATCGAACGAGAATGAAAAGATCGGTGGTTGGTGCGTGGGTACGGCCGCTGAGAAAGCGAGAAGCGGTTCCGACTCAAAATTACGAGGACCGTGCGTGCGTACGTATCGCGTGGGAGGGAAGGGCGAGAACGCGGCCGGCGCGCGAGACGGAGAGGACGGGGGGAGGAAATCAATGCCACCGTCTGCCGCGGGAGAAGAGAAGAGAAACTCGTCGTGTATCGGTGAGTTTTCGCCGGTGTCTGTTGCGCGCTAGCGGAGAGAGAGACGCTCCGATCCGCTCCGCAGCGGCAGCCAGAAAAATCCAGACAGGGAGGACCGACCGACCGAGAGGAACAGGGAGGAACAACGAAGAGGGGAAGTGAGAAAAATAATCGCGAGAGAAGAGAGGGCAGAGTC
The DNA here is from genome assembly GCF_051014445.1 of Colletes latitarsis. NCBI lineage: Eukaryota > Metazoa > Arthropoda > Insecta > Hymenoptera > Colletidae > Colletes > Colletes latitarsis. Next base: position 31,104,842 of record NC_135143.1, read on the forward strand.
AAGGCTCCGCGAGGTACTCACTCGGCTGCTAACGTAGCGTAGTCGCCACTGTCTTGTTCGTTCTTCCTGCGGGATTCGCCCCCGGTGAAAACTCGCCAGAACCTCGCCGCCTCCTCCTCCTCCTGACTCCTCCGGTGTTCCGTGCTCCTGGTTCGCTCTCCTGGACTGGTTGTAACCGGCGGCACAAATCGAAACACGAGGGTTGTCGATTCAAGAGAACACCGGTGTATCGAGGTACTGGACGGACAGGCCTCGTATACGCCTCGTACGACACTCTACGCGACACTGCCTCGAGAGAGAGAGACTCTTACTAGGTGGGCAGGGGCTGATGGTGGGGGCGCATCGAACGTACGTACCGAACCAAAGGGAGGCAACCACCCAACGATCCGTTCTCGCGGGTGTCTCGAGCCTAACTGACGCACCGGCCGAGCCTGCGGACCGCCCGAACCGAACCCCGAGTGCTGCTTGCCTTCCCTCTTTCTCGCTCCTACTCCGTTCCTCGCGGCGTTCTCGCTCCTCTCGGCCTCCTCGGCCTCGCTCGCTCTTCCTTCGATCTCTCTGCTCCGCTCGGCTCGGCTCCTCCGCTTCGGCCCCTCTATCGCACCGCCACTCCACCCTGTCTCGTCCTCCTTCTTCCTTCCTTCTCCGATTTTTACTCTTCTCTTTTCTCCCTCGCTCCGCTTTTTCTGACCTCTCTCTCTCTAATTTTATCTCCTCGTCGTTTCCCTCCCCCTCGCTCAACCACACTCACTCACGCTCACTCTCTCTCTCTCTGTGTCTCCTGCTGCGCTCCTATCCGCCTCCGTCTCTCTTCGTCCCGTAGCTTTTCGTTGCTCGTCCCCCGCCCCCGACGGCTACTCTTCCAACGCCCACCACGCACACACGTACACAGGGTGGCATCGCCGAGACGGCGCTGCCCTTCGCAGGATCGCGCGTCGTTTCTTTTCATTTTTCGCGGGGGAGATATACCTGCGGCCTTCCTGCGAATATAGGCCCGTGTCCCCGTTTGTTTAACCGAACTTTCTATGCACCACCTTTGTTCTCTTCGACTGTCTAGCTCCCCCCTCTCCCCCGTTGGACCGTTCCTTGGCTCACCGTTCGTCGAAATTGCGGATAATTCTTACGGCGTCCGATCGATCGTCGTCGCGTTTCAAGACGCAGAACATGCCTGGCGTATTACTTTTCTAGGCCACCAACCACTCGGAGGGGTTGCGTCGCCGAAAATGCGCGACCTTGTCCTCCGGAGAAAGAGAGAGAGAACCTTTTTCGATTTCAATTTTATCGTCTAATCGATATTCTGCGACGTAGCGCTTTTAGTACTCCCTCCACCGTATACACGGAGTGCGTGGAAAATATTTGGAGCAAAATTCCCGCTTAACCTTGAAATTCAAATTTCTCCGCATCGACGAGAGACTAAAATCTCCCCGGAAGAACAGTGCACCGTACGCGTGCACTTTGGTCGCAAATAATAGTTTAAGCATCGACCAATCAGATTACACGCCGTACCCCCCGGGAAGGTACCGTTTCCCCCGCTTTCCTTCTTCCACTATAGTGTTCTGTCTCCGTGCACACGCGCAACGCGAAGTGGAAGAAGAAACAACGCATACTATAACCAGAGCCCACGGAGGGAGGAGTACTTTTCTCCTACGAACTTCTTCGAGTAATCCAATTGGCCGAAACTTTGGCTACCTTTTATGAGAAAACTGTTCGCTCGCGAACCCATGGTTCCTTTCGATCTCTTCTTTCGAGCAACGCAGGGTGAAACGAAATAAATTTTACCTCGAAAAGCTTTCGACTACTTATCTTACACCCTGTAGATCGCGTGGCACCTACCGCTAGTGTTTCCCGCTTGGCCTACCGGTCCCCCAGGTTTTTAACAGCGCGATATTAATTTTTCGCTCGACGCTCGCGCGCGGTACTTGTTGAGCGTGTGTTTTCACGCTCGAGGAGGCTCGAAGGGTTTCAGGAAACGGGAAGATAAATTGAAATGACGACGAATCGCGCGCAATTTGTTGACGCGCGCGCGCGCGCGCACGCGTTATCTGCTTGACACCGCTGATTAATCGTGACTACAAAATATTACACGGGGCGACACTCTGTTCCGACGTCTTAACGGGAACTCGCGAGCAATCAGTTTCGTTTTGATACGTGGAAAAAACCGGATCGCGGACGAACTTTTCCGGAAAAATGTCCATCTCGCGATGTACTAAGTAATTTTGAAATTGTGATACCGTGGTAATTGTGAAAGAAAATACTTTTCTTCGGGGTTCCATTTCTGAAGAAAATCGAATTTAAATATTCGTTAAGAACGCGTATACTTATGTAGTCTATTTACTTAATTGACCTAATCTTGCTAGGTACCGTTACTTGTGTTTGTAAATATCAAGATCGTTATGTATCTTTGATTCGAAATAAAACAATGACTCAACTGCGATAATTGTTTCAATTGAAAAATCCTTTACAGAGAAACAAGATGCGTAACAGTCGAGTACTATTTAGCCAATGTCGTTCAATTTTGGTAATCGAACGAGAACCAGTCCGCGATACGAGCGTTGGCGAAAATGCCCACTCGCGCGCGGACGAAAATGGTACAGAAAACACGCACGCATATATTTTAAATACTTTTTAACACCAGTCAAACCATAGGAGTTTCGATTACGCAACGATCTCACTTTTGCAACGCGTACGCTTACCTCGTAATGTAATTAAGTTGAGAGAAGAAGGGAGGGGGAGAAAAACTCGCGCGTGTAACAGTGTACACATGTATTTAATTCGGACGATACACCATCGTTAATCCATGCTACAGAATGTTACAATTAGAGGATGCTAGTGTGCGAACTAGCAAAGTGTACTCTCGAAAGGGACGCGTTCCAATTGCATTGGACGAGATTCGCTTTCACCTATCTTCTAGCAGCAATTGATACCGTTAAATTTCTCGGATCTCTAAAAGAAGGCGTTTCAGGTACGAAGAACAATTTACTTTCCGTCGCATATTATCGCCGTATATCATCGACAACGTCCACACTCCCACGGGGCCAGCAACTACAGCGAATCTGGTTTCGAAGGCAGGAATTATTCAGGACGAGCCTCAACCCTTTCGCTACGGTGGAGTTCGTTCGAAAGAACGGGGACATTGGAAGTCACGGTAATCGCGCGAACGAGGCTCCGTAATTTAATGTCCATCGAGTCGTCGAAAATTCTTATCCAGGATGTTGCAATTTATGGTAACGCAGAGTTTAGCGATCAGCCGTATGCACGAGACTACGACTAGCGTCGCCGTTAGCAGCGAAAGGGTTAATAACATAATACGCGTAAACGCAGACGCGTTAGTTTCCCAGAATACTGGCGTGTGTGTTCTCCGTTCGCGCGACACGAGTTCCCCCCGTGTTGAAATTGAACGCAAGCCAACCTCCGGGTTGCAGCTCGCGGTCACCTGCACTGGACCCCATCCACTTAGCTGCTGGCCTGCTTCGCCTTCTCCTCCGCGACGTCCTCCACCTCTATGTTGTCCACGTTCACCTCCTTGATCCGATCCACGGGCTTCGGGCGCATCAGGATGAACGGCAGCTCCGCCGACAGCTCTCCACCCAGTGCTCCGAGATAGAGCTTGACCTTGACGGCGTAGGACACCACGATGCCGAAAGAGTCACGGACGTCGGGCGAGATGAGCAACGTGCTGGAGGCCAGCTCGCTTTCCTCCCTCTTCAGTCGACCGTCCAGAGCAATGCCCCTCCGATGCTTGTTGTTCTCCAGCTCTGGTTTCAGATAGAGCACCTTCTGCAGGTTGGAACCGGGATTTATCGGGCAGCCGTCCTGCGTCTCGACAGCGTCGATCACTGTCCTGAACTGACCGTTCTGGAAGATCACCACGTCGATACCCTGCTGTACCAGGGCCTTGATCTTCTTCACCACCTTGTTGCTGGTGTTCTTCACGCACACGTTCACGGCTATTCTCTCACCGTGATGGTACAGCTGTTTGTCCAGGGTCACCTCGAGCTCCAGATCCCCGGGGCTGAGCAGAAAGTCCTTTCGTACGACGGTGCACGGCTGGCGACCCTGTTTCGTAGGCGTGTACTGGATCTTCCTGATCCCCATCGTGACCGTGCTCCTCTTGTGGGTAATGTCGGTCTCCACGTCCCCGGAGTAAATCTTTACGTAATAGCTCACGCCGCAAGGTTCGCCGGTCTCACCCTCGCCTGGCTGCAGAGTCACACTGGACGGAGCACTCGGGGGGAATTTGAAGGTGAACGGGATCGCGTTAGGTCCTAGTTTCATCAGCAATCGATCCTGCAGCCTGGTCGTGCTTTCGGTTTTCCTGGTAGTTGGGTTCAGTTGTTCCGAAACCAGGTAGAGGTCCTTTTGGAAATTCAAACCCATCACCTCGTCCTCCTCTCTGCCGTAGCGAAAGCTGCATATCAGTTGCCCCCATACTTTCCTACCGGTGTCGATGTAGTTCTGGTCCAATAGAATCACACCGTCCACCGGCTCGATCCCCGATAAATAGTCGATGTAGTCCCGCTTGCCCAAGTACAGAGAGATCTTGCCGTTCGGCGAACATTTCTTATACACCCTGAAGTTCATCACCATCGTTGAGTACGTCGCTGTATCCTCCGATCGTGATGTTACCACCGACGACTGAATCGGGAGGGTGCGATACGTGAGCTTATATACTCGCAGGGTACCAGTGACGTCAACCACTTCAGGGGTTTCCGAATCCATTCAGCGTCGCGGATAAACGAGCGTCTTTACTCGCGACGATGCTAATCTTTTTGTGTTTTCAACGATACCTTTGTCCCCTGATCGTAAGAATAGCACGCCACGTTTTCGACTTCGGCCGGATCGATGATCTTCGCGGGCTTCGTTTTGCCATTATTATCTTTGGTATGATGCTCACTCGACGACGATAAATGTCGTGACGCCAGTCACATGTAGGAAGCAGCTTTCAGCTATTCTTCATACTTTCCAAAACGTGGTGGGAATGGGTAAACGTAGTCCTGCATTCTAGTTTTAAAATCTCTAACATCTTTCCACTTTTACGATAAAATTACTTATCTGACTTACATATCTATAAAGAATCCACTCGGAACACCTCCCACTACATCGTCAAAAACAATCAATTAACGTTAATTCAAACCGCGATAAACTTACACGCGTAATAATTCATTTGTAAATCATAATAAATTTTTTAACAAAATGCATAAACTATCGTTATGAATCTTACGGACTAAGTAATCGTGCCCAATGGCTTCGGTCACGCGAAAGGCACCGGGGCACGTGATTAAGTTCGTAGAAAGTGCAATTAGTGGATAGCGTGTAACGAGCTAGCATTACTTCCATATTTGTCATTTCATTTTCGAGACAAGATAACTTCTCGTACGTAAAAATTTAAAAACGAACATGTTAATTATCAAAATTGAATTATCCAAAAAGATTGATTACGATCAAAGTTGAAAATTTTGGAAAAACAATTACTGGAAACACGTAGGAACGTTCGAACATCGTTTCGAAGTTTAATACCCTTTTTTTTATCTCGTAATTTAGAATTGCATAGTTCGTATGTCACTGAACATATTACCTATAGAGGGTAATGTGGAGGGAAATTGATAAAATAGGTAACTGTGTTGAATCGATGCAACAATTACAAAACTAACATTTTATTAATGACGCCTGAGAATGATATTCAAAAATAATACCGTCCAGTCGTGATAAATTAAAACAAGAACCACGAATGTACTATGTTTTCATTCGTAACACTCGTTTGTAAAGTAACTACGCAGATTAGGGATTAGTATCGGGAGAGTAAAATATTTACTTACATATTACGTAATCCTGCACCCCTACCGTTAGATTCTGCGCGAAGGGAGGAAGTACACGCATTTACAGCTGTTAGGGACACCTTCAACTATTGTCTCTTCGATCTATCAAATCGATTCGAAAATATTAAAATGTATAACAAAAAATTAATTTATTTCTGAAAAACATAACAATTGAGATAGGGTGTAAATCTGAAAAAAGTGCGAAACGGATTCAATATTTCACACGACGCCGATTCAATTTATATTCGAAACTACATTAATATTAAACGAAAGTATCTTTAAAGAGAGAATGAGAATAGTAATAGTGATTAGATTAGTCAATAGACCAAAGTATGCACCTTAATTAGTCACGAAATCTCCAACACGTCTCATATCGTCAATTTTCACGAATCGAATGACGAGCCTTCGCTCTAAACCGTTAGCTGGCGAATAAAATGGCGGTTGGCGGGAACTCTAACCTTACATTGAAAGTATTTCCAAAAGTAGGGTTAAACGTTGTAAACGCACACCCACGTTTCTCGAATGACATTGTTGGTAGATATGATCGAAGATGCTTCGAATATAAACTACTATTGTAAAAGAAACAAAAATAAAAATACCAGATCAACGTTTAATTTCCCAATGATTTACTGCCCTTACACTTTTCCTATCAACGAAAACTTTAGTCGTAGAACCATACCGAACAAAGTGTAATTAATTTTCGATTTAGACTTTAATCAATAACATCGGAATTTGTTAACGTAACATTTCCGTGGCCGAATTAAATTTGTTTTCTAAAATAACTATTCTCGAATGCAGAGTGCGCTGTAAAACCTCTAATTTTTCATGATGGCAGTAGCAATGTATCATATATGTACCTCGTCAGTGGTTATACTTTGTGCGACACTTGAGTTTTCTATACACTCTGATTCCTTCTAGAAATTTTGGAATGTAGCGAATCGTTTTAAAAAACGCGAGTGACTCTATTCGTGATTGAAAATGTCAGAGGAGTTGGATACTAAGATCGACACGGTATGTAACGTCTTATTTGATTAATATCGTTGCACCATGTATTGTAACATCATTTCTTTAGTGAGAATTTTGTTTTTTCACGAGTTAAAAAAATTACTGCACTTTGTTGTGCCAATATTCGTAACCAACGTACCTACAGAATTAATGAGTTTATTTACATGAAATGATTTTAAATTTAGGTAAAGTCTATGCCTTTGGTCGTAGCACCTAATTCGCCTAGGAAACCAGTAAAATCTACAGCAGTTGTAAAATATTCTGTCGTTCAGACACCAGCAATTTATGCTCAGCTACAATGTAATACAGATTTAAATTTACCACCGAGCAATTGGCTCAGTAGTTCTGCAGAAAGTTATGGCCTTCAGAGTGTGTGGTCGCAAACCTCTGGGTTTTCCAGTTTTCGTATGGCACACATGTTTCCAGACTGTGTCGGGGAAGTTGATGTTGTATCTGACGCAGAAAATATAAAAAAACTGTTAAAGTTGCCTTACAACCATGGAGTGATATCGATGATGGTTCATAGAGTTGAAAATACTCTGTTATTGGATGATTTTGATATTCACAAATATTTGCTTAGGCAAGCAGAGAGTGACTGGGAGTGGCTAAAAAAATTTTTTTACGAACACATTTTTCAAAATCTTGGTGACAAAGAAAAACGTTTGTTTTATAAAACAAATAATAGGAATACTTTGCAACAGAGAAATTTGGTATCCAAGTTTTTGTATCATTCAATATTAATAGCAGATAATAAAGAACAACATACGAACCCTCATGTACCTGTGAAAACATTGGAACCATGTTTACCAGAACCTTCTCAAGAGGAGAAATTACCAGATCCAAATTGTAATCATAATTTTGCGAGAAACATTGTATGGACTTTTGAGAATATACAGATGCTTATTGGTACCGATATGCCAATATTTGGGGGACAAACGCATCCATGTATAAGTCTAAGGTTAAGGGACATGACAAAGCCTATTAATGTATTAACTGGAATAGATTATTGGTTAGATAATTTAATGTGTAATGTCCCAGAAGTTGTGATGTGTTATCATTTGGATGGTATTGTGCAAAAGTATGAATTAATAAAAACGGAGGATCTTCCTAATTTAGATCATTCTAAGTTCAGTCCTAAAGTCATAAAAGATGTGGCACAAAACATTTTAAGTTTCTTAAAAAATAATGCAACAAAAGCTGGGCACACTTATTGGTTGTTTAAAGGTAAAATAGTTGAATACAAAACTATTAAAGCGTCCTGTCCTATTTTTTTGTAAGATACGTTTTATAATTCTTCATTATATTTAATAGGCAAGGACGATGATGTTGTAAAATTGTACGATTTAACGTCTTTGTGTCACGATGTATCTGACGAAAAAGGTCAGAATCCATTCACTGTACCTGTTGCTATGTTATTGTATAGAGTAGCTCGTAATATGAAGTACTCTTCCGATTATCACCGGCAACAAGGCACTATTAGAATGCTACTGAAAAATTGCGTACAATTATTAGCTAAAGAAAAATACCCCCAAATTGTTACGTCAGCGCATTTTATGTTATCCGATTTATATATACCGTCGGATACGAACCCTGCTAGTCCCGGACTTTCCGATCAAAGTGACGAAGAAGATACACAAAGCGAATCAAGCACAAATCATGAAAATGAGAAAGACGAGGAAGAAAAAATCGAAGAAGCTGCGATAAAATCATTGACGTTAGCTCACAGTAAGTCAAATACGTATTATAATTGAATTTGTCATTTAAACGCGTGAACAAGTGAAAACAAAAAGTGTATGAATCTTTAGTTAAGGAACATGCGGATTGCGAAGAACCAAAATATAAACCGCCGCCTATTTCGGGGTCAGTCGAAGAAAGATGTTTGGCAGCCTTGGAGCACGTTTGTCATGGACTTCAGTGTTTGCAGTATTTCCCAACCGAAAATATTTCTGACGAAGAACGAATAAAAGAGAACGAAAATAGGAAGGAGAAAGAATATGAAGAAACGCATTTGAACATGGCAAAACCTTTCCAAGCAATTCCTATGCCTTACACCGCTTTGAAAGACGAAAAGGAAGATACCGAATCCGAAGAAAGTTCCGTAAATAGTAGTCCCAACCATAAAAAGAAGTTGAAATCAAAGAAGAATAAAAGATCTGAAAAAATTACTTCAAAAGAGGGACCAAGCGAAAGCGAAGCAAAAGCATTATTGTGTAAAGCTAAAGCCGAAACATTACCCACGTGGCAAGCTCCGAAAAAAAGCGATAACATTAGTTGGAATGCGCATTTGAAGATATTGTTGTACGAGAAAGCGTCGTTGATCTTCGCCGTGCTCGCCGAAAATGAATATGCCAATAGAAATTACGGAGCTTCGTTAAGGTATATGTTGGCAGTACTACGGTGTCAAAAAATATTGGAGATCTATTGCGGCATAAGAAACACAAAGTCAATTAGCTATTTATTGGGTCGCGCGGGAGATTGCTGTTTTATGGTTGTACAAGACTGGTGTAATGTAGAGAAACATAGAAAAGATTACGAAATAGAAAATGAGATCGAAGGAAAGATCGTCGAAGAAATTTGTACAATGGAAGACTTGGACATGAGTAAGATTTTAAAAATATTATGTCGCAATTAGCGCTGAGAATAATTAAAATTTGTTTTTTTTTTTAGATGGTGCTGAATTACTGCCACAACGTTTAGAAAGTTTAGAATCTACGTTAGTAGCGTCTTACATGTGTTACGAAAAAGCGTTGTCCGGAGAACCGTTGGACACGGATAAAAATAATCTTCTAAGGCGATTAGGAAACATTCACAACGAACTAGGTGTTCTTTATATGAATCAAGCTGGAAGTTAGTATCTTTCTACATATCTTATTTTATTAAAAATCCTATATTTAAATTTGAAGAATATGTTATTGTTTTTACTTACAGCACGTTATCAGCAAGAAAGTTCAGCAGGGGAAACTTCAGAATCCTCGTCTGACGTAATAGCACTGCTCACGCGATCGTTAACTCATTTAGAGGCGGGTGTGAAAGCATTCGAAACCGTTCACGACGAAGCAAACTTAGCTCTTTTACATTCAAACACTGGAAGACTTATGCGACTTTGCGCACATATGCACGTGAAACAAAACACTCAAGAACGTCATTTTTATAATAAAGCACTTGCGAGTTATCAAAAAGCTCTACAAGTCTTGGGTTCCAGAAAATCAAATCCTGCAATTTGGGATACTGTTACATGGGATCTGTCCACCACCTTGTTCACTATGGCCACATTGTTGCAAGATTTTCCTATTACCGGTTGCAAAGTATGTTTCTTTTTCTATATTTTCTTCTCTTAACGAAAATCGATTCGTTTGGCATATTTTTTTTCATTTTCTTCGGGTATGATTTCAGACGGAGGAAGAACTGGAACGGGAAGTCGTCGATATTCTTCAAAAAGCTCTTAAACACTGTGATACCGAAACATCCGGGCCACGACAACCTGTTTATCAGTTCCGTGCTGCGATTATTCAACATCGACTCGCTTCTTTGTATCATCGCATATATAGAGAGTGCGAACCTGATACGGATAATATCAAAAGGAAAACAAGCTTGCAACTGTGTAAATTATATTACGAAAAAGCTGCGAAGCTCTTGTTAGCTTTGGAGCAGATTACAGAATTTCTGACAGTGCAAATGGAAAGAGTTGCATTAGCAGAACACCAAGCTCGTTGTACGTATTTTATCGAACGCAAGTTCGATCTTTAAGTACGATCTTTTTTTAGGTTATGTTTTCATATTTAATATTATATTTCAGGCACAACGACATTTAACGGTAAATTAAAAGCATATCAAAATAGTCTGGACTTGATATTGCAATGCAGACCTATCATGGACGTGTTATACGATAAAAATAATTCTCAGAAACAAAAGGAAGAAAGTCGAAGTACAATCGATAGTAAAATCGCGGAAGAAAATGACGAGAAAGGAACTGACGAACAAAAGTTGATCGAAGACGAGGAAACTTTAGTGACATTACTCGAACAGAGATTGCAGTTCAACTTGAGATCCTTAACCAAATTATTCGTTACCAAGAATAGCAGTGGCAACAAAAAATAGTATGTATTTCAAACTAAACTTCCAACATTATTATCGAAATATATCGAATATAATTCGATATAATATTTCAGTTGCGAAGCTCTCGCCAGTCTGTATAAACAGTGTTATAGCCGGACGTTGCGACCGGTCACGATGACGGGTTTCACGTTAATAGAGCACATTACGAAACTTTTACGAGAATTGGAAAAAATGTTACCGTCTACGGAATCATGAACGTGTATACTTATATGTACATATCGTATTTGTGCCAGTTCGAAGACGTGACGCGCAAGGTCTCGATCAACGAATGTTATTCCTTCCTCGGATTGATTTCCTCGATCGTTTTAAAGATTTTTCGGTCACCGTTAACGCTGGTCGTTACACATTTATGAGGTGAGACCTTGAGGAAAATGTTCTTTAATTCACTATTGTATCTTAAGATCTGGAGGACATTTTTTTATTCTAGTATGTAAATAGTCAGATCGAAGCTTTTATTTATATATACATATATGATTTATAAGTGAAAAATAAATAGCTTCCTATGAATATTTTTAATATATCCCACCAATTCCCGTGTAATATTTAAAATTTAAACAGGAACCCTACACTTTTTCTAGGAACGCGGTACAATTTTTATAAGTACGATAAGTCTATATTTTAAAGTATTAGGAAAGACGGCTTTCAATATTTTACCATTGCAGACATATTTCTTCCCGGTGCAAAGCCAGTCGATGCTAGTAAACTTCAGGTTATAAAACAGTCTTGTTCCAAAGTTAGAATGTAAAATTGCCTTATTCGTCGGTTAGATCGTAAAACAGCCATAAACATGGACGATGCATAGAATAGATGTCGCACTCAATGCTTTTTCGTGTCGCAAGAATTTGTCTCGCGAGTTTCCTTACTATATGCGTGTTATTATCAGTGCCACCAGGCGGCAGGTCGGTATATGAGAAAATTGTCCCGCCATTTACGTACGATGTGGTAAAACGTACCATCGGTGAATTGAACTACTGAAATCGGTAAAGCTAGCAAACGTTAAAAGTCTTTCTTGCCTTGCACGATGTGCAGGATTGCTATTATTAACAATTTTATCCAATATTTAAAGAAACTACTCTAAATTTGCAGCCATTAACACCGATTACTAGGTTTCGCCACGAGGAGGTTACTATGACCGGAGACTCGATATGTTTCTTCAATTTCTAAGCAAAAAGGTAAATTATTCCGATTATTTTTAAATTAAGGCAAGATAGTGGGGATTTAATAAATATCATGTGAACATTTACGCAAAACTAAGAGGAATTAAATCGCCTGTCGGTTGATGCAAGTCGACTTTCAGCTGTTTCGAGAACGAGAAGGAAAGGCTCATGTTCGCCTTCTTTCTCGAATCTCCAAACTGTCAAAGCATCGAAGCTCACGTACACGCGATTGTGCATTAGTGTATAAGAGACATTTTCCTCTGGGCATCGGTCTGTTGTTTGATAACACCGACCCTTAGGGTGGTAGGAGCGGGAGATTGCGTCAAAGATGAAACAAAAGAGAATAAAGAAAGGTTGGTTCCGATTCGCGTTGTCTTTCTTCGATATTCGCTCCGTTTCGCTCGTTCCATCTTTTCCTTGTTCTTCAATCTCGTTCGGTTCTTTCCGGACATCCGTGCCTTGACCTTTCGACAATTTCATCCCTCGGGCCATCCCTTTTTCGCTGGACCATTTTTCCGTCGCCACTTCCTCTTTTAGCGTCTCGTCGAGAATGCCATCTGAGAAAATACGTCGACCGTTTCCCGATCGTTTCCTCCGTTTTCGATCGAGAAAGATTTTGTTCGTTTAGCCCCTTAAAGAGACCATTGGTCTCCGCTCGAACACCAACCGCGTTCCTAAATTATTGACAATTCGTTTTGCTGAACCCTGCTCATCGGCTGTCTTGTTAGCTTTTAATTGATTACGATTGCTCTTGAGCAATTCTGTAATAGGATTTCGACGAATTGGGTAAAATACTATCTCCCAACATGCATAGGCTTTTCAATGAAACGATTTTCATCAATTGCAAAGCACCCCAGTCTTTTTATTTAATTGTTATTGTTGAGAGAGTAGCTTAACTCTCTTCCCCGGTGCCCAGCGATGTATTATTCTCGATATTTGATACGCGAAGCGCAATTACGACCAACGTTTTCGCTCTGTTTGAACCGCTACGGCAAACAGTGTCGTTATATCGTTCATCGTGGCGAGATCCGGAGAAAAAATATTGGATTCACAGTAATAAATGTTTCAGGTTCGAGTCGTCGGAATCCAAGATGCGAGAAACATCCAACTCATTTTAGATTCAAGACTTTTGGAATATAAGATGGCCCACAGGAAACTGGACATCTTAACATCTGTTGGGTCTATGGTAAGAGTAACGTACTAATAAAAAATTTAAGGCTTCAGAGGGCAAATACCTCTAGCTAAAAAGTTTCCTTCCCCAAGTAATTTCGTGCTCCCTAACATATAAGCGTTATTAACTAAATAAATACATATTTTGGGTCCTGTTTAAAGGGATAATATGAGTTTACAGGCAGGATTTAGACCTTCAACGAACGACTCGAAAAGCAGCCCGCATTAGGGTTGAAAAAATTTGTAAATCAAGAGTCGGTTTACGCTCCTTTAGTTATGTCTGCGTTTCCCCCAGACACGTCCAATATCCAGGCGTATCCTCGCTCGTATTTCCAAGCGAAGCATCGCGCTGGAAGGCCACGTTTCTCGTGAAACCTGCGAAAGCATTTTTTTTTTTCAACAAGCTATACCAACGGTTTCTACGGGGGTGTCGTGTTTCTCGGGTTAGTCCGGGGGTAGGATCCACCCCATTTGTCTCCGACCACGTTCGTTATTTGTTTTGCTCCACCCTCCGTTTCTCCCTACGTCCCGTCGTGGATTCCACGTCTTCCACGGCAGCGTCGCTCGCAGCCAGCGCAAATATTAATCCGCAAAGAAATTCTCGCCGCGGAGAATCAAGCAATCTACCATCGTCTGCCCTCCATCGTTCTTTCGAGCCCTTATCTGTTTGCGATCGGCCGCGTGCAATTTCAACCCCGCGTGGGTGTCGTTCGCGCGGGAATAGAGATCGTCTAGAAGCTTATAGCCTCTTTTCGTTCGCGAGAAACGGTGGTGGGGGAGGGTCCCTCGGTGGCCTTGCGCGGAAAGTTAATTTCGTTCCGACCATAAACAAGCGCGTACTTGGTTGTTCGAATTCAATTTTCTCGATTTATTCTTTCGGTTTTTGTGGACCTCAAAAAGTAAGGGAACAAGTATGTACACGCGTACCAAACAAGATTTACACCGAAATTGACTTTTCCCACGGATTTAACTATTATACACCGGGTACAATAAACGAAATTGCGAAGCCGAGTAGCCGTCTCGAAAGCTCGCCGAGTATTATTTTCTCTGGGTGGGCGTTCGTAGTCCACCCTACCCACGGACGACCCTAAACCGGTATCTTTCGCGGCAGTTTGAACTTGAGCTACCGGAGGAGGCCGTAGAGAATCGAGGGATACGCCGCGGCAGGGAGTCTTTCGCCCTTTTCTCTCCCCCTTCTCTTGGTCGAGGAGTTTCCACGACTTTGAAACAATTGAATTCCAAGACGTCTTGAGAGGGAGAGGGTCGCGGCGGGGTCCCATTACGCGAATTACATAATGAATCCGTCAGACGCGAAAGAAAAGGAAAAAAATACGCTCGGTTGACAGTCTAGGCTCGTCCGCGAGTCGGCCCCGTCTTTTCTTTGCGGCTGCCGATGGAATTTCGGCACGAACAAAGGGAGAATTCCGCGGGAATGCTCCTCCTCGTTCCTCCGTTCGCCATCTCGAACGCCTCTCGCTCCTTTTCGTTGCTGTCAGGGGCTTCGAATTCAAGCCGCGTCCCTGTCTCGCTCCCGGAGTTCCTCAGGGTCTTATCTGGTTATATCAATTAGAGTCGGTGCCTTTCTGTCCCTTCGCGTTTGCATTCTTTTCCTCCGCTCCCCGGTACGCGCTCTCAGGGCCAACGTTCCTCGCCATTGACACTTCCGACCGGTTGGCCTCTTAACGGGGGTGGAGGTCTCATACGTTTTCCACTTTAATGCAAGCTGCTCTCGTTCGTTCTTTATATTACAATAATTGTTGAGAGCTCGTGCAATGTGTTGCACGTCTGTTGTGCTCAATGATGTTTCGCGACGCAACAATAATTAAGTATCCATTTTGGTGCCTATAGATACATTTTTCCTCATTTTTGACCATACAGAATTGTCTCGACAGATGTCTCTATCAAATATCGATGATTTATTTGGGCCTCGTTGCAAACTGAGATATTTAATTAGTATCCATCGATTAATTCAAGAAAGGTTAATAAATTGTATAGTTTGTTGAATGGAGAGTCGACCCTTTTTCCTCTTCGAAGAGACACAAAACGGTTCGCGCTCCTATTTCGTCCACGGGTCGTTAATTCCCTTGAGTTTTAATCGCGTTTCGGATGCATTGCACGTTAAGTTTCGCGGAATTCTCCGCGCGAGGCGTGTGTTCCTTCGACTTCCCCAAAGCGAACGTGTGCCGCGTGTTTCGGAAGGCATCGCGAGTCTCATAAATAATAACGTGCACACATCGTTGCGAATGCTCGGCGTATTTCGCCGATAATAAATTACGGGAATGGCAACACGGACATGAATTATATTTGCCGCGTGGAGTTATTCCGTGACTGTCGATAATCAGCTCCGTGACCGAACGGCTGCCAGAATTCATTCCGTCGCGCGGTCGCATCAATTCCTGCGAACGGGATTCCCTGCCTCCGTTTCGATCCCTCCAAAAATACGATTCAAACGGATCTTTCGTTCGTAATTTTTCGATTTATCCAAACACTCGGATGTTACTATTTCGAGTAGTGAGACTTTATGTTTAGGACACGTTAAATAGAGGTAGCTGGACATATACAGTTACTCTCACTCGTCGTATTCGTACACTATAACGTAATGGTGATTCACTATAGATATAAAAAAAAAGTTGTTTCTTACGTCCTTTCCTTTCGTTTATAGCGAATTACCATTATACGAGTACGAGTAAACTGAGTATATTTACAAAAGTATGGACGTTGCTAGAATTAAAGAAGGTTTCTTACAAATTTAACAAGGAAAAACGAATCAGCTTATTAAAGGTCCTGCTTCCCCTCGTTGTCTCGTCAAGTTTTCTAGATATGCGCTTTGTCGTCTGGAACGGAAGAAGCTCACTTCTCGCGTATTTAATAACCGGAGGGTGCGTGTATTTTATATGCAGCGTAAAAAGCACGTTTACAAAGAAGCAACGTTCAACGCGATAAGCAAACTTTCCTGTAAAAAACTTTCGAAAGTTCTCCCGGTTTCCAACCCCTTTTCATCGACGTTTTATTAAGATTTTCCTCGGGCCGGAAGGAGGAGAACAAACGGCACGACGGGAAGGGATTAAATTGCGAACGACTGTCGAATGATTCGTGGCTTCGACGTGCTTTCGCAACAACGGACCGTGTACGCTTGTAATTCCGGAATACGTCGGTGCAACGGCCCATGTCGTGAAATATCGGGCCGATTGCGAGAAGCGTGTGTCGCGAACTGGCGAAAATCGAGCAGCACGCCGCCTCGCCGAAACTTCCATATGCGTCCGGAAATACGAACAAACAGAGGTTACGTGGCCGTTTTCGAAGCGATCCTATTTTCCAGGACGCGACCACCGACCGGCGTCCCCCCAGTAGTCGTTGCCCTAATCTCCCTAATGTTCGCGCAGAAGTTACGGCTCATCGAGCGGGCCGTGTATCGGCGATTCAAGATGCATTTGCAATTCGATTGCTCGTTCTGAAACCACCGGGACTCGTCGAGCGTTTGCGACGCTGTTAAAACGTATAAACGAGTATTAGAGAAAAATTGAAGATTAACGGCACCGATTGGAACTCGAGCAGAAGCGTCTCGATATCCAGATGTTTTAGAGTACGATTCCATCTAAAGTATAATTTAACAGAATTAGAGATATTCGTGTTACGAACGGTCGTACGATCCGGAAAAACTGGAATCAGAGAAGCGTGCTATTAGATAAATAGTCGCGGCAACAAGATAAGGAAACGACGTTGGAATCAAATTTTCAATGTAACCGTAATCTAATGCGTTTTTAACGAGGACGAGTGATTTACGATCCCGGGAGACTGGTTCGGTATCGCGGCCATTCGAACATGGACCGTCTCGAGACGAAATTCCACGCGCAAAGAACAAACTCTTCTTTGCTTTTTTTATCCCTGTACAACATTTCGAACGTAAAATATCCGATCCGTGGAAAATCCACGATTCGCGCTCGTTTCTCACCGGCGACAATATTTGTTCGCAGGACTTTCCGCCGCAGAGTTGGACGCGTGGCTTTTTAATAAACCTAAAAGCACCGGCGTCTGGAAGAACGGTCGAGAACTTGCCCGCGAGTTTGTCGCTCGTTTGAAGTCGTCCCGGGGCTAATTACAGCCGTAATTTCGTAGTTGCGCTCGTGTCTTGAACGTATGCCCGCGCCACGGGAAGTTTCGCTCCCTCTGCGAGCGTGTTCCGCCAAGATTTACGCATTGCAGCCCGCGAAGAACGGTTCCCCGTAACTTCTTCCACTCTGATTCCAGTATTCCCGTGTTTTAGACGCGACGTTAATAAACGACACCGTCGAAAATCCTCGCTACCGACCGAATATTCGACGAGGAATCGACCAGGAACTCGTCGAATCTCGTCCAATCTTCGACGTCGTCTTCGTCGTTTGTACCTCCCCGACGTAAATCCGCGATTCTTCCCCGGTTCTTTCTACGGTACATCGAGACGAATAAATCCTAATTTATGTCCTGAATCGTAAAAGTCCGTACACATAACGGGCCGTCCACGCGTTTTATCGTGATGGAACGTGGCTGGAAGGAGACGAAGAGGATCAGAGATCGGACCTTGGAGGCTGCAGGTTATTATATTGCGGGCCATACGTCTCTTATCGCGTCGTCCACTGCCTGGTACGGCAACGTCTCTTTTGTTATATTCGATTTTATTGAGCGGGGGACTCGGAAATTAATACTTTAATACATAATGAATGTTATACTAGTGACTCAAATCTCTGTACACATGTTTTCTTTATCATAGACTCTGCTCGAATTACTCTAACTGAAAGTGAGACACACTTTGGACAAGGTGAAGAGCAGCAATGCTTGTTGACAAAGCGTAGATCGGTGATCCTATGTTCCATCTTGTATTTGTCCAGAATTCCTTTTCTAATTACATGGTCAAATGTCGTTATTGTGTTCCTAATTTAAATACTCGCCTGTGTTGAAAATATGAAACCCGAAATTTACCAGCAATCGTTAATTATAGCTAGTCTAGCGTAGCGAAATATTCCGTTTTATCGGAAATGCACTTGTAAAGAAGAAAAATATAAGGAGCTCTTGACCTCTTCTACGCGATAGAACCATGGTGGATCCGCGTCTAACCCGTCCAGTCGCAGAACCGAAAGAACTCCGAAGGAACTATGAATTATCGATACGATAAAGCGTCGTAGACCGTAACGAAAATCCGCGGAATTAATTAATATAAATTGATCGCCGTTACGAGGTACGTTCGTCGATGAGAAAATACGAGGAAATCCGTGTCCCTTTAGAGGCTTCCTCGGGTTGAAGCCATTACGAAACTCGCCAGGGTAGCAACAAATTCTAATTTCTGTTCGACCTACGGAGAAACTCGAATTAATTAATAACTGAAACGAGGCCGCAGCTTTTTCGTTTTTCGCCACGATGTACCGCTAATATCTCTTTCGGGGATGTTTCTGGTTTCTATCGTAATTTTTAAAATATTCAATTATTTTAACAGTCTGCCCGAAGAAGCCAGTACATCAAATTTAATTAATTCCAGAGATTACGATAAGATCACGTACAACCTTAAACTAAATTTAAATTTTTATCATTGAATAATCGAAATTCTTAATAGCTGTGTTGTTTCAGGACTGTGAAACCTTCGACAACGACAATGTCTGGCGAGTATCCCGATCGTAAAGTATTCCCGCGCGTGCCGCGGCAATTAATTTGAATTTTCCGACGTTGATTTAAGAGCCTAGCGCGCGTTCTTCGCCGTTTCCATTCGATTCGAACGGATATTTCCGTTTCGACGCTCCTGTTTATAACGTCGCGTAATTTTTCACGGGAGCCGCGAGTTCCTCCGCGTCGATCCTTCATCTTGCGAACGAAAAATAAATCCTCGCGGTTTTCATCGCTGGCTCCCTGTTCTCGCGCGACCGCCTCTGCTTGCTTTTCCTAATTTCGTTCCGCGAATTGAATTCATTGCCTCGGGATACGCGAGACTCGTTTTGATTTCGACGCGTTGATACGCCGGAAACGTCTCGCCGCGCGAATCGAACGGAAATGCCAAAAAGCCCCGGTAATTTTCCGCTTCCAGTTAAGGTTTCAATTAGCGTTTAAATCGCGAGCACTCGAGAAGCTGCTCTCTTATGTTTAACGGGGATCCTGGACCATGTAATTATCGAGTTGCGCCACTCGACACGGGTATTACGTAACTCGAAGTCGAAACCTAAACGTTTGAGGTAAATATCAATTTTTGTATTCAAATTTTTCCCGCGAGTGCAACTTTTCTATTTGATATTTTTTTTCATTTTCGATACCAATTATTGGCTTACCGTACTCGACGTGTTCTCGACCCACTCAAAACCAATATTTAACGTTTTAGTAACCCTCTTACGTTTCCACGAAAGCGAGCCTTTTCTCTGGGACAGGTTATTAAAACTCATCGATCGTAAACTGGAACAATCCATAATTAACAAGGTTCGTTCGCGGGTCTCTGTCATCCGATATTTCTCCTCCGCTTTCGCAATTATCTCGAACCTAATCTCTCGATCTCTTAATTCTCACCGCGTCCCCATAATTTAATATGAAACTTTTCGCGAAACGAGATAAATTGATAGTAATTGTCGCGAGCTGGACGAAACTTATTTAAATCGCGCAAAAGAGTTCCGTAATTGTTCGCAATTGCTCGCGGGGAATCGTGTCGTGCGAACACCAGCGAGTCTTTTGACGGTTTTTTGCTCCTCGCCGGCAATTATTTCTCGTTTAGCGAGTTGCCATATATCAGATTGACGAAACCGAGCAACTGGATACAGACGGTCACGTAGCACCCGGGCAATATCGCCGCCAGGATCTTTATTCTTTCTTATTACTTAATATCCCCTGTAACGACGATAAATGCGTTATCCCGGCCTCCGCTAATTGTCACGATACTGCACGCTCGTCTCTCATCGATCTATCGCGTACCCTCCAAACGTTACGTGGAACTTGTTATATTCCCTCCAGCTACGCTTCCTACGTGCTCTCTCGTTTCGTTTTTCTCTTGTGTTCGATTTTTTAAAATTATCTCGCTCTAGAATCACCCTCCAACTACTACAGGAATTTCATTTTTATTTACAGTAACGATTCGTAAAATTAACGTAAAATGATTCGTTCTGGGATTGGTATGTTCATCTTTCGTAATTCTCAATTGAGAGTGGTAGAAGTGTTCAACTTACGAATCACGTGTTCATTTAAAGAATCATTGCTGTATTCGAGCCTCGTCGAACTCTTTAGGGGCATACCAATTGTTTGAACCTATTGTGTATTACTCGTGCATTCGATCGGTGGACGAAATACTCTTAGCGATGAGGGTAAGCAGACGTTTCAAAAGAATAAAATTAAGACCGGGACGCGGTTTCGGAACCAAGTCCGAGAATCGAGTTCGTTCTACCTATCGTAAAAGGAAAACACTGGGTATAGACCGTTCGACCAGTTAGTTGCGGTTTCGAGCCATTCGTACGATGTCCCGAATGAGAGACCTCGCCTAACTAAATTATTCCGCGAGGCTGACATTCAAACGCATTTGCGTTTACCGGACCGTGAACCTTCCCCCTCCATCGCCACTAATTGATTTATAATTATTCAACTTATGGAGTGCTAAATAGGAACCGACGAGACAGACCGAGGGAAGTTTACTATGCCAAACGAATTAATCCCAGTGCACTGTTTCTGTACGTTACCGCTCGAATTGGATGTATTGGTCCGGAGTATTAGAATTTCATCGGTGCCGTGTATAGTTGGAACGTTTGCATAGCCCGTGTATTGTACGATGTAGTTGACATTGGCTCGACGAACACTAAAACTCGAAGAGAAAAACGTTTCTGTAATATCGCGACTACGTTATTTATTGGACGATCAATGGCGTTAAAATTGTTGCATAGAAACGTATAGATGGTTTCGATTAAGGACAGACTGATTTATTTCGCGTTTGCAACTTCTTCGAATTGACGATCGCCAATTGCCTTCTATCGTTACGCATTTATTCCTGGCGTTCCGCCACAGGAACAGCAAACATTTCTGCCTCTCTTTTCCCCTTCCGGTTGTCTTCCTGCCGTTCTATCATTCAGTGGTAAACATACGCGCGTGGTCGGCCACGAGGAGCCGCGTAATAAATTCCAAGGCCCTCGGGTGGCTCAGAATTCTGCTCGCGCCCGTGTCCCGGTTCCGGTCTCGTTTCCCAAGCCGGACGTATCTGGCTTCTAGACCAACGATAATCAGCCACGTGAAATCTCGTTTGTTCTTGTCGAAAATACGGCCGCGTCCGGGGCATTATGTTTCGTTTGCCTCGTTTACAGCCACCGGTGTTCGCGTAAATTAGCCTGTCAACGCCGTGTCCTCGAGATCCGATTTAACGAACTTGCCCCCCTTGTTTGTCCCTTTATTTTTCCGTTCCATCGATATCACTCTGGACGAGGACGCTCTTCTCGTTTCCCTTAGAGAGATGCAATTTATCACCCATCATTTTTTATCACGCCCTAGGTAATTCTTAACGACGAATCTCGATGAAATATTAGCCGGTTTCGACTTCAATTTTCATACGTATAAACAATCGAGAGCACTCGTGAGACAGACAAAGAGCGTATATCCCTCTGCTGGCGAGCGCTGGAAGCGTCCCGAAGA
Organism: Colletes latitarsis; assembly: GCF_051014445.1. NCBI lineage: Eukaryota > Metazoa > Arthropoda > Insecta > Hymenoptera > Colletidae > Colletes > Colletes latitarsis. The sequence continues at coordinate 31,126,719 of NC_135143.1, forward strand.
TCCAACGCGCGGCAAATGGGATTTATTACAGAATTACAAATTAAAAATCTCGGTCGTCTCGGTGTTCCTCTTGTCTTTAACGATCGTTGGTTAAAGTTGGCGACGATCGAGGATTATTCGAGGCGAGCTCGGGCTCTTTGACGCTCGTGCTCGCAAATGGAAAGATTTTATTTCGAAAATGACGCAGAAAGCCCCCCTCCGTGCTTCTAACGAGGGTTCTTTCATTTTCAGCAATCCGCGCGCGTTCGCCGTAGAGTTTTGCTCCTAGAATTCGTGCTCTGATAATTCCCAGGCGCTATTCACGCCCTAGTTATCGCAGTCTCGGTGGGATGCTCTAAATCGTTATCTTTGACGGATCTGTCCGCCACAAAAGGATCACGCGTCTCTCGACTTTTTAATTACGGGACGCGTCTCGAATCGGTCTCCGTGTTTCTCTTTGCTGTGGCACACGTAGACCACGGTGGCTCCGGTTCTCTGTGAAAGAACGAAATTTTCGTGGCTTCCGAGGCCTCGTTCTAGTAAATCGCGATAAAAATCGTTCCCGTGGCGCGAGGACTCGCGTCGAACTTTTATAATGTTATATCGGCAGGCACCCAAGTAAACAGAGTCGACCCGCTAACGCTGATCGATGGCGTTTCCGAGCTTCCGCGAAATAGGTGCTCCCTTCCTGATAAAGGACGCGACGAGGGCTTGGAAACGACATCGAAACGTCAAGACAACTTTTTACTTTGATCTTCCATTATTTGGTTGCAAACGACAGCGGTGACATATTTTCTTTTACACGCGTCACCGAAATCCAGTTTTTCACTAATGCTTTCACGCCTCGAAATAATACAATACAATCGCGGACCACTGAAATTACTCGGTAATTGGATCCTTTGTTACAAATCGAAATTCGTCAGAACTGCTTTTAATATAGGGTCACCCAAATTGAGTGTCACATCTTTCAACAGATGGGACTGCTAAACGGTTCGATTGTTCTTTGTTATATTTTACACACGTCATCGCTAAACACAAACAAATCGTCACGGAACGCTACACTGTGCAACGACGTGTACAAAATTATTAGAAACATTCAAGTTCTGTTCGAGCTTGTTTTCGATGCCTGTTTTCTCAAGGAGATGTAACTCCATTAGACTTTTTCCTATGGAGTTTTTAAAAAAGTAAAGTTTATGTCAATAAATCACAAACGATTGACGAGCTAAAAAGCAATATGAATGAAATAGACCCCCAATTATGTAATAGTGTAATAGATATTAGTTTTATTTGAATTTAAAGATGTGACGCTCAATTTGGATAACTCCGTAGAAGTACATACAATGTTACTTTTCACGCGTAGAAATTACTTTCAAAATCTTGAGTGAAGTCTTGGAGGTCCTCGACAACAAAGAATTATTTAAAGATGGCTGTAGCCTTTGTGAAATACGAAAGTTCTCGGTAACTGTATCAGGGTCGAACATTTCCCCGACGAGTTTTAAACGATTCCAGGGAAACGAACGTTAGGTCCCGGATCCGCTTGATATTCGCGAACGCATATTGAACTTGATTCCGTTAAAGTTTCGAGGCACTCGCCTCTTTGCGCCTCGTCGGGTACCCACGGCTCTTTGTCTCTTTTTCCTTCGCGAAACTTTTCCACGGAGGAGTTCGTGGCCGCCTGTTTAATGTTTAATCGGACTCGACCGCTTGCGAGGAAAGTGCTCGGTGACGAACGACAAACAGAAGTTGAGTGGTAGGGCGTGCATCAAAGAAATTGCAAGGGTGAGGCAGAATGGATTCAAGATTCGCGATCACCACAGGGGTGGTATGTAAAGAACCTCGAACCTAAACGACACCCCCCTCCCCCGTTGATACGAAACAACAGATGGATCGGTAAACAATTTACGAATATATTATTTTAAAAAGATGCACCGCCAGGTAAACTATGTTTCCTCGATACGATTTTCCTCTCCACTTTCATCTCATTTACGCGCAACGCGTTATCTACACTTTGTGTTTCTCTTCGATTTCAATTTAAACGCCAAACGTAGCCTCGCGTTACGTCAAACGATTTTTTCTCCCGGGGTTGGTTTCGCGACGCGGTACTTTATTTCTCGTACACTTCGGAGCCACTCCAGAGTTACTCTTCGCTATGCCTGGAATTTCAAGTATCCTGCTTTTCATTTTCAGCGTTCTTTACGCTTTGCTCGTCTCTGTTCGACAACGAGTCGCTTTTCTCGATCGTTTTACCCTTCTTCGGCGTTCGATCGTGATCGCGAGCGATCTCTCCTAATTAATTTCGCCGACTAATTCGTTGGTCTGAGATGCGTTTAATTCGACCGTCCCCGGGGGACACGCACATACTCGTTCCTCGATAAATCAATCCCTCCGTCTCTCTCGCTCCTCTTGCGATAAAGTATCTTCTTCCATCGTCGCGTTGTACCAAAGACATTATAATCAGAGCCTCGCCGCAAGCTTCTCTCGGCGCTTCTCCGAGCGAATCCGCTTCGAACCAGTTCCTCGGTACGATGTTGGCGTCTGATGACATCCTAAAATATGCAAGCTTTCACCACCAAGCGGTTACTTACCCTCCAACTCGCGAGTATCCTCCTCTTTCTTGCTTTCCCCTGGAATCTCGTCCATTCTTTATTTTCTTTCCGTGGAAAAGCTTGTACCCGTTCGCGTTATATAATTTTCTCCTATATCGATCCTAATCGTTTCCAAATTTGTTATTTCAGGAACCGTCAGAGAGGCACCCTAGCAGGCCCTGCCTTAGGCGCTGGGATGTTGGATGGTCAGTCGAGCGCTTGCGAGAGAGACGAGAGCGTAGCTCTCCGGTGGCGAGTACAGGAGGCGTCGCCACAATGGTACGCGATATTTCAAATATTTTAACGAGCGTAGTCTGATAAAATTGAGTTTGCGAAGGAACCTGAATTTCGAATATCGTTCGCAGTGGCATAGCGCGTGTTTCGAGGTTCGCGTCGCGCAGGAAATTCTTTTCGCCGGCAGCCGCGGAAGCCAGTTCCCGCGACAACAGTAACCAATGTCGTCCGCGAACTTTATTCGGGTCAGAACCGGTAACTTCGTAATCTCAATTTAATTACTAAACTGTTCTCAATTACGATCCACTTTATCGTCCTCCGGTATCGGGAGGTTGTTCCGTCCAAAACAGCGCGCCGCCCTTCCGGGCTACCTCCCTCTTCCTCTAAAGCGATTCAATTATCTTCCCTGCTTAATCGCATATTCCAGAGTTGCTCTGTCCTCGTAACAATCCTCCCGTTTGATCTCTCTCCGCGAGCCAGGGAAAAACCTCGAAAACGGCGTCGCGGTCGTCACGGAAGACAGAGAAAAGAACCCAAAGACGGAAATCCATTTCTTCCCTCGGCCTCCCCTTCTTCTTCCTCCCCTGGTTCCGGTTCTCGGTTTTCCCCGGTGCTCGTCGGGACAACGCGAGCCAGCACTCACGAGAATTATAATTTCCCTGATTCGACGAAACTTTCGTGACGAGGCATCGAGGGAGGCCCTCCCCTTTTCGTGTCTTTTCGGAACCGATTCGGAATCCACTTGGTTTACCTTATTAAAGGGCGGCGTGCTCCCTCTAGAAATATCGCCGCTTGATGGAGATGAGTCGGCGGAAATGGATCGGGGGGACACGACGACAGGTTTCTACCAATCTTTAAATTGATACGCCGTGGGAGGCGACTTTCTTACGTTTCTCCAAGTTCGATTGGATTTGTTAATATCACGACGATTTTCTGTTGCAGAAGGAAAAAAAAGGAAAGGAGCGCCGAACACTTGCGAGAGAGAAAGGTCGAGCGTCGCCCCCTGCTGGCAAGCATGGTAAGTGTCACCACTCTAACACTAAATTTACGTAGACCTTAGTTTAGAAATTCAACCCTTACACGCCATAGAAACGTTGTATTAATTTTTAGAGCAAGTTTAACTTGCCTATTTCGTTTCTAAACGTATCGAATTCTAGCCTTTTTGTGGAACTCAGCCTCCGGAGTACAGATCTTACCGTACCTGTTAAAACCGGCCGTAGGAAGGTTCTTTTTCCCTAACGTTCCATCCCTTTTAAGTCCAAGCTTTTGCCGCGTCTTTCTCTCCTTTTTACGAGAGGGTGCGGAACCAAGAATGCGTCGTTCCAGCTCGGTAGACTTCGTTAATAAAATCGTAGTAAAATGTAGGCGCGAGTAGTATCGCGATCGGTCCAGCAAACGTGGCCGCGATATTGTTCCGTATTATATTGCCAGCCCTGACATTGGCCGGGATGCGTCGCTTTAATATTTTCGCAGCTTGCGCTCGACGAAGGGTGGCGCTGGTGGCCGTTGAGTCGGAATGCCCGTTAGGGGTGAGTTTTTTATGTCCGTTTATGAAGCGAGCTCTTGCACCCTCTCGTGATGCTTTTCATGGTCGGTGTCCGCTACCTTTGCGCGTACAATCGAGCACAATAATGAACTGCTCCACGCTTTTCGTGCCTCGGTCTGTATTTTCATAACAATGATTCCGGAAGCTTCGTCGCAAATGTGAAATACAAATTTTAAAACCGAGTCAAAGCACTGTCTGGAGCCGTCTGTTTACTATTAGCGAGTCTGCACGATTTTAGAAGATCCAACCATTTATTTATTTAATGGGTACTCACGTATCTTTGGCTTCTAAAAATTTGTAAACATGGTGCGAATTAAAATTATTTGATTAATTTGTAAATAGCCCGTTTCAAAGAGGGTGTAGAATTTGAGAACACTGTTGCTAAGTTTGTTTACTGTGATGAATAATCTGGTGAGAAGGCTATTGTTGGCAGAATTGAAAGGAAACAAAACGATCAGTCGCGATTTTTTTATTTATTAAGCCATGCATAGAGATTTACGTATTTCACGATGACGAGAAGAAACAAAAGCACGAGTTAAATCTCACCTTTGTCCAAATATTTTTTCTTTCATATGCTGTGCAGTCTATCGCCGTGTTTTTTCATAGCAACGCGTAAATCTTGCGAGGTTTATTTGGCAGACATTTCACGCCGTCGGTTTCGCGAAAACGGTTCTCTTTTCGTAGCTGAAAGCATCGTCGCGAGCGAGTACGCCGCAAGACTAGAAACATCGCCCGTGAATCTGGCCATCCTGTGTCCGTAGGTATATGACGACGATGCTCGGCTGCCGTGAAGTACCTGTCTCCCATAAAAGCTTTAAAAGCAGTCCCATGCCCGCCAAAGGAGTATTTATACGATGCCGGAGAATTCATTGTTCTCCGTTGCGCGACGGTGATTCGCCAAACATTAAACATGGGGGGGGGGGGGGGGGAATACTGTAAGTCTGGCAGACTCCATTATATTCCACGGAATCGTAGTTTAAAATTTTTGCTACTCGTAAACGTTTCAATCGATGCAAACGCTAAAACACAGAACTCCGACTCGTGTCGTTTTCCACAAAACAAATAGTTTCGTCTTTCCTTCGAAACGGTGGACATCGTCCATTTTAAACGTTGTTTCATAAATTTCTGCTCAGCCTCGACTGCATTTACGTCGGTTCTTCTTACATTTTTTCCTCTCTTTTCTTTCTCTCCGCCTAGCTAGCTTTCAACGACGAACACTTCGCGTGCCGTTCCAGGGAATTTACGGTACGGCGTTTTAATAAATTTTTACAAGGCTGTGTGCGTTTGCCGTGTTCGCTCGTACTTACGAATGCTGGTTGCTCCCGGCAGGCGTTTCCAAGAAGTCACGAACACACGAAATTGGCATTCTCCTAATTTACATATCCCCGTTTCGGGATCCGCGTCGTCGCAACCACGCGAACCGACCTCCCGTATGCCAACGACGACGTCGCGGATTCGTTTACCGTTCTCCGATCGGACGGTCGCCATTAAGATAATCCGTCTATCCAATTTTTCCGACGCTCGTCGACTATCTATGAGTCACCTTCTCAAGATTTAAATTAATTCCAATAATAGCTATTCGGTCCTATCGCTTTTACGAACCAGACTTGCATTCGTGCAAATCGTTCGGAGGTTGCCATACGATATTTATATATATATATACAGGGAGATTCTAGAGGCCAAAATAAGACAAAAATGAAGAATATTAATTTGTTGATTGAGGCTTCGTTAAAAAGTTATTAACGTTTGGAGTTCGGTCTGTAGAAAGGCAATCTGCGAACAGATTTTTTTGGGGCTCTATAGCCCTATTAATACGCGTTGTTTTCATTTTGAAACATTAAAATCCTCCAATCCGTTCAGGAGTTATGATGCTTTAAACATACGCATGGAATTTCAGGGGAATCAGACAGACATTGTCAGACATTGTATTTTCGGTAAGGAATTTTTTTCTCGAAAATGCGCAGGATTTCGAGGGTATGTCTATTCACTAAAAATGATTGTATTTGACCCCCGCAACTGAAAATAATTTTTTTAGAACGATTCGAAAATTTTTTTTTTCGCCGAAAAATTTAGGCACCTACCCCCTGTCGATTTTTCTTAAAAATTCGTTTTTCATTTTTAATAATTTTGTTTGACGCCCTACGAAAAAGTTGTCTAACACTTTTTGTAGGTACCCATGGGCTCTACTTCAGAAAAAAGTTTCATTGAAATATATTCGCTATTATAAGAATTATGGCTGTTTGAAAATTGGTGCATTTTCATAGGGTTTTTCTAACTTTACGGGGTCAAGCAACAACTTTTCGAATATTTTTTGAATTTCTACATATTCTACATTAAAATACGCGTAGTTTGCTTTTTTAAACATTAAAATCGTCCAATCCGTTCAGAAGTTATGACGTTTTAAAGATTCGCATGAAATTTACTTTTAATAAGATTGCCTCCGCCTTAAAATTATCCGAGGATGAATTATTTTTATATAAAATATTTTTAATAGACGAATTTAGAGGAAACTTTACGATAGATCTACACGTACAATGCATCGATAGGATAAATAAGGCGAAGGGAAACGTTCGATTTGGGTGGCGTGAATGTGGATTTCCAAACGGCTTCGAAAGAATTAAATGGAAAATGACGAAAGGACAAAGAGAGAAAGCGAGAAAGCCCGCGTCCCTTTCGATCGAGGCTAGATCGCGCAGACGGTCGTAGAGGGTCTGAATAGAGTTTACCTCGGCGAATTCAATCTCGCTGCGAGAAAAGAACGCGATCGGCGGGCTCGATCGTCTATGCACGCGCGCGATCTAGAGAGCTACAGCCGGAAAATGCGGAGAATCGCTTCCCACGACGAGAAGGAAATCGGTCGCGCTCTAGGTGGCTATCTCCGACTTTAGGGGATACTGATTTTGCCCGATAGCGTACCGGGTAACGGTTTTTGGGCTACGCGAAATTTTTCAGGACCCCGAGACGCTCTTTTTCCGCTAAATCTCCTCGTTGCGGATCGCTTTCGTACTCTCGGATTCAATTTAACCAAAGAAAGTCAAAGGAAGAAACGAACCGCGTCGTACAGTGAAAGATATTAAGATATTGTGGCGCTCTATTATACCCATTCTCGAAACCCATTTTCAGAGTCGGGTGCTCTTTGTTTGATTAAAAATTCGCAAAGCGTACGCGACGGCGAAACACCCGGAAAAATGAATTAGAGAATATTTCGTTTTGTTTATTTTCGCTCGAAATCGGACGCCATCCTGGATACGCGATCCTTGGTGTCTCTGCGTATCGGTCGCCCGCTTCTGACATCCTAAATTTTATTATACCATTGTTTGTACCGCAATTTCTACGTTTGTGCAACAGACGCCAACCCTTAATTTGCTGTCACTTGCCGTAGCGAACTAGGTCAAACGTTATTAACATTCTGACGACTACGAAGTACTGTACGTCTCGATTAGCGGGTAATTTAACTGTTATCTCGCTCAGTTCTTTCGTTAGATACAGAGCACTCTTTGTTCTCCAACATTATTGAGTTGCCTTCCAAATTATACGACGTTTTTTAAAATGTCGTAGATCGAGAGGGTTAGGAGGCACTGATAACTAGCGCCACGGTTTTGCCGGAGCATCAACGGTTTAATAGATAAGAACAACAGCCATTGTGCCGTTTGAATAGTTCAGGCAAACGACAATAGGGTCGATACAAGGGCGAACAATGTGGCTCAGACTAAGGGACAGCCGGGGTAGACAATACGAGCCCGAGATTACATTTCGTCAAACGCAAAAACGGTGTAATTAAATACCGGAAAGGTAGGGGAGGCGGCAAAGGAAGGGAAACGGAGGAAAGCACACCCTTATCTCACACCGAATGTGTGACACGTTCTCTCCATTATGCGCCTGTTGGGCTCGTTCGGCCAGGTACATTCCGTCTGGAACGGGCGAGAACCTCCCGGTATCTTGGACTTTCCTCCGCTCCCCGAGTTCCGCTCGATATTTACCTACGAACTCCCTGTTAATTCGCCAAATAAACTTTTCCCGTACCGACGACCACTTATACAGCAGAAAATCAAGCAATGGCGACGGTCCTCGAGGCTCTCGAGCATATCTTGCGCTCTTCCGGCAATCGTCCCGTTTAAAACCGTCATACTTTGGCATCGATTACTTTTCGCTATCAGCGTTGACCGTAATTTATTTACTTACCGGGCAAAAAACCCATTAATTTATTAAATTAAAATTATTAGTTAATCGTAAGTTACAAAATTACGAAAGATCGTAATAAATTCGCCTTCGTTCTTCGACGGGATAATTAAACGGTAAAAGTTTGCTCGACAAAGGGATTCGCAGAGTCGATCGAGAGGCTGTCGAACAGCAGCGATTAATCGTTGGCGATTAATCATCGACGTTACGCACGATGGATGATCAGGAATTGTGTAATTGTTTGCTGGAGCCTCGCCGACGACGGAATCGTTAACCGCGGCGGGCAACAAAGGAGCCCGTTGACGCGCTCGAAGCCACCAGCGCGTTAAGAGGGGTTAAGCGCTATTAAAAGCTGTTCTGGGTTAAAAACCGTGTGTAAGACGCAACAAGAAGTATCTTGACGATCGTCCGACCGTAAACTCAAAAACAATTATTCGCTCGAGACCTTGCGCCGACCACGTTAACCCCTAGACTGCGATAAATCGTTAGAAAACGATTAAACAAAGACGATTTTTATTTTTCCTTCGCACGTAATATCCATCGCAACTTGATATATGACTCACGTACGATACAAAAATTTTAAGTTGCAAGCATTTATTAATTTTTCTGGGGGAAAAGACGTTTCCTTAAAATGGCGTCGCAGAATTTTACTGCGATAATTCTTTGGTCGTTAAAAAAAGATTTTTATTTTCCCCTCGGACATAATATCCACTACAATTTGATATAAGACTCACGAACGATACAAAAATTTTAAGTTGCAAGCATTTATACATTTCTCTGGGGGGAAAACGATTTCCTAAAATGGCGTCGCAGAATTGCATCCAAGCTGGAAATGGGTTATAACGTCTTTTCTTTCATGGTTCTCGTGTCTCTCGCGTATATAAAGGTTGTAGCCGTTTCTAATAATCGAGGAAACGAAAAAATCGAGATCCAGCTGTTGCGTATTCTGGTCGCGCGCGGCCCCCGTCTCCCAGCGTTAAAAACGATCTCCGACGGTAGCCGTGCGGACGGGATTCGTTCCTCGAGGTGGAAAAACGCGTTCGCCGGCCGCCTGGAAAATACGAAATGTGCCTGCGACGGAAAGCGGCCCCCGGTCTCGTCAGACTTTCCTCATAATTCCTAAAAGCTTCTGGAAGATAGCGAGACGGTCGAATACGCCGGGAGAAAGCGGAGGGGTTTCGAGGGACGAGCAAAGGGCACCATTGACATTGACTTTCCCTCGGTGGGTGAAAAGGAAAGGGAGGAAGAGGTCGGGAAGCTGGCGGAAAGAAGGGACTCCGCAGATGGGTGTGGAAAGGACGGCTCCGTGGACGGAAACAGGGACGTAACGCGAGCCCGGCCAATTGCGCGGAAGATACTTATGGGTGCGTAGAAAGGCTGTGTAATTTCACGACAGGTGAAACTGCCGCGAAACCGGAGCCACTTTTCAGACAACGAGACAACGAACTTGGATTACGCCGACAGGGCTATCAATTCTCTCGGTCCTCCGCCTGAAAATGGCAGGGAACGCTTCGAACAGAAAACAAGCGACGATATTCTTCCTTCGAAGTCGGATAAAACCGTTTCTAATAATTATTATTCTTCGCCAAGTCCCGACTCGTTAACGGTCGTCCTTCCTACTTTCAGGATAGACTGTTTTAGAAGTAACTTAAAATAAAATTTATTTTTTCACTTTAAATACTCGATCAGGCATTACTGTTAATGTAAGGTTTATTGCATAAAATTTGTCGACGATCGTAGCACGTTGGACACCACCAGTTCTCGTCCGGTCACCGAAGTGCAGCATCCATTGGACCGTGTGAGATACAAGATTATACAATATTAAAAAAGAAAGTATATATAACGAATACATTCGAGGCTAATTATGAGCCAATGAAGCTTGTAAGAGAATGGTGAAAACTAACAAACCGGATCGAAAGGAAAAAGCCACCCTCGTCTGAAAGTACGGGGACAATCGAATTAAATATTCCCTGAAATATTTAAACAACGATCAAGCTCTACTTCGAGAGGCAGAGTAGGAAGAGTTTCGATACGTTCCCCAAGAGTTTCACCCCCGTAGTTCTGTTAGGCGAACGAATTCTGGAACTTGGTTCTCAACGGGTATAACGTGTGGCTCTCCGGGGAAAGCATCGCAAGGAGGCGATTTGCGGCTTGATATCCGTGACGCGCGCGTTGCATCGTGTTCAGCAAGCACCGAGGGATTCTTGGAAAACAATAAAACGTTTATAATTCGAGTAAGTTCGAGAGATCGAGAACAGAGAGAGGAGAAGGTCCCTGGATTCGTCGGGTTATCGCGAATGCGGCATCGTCGGGTTAAAATTTCATATCTCTTATCATCCGCCATCGAGCGTGAAGAGCCACCGAGATACGGACCTCTTGCGATCGAGCTTTTCAGATGCAGTCCACCCTCGGCGCTGCACCGTGTTATCCGTAGGTGGAACAAGAAAGGAATTTCTCTGGCACCGGGGAGACCTCAAATTCGAAACTTTCGAACCGAGAGTGGAACAGGACGTCTAAACGCGTAACTGTTCCGAGACCGGTTCGAAATTCGGGACGAATTTCACGAGGTCGTGAATTATCGGATGTCGCGTGTGCCAACCTAAAAACGTACAGGGTGATTTTCCCGTCCGTAGACTCGATCGGGGTATTTCTCTCTCGCAAATAGAGCCGTCCACGAAAGCGACGTATCGAACCCGCTAATAATTTCTTACGTTCGTTTCTCGCGTTCCCGAAATTCGGGAGGATATCGGAGGATATCGTTCGCGGGCGAGGCCTCATCTATCACGCGTTGCACCGGCCTGTAAGATACGATCGAGCGTGTCTCGATGTGTATCGATAATTCATCGTGCGCCGCGAGATACGCTCAAGCCGAATTCGGTGTTTCGCGACCGGCGATCCATCATTCGAATTCGATAAAGCGCCTATCGTCCGCCGGGGGTGATAAAATTTGCCCTTAGGCGATCCGTCTTCCGCGAACGAAACGCGATAATTCGAAAAGTACGTTCGTTAGATCCTGATAGAAGACTCGGACGCGAAAACGTTTCCATCTTGGCCGAGGTTCTCTCGGAAACGTTTACCGGGGGCTCGAGGGTAAATTGCGTTCGCGGAAACGACGCGCGTTCGTTCGTTCTTCAATTAAATCGACCGCGGTGTCACGAATGGGTTTACACTCTGCGTCGTTGCGTTTAATTACACGCGCGGATCGCGGCTGAACGAGACACGTTCGTAAATAATTAGAACGGTATCTGGCCTCGATAGAGAGAACGCGTCGGGTTGCTGAAATAATAACACTTCCCTGGGATCTCATTAGTACTTATGCTTCCCGTTACGGAAGCGTTGTTTAGTGTGTCGCGCGACAACCTCCGGATAAACGGTTCGCTGAAAGGCGACGCGTTCTCTTCTCCATTTTAAACGTACGGTAAACTTTTATCCTTCTCAACCTCTTATCGAAATCCGCTGGAATCGTAGCCGATAGCGCTTACATTTTTCGGATAAATTGCAAACTCGTCGCGACAACGTGGATTCCGGTACGTTCTGGACGGATAAAGCGTCCCCGGTTGTTCGGACTGGCTATAGACGCGGATCTGAGAGCAACGACATGCACTCATGGCACCCGTATGAAATATTCCAGTAGCCCGGCTACGTGATGCGATGCAGACGCACGGAATATTCCTTTGTATCTTTGTCTACAGGTGACACGGCTAAAGTGCACTTTTCTCCGAGGGACGAATGAAAAATGAGAGGACCCGAGCACGGAGGGGAGGGGGATAACGGAGAAGAAACAGAGAAGACGCGACCCGCGACTCGAACACTTCCGTGCCGAACGAGAGAAAAAACCTAACGAGGTTGGCTGATTCGTGACAGGGAACAACAAATTTGTAAGTTGAATATCAATTGTTTAATTATCGACACGCCTCCTAAAACATTCGTTCGAGCGTAAACGATTCCTTCAGGACTAAGAATTATCCGTTAATTGTCTCGAATAACAAGAAAAAAGGAGGAATCGTAGAGGAAGATGGGCACAGTATCGCGCGAGCGAAAAAGTTTGCCTTTCTAGTCGACCAAGTGCATCCACACGGTTGTAAGTCACGCGAATCCCCGACGCTAACTTCCTAATCTAAATTTAAGACGTTGAAACGGAACCGAAGAAAAGGGAAGCAACGACGCCATTTGCGTACGTTGGTCTCCGTACGCTCGGACGACGAATTCTGATTTTCATAAGAATCCGCTTTTCATATTCAATCTTCTGATACCGTTATATCGGACGAGCCCGTATTTACGATCGACTACCTAAACGGTAAATTGGTTCTCCTCGGAGGTGCCCTCGATCATCGTTAGGGCGTCTTATCATCGATTGCTATCACGAAACACTCGCAAATCAAGATTACGTGCTCCGCGTCGTTCTCGCTTCCCCCCTCGTTTCTCTTTACTCCTTGCCGCCCGTCTATGTCCGATCGGGTAATTTCGGCTAAGTGACTCTCTCTTTCTTGCTCTTCGAACCATCGACGGGAGATGCTGTTGCTTGGAATAACCCTAAACCTTGTCAAGATCGATTCCTCCATTTATTATATTTTCGATCGATTCGACGAATCATTGACACGTAACGTGTCACGATTTACTCTCGCAGTTACATCGCTCGACCGCCGTGTTTCGTGTCCCGTTACTTTACGTCGTATTAAGTTTCACTCGCCAATCAGAAACCGGAGATATTCTCTATTATTTTGCGTAGAACATCGTCGAACGCTGATTGGCAAATATAACAGCATCGATCGATCGTGTATTAACGCTAAATTTTGTAACTGTGTGCATCGAACTGTTCGATGCCTCTCTTAGGCTAATCCAGCTTTAATACCATTTGCTTCGATATAGGTATACGATCACAGTGCGGTATTTATACTTTTAGCTCACACCCTTCGTCGTCTTGTTGCAGCGTTTCTATCAATAATCGTAATAAACAACGGAGGGTAATTTAATTCGAGACAGATCCGCGTGCGAGGGTTTACATTTGACAGCGAACGCTGAAATCGAGTACAGAAGCGCATTGCGGTACTAAGCATAAAGTCAAGGGGATGCGGATGGGGGGGGGCAACTAGTGTTATAATTGCGTCGGGGAAAATTACACTTTCAAATGCCCTGGCACACTGCGATGGGAACGTTTACAGTTGCCGCGAACAGTTGTAATTTCATTTCGTACTCGGTCCGCTTGATTCATATTTACCCGCAGAAAGAGTAGAAAAATATGCCTCGTTCGCTGGTGTCCTCGACTCTGCTCAATTTCCAGAGTACGAGTAAAGAAACTTACCAGGGAGAAAACAATTTAAAAACCTCGACAGATTTCGATAGATCCACAGCCAGAAGATTACCGGTCATCTATAAAGTATAGAAGCTGTTGAATCTTCTTTTTCAAAGAAACCAGCGATACGAGTAACTTTCAAAACGAGTCATACTGCGCTAAGTGTCGGTCTGAGGAAGCGCGCACGCGTCGTTTCAAACGGACGAATGGATCGAGGCGGCGCGAACCGAGGGGCCAATGGGAAGCTGGGACAGAAGGGCAAGTTGGCCGGCTGAGCAGCGGGAGGCACGATCGGACGCGATGCATCGCGGTCCTCGCAGTACCGCGGCAACCCTCGATCCAAACGTATCGCGTGCGATGTCGCAAGTGACGTGTCGTGAAACGTGAGAACCTCCTTCTTCCTCTCTTTTTCGTTCTCGTTCGCTCGCGACCAAATTCGTGCGCGTTCAGTGTCCGTGCTCCATCTCTCTCTCTTTCCGTCGCGCTTTGAAAATCCGTGAACAGTCATCCACGAAACGATCCCGCGCCATTGCGACGTGTCACCGGTCTCTCGGTTCTCCCTGCGACAAACGATTCCCATCGCGGGTCATCCCTGACGATCGCCACCGGTTCGCGCGACGACGCCTGTGTGTGATATGTGAGGTGTGTTTGGTACTCGGCGTTCCTCTCCATTGCCGCTCTTTACCGCGGAAAAAAAACAAGTTAGAGAGAGAGGGCTGCGACGGACATCGAGACCAAGGTAAGACGATCCGAACTCGATCTAATCGATGGGGGAGTGGTCTTGGTTTAGAATATTAACCCCTTAGGTACGAGGCAACTTTGAATCGTAAATTTTTAGCCACACAGTCTATAAAAATCGCAAAGTTTGTGGGCATGGTGCCAAAAGGGTCGATCGTCTTCTTTTTTCATGATTTCTTAACTCGATCGCGCTTACTCTGGTGGTCTCGCGGTTCTTTCGCGCAGACCCAAAGTTTTCCGTACGCGGGGCACCAACTAGGGGCCAACTTCAGCTAGTAAACAAAGTTTATGGAAGATGTAGCGGAGTGTGGTCGGCCGCAAGGCGCGTATCGTATTTCGTCCGAGCGTCGAGCTCGCGGCTATTTCCTCCTTTTGGCGGTAAATCTGGATGTTTTTGCGGAGGTAATCGACCCGCGACTTCGTTGCGTAATGTTTAGAAGAGGTAAAACGACTGGTGGAATCGAGGTTATATAGCCGCAGCAATAAAAGCAAACACTCTCGACTTCGGTGGCGCAGTTTCTTCAATTTTCAAGTGGAACGGACGGGACCCGCTGCAACCGACCGTTTCGCTAATTCTTTTTGCAACGTGCCACCACTAATGCATTTACGATATCGAAGTTACTTTTTATACTCTTCTACCTCTCTCTCTACACAAATTACAGTTCGAAAACGGCCATGTCTTTACGAATATTTTATCAATTATATATATTTATAATTGGCGTAATATGTTCTGTAAAACTGATTGGATTTTCATCATATGTTATATTATAATTTTTGTTTTAAACACAAAATGGAATCGTCCCATTAAATACAGAACTACTATTATTAGAATCTGTTGCACAGCAAAATGGAAATAGCGTATTGCTATGTATATTTTATCGTTCTTGAATTAACTGACTTGCAAACTCGTAGATATTTCGATACTAGAATAGTTCTTTAATATAGAATCGTACAGAGAAACAAATTCTCAACTTTTTTTTATCGTTCTGTATTACTATTATCGTAATGTCGAGAGCAGCGTCTTTCGGTGCAACAAGCAGCAGCGATCTAGAGAATTTTTAATTTACGCGACGGGTACCGAAACCCACCCCCGATCGCGAAACGAATACTATCGGTCGAAATACGATCGAATGACGGAAGAGCATGGTTATGCGTGGCGTTCTGTGGTAGATTTGCGGATTCGCTACCGGAGGCTTGTAACCCGAAACAATTACGCTCCGATTGGACCATCCTGCGTACACGCCTCTGTCAATAGACTATATGGCCAGAGACAGTTTACCGCGTTTATTATCGCGTGGTAACAGCGTTTGTTAAAATTCGAGAATCAACGACCCGTAAATATATATATACATATATATTTTTTTCCGCGGAAAAACGTATTGTTCGCTACGCAATTGGTCGTTTCAATTTCAACTTTCAACGTGCTTCCAGCATTAACTGCTCTCCCTTCTGTTTGGAAAACCCATTTTTTGCCTCCTTGTTCCGCGAAAGCTTGTTTCCGTAATCGTTTCGTGAAATTGTAAGCGTCCCAGTTTCCATCCCCCCTCCTTTTTTCCTTTTTCTTTCGCTTTTCAACGCGTACCGAGTTGTCGACGATCAGGGGGCGACAGGTCCTCGAAATTCCAGGCGAAATTCATGGATACGAAACGTTTCGCGTACTGGATTCGATAGTTCATTCAGAAGTGAAATTGATTGCCGGTCGTGTTCGCTTTATATGATTAACGAGTTTTCGTGCTTCGCGACAAAAGGGCGTAAGTTGGAGCTGCAACTACACCGATACGTGCTCGGTTAAACGAGAACTTTGACGAGAGAAAGGTTCATTAATTGGACACGGGACTGCCGAATTAAATTGTCCTTCCTTTTTTTTCTCGCTATCGGTGTTTGCTTTCACGTTAACGTTAGTATCGATATGCTGGAGGCTAGGTTTTGCCAGCGACGACACCAAAAAGAATTAGACTACTCATTAGTCACGATTTGGCCAACAGAATTGTTCACGATCTAAATATTAGAATTTTTCCGCCATTGGCGTGTTAAACGTTCGATAGCATAGTTATATTAACGCGTCTCGATTCTCATCCAATTATTTATTATTCGATGGAAATTACAGTCGCCGCTCTCAGTGCGATTGCCTCGTTTAATTATCGAGAACGTATTAACTAATTGTTGTGTTCGTTAATTCTTCTCTCGTTAATCGTGCTCGTTCATTTATCGACTTTAGTATCGCGGAGAAACGTTAGATTTATAGCCAGATAATCATAATGATGCATATTTTAACCGCATTAAACTAAGATGCGCTCTGATAGCTACGCGGCTCTAATTAATCAAGCACTCTATCTGGCTTTTTAATTTTCCGGATGCGTGCTCGTATCTGCACGAATAGGTGCACGCATCGTGTCTGGTACAAATTAAAAATTGTTACTAGAAGCTTTAATTACACGATACAAAGTTCGTAATATTCTACGTGCGTTTGTCTTGGAAATTAATTCGCGCATGGAATCTCGCTTGTTGCACATTTGCTCAAATGGTAACTGTTTCTTTCCATTAAGCGTTTGAAACCATACATACAGGTTTATGTGCTTTACAATGGCGAGAAGGAATAGGTCAACGATGTCCTTAGATTTGCAATTTACATTTTTTGAGGAGGGAGAAAATTTTCCAAGTCCTTATGTTGCGTTTGCAAAGAATCAGATCGAGCAGTTGGCGCAGAGGATAGCTCGTTGGATTTCTAATCAGATGTTAATTGCCAAATGTGAAATTGGAGAGTCGATTAATTGACTCGCGTAACTTGCATTATAAATTGCGTAATAGTAAAAGAAAATGGAACGAAAGGAATGGTTTTCGAAGGATGGCGTGCATTGGATATAGTTCGAAACAGTATACACGGGGTTGGTAAATAGATTGGAGGAGGAGAGTGGCTCGGGTAATTTGCCCGGTAGACTAAAGTGGGAGTCAGCGGGGCAAGGTTCACCGCGAGATCCCAAACACTCCGAAACACGTGTTCTCCGACAAACAGTAAACGAGTCGAAGACTAGCAGGGGGCTGAGAACGAAGACGGGAGTTACGCTTTCGAGGGAAGTTAACGACTCGCCGGGGAAGAAGTTGCGGCCCCTCGTATACTTTTAAAACACACCCGCCCTCCGTTCGCCCCCGCAGCGGTCGAAATCGGTCCGGTTCCTCGGTCTGCGTCGCGACCGAACTTTTGTAACGGATTCTGGGGATGAAGCTCTCGAGGAATCCGATTGAAATTGAATATCCAGAGAGACGGGAGCGCGGCAACTTCGTCTTCCCCGGCTATTCCTCTCGCCTCTCGCTTCCGGTCTCCGCCCCCGCCCTACCACCGTCGTCTCACTTTATTATTGCCTCGACTACACAGGAGGAGGGAGGACGAGTGGTTGGTTATTTTCCCCTCGTTGTAAATCCTGCTTCGAGCACGGTCTAACCGAAAAACTTTTTCGGCCTTTTTATTCAAACATTATTTAAAGCTCGAGCGCCGTGCAACGGGAAGTATCGCTGTACTCTTCCCGCGGCCTCGGCGAAATCGCGAAACGTATTGAAACGCTCCTTCCGCCAGAGTTATCTTCCCCGTTCCACCCCCGTTCGCGTGGACGAGAATGGTCGAATCGATGGGAAAACCGTATCGGTGGAAGTTTCCTTTCGTTTCGGGAACTGACGCGACTCGCGGAAACTTCCGGCGAGGGCTTAGTAGTAACGTGTTCTTAACCCTTTCGATGCCAAGTCCGTATTTATATTGCGAAGTCGAAGGTAGCAATGGATTAATGCTAAACTGTTCGTAACGCTACGTTCTTAAAGGGTATTTTATTTTTATTTATTCAATAAACGAGAAGATCCATTAGGTTTTGAATGATGTAATAATGCCTGTAAACAAAATCCAAGGTGATAAAGTTGAGAATCTAATCATGCTCTCGCGCGAACATAAAAATTGATTAACTCAAGCAACTTTTCATCGTAAGCTAGCTAATTAATACCTAGCGCATGATAAGCTAGACGCGTGGAAAAAGCGTTCAATTCCGAAAATATCGAGTCTCGAGGGAATTTATAGACATGAAACGCAATTCGTCGCGTGGAAAATACCGGATATTTACGACTTTGAGTCTTTTTTTCCGCCGGCGTGTCGCATCGCGCACGGAGGAAGCGAATCGTTTTTGACGAAGTCGCGAAAGCTTGCGGAGGAGAGCCCCGTGAAATACTGTCCCGGCGAGCGCGTACGTATACACGTTACGTCGATCGTTTTATGGTCGACAGAACGGTGCCAGAATTTTTCGTTTTATTTTCAGTCTCTCTCTCGGAAGTCCACGGGGCGTGTTGAGCCGCGTGCAGTCGCCGGGGAAACAGAACTACCGTTTAAATTCATGTAAAATCTCTACGAATCCAAGGGAGAAAGAGAGGAAAGGGGCCGTGACTCGTTGGTTTTCATTATTTACGTGCCAACAAGTAATCGCGTTCGCGACAACTTGTTGCTTACTAGAAAATTCTGAAGTTGCCGTTTGCGGGACCCGGAAGAATTCCATCCGCTAGATAATTGCGCGGGCGTATCGCGTGCACGCGAGCTTTCTCGTACGGACGGTCGATTAACCGTAGGATTAGCTTTCAACCGCCTCGAACGCAAACGATTTTTCGTGCTCCGGGGGAAAAAATTGTAACGATTCGGCGTCGGTTGGGATTCCAAGACGATAAAAATAGCGATCGACGCTATTTCGGGCCTCGTGGAAACGATTCCAGAGTATGGATTAGCAGAGGACGTCGTTTCCGGCTTATTTGTTGACTCTGCGATCTTTTAGAGTATGCTTGGAAGTTTTTGGAATGTCTGTGAGTTACAGTATTTATTATTTATTGAGTTAAAGTTTTATTACGGAATTTCGATGTATTTTTGAACGTCTTCGTTGCGCCACAAGTCACGGCGTCGCGTGTAAAAATTCCAGAGCCGAAAAGAAATTAGTCAGCCGACGATATTCGAGGGTGTCCACGTTCCCGTTGATTTTTCGGTCGTTTTCTCGTTCTTCGTAAGTTAAGGGCAGAAATTGGGTCAACAACGCCGAGAGACAAACGATCCGACGCGTAAGCAAAATCCGCCTCGTGCAACGAGTATTACGCGTTCGCGAGATATTCCGGCGGGCGAGGTTAATGAAACGCAATGAAGTATATAAAAAAAAAAGGTAAAAAGGGAGAGAGAGAAAGAGAAAGAAGGAGATAAAGTAGTTTTCAGTTAGGTGGCTCGCTGCCACGAGTTAGTAGCCGCGGAAACCTCTATGGTCGGTGACAGTAAACGAGATACGACTTTACTGGTGAAATAACGTCCCTGTTCTGCTCCATTTTCCCGCGAAAATGTTTCCTAGTCTACGAATAACTAGTGTGTGCGTTCGAGTTAAGGCGAGAAACGTAACTTTAGCTTTCGGGACTCGAGCGTCTATTTTTCGAAGAGAAACAATTCTCTTTTCAGCATTAAAATAAAAGTAAGAATATATTCCGTTTAAACAGAGTTGCGATTGTCTATAAATACTAGAAATAAAAAAATACGGTTATATACCTTGATTCGTAAATTGAACATTTCTATCCAACTATATCAGACTCTGTAAACGTCTGCTGGTGTCGAATTTCGCCTCCACTGTACGAGAGATGAACGTGCCAACCCTGTAACGACGTTCATTTTAAGAATCGCTACTGCGTAAACATAGTTTTCTTCAATTTAGTAAATCTCACTGTGTATCTTTCCTGTTATCTTTACGCAGAACGAAACAATAATATTTCCTAAGAACGCAATTATTCATCCGCAGCGATGCAGTCGTGTTTTTTGCGCGGCGGAACGATGCATATTTCATGCGATAAATCGATGGCGGTCTTTGTTCCGCGCGGAGAGTACAAGATAAGCTAATGCATGGCGCCGTTAAAAAGAAGCGCATCTGCATGCTGCGCTCGCGCGGTTGCGTCGTAGAAGAAGTCGCATTACAGGAAGATAGACCTCGTTAAACGATTCAACTTTTTCGTCCGGCAATTTTCTTGGTCGTCTCCCGGGAAAGAGACGGGACTCGTTTTGATATCTCGAATCGTCCCTTTACGTTTTTGCGCGCCTCCCCCTACCCCCGTCGTGTTCGATGCGGATTAACGGAAATTAAAAGGACTCTCGCAGAGAAGGGCAGATAACAAAGGTTCATTTGGGATTATTGCAAAACAGTGATTCCTGTTGAATTTATTTTCAATCGTGGGAAATACGTAGCTAACGATATTCGTATCGGTGTATTTTTACGAGCGACGGAAAGGCGCATTTAATTTTCATCCCTCTGGGGAGTTTCATTACCGTTTTCGTTCTGCCGTTAACTCGGTAATTAGCGTTCGATGAATATTTTCGATAATGAAAAATCTGTTTAAAATTCAATGGTTGCGAGCCACCGTTTTTCTTTTTTTATTTTTTTTTTTTAATACTTCTCGAAGACAGAAACACGCTACTTTATCGCGATATCGCCCGATCTCTCTCCCTCGAGAACGGACAGCCATGGCGTTCCAAGTCCAGCAAGTTTTATTTTAGTTTCTTGGTGGGAAAGTAATTAACGAGTTTTCTCTGATTTGGCAACCGGGAAAATGCGAAACTTTCGAGATACACGCGATTCGTTAACGAGTTGTGTTAATACGCCGAGCGGTCGGCGTATTTATACTCGCGAGGCGGATCAACACGCCCGGGCCAACTCGTTTCGAAGTTCGGTAGCCTGTCCGGACGGTTGACAGAAAGGTTCCTCGATTTTTAACGCGCGTGCAGACGTCGATTAACTTTTTCTTCCCCCCATTTATTTTTTTATTTCGTAAAAGAGTAAAAAGAACACAGGAAAAATTTCCATTTCACCTATGGAAACCTACGAATATTGAATTCGATGCGGCGAATGCTAGAATTTTAGTATCGGATTTCCATTTTTGAGCATATTTAGTCACAGTTTGATTAGAAACCTCAAACAACGCATTGTAACACGCGTGATTGCAAAAGTTTCCGCGAAAAGCAGGGCAAACACGACGATATGCATTTTTCAATTATTTAAACACCGAAACTCTATATCATCCGCAGGTTTCGCGATGTTGATTCGCCGTTCCATTTCGGTCAAATAATGATCGTTGTAAATACAAAACAGTATTTACAATTCTCCCTGCGAGTCCACCCTCGCGTTGAAAAATTAGCTCGTTGGACGGTCTCGTAATGGAAATGAAACCGATACCGTAACTCGACGAACCGCCATTTTTGACGAGCTCATTTTTGCGTTTCGAAACGAATAAAAGTAACATTATCCTAACAGGTCGATCAAGGCGACGGACAGAATTCATCGACACGTTTCTCTTAGATTTTCGTTAACAGAACTTGTCTCTTAAACTCTCGGTTTTGTCGACGAACGAAAATACACGGAACACTCCGAAAATGCGTTTTATCCGCGAACGACCCTTTTGCGCTGTGCTTTTTATGGAATTCCAACAGCACGCGCGAACAACATTCGCGCGACGCACCTCTCCTGCTTCCTGTTATGCCAGAACTTTCCAGCGAGAGAGGGATTCGAAAAAGACGATCGCAAAACGCTCGAAACCTTTTACAAAAGTTCTCTCGCGCTCTGTTTCAATGTTTCTCCTGATTTTCGCTATTGACGCTGAAACTCGCGACTCCCCTTTCAAACCCAGGGGCTCTCGGGCGCAGTCGTTCTTGAATTTTTCCAAACAAGTTCGACGCCCTCCATAGCTCGTTGCTTCTTACAGATTCTGATAAATCTGTACAGTTTGTGACTTAAAAAAATGTGTGTAACCTTTGGAAACACGAGTGAAGATACACTGACGAATTAACAATATCCAATAGTTTAGGAAAAATAATTATAGAAAAGGTTTTAGGGCTCCAAAAATCATTTCATTTTGAAGTTATTGAAGACAGAAGCGAGGGTGAAGTTACTCGGAAATTTTCATGATATTTCCATGAAACAACGAGTTCGAAAGTGGTGTTTTCTGGCGCACGGTGGTCGAGGAAACACACACAGGGGCGGTTTGGGGGCACGCGCGATCGACGTCGCGGTCTAGCGAGGATTAACTTCGGAACGATTAATGGAAAATGAACGAGTTTTCACGGTGGGACCGTAACACGATTGGCGAGGCGGAAAATCGCGCGTAGACGACACCGCCATGAAATTTCGACGAGTGGCGGGCGGCGTCGACCGATCGGAAGCGTTTCGAATGCGATTTGAATTTTGAGTACACTCGCGAATCTGCATATGTAAACAGAACGCGTCGATGCATGCTGGGGGGGCTGATACGATCGCGCGGCATCTCTCTACGTACGCGCAATCGTACCACCTGTACAATATGTCCCGTTCAACGACAGAGATGCTTCAAAAATCTTTATTATCGGGGACGCGCTACAATTTTCGACAAACTCTGGTTACGCCGAACAGCGAACAGCAATTTTTCCCTCTTCCACCGTTCGCGGTTTTGTGGATGTCAAACGTTCGTTTGTTCGACAAATTCTTCTGAAATAAACGCGACGAACGCGACGCTAAACGTTGATCCAATAGTAGCATAGTTCCTTATAAATACTAATATTGCTAATAATATTGTGATGAGCGAACGTACGAAGGAAGACTTTGCTCTTGACTCGCCGAAGGCGTAGTTGCGACATAGTGTAATTGCAGCTATTGGAGGTGGATAATTCAACAGAAGTACACCTTTAGAAATACCGTATAATATTGTTGAATGCGTATAATATGATTTAGTGAAATAGAAGGTGGTCTGTCGAGTACTTGTGAGAGAGAGAAACATTGACGTAGCCCTCTGCTGGCGAGTGCGGGAACTGTCGCACCTCTATCTTCCCGCGATATATAAAAATACAAGGTTTGTGCTAAAAAATCGAGCAACAAATTAAATATGCAATTCCATAAACGTAGATATATGAATATCGATAAAAATTGTATTCTTCTATACGTTTGAAGCGATTTCTACGAACATGAGCACTGGTTTAGAGCTAACAGGGCGTTTCGCGAAGGTTTATAGCCGATTCCAATTGGAAATTGCATTTTCTGACCAGATTCGAGTCACGACTTCCATCGTTTTCCCCAATTTTGATTTACACGCGAGTCTTTGGGAATCTGGCCCGAACGAAACACCACATAAATCGATCGCCGAGCTTTGTTGCGCATTGGTGCGTTCGAAGCCACCGGGGATAACAACGAGTTGCACGGTCCGGCATAATTTCGATTCGTATTCAAGCCGTCGGATTGATCGAGCCTCTGATCGAAAGATTATCAGGGCTTTAAAAACTCCGTGAAATTTATGCGGTCGATCGGAGCCCGTGCACGTGCAAACGCGTACGCGTACGTGCACGCATTTCGCGTCGGTTCGATCAACGGGTGGGCGTCTTCGTATTCTAAAAACGTTGTTGTTCGCTAGTATGGAAACTGAGAAGCCCATGGAAAGCACGAACTACGACCAATGAATTGATTTTCGAACCCGAACACGATTTATCCTGTCGAGGCAAACGAACGAACAAATATACTTGTCGATCTTTTTATCGTTTCTGTCGTAGCACGACTGTCACGTGTTTTATTGTATTAACGTTAGTCGTTAATGAACTTTCAGATGTTTCGCGGGACGTGGCTGCGGTGGTCGACGCTGCTGTTGACGCTGCTAGGGACGCGGCTGGTATTCGTGGTCGCCCAATGCGGATCGTTCACTCAGGACAGACAGGAAAAAGAGGACAAACAGGATAAGCTGGCGCTGTATAAAGTCACTTTAAGGACTTACTGGTCGAGGGCGCGATTTCCACGGCATTATCCAGAATGGAAGCCGCCGGCGCAGTTTGGCAAGCTGATCGGTGAGTCTTGGAACGTTTTCAGCTCAGGGTTTCTGTAGGGGGGAGGTCAGAGAAACGACGCTGCCCCCGAGGAATGGGTTTTTGGGACGGCTTTGCGTTCTTAAAGAAGAAATTTAGCGAACGATAGAAAGACACACGCAAGAATCCGAAAGTTTTATCTAGATTTGCGATAGAAGGCAAGCCCGTAGAATCGTTTCGAAGTTGGGATTTCAGCGAGAAATCCCAGTTAGCGCGTCTTCGATGATCAGCGAGCGCTTATTTCTGAGCCACGGCGCGCTTCGAGCAACGTCAGCTTACCACGGAACACGCCATTTCCTAGGTTTGTTCTCTTCGACCTCCTTTCTCCGTCGGAGCGAGAAACGATAATTGGAGAAGCCGGAAATTATCGGTAGTCGACGCGCATTCTGTCGTTTTAGCGCGTATCAAGATCCCAGGATCCGCGGTCCCGCGTACTATAATCTCTTTCTTCTGTAAATAGGTCGAATGTTTTCGAGGATCTTTCCAAGAATGGAGAATTTGTTGGGTAAACCGTAAAATAGTTGCTTTCGCGGAGTTGAGTCTCTGAGAAACTAGTTCTGCTTCCTTTCGAGTTCTTTAGTTGAATACAGGCAACGCGTTACCGCGTCATTTGAAAATTGGCGCCAGTCGACCATGTTGCTTACATATAACGTCAGATATTACACGTGGAAAAATCAAATATTAAATGATATCGTTAAACTTAAATTGTCACGTTTTACGAGTAGACCTTACATCCAATGTATTTTCTCATTGTTTGAATTTTGAATCGTTAAAATCCTTCAATCCGTCCAGAAGTTATGAATTTTTAAACATACGCATGAAATTTCAGGGGAATCGGTTCAGTCATGGTCAGACACTATATTTTCGATAATGAATTTTTTTCTCGAAAGTGCGTAGGAATTCAGGGATATGTCTATTCACTAAAAATGATTGTAATTGACCACTGCAACCTAAAATAATTTTTCCAGATTGATTTGAAATTTTTTAATTTAATTTTTTAGTAAGCCCTTGGAAATTTTTGTGCAGACCTTCCAGTACTCTGCTACACACTTTCGAAAATTGCGTGTTGTCGACCTTAGGGCACGTTTTGTGCTTGTATGTTGCGGGAAGCAGAGTTCGGCGGGTCCATAAACAAGAGAAATATTTCAGATGGTAATGGCCGCCACCGGGGGAACAGGTGTCGCGGGTCTCTGGCGGTCAATAAATTTCCCTCGCGCCTCGTAACTTTTCACGGTTCCGCGCCACCGATTCGTGGCTGCGGCCAAGAGCGCGCCCCGTCGATGGCGCGAGTCGAAAGTCGAATAAATCCAGAGGCCAACCACGGCCCCCGTCGTCGGGGGTGTCGGGGGTCACCATTGGCCGTGTTTTCGCAGGGACGCGTTTCTGAGCGGCCAGGAAACGTCAAATTCGAATTAGGAAGGCACGCGTTCGCCCGAAATTCAATTTCGGTTTAAAGACCGTCCTCGCATTCCCGGGGCGAATCGAGGGGAGGGTTGGCAAGTCGACGGGGAGTCGAAAAGGTCGCGGAGACGAAGGAAACGGAAAAGAGGGAAAGCCGGACGAATGCGGGGAATGCGAATGCGCGGCATTTCCAGCGTCGACGGCATTTTGTTTTACCCTGCACGGGGAGGAGAATTCCAGAATCGTTAGCGAGCTCGCACGACCCCGCCACGGTGGCCTTCGAAGGATTCCTCCGTCGCGGGAAAAGCTAATTCGTCGAATTTCCCGTTCCTACGCGAGAAGCGAAATTTTGATTTCACGCAGGAATTCCGGCCTGTTTCGTCAAACCTCCCTCGAGACAGTCTCGGTTCCGCTGAAAAATAGTCGAATTCGTGGTTGTTATTTTTCCCGGAGATTTTATTTCGATGGATGTTTAAGGGATGAAATTCCCCCTTGACGGATCTCAACGACGAATAAAAATTTTTAGATTCCCCGTTTATCAATTTAATTAAAAGAAGAAAATCAAGTGACTGTTATATGGGAGCTGGGATTCCCAGGGAGCCTCAATGTGTGCGAATTTGTGTTGAAATTTGAGGTTGTACTGACGAGTGTCGATGTCGAATGTCTCGATAAGCGTCAAGTTGTTGAAAGATATATCTTAGAATGGTTCGATGCAAGACTATCGATTTCAAACATAAATGGTATCGGTGTCTAGTGAAGAAAGTAGCTGCTGGGAATTTGCTTCCACCCACCACCGGAAGCTGAACGGAACGTTTTCGAAAAGAATACGATCCTATCGATCGGTATTTTGATTCCTCCGTGGCAGACTCGAATTTAAAGCCAGCTTCAGCATATTTTAAACATATTCCATGCAATATCTCTTTTACACTTTGAGTTTCTAATTTAAAAATTTAATTTTATATGAAGTTCCTTATTAATCCGACGTAAGAGGACCTTTTTGATGTCGAGTTTTACAATTATGAGGCTACTCATTCGTCGTCAAGCCTTATAAATTAAAATCAACATATTTTTACATTCGTGAGGTATTCGTAAAACAAATTTCTTCATTTTCGTGACCATTCCTTGTACGAACAAATTTAGATTAAATAGTCAATGAGTTAAATAAAGAAATATTAAACATTGATTTCGCGAGTCTGGGATCGATTAAAGGTAAAAAGTAATCTGTCGCGGAGGAAAGTGGAAAGTGCATCCGTTCTTCTACGTCCGTTCTAGGGGAAACAAAATGATGGTTGTCGAAGTACGTGGTCGGCGATAAACATTGAACGCTGATGCGGAACACGAAGGTGGAAACGAAGGAGCGCAGAACTCGAAACCAAAGCGAACAGCGGAGAAGCTACAAAACGAAATCGAAAATCCTTTACGGGCGATTCGTCGTAGCTATCGAGACGGTAGGAGTCCCTCTCCGTTCCCCAGCATTCCGTAGGACCTCCGGGAAAGCCTTTTCAGGATATATCTCGCGTATACAAACGAAACGGCACGTTCGATCGTTAACGGCCGACTAATGGAATGGAATTCGCGTCCCGAACGTCGCTCCTACCTTTCGAACTTCCTCCTCCGCTCAGGAGGAATCCTGAAATCGGTATCGAGGTTCTCCCGTTGTTTGCTCGGCGCAATTCCTGCGGCCAGACTTAATTCGATTCTTTTTTACTTCCGCCATCGTGGATGTTTCGTCTCGTAGCCCACGATTTTCGTTCCTGTTTCATCTCAACGACGACGGATCGAGATCGAGGACTATTTCCGTATTTTTCCCGATATTCCACCGGAGAGGTCGCCGACTGTTGCGTTACCGAGATTTCGCCTTCGTCGCCGATTCGTGGAATTCTAGCGGACGGTGCCAGAAATACAGCGAACGCACGCACGTGAATTAATAAAACATCGTCCTCCGCGAGTGGCTGGCGCACGTTCTCGCCGGAAACCGTTACGCTCGTGTCAGAGACGATTCCTCGCGCTTTAATCACGGGATCGAGAAAGAAATCGTTGAAATTCGGAATCAAACGTGCTTATAACGTCAAATCCAATGGACCATTTCATTATTTTTATTATTATTCATTTATTCGAGAGAAAAACCTTTTACTACAAAAAAGGAGTATTACATTGTTGGTCACGAAAGTTAGTGTAGCGGCCATTGTATTGCCACTACGCCCTTGCCATGGTATGAATGGAATGAAATGCAGGGATGGTTTTGAGCTTCCTATTTTCCCATTTTCTCAGGGCCTCGTGCGAGCCTCGTCCTGGTAAACACGAGGCGCCTGTTTTCCTTCAAGGTTTCGCCTGGGCTTCGGACCACCCCGATCCGGGCCCAGCGAGCCTCTTGATTTTTTAGATTCTCTTCTGCTGTATAGTCCGGGGCAAAATATAGCGAGGTCGTAAACTAATCTCTTGAGGATTGGGACCGACTATTGCTGCGGCACTTAGAGCCGTACATGACATCTTGCTTGAGGGTGCCTTTCTGAATGTTTTTCTGTGTCCGTAATTGCACTATCTTTTTTCATTTTCTACATGCATATACAGGATGTTCACCCACCCCTGGCAAAAATTTTAATGCGAGATTCTAGAGGCCAAAATAAGACGAAAATCAAGAATACCAATTTGTTGATGGTGGATTCGTTAAGAAGTTATTAACGTTTAAAGTTCCGCCAGTACTGAATTTTTTTCTCGAAAGTGGGTAAGATTTCGGGGGTATGTCTATTCACCAAAAATTATTGTAATTGACCCCCGCAACCGAAAATAATTTTTCCAGAACGATTTGAAACTTTTTAATTTAATTGTTAAGGCCCTTAGCTGCTCGTATTTCTGTCAATTCATTTGTTTCGGGAGCTGAAAGGTGTAAACTTTGACACCCACTCGAGTTTACAACCTCGCTATATTTTGGCCCGGACTATAACATTAACTTACGTGTGGCTGCACACCCACACCCGCGGCAGATCGTGGAGTTGTTATTTCAACCACCAGCCCCCTCATTAGTAAACTCATATTATATTTTCAATGTATTTATTTCCTTTTAAATCGCAAGATTTATGAAAGATGGCGGAAGGTTGGTGCCCTATGCACGTAAACGGAGGTGAAGTTGATTCGAGGCGTCGCGAGAAGGGATCCCGTGGCGTATTCGAGGCGTGCGTGGATCCAAGAAATCTTTGGTCGCGCGAGAAACTAGACGCAAAAGCACGTCGAAAGCGTACCGAAAGAAGAAGAGCGAGAAGAACGCTTCGCGGCGTAGAGTTTTCTCTTCTGCGGACGCTCCGAGGGCCGCTTCTAATTATTCTACTCTCGAGACACCCGCAGCGCGCGCGATGTTCTCGTTATTTTTTTTTTTTTTCTTTTTTTTATTTATAGCCGTAGAGTCGACGGTTTGGAGGAGCAACGAGAAGCGGAAGGACAGAGACGGAGGGACAGAGAGGAGTCGAGCACGTCGACCGAGGAGAGGAAACAGGCCGAGGAGATGGCGAAGAAGAGCGAGAGAGAGTCGCTCGGGGTGTGCCCGAGAACGAAGGGGGCGTAGGTACAGAGGAGATGTATTTTTAGCTTGAACCGAGAGAGAGTCGAGCTTCTCGTTTTGCTCCCGTTTCTCTATCCTTTCTCGTATATATACCAGTCGCGCTCGAATCGACGCTGAAAACCGACCGGAATCGGGGAAAAAATGATGCACTTTACGCCGACGCGAATTTTCTTTAATTGCGCCTTTATCGCGCGATTTTGTTCGAAAGAACAATCTTCGACGAGAAATACGCCATCGCTGACCAACCATCCCCAAAGTTGTTATTATTATCATTGAATAATTTAACGGGCAATGGCCTTTTCACAAACTTATGCAGATAGAACGGAGGCACGTAAATACAAAATTAATCGACGTACTTTGTCCCTCTGCTATTGTGAAGGTGGCTAGCTAGCTAAATATCTATTTCATCGACTGTATTGTATGTAGAAACGTGGAAAGTATACTTCTTAATTGCCTAGACGATGCGTAGAAATGTACAGATACCAATAATAGCAGAAAAAGTAGCGTTCCGTTCCTCTATGGTCTGACCGTGACGTCCGATTCTACTAGTCTCCGATTCCCCTGAATTTTTCGAGCGCGGAAAGTAGTTACTCCAATCGTCGCCAGACTTGGAAGGTAAGAGTGGACCAGATTTGAAATTTAAAAAGTATAAAAAAGTTAATAGAAAATGTATGACATGTACATTTCCTGGGCTACCAATGTTATGCGTTAAATATTACTCCTTTACTGATGTTCTCTCGTTTTGAAATATTTGTTAAATATGTCAGGTTCGAAAATAATTAAATGACGTGTGGATGTGGTAGCCTGAACGGCTGAAATTCGGTACTGGTCCACCATGCCCGAGAACCGGAAGTACTAAACGCATGACAAGTGGCGTGGGTGGATGAAAGAACCACGGGGCAATATTTAGTCCACGAAACTTCAGGCCTCTTTTCCTGTTTGTTTAACCGTGGATATACTTCGCTGACACTCGATATTCGTTCGAAAGTATATTTTCCTAACTTTCGAACGTTTTCGAAAGCGATTCGTAACCCAATAATATTGTTTCCAACTCTGGGTGAAAATGATCGACAAAACTGAATCTATTCGCGACTCTTTTCCGATTGTAATTAATAGATTGTGGATCTTTATGCAAACTCATATTTTCATTAACAGAATTAATGAAACGAGAGCTTTGTAGAGGGTTGTTCCAACCCCTAAATATAATAATTCGTATCTTACTCTAAGTATTTCTTGTATTTTTGCCTATTAAGTGCATTTTATAGTTTTTTGATATGAATATTCACAATCTAGTAACTAATAATACGGAATTGTCTATGAAATATAAAAAAAGAAAAGAAAATTAAAGTTTAACCATTAACTTCAACTACCTTCAATAGAGACGATGTAAAAAAAATCAACAATCAAATAGAAACCTTACGCTACGCTTTCAAAATTCTAACAATCCGTAATTTTGTCGTCTCGTCCTCATTTTCAATGTTATTTTCCATCGTGCTTGAGATTTCTATTCCAACCTCGCTCGTCTCGCGATTGGAAATTCAACGCCATCGAAGAACAGCAATTCCTCGCGGTTTTTTTCCACCGCGGCGGCTCCGCGTCTGAAATTTTCCGACAGGATGGGAAATTTTCCGGGTTCTCCGGAGCCGTAATGCAGAAATGAAAAGGGACAGGGTACGGGTCTGGCGTCTCTGCGTATTCTTCGTTGCTCTTCGCTCGCGTATCCTTATTCCGGCAGGTTCTACGTGCGTGCGTTGATTCGCGGATAAAAAGCAGAGGCTTTGGTTGCTCTTTCGGGGCAACCGACCGTGGACGCGTTTATTAGGCCTGGCGGTTAATTAAAGCGAGACGCTGAAGGTCCTCGGGAATTGAAATTCCAGGTAATATGAATACCAGCTGGGAATACGAGGCGCGTTCCTCACGCGTCGGCTTGTTTTAAAGCGGCTCATCTTTGCGGAGCATCTCGCTGTTTCGTAATTATGCGCTACTTGTTCTGCGCTTTTTCTTCTCGTGCTTCTCGCTACAACAACGTTGATTCATGATCTCCTCGATCGAGAATTGCATAACCTAGGGACTCCTATCTGATCCTATGCTAAATATACTTAACTACAAACACTTTCTTACTCGTGAACGAACCATTATTATTATTCACGAGAAAAACTCTAGAATGTATACACGAAGTAATACCTAAAGTTGAACAAAATAAAAATTATCGCTTATAAAGTTAGTAAAATATTGTACGATACAACAGTTTTAAATTTCTCAAAGATTATATCTGTTTTTGCGTGTACGGAGTATATGATAATAACTAAAATTGATTTAAAAAGTACACGGACGTGCTCGAAACGCATTTTCCAGCGAAGGATCGCTCGATAAAAAATTTCCGTCATTTTTATTTTTTCCCCCGCTCGTTTATTCGGCCAGAATCATTTCGTTCTCGACGGATTTTAAATTGTAGCCGAGCCTGGGACGGGAAAGTCGAACGGTTCGGCGAAACGTTTCAATATTTTTAGCTCGACAATAAGGGTCCCATCTGGTTTCTTCCATCCGTCATTACGAGTCTCCGCGAACGTCAGATGCATTAAGCCCCCATTTTCTTGCGATCGGCTCGCTTTGCGCCGCGATTCATCTTTTCAGGGCATCTCTCGATCCCTGCCGTTTACGTCGCGCTCGATTTTTCCAGAAATAATAACGATCGAATCGCGGGGGCGTTTATTTAAAAAAAAAAAGAAGCGTCGCCGCGAGGCGACCGGTCGAAACAATCTAGGAATTAATTTTTCACGCGCGTTTCGAGCGAGCTTCGTCTTCTAAGAACGTCGGGTAAAATTGAAATTGACATTTGTTTACGCGCGAGAGGCCATAGCAAACATGGTCATCGATTTGCTTCGACGCGTAAACACATACGTTGCGTTTCATCGATCAGGGCCCCCGTGAATAATTCGCGACGGCTGGAAATAAACGAAGCTCTAGAAACGATTCCAACTAGAACATTTTCCTCTATTTTTTCAGCCTGGCGATCGATCGAATTTACCATCGTTGACAAATAAACTACAAAAAAGAAAAACAAAAACGCGTCGGTGTTGTGCTTCCGGAGACAAAATTGTGGTTGGAAAAATGAATGCTCGACGGTTCCCTCGTCGCGAGAAGTGTTTTCGCGTCCGGGATCGTGCATCGTCTAAATATTCGTGCTCTTCAATTTACCCTGTGTTTTTGATCGACGGCACGGACACGCGCTATTGCGCGAAAGTTTGCATACGGTCGAGCACATCCCTGTGTCCGAACTTCCGGGTACATCCTGTTTTGCGCGGCATGATTAAACGTTCGTAAAAAGTCAAAGTTGTCGAACCTTTGAAGAGCACAGAATTCCTCTAACGTTGAAAATCCACGAATTTTCCGCCAGATAGATGAAACAACGCTGGATGAAACGATCTGCGGAGTGCGAGATTCGCCGTTTCGCGAAACGTTTATATTTAAAACCGGAATTATGACTAATTATTTGATACTTTTCGTAGAATCGTTAGTTTGAGAGATTTTTCTCCTTGTACGGCTCGAAAACGATCGACGGTGTTTAATTTACAGTTCATCTGAAATTAGTCGTATTTTCCAAGCAACGATTTTCGAAACAAAACCGTGGGAGGCCTCTGTACGGACCGAATATGGAGTTCTCTCCTGTCATTATCGCGAGCACGCGCTGGGACGAGCCGCAAAGGGCGAACGAGGCGGGGGCGTAGCGGAGAGACAACCAGAAAGGGAAAGGCGGACAAATAAATAGAGAGAAGAACATAGACGGGGGAGGGATACGACGAAAAGCTTTCTGTTGCAGATGTACTGCTCGCGTCTGAAAACTCATCCTCCCGTGGGGCTTTTGTTGATTTAATAAACGCGAACCCTCAAGTTTACCGCTTCGACTACGCATTGTCGTGCTCAACTCGTTTCATCCCTTTCCTCCTCTCTCTCTCTGTCTTTCCCCCTCTCTTGGGGCTCTTGTTTACCCTCCTTCTTTATACTCGCGTCTCGCTTTCCTTTTCCGTCCAATTTATTTACCCTGCTTCGCCCTTTCGTTCTTATTGGTCTTTTGTCGTCGTCGTCTGTGTGCGTTCCCGCTCTTTCTCGCTTTTCTTTCCCTTCTGGGACCGTTTTTCGCGTATGCTGGGCGTTGATTCGTCTGTCGGTTTAATTGTCCACGAATATGAGGGTGGACTTTGAAGACTACCCGATGATATACGGTAATTCGACGATTTTTAAACTTCGGAACATCGGAGACCAGAGACCCGCGAGGAAAATCGTCGCACGGTTCGTTAATTTTATGCGTGCACCGCCGCCACGTTGCCTTTATCAAAGGTTTTCTACCTCTTTCTTTCAACTATGGTAGGAAGTGACGGGACATTGAGTGGTCGGTCGAGCACTTGTGAGAAAGAAAGGTCACAGCGTAGCTCTCTGCTGGCGAGTATAGGAACTGTCACCGTCACGCAGCTATAACCGTAAACTCGTTCTTCCAAGCAGTGTTTGCAATAACCAAAGCACCAACTTTTAAAAAAAATATTAGGTTTAGTCTTAGCAAGGCTCACCGTGATTTCGAATAATTTAAAACGATATCAAGAACGTTTGGAAAAACTGTTAATTTCGTGGACGTTGGTCGATTCCGCGTCCATTGCCGGGAAACGCGAGCCCGTTTGCGAATTTCCGTATGCTTCGTTCAAAGTTCAAAGGTAGACGAGCAACCGGTGTCAAGCGCGTTAATTTCCTGTGAAATTATTCAAATACCTTTCTCCGGTCGACCATTTGACGGTTCTCTCGCTCCATTTGGCGCATCGAGTCTTCGTATTAAAGTTTCTCTCCTCGTCGTCGGATCAAACGGAACGATTCGAAGTGTCGCTTTCTCAGAAACTTACGGGGAAAAGCCGCGTCCGCCCGATTCTTTTTCTACTCGCGAAACTCGAACGGATCGCGCGTGGCCGAGAGGAGCGGCGTTCGTAATCGGGAAACGATTTAACGAGGATAAAATTTCGCGTTCGACGAGCAGACTCGCCGTTATCTGTCGTTCACCGATCGCTGTTGGTTCGATTCGACGGGGGCTGGACTCCGTTAAAAAATTTTCCCTCTGTTTCCCGGCCCTCCCCCCACTTTTGCCAGAGCGGAAAGTAATTTGCGAGAGAGGAATAAAAATTACGTTTCAATGTTCCGCGTGACGTTGCCAATTATTGCAATTTGCCTGGACAATTCGCGCGGCAATCTGTGCAAATTGGAAAGCTATTTATCGAACGACACAGTGCAGTGCATAAACCGAATACACGGTCGATGTTGGAATAAAATAGTTTCGGAATCAGGCTGTGCAATGACGATACGTACAAGTGTTACAACGAGATTACGAGCGATCGAGGTCTTTGTGGCGCGGCGATTAGCGGTGTTTGAAATCTCGATCCTTAAATTTTGTACGTTGGAAGCATAGAAAGCTTAAATAAATAAAACGATCGATCAGTTTGAACAAATAGAAGCTTTCTAAAAGAGAAATCGAACGTCCGGGATCGAGGAGGATGTAGACGGAAGTCCCAGGAATCTAAGCGAAAGCCTTGGACAAAATGGTCGTAGAAAACGGAAGGAAAAACACGGATTTTCGTTGGCGTCGCACGGATCACTCATATCGGATTTCCTTTAATCCACGGAGCTCTTTACCGTACTGGTTCCTCGGCTCCCTTCGTCGAAGCGATACCATTAAAGCTGTAAAAAGACACTCGCGACACGCTCCTCTGGAAGTTCTGCAACGCGAAAGCTCGGGCTGGGTCAGGCGAACAAACGAGCGAGTCGGCCCACTGAAATCCTCGGGATCTTTGTCGCCACCGCTAACAAGGACAAAGGTAGACTTGCTCCATTTGTGCTCCGAGTGTTTTCCTACTACGAACTATGGCTGGACTCGAGAATTTACTCCCAAAGTTCAACTCGGCTTACGAATAATATCGATACTTAAACGAGTCGTACTGTAAAAAAAGTCTCGTCTATTCCGCTATTGTTTTATCCGTCGAACGTTCGAACGTAGATGTCCAATTTTCTCGTAACCGGAAGCTCGTTTCAAAGGAGTTTCGTGATTTTTCAAGCGATGGTTAACGAGCTTCCGCGCCCCGGAGTTTATTTAACCGAGGAAGCGAAAGCTCCCCAGACAGACTACTATTTTCTTTCCAAATTATTCTCGGGAGTTTCTTATCGCGCCACGCGTCTCGAAACACCAACTCAAACAAAGAGTTTTAATTAGAGTTGTTCGGTGGACGGGGGCGGACGAGCGTTTAACAAAAATTGTTGATTGAAATCTTTTTATGGATCTCGGAAAGGACGGAGAGCGAGGTTCGACGAGGTCGTTAACATTCTTCGGGAGTCCCGGTGGGGTCTTTCCTTGGCGGAAAACTAACCCGTAGCGCGTGTGTACGTGCCCGCGTTTCCCCTGATACGCGATCAAAAGCCGTCACTCCCTCTGAACGTCGTAAACGCTTTACGAACCAAGGTGTGAAAGCTCGTCTGGTCGTCGACGAAGGTCGAAAACGCCGCCCCCCGGGGGACGAGGGATCCTAGTTGCTATTTTTTCGCCACCTCATTGACGGACGTTCCTCCGCCCTGATTGCCGACGTCCGTGTCCCTCGCTTCCTTCGTCGACGTGCCTTGTTACCAGCTCCTCGTCTTCCTCGACTCTCTTCGTCGAAGCTGCTCGAAATTTCCAAGATAGAGCGTTTTAAAAATGTCGGATCAGTGGAACTTCCTAAATAGAGATATAAACACCATTTATTACAAATAAATGAATCACCATCACGACGTAAACATACAAATAGATTTGACAGTTATTTTACAAGAAGTTCTTTTTTTTACCAACATGGGGGATGGCTGTATCCTGCTTGAAATCCCCGTAGCCGCGTTTAAGAAAACTTTGAAAAATCATAAAATGCAAACGAGTATCGTAGAGTGGCGAGATCGTCGCAAGCTCTTTCTCAAAATACGCTGAGTTTGGCGGTCGAATCCCTGGCGTGTTTTACGGTTGCCCGATGCCTTGGTTCCCGATTTCATGAATAAATTGCGACGGGGAAGTCGAGCAGGAGCAAACAAACCGGCAACATCAGAAAACAATCTTTAGGCGGCTGGAGCGCGTTTCCTTGTTAACCAATAACGTCTCGAAAACCTAGAAACCGCGATACGGATAGCGGGGGGAGTGTCGAGGCTGGTGAGGAAAGGAGGACGGTGGCGGGAGAGGAAGGGGGTTAAATTATGCAAAGTACCTCGATAACTCAACTTCCTTTTCCTTCGACTGCGGGTCCGGAGCAGTCTCCACTTAATATTTCTTTTAAAAGTTGTAAAGCCAGTTCCCTCCGGCCGCGTCTATCTCTTTATTTCTCTGTCTCTCGGCGAAGCCACTTTCGCTGGCGTACTGTTGGGGCTGCTGCACCCTCGTTTGTTTCAAAAACTGGCCGGAAACGGCGTCTCGAGACGGACCGCGCGTCGCAATAAGAAACGGAGGCGAAGCTGAGGACGACTGCGACAAAAGGCAAAAGCGAGGCAGACGGCGCTTTCTTAGCGAAGTTTAGACGGCGCGAGGTTTAATACAAAGAGCCTAAGCACGCTGAAAATTGGAAGAATTAAAGAACGCGTTTACCCGTGTTCGTTGTTTCTCCCGACGGAAGCTTTTCCAACCGTTTTCCGAGCAGCCTCTGAACGTTAACAAAGTAATATTTTCGCGATTCGAGTAATTTCGTGTTCGCCGAAAACTGTGAAACTCGCGGGCGGGAGCGACATTCTCGCGCGAACGATAAACGCGTCGATCTATCATCGGATCGACCGGGATGTTTGACGCGAAACAAAGTCTGGTGACCTGCTTGTTCGAAACGTTGTATTCGTCGATGAACGGAACGGAGCAACGAAGATTAATAACCGTCGGAAAATCTGACGTTGATTTTCCAATTACGTTCCTCCGTAATAGATGTACCTTAATAATGGAATTTAACGTTTAAAACGAAATTAGACGGATCCCGGTTCCCGATTTGTACTTCGTATTTCTTCCCTTTCGGAACAGCGAATCCTCCCATAAAATTAAACGGATCCGTTCGAATTTAATTCCGCGACTCGCAACCGAATCAGGGGCCAAACCGTGGTCCATTCTCGTCGACCTCGGATTTCTTTTTTTATGCATTAAACCGTGCAAAACCGGCGCGAAACGACCGTGCGTTAATGCACATTTTAAATCGCATCACATTATACGCGAAATAAAGTTTCCCGGGGTTACGCGACGAAGAAGTCCAGTCGCTTAATGTTTTCCTCGGGCAGATAAAACTCCGGAGCCACCTCTAACTGCAATTTCAGCCGATTGTGACCTGAAGTTATCATTCATAAACCGTGGTTTTAATTACTGTAATTTCTGGCCCCCGTAACCTTTTACATTTTTAATTCACGTTCTGTGCCCGCCGGGATTTTTTACCCACCGTGGAATTCTTCCTCGCGCAATGGAAAACGTGCTACTTTTCGTAGCCAAAATGCCGGCGTTATACTTCGCGAAAGCACCAAAATAATATCGAAAACTTCTTCGAGGGGCGTCAGGTGCATCTGTTAAACGCAGGTGGAGTTTGAAGTTTTGGAAAGAACGCTCGATAAAGTCTTGCTCTATGGCCTCTTTCTCTTTTCTTCGGTTGGCGTGCGACAGCAATTAAAAGTTTTATCGATGTGCTCCGTCGTTTCGACGGCGAAACGAATACCCATCCCCCGATGCACCAGGCGAGAAGATTGCCGATTAATGTACCGTTATTCCAAACGTCGAACATTTTCACAGACTTTGTAAATACTTAAGAAGCTCAATTTACGCTCTAAAATAACAAAAAAATGTTCATCGCGTGCTTCGACGTCGAATTTTTTTTGTCGCTGATTACGAATAACGAATTCGTCGCAAATTGAAGGACTCGATCGAGGAACGAAAGCGAAGGAAGAACGTAGACACGGAAACGGATCGAGTGGATTAACCTAGTTTAGTTGCTCCTGTCTTTTCTTATTTTTTACAAGCTTCTAGAAGCGTGGTCTGTCGACGATGCAACAATCGATAAGTTTGCCACACTGTTTGAGAATATCGGTTAGATACACGAAATACTCCGAAGGGGGATCAACTGGATCCTCTCAACGAGTCTTTGGAAGATTTTCAATGGCCGATTCCATAACACGGAGCCGAAATTTGCCCCGAGAACCGTTTAATGCACGAAACGATTGCGTACACGAAGCAATTGACGCTGTGCACGGCTAACGCACGACCATCGAATAGGAATTAGAAGCATATGCCCGCGATTGTCGGCACATGTCGTAATTTCAAATAATTAATCGTCGCGTCGTCGATCGAGCGAGTCTGTTTCTATGCTAATTGCGCACGGTGCTCGTGCCCGGCCATTAGCAACCGTGAAGATCGTTAGAAAGCTGACCTTTTCGAAATGTTGAACCTTCGAGGGAATGTAGGACGTCCGGTGAAATTCTCTTTTATTTTTTTATTATTATCGAACGTAGAGAGGGGAAGTTGCCCTGAATAAATCAACGATTACTTAAATGTACGAATACTTTCCACGGAGGGTCGTCGAACCGACTCGCGTTTCCATGAAAAATATCGTTGCGCCAAGTAGCACGCTACATAAATTATACCGCATCTGCTCCGGGGCTGCCTCGCCGCGCAAAACGAACAGACATCCGAGTCTTTTAACCGAGGTCAGGTCAGCCAACGTTGCGAACTGTTATCCGGGAGCACGGCCCATTAGTCGATACCGTTTCGCGTCCCATTCCCGCTGAATAATTACGACCATTCAAACCATTCGAAAACAAAGAACGACTATTTCGATATTCTCGCGTTAATTGTCGTCTTGGTCGTCCTCCTTCCACCTTCCTTCGAGCAAACCTTTTTCTTACCTCCGTAACGACCAATAATAACGCGGAGAAGCAAACAACTACTATACAGAATTATTTTTCAGCTCGAATTTCCTTTCCGTCAAAACTCTCGTTTGCATTTTCTTTCTAATCCTCTCGGTTTATGCGAAATAGGCTTTTTGGGGACGAAATACTCGGAAGAAACTCCGTGGATAATTTTTGAATGTTACCCGGTAGCAGTTCCGCTTTGGTATGCGGACGAACAGGCGGCGATAAAATTTCTGCCTTGAAAATTTATTCAGGAAACTGTCTCCCGGCATCCACGCGCCGAATTATCGGGAGCTTCGAACCGTGAAATGTCGATGTTCGTGATATTCTCTTTTTCTCGCCGGTTGAATGGATTTTCAACGGGCGGCGCGATTTAATCGATTCGATTTCGAAAACATTTACCTTTCCGACCGCTCCGCTCGAGCGTCCCTAAATAAATTAGAACTTCCCCGCGCGCGTTTTTTTCTTTCCCCATCCTGCCCCGGAGTCTCCGTCGATACTCGCTTCCGCAACGACTTATCGATACCTCTCGAACAGTCGTTAAGTCGACGAACGGGGGTAAAAAAAATTGATCGTGCAGCCGCCGTCGATGAATTTAATGCCGGTTCCGAATGGCAGGAAATGGAACAACGACGCGTCGAGAGGATAGCGTTTGATCGCAAACATTTCCCAATTGTTTTTCTTGGTCCGTTTGCGTTTTTGTCCCGCTCCCGTCGAGAGAGCATCGATTTCATCCCCCCATATCCGACGGAAAGGAAAAGTCGTTAATTATGCAGGCTAGTCGGTACGATTGTTTCTATAGGAATCATTTTATTACCGTCGATACGTTGAATTGTAAACGATTTCCGGCTAAATCGGAACGGTTTGTTTATTCGGCGCCGCGACGCGAGCGATGACAACTTTAATCTTACTTTGCCGTGAGCGCTCTCGACGGGAATCGATGTAAATAATTAAACGGCGAACCTTTCGAGAGGCGATAAATTGTAGGAATAAAAGCGCTGCCGGTAAGTCGAGTCGTTGCGTCCCGACAACGTACATTAATCGTACTCCGAATTATGGTTTCGATTAAATTAAATTCGAACACGCGTGATCGCGCGCCGGGGAATATTTAATTTTCGTTGGAATTAATTTCGTCGCCGACGCACGGAAGCTCGTAACGCGCGAGTTGTGAATAATTAACCGGCGGTTAATCAACATTCTTTTTACCCTTTCTTGTTGCTGGGAACGTGATCGGAGGGATTCGAAACGGAGTATAGACGAGTGCATTACGGAAATTAAAGCATCGTGGTATCGAGCACGCAGCGTAGAGCATAGAAATGATAGATCCACGAAGCAGAAATACCTACAACGAGGCAGAAAAGGCAGAGGCCTGCGGTGGCCTAGTAGCCAGCGAGTCCGACTTTCATCAGAATGGCCCGGTTTAGAATACCCCGGAATTTGCAGTTCCAGTTTTCATGCATCCTACAGCACTTGGTGTATCAAATTTAACCAAGGATGTTCGTCCAGCTGTTGAAAATTACGATCCATAGACCCTAGGAAAATTTTCTTTCGTTTT
This sequence comes from Colletes latitarsis, assembly GCF_051014445.1. Classification (NCBI taxonomy): domain Eukaryota; kingdom Metazoa; phylum Arthropoda; class Insecta; order Hymenoptera; family Colletidae; genus Colletes; species Colletes latitarsis. The sequence continues at coordinate 31,167,553 of NC_135143.1, forward strand.
TAATCGTCACAAATAGTTCTCTATGCGAAGAAGAGAGAGAGAGATAGAGGTGACGTTGAATATAAATTCATCATGACTGTTCAACCAACGTATGATATTCTGGGCCAAAGTTCACTTGCGAACTATGTGTGGCAGTGTAGGTGTTGTTGTGTTCTCTTCTGGATAAGCGTGCGTGACACTTGGAATCGCAAAATGGAAACTGACAACAACGTTGTTGCAGAACTTTCCCCCGGGTGGGTTAACGTAGCGTTTCAAATTTTCTCGGTTTTGATAGCAAATCATAAGTATATCGCAAGAGGTTGTAGTGTGCGTGTGTATGGTCTAGTTAGACAAGAAATTTGGAGCAAGCAGCGAGAAGGTGGGGTGAAAAGTATCATGTGAGAAGCAGGGAACAAAGTGGAAAACTAAAAATGAGGAGAAAAACCGGGTGCAGAAAAGTAAGTTTGGAGATGAAATGGAAAAAATGGCCCCAACAGGGCAAAAGTAGAAACAGAAATAAAATAAGTGGGTGGTAAAGAAAAAAACAATGATGATTTCTATTTCATCGAGGACCTAGTTTCCCCCGATTCGATAGCAGCAACGAGGGATGTAAATAATTCCATGTTCCTCGGACACCCCCAAAAACTGTTAGCAGCTACTTTGCAGAAACTTTGAAGAGGTAAACTGAGTCGTTAAGGATGTAGATTAGAGACTGGCTGAGTCGAGTAGGTCGGTTCTCGAGGGTGGCAGCTGGTGACGTTCCTCCCCTTGTCTTCCCCGAGTCCCGAGGATCTCCACGGTCTCTTGGCTGCAGAGAGTGCCGTTAGGGTGGCTGTAATAATAGCGATGAATTGTTGATAGCATCGCGCTACTCTGTATTTATGTACAGAGGCAACTCTGGCATCCCTCGAGCCACTCCCTCCGTCGGCGATCACACACGGTATCATCACCCTTTCTCGCCCGGCTTTCCCGTCTTTAAAATATGCAAGGAACGATGCTCTCGTTACGACGAATTCATCCCCGAAATTCGTATATCGGGGCAAGCGAAAGAGGTGGCCAGGGTAGGGTGCATTTTTGATAACCGAGTTGACGACCGAGTGGAAACGCGTGCGGGAACGCGTCGTTAATGGTACCTGGTCGGTTTCTTTCACCGTTCGCGGGCATTAAAGATTTTCCAGTCCCTCGGGAGCTCCGCGTTTATTTGTTGGATTTGTGGACGGAACGTTTCGCGCTTTTTCATCGGGAAAAAGACAAAGATTCCGGACTGGGGGACATTTGCATCCAAGCTTTCCGCGAGCAAATCGAATTAACGTTCGTCGACGAACCTATAAAACGAATTGGAATTTTTATATTTTCAAGCCGGACGTTTCGTTTGATAAAACGTAATCGTCGATATTAACCCCTGACAGTCGCAGAGACAATAGTACTTGCGTCGTTTTACTGCAATTTTGCCAAAATCCCGGTAAAATCGACGCAAAGTCGCGCGATTCCGAAGTAAAAAAAGAAAAGTATGATCGATATTCCACCGAAGACGATATTAAATATGCGAAACATGTTTCATATCAAAATTCCTGAGGGAAGTCTGGCATTCTGGGAGGCCACTCTCCACTGTGTACGCGCGGTGAGTCAAGAGCAAGGCAAATAGAGAAGAGCAGACGCACACCGGCATTCGATATAATAATCTCGATAACAACTCCCCGAAGGTATTCGTTCCCATTCTTCGTTGCCTATTCCCTGACGACTGAGACCCTCCGAAAAAGGGGATGCAGGCCTTTCGTCTCTCGAAATTAAACTCGGAACGCCGTATTACGCTCTTAAATCGAGTGTGTGCGTTCGAAAGAACCGGGATCGAACCGTTTCCGATTTTCAGCGGCGTCTAAGCAGCTTTCCTATTTCCGGTTGTTGCTTCCTTATATTCTGGCAACTCAACAACCGTGAAACGCGGTAAGCGACGGAAAGTTAAAAAAAGTAAGCGTTTCTTAAACAGTACGATTTGCTCGAATATATTCGCTCTCCGTGTATCTAACCAGTCCTCCAAGTTTCGAGGTTGGCGAAACGGTTCGCAAGATCCTCTCGTTATTCCTCGCGGCGTTATCACCAAGATTACGGTCGCCGCAGGAATTATAATGCATGAATATGCGCTCGGTGATCAACGATGCAACCGGGAAATCGTGGAACTTACACTTTGTTAGTTGAATCGAACGTATCTGAAATTCCACACTCGGCTTGCGAGCGTTTTCATCTTTGATATTCTCGAAATTATTCGTTAGAGTGTTTTTTTTCTCGCGTTCCTCGATTTTGACAGGCCACACGGACCTGTTGCTTCCCCGTCGAACTTTCGTCTCGGGAGCAAAGTATTTTAATTACCTTCGTTGAACGGGTCAGCTTTAAACCATTTGTATTCTCCCTTCGTTCCTCGAGTTTCGCGTTACCAGCGTTCCCCGTCTTGGAGTCGCGATTCGACCCAGTGAATATCGCCTAGATTTATGTTAAATATTCCCGATATCCCGCGAAACTCGGGTAAAATTTTCGTGGCAAAACGCGTCCTTCGCGTTGGTATTTTAATCGGTTTAAATTCTCTTCTTTTTTACCCGTCGAGAATTTCGAACGACGTTCGAGCAATAATTCTTCCGCGTATTAAAAAAATCTCCGAAACGTCCCAGATATTCGTTGTCGATCGAATGGAGAGAATTTCCGCGCGAAATCTTGTCGAATCGAGAGCAACCGGAACCAGACTAAGTATCGTCTCTGATTTACGCGAGAGCAAATCGGCTTACGTGACAACCGTCCTCCTCGTCGTCGTCGTCGCGACGGTTAACGCGAACGGTATACAACGTCACCGAGAGATGAGTTCCAAAGGTAGTTAATGCACCAGTAACCTTTTAAAGGTGCCAATGCCCCCTTTTACGCGATGGCTGTTTCTCGCGCGTCTTCGAGACCGTCCTCCCGGGGACGAAATGCTCGATGAAGCTCCTTCAATTACGGATACATTGCCCAGACGCTCGTCTTTGACGGTCTTGCTTCCAGTTTGCCAATTAAACGCCAGACAGGGCTACCTGCTTTCGCTCGATGACGCCATCTTTAACGCAGAATCCCACTTTCTCTAATCGAAGCAACGAGAAATACATATTTTTAATTATTGTCGTTGAAAATATTTAGTTTCGAATTAAGATTATCTTTGTAACCGTATTTTGACTTATTCGTACACTAATCAGGCTTCCAGCTTATCGAATAAATAAAAAAATATATTTCGTTACTCGACCAAAGAAAATATGAAAACAGCAAATTTCGTGCTCGGTAATTTCGAAAGCAGGTTGTAGTTTTAACGAAGCTTGGGACAGTCGTGAAAGGCAATATGGCGGAAATATATGGACGGAAGCGTCACGATTAAAGCCAGGAGAGGGAATTTTCTCCGAAGAAGGTAAAAATTAGTCGAGTCGGCGGTTTTTCAACCGTCGAGCACTCATGCGCTGCGCGTTCTCGTTGGTCGCGCGCGCTTCGTTGCACCCTCGAGCGTCACTCGTGGCACGGTCCCGCCGGGGATGGCTGCGAAATCATAATAAATATCCAGTCGAAAACGACGGTCTCACCGTTTACAGAGGAACTTATCTAATAAAAGCGTGGAACACGCCGCGACGCGCTCCAACTTTTCCAGTCACGTTCGCTGCGCGTTCCGCGAATTTATAGCGTCGGTTTCATATAATTTTTCGTCGATTCGATCGAGAGCCACCGGCCCCCGGAGTCGTCGATCGAACGCTGCTCTCGAGATTGCTTCGATTCGCGCGGTCGTTTCGGAAAATCCGATTGCCCCCAGAAACGATCGTGCCCGAGATTCCGCGAAACCGGAAGAGGTGGTTGGCTTTTGATTAGTTGCCCGTGGAAGCGGAATGCTCCGTTAAATGTAAATCTTCGCGGGAGGAAGTCGTTGTTCTCGCGAACAAACATTTCGTTGGATAGTGGAACGAGGTGGATTCCCGGGATTCTTTGAATCGCGTTTACCGCCGACGTTGTTATAAAAAATTTAGTGGAAAGAACGGGATCGTTTCCGGGGAAGATTAACGGAACCGAACCTGTCGCTTTAAATTATTCGACTCGATATCCGTGATTTAAATTTTAACGAGAATAGCCTCGACGGATTTCATATTGCTCGTCAGAGAGATTCGCGAATAATTCGTAATCCGAGAGCATCGAGGTTGCTCGAGGGTATCGCGTCCCCCTAATCGCGGGCTAATTCAAAGTTATCTCGCCGGGAGTCGTCTAGTTAGCATAGAGAGGCGGCTATCCGCGGAATACAGCCGGGGTCGTCAAACTATCGCGAGAGGAAGACGCGTGGGAGGACGCTCGAAGGTCCCGCGGAGGGCCGTTAAGAAAGTCGTTAAAGCGGCGAGGCAGCCGAGAGGAATCTAGAAAATTTAAATTCGACTAGTCGAGGAGTACGAGACGACGCCAGAATCCGAAGAAGAGAGGAGCGAGTAAAAACTAAAAGGTTGCGAAGGAAAAGAATCTCTCGGCGTAGAAACGAAGACAATTTTTGAGCGTGGAAGGAGAAGAAACACGGAACCGGAGGAAGACTCGGCAGCTTCGTCCCCCGGAGGAATTATAAACAAATGGTTTCGCTGGAGGCTGCGTGTTCCACCCTCCGTCCCGTATTCTCGTCCACCTTGTAACCTTTCCCTGTCGTATAATGACGCGTTATTCCCGCGGTTACGAGATACTTGCGAAGTCGGTGCATCCAGGACACACGGTATTCTGGTACCGCAATATCTGCGCCATTCTAGATGGTATAATTTCTCCGGGGTGGTTTGCGTTCGAAAAATTACCCTCTCGTCTCCCTGGAAATTTGGGGAAATCCTACTGCATTTTAAATAAATAGGGTATAGGATACTTTGCATTTCAATAACATCGTACTTTTTGCAAACTCGATTATTTTCTGATTTAAAGTCCATTTAACGGAACACTTGTGCGCGCTACAGGGCCTCTTTATCCGCCTAAAGAGAAAGGGTAGTAAAAGGAAGGTGTAAATGGCTAGAAAAAAAGATACTTTGCGTGTTAATAACACCATAAATTACGCAAACTCGATTATTTTCCGATTTAAACTCTATTTAACGTAACACTTGATAATAATATGCACGCTAAAGGGCTTCTTTAAAGCGAGAGGGTAGCGAGAGTAAGGTGTGCCGGGGGTGGTCGAGTCGTACTTAAGCGTCTAGAAGAGACGCCGGATACCTAACCCGAGCTTATTGTACATGAACGAGGCCCCCTTAACCGGTGCACTCGACCCACTGAGCGCCCGACGATGACGATAAGGTCCGCGAACGAGGAACGCGTCGCGGAGGACGTCTCCGAGGGAGTTTAAAAGAATCCTCCGCGATACAGATTCCTCCTTTACGAGCTCGTAAAATCGCCAAGACGGCTCACGCGTCGAATCGATGCACGGTTTACAACTCTTTACGAGGTTCGCGAACGAAAGCTAGTTAGCCCGTGGTCTATTGGGTAGATTCTCGAGGAACACAGCGAACGATACCGATTTCCCTGGGCTTCCCGGAGGGATCAGCGGGGCGGGGGAATCAAAGGGACGTCGACGGGAAAGTAATTGCTCGTCGCGCAACGATTACATCGAAATTAAAGCGGTCCCAGGGCAGGCGAGATCGACGTCGGTCTCGAAGGTTGAGGCTGCCATTGAAAGGCCGCCAGAATCCGCCGATAGCGGGTCCAGGTTCCCTGGTTCTCGCGTTCAAATCTGTGCCCGAGCGTCTCGAGGGACGTCTAGGTTCCCCGGCAAAGGGGATGGTCGGACCATAGTTTCGGGGTAACGAGAAACGTGGCTTTCCAGTGGCGTTCTAGTTAAGAGATAATGCTTAATCGATAGCGAGAAGGAGGGCCAGAGAGGCATTATCGTCGGGCCAGACAGAGATACTAAGAGAATGGAAGACGCTCGGCTTGTTGCATCTGATGCATGTAACCAATTTCGAACCGCACGCGCCATAACCGTATCTGTACGCAGCCAACTATGGCGCAAACCGTGTATCCCATCCAGGCATTAATCCGCGGAAGGTGCGTCTGTGTCGTCTCAGACCTACAACCTCCCGGCTACAGTTCCTGCCCGCCTCGTAACTTTACATAAGCATGCAAGCAACCCCGGTTTACGCTGCGAGGCTACACGGTTCTCGGTCTTTCCCGCGATTTTGCGGCCACCGTTGCTTCGCGTTAATCTATCGCGCGCCCTTTACCACCCTACCATTGTTCGCCGTTAACGAAATATTCCCGGAACTTGAACCCGAACAAGTTGTTGCTTTTGACCTCGATCCTCCAATTCTAACGCCGAACCGCTGCGGATGGTACGCTCAAAGCTATTACACCGATGACAAGCGCACGGGAAATTCATTTGCTCCTCGATTTTTGCTATATATTTATTAATTTATATACGCTACAGTGTGTTTCGCAAACCTTGTCCATTTAAATGCATTGGTTAAGGACTCGGCTGTCCCCTTTGAAGGAACATCCAGCAAAGAATTTGGATGTACACTCTAAAGAAACGCAACGATATTATTGTTTTAAAGCGATTACGTGTGACAAAATACATAAACGGAGAATGTAAAAAAAATGTATTTCGTAAGAAAGTGTGTTTGAGTTAGTAGTAGATCGAAGAAAAGTCTCCCAGTGCAAAGGGTTAAATTTATTACAATCGACCACCTTGGGTACGCACCTGTTTTCCCATCGTAACGCAACACGTTGCTTAAGGCGTATCGTACTAAAAGGTCGTTTACATTGTGGCCAATACAACACTAACCAGATTTAATTTCAGTCGTTCCATTGTCGTTTCGATTATTCGTAAAATTCTGTCCTAACCCGGTAATCCGCGCGTTCTTTTTTCTTCTCTGGCTAGAGGATTTGAACGTCGATGGCGCTCGAACAAGAACTCACGACTTCGAAAGGGATTCCGGAATTCCGTTTATTGTCCCCCGAAAGAATACGGAGGATTTGGATTCCGGGGCTCGATGGTGGCGTTAGCGGTAGCCTGGCGCCGAAGAAAAACGAGAACCCCCCATTCGTGGGATTAGAATTCTACGAGCTTCTGCGCGTTAGGGGTAGCCGGGGAAAATCGTGAGGATTTGAATTTTTCCGAGTTGCCATCGACGACGACCGCGGAAAAACAGACTTTGGTTTTCCCTTTCGTTGTTTTTGCCGGTGAAAAATCCTCGCGCGTGTTTCTTTCGTGGATTTTCTTCGTCTGGGTCGTCGATGATTCTCCACGTAACGGCGGCGGGGCTTCGCGAAGCAGGCTCGTTTATTTTTCATCGAGTTCGATCACCCCTCCTCTTTCTACGTTTCTTCTGCTCCCACGCCACATTCTCTTATACGCGTCCGTTGAATTATTAATTTGATCTCCCGGTAATTTCAAGGTTGCACCGTTCTCTCCCGACTCTCTTTTATTTCCTGCATAATTAATGGCTCGATTTACCTCCGCGGATAGCGGGAAACGTGTGCTGCAACTCGATTCCGTTCTTTTATATAGCTCATCGTTGAAATAGTACTTTGTAAATTATGTTATTCGCTTATAGAATTACTTTATACCTGAACAGCAATTTAACTTTTATTTAACAGTCGCGTGATCGGCTACTATTTGCTATCGGAGCTTCTTTATTATGGATATGCGACGCGATACTTCCTGTACTCGCCACCAGAGGGATACGTTAACCTATCTTTCTCACAAGTACTCCATCGTCTACCTATTCCTATATAGTATACTTTCCTTTCACTTCTCCCTACACAACAAGCCGCCACACATAAACCTTATAGCCCTCTGGTGGCGAGCATAAGAAGTGTCTCACTACCTGTATTTATATTACAAGAAAATATATTTAGAGTATTATAATATTACATTCTAAGATGCTAAAATTATTGTAACTGCGAGCTGTTGGGATTAGCTACTTCGATCTCTACCAAAATATCGAAAGGTTTCCGACCTCGACGCTTATCTTATCGACGCGTAACCAAAGTAACATCGGATTTCCGGCAACGTTGAGATACTCTGGTCCAAAGGAAGCGACTCGACGGAGTCCGCGGAGAGCAGCCCGCGAGCCTTTTCGTCGAGGCTTCCTCAAAGTCCCTCAAAGAAGCCGTATCGATGAAACAGTTTCTCGGATTTGTTCCCCATTCACCCCACCCCGGCAGTGGGGTGCCTTCCGTTCTTCGTGCATGCGATCAGAGATGGCCGACGCGCCAAGGGCGATAAACGCGAGAAGGGTTTCGAGTCGATGGGGTTACGGGGGTAAGTTTTTCACGAATGACACATCGTGGGTTTCGCGACTTTATCAGGAAATCCCTTTGCGTCGGAGCTTTCGCGAAGGTAGCACCCCGAAAGCGAGGGAAAAATATCAAAACCCGGGGATGGATCGACGGCGGAGATTCTCGAAATTACCGGTTGAAAGCTTTCGAAAATAACCCCTGTCGACGATTTCCGTTTTTACGATGATCTATCGAGCCCCCGAATGGAAATTAGGAAGATTATCGAGACTCTTTATCGCGCGTACGCGGAACTCGAAGCCGTTGAAATAGTCGCTCGCGGAGTCGCGCTGGAGGCCGGATATCGAGTGTAACTCTGGTAAATCGAAGAAAATGATCAAGTATCGGGGGTAGTTTGCGAGGCAACTTCGGTTCGATAAGACACGGTGGCTGGCCGCGAAGGCGCCTGGTTGCTGGATTAGCCGGGTACATTCGCCGCGATGGATTTAATATTATCGAAAAATAATTCGTGGACGGAACGGCGAACACGATACGAATCGTAGCGGGTAATATCGCGAGAAAAAGGAAGGAAAATAAACCGGATCAAGGAGAAAACGAAACACGCTAAGGGCGGGAGAGAACGTCGAACGCTATCGGTACGCACGGCGGGGGAGAAATATCCTACGGGGAATACGCTGTTATGAATTTTATGTTTATCGATCCCCGCGATATTGCTAATAAAAGCACCGACGTTACTCTGGACCCTACTCGTCCCGGTTTTCCATCTGGTATCCGACTGTTGTTCGCACCCCGAGCTATCCGCACGTACCGCACTATGTTTCATGGCGACGATCAACCTCCCTTCCTCCTACGATCGATCTTCGTTGTAACGAGTTCGGCTGCTGATCCGGAAAATCGACGCCCCTGGCTCGGGGAACTCGCTTGACATTATTTTGATCGATGCTGGAATGGGAGAGGTCAACGCGACGGGGGTTTTGACCGCGAACGCATCAGGAGAACGAGTGGACGCGCGAATTTTCTAAACGTATTCAAAAACTACGAATCAGAATATGGTCGCATATTAGCTGTACAAATTTATTTCCTTTCTATTTGTGGTGATTTTAATGTTATTAAGTAATCTACCAATTCCCAGGTAGCTGTTTAACTCTTAACTCCCATCTTTTGGTTAGCTTTGTATGCATGATTGCAATTTAGAAGAACACTCTGTGCAACTTGGGATTTTTTTCTTTCAAAATCGTGTGCCTCAAAGAGGTACCATACCTTGCCAAAAAAAATCGTACGTTAACTTTCAAACAGTCGCCGTAAACTAGAGGCCTTGCCCTACAAAACGAGCGAAGGTGTACCCCCGTACGATCTTTTCTCACCAAGTTACAGCAGGTCAAAGTTTCCGGGCAAAAATCATCCCTTAAGTTTGGCGCGCAGCGTACGTTATGCGTTCGAGTACGCTTCCTCGAGAACTGGAGCATCTCTAGGCTCTCGAAGAGATATCCCTTTCGCGAGAAGAGTTAAGAATCACCTTCTCTAGGACTTCCTCCCCCGATAGTCAACACTCGACGCCCCACAATCTCCGCAACTGAAATAGCGGAAAAGATCGCAACCAGCGGCAAATTGAACGCGTCTCCCTTGTTTACCCTCGAATTCGGACCTCTTTGTGCGGTGTTTCGCGTCCGCGAAAAGGGGACGTTTCGCGGCGCCCCAAAAGCTTCGACGAGGACTCGGTCCCCGAGAGCCTCGCGGGTCCACCCTCCGCGACAAGACGGAAGATTGGCAACGGGGAGTAAACAGCGAGAAGGGCGGAAGGGAACAAAAGAGCCGAGCAAACATCCGACGGATAGAATGTCTCCGACTCCCTCGCGGTGTCTCGATTCTCGGACTTTTCTCTCTCGAGAGAGCCCAGCACAGGTCGAGGGTGGTTCGCCCTTTGAATCTCAGCGTCGGACCGAGCTCGCGAGACTCGCGAGCCACCCCTGCTCTCTGCTTTCAGGCGTTCAGCCGTAATCAAGCGTAGTCATTTACTGTTACATCGTGGGTCGCGTCCGCCGCTGCAGCCCCGATGTACCTTTTCACCGTTCCTCCGTTCTTCCGTTCTTCTTTGTCTTTGACGGTCCTCTCCGTCCTCCGGGTTATTACCCAAGAATCACATTAACCCTCTTAGAGCTTCCTACTCGCGAAACGCGAGACGATGCACCGATTCGAATTTGGAAAATCGTCGAACCTCGCTCGAGAAACTCAAATCCAAAGGTAGTAAACGTGATATCTCTTGCGTAACCTCGAAATATATACACAACTTTGTGAAGAAAAATACAAACATGGCTGCGGTGGTACCCAGAACTCCGCAATATTTAAATTAAACTATATCTCCTAAAGTGAACGATTTTTCGTACAGCTAGCTTTATACTTTCTTTTAGAGAATGACGAGCTGAATCAGTTAGTGTATCAAATAAATATATGATTAGTTTAAAAAAAATAAAGTTGACCTTCGAACGTCCTCTACGTATCTAGGTACAAAAATACTAATTGCATCGAATACTGACCACTAGCAATTTCGAAGATATTGCAACTTCCAGTCTCAGACAACTCACCCTTCATACATATGTATTGTATAGCTACTCTTGGGTTGAGCAGTGTGTTCCAAAAAAAATTAGGTGAGATCATCCATATAAATCTTCTATATACATAATTAAAAATTGCAAATAGTTTAAAGCGTAATATCGAACATATTCAGTAACAAATTAAAATATAAACTAAAGGATCCCCGGTGGCGAGTGAATCCAATTCACTATCGGTACCCTTTAAGAGCTCCCCGTTAACGAGTCATTCATTTGGCAGTGGAACGTTCGCCGTTCGGGAGTGGGGGGTAGAAAAATCGGGATTTTCCCCGTTGTTCCGACACAGACGTCCGGGCAATTTCGTTGAAATGCAAACGAGCGACGAGTAATGCAATTTTCGTCGTTACGTAAGGTGTCCCGGGAAACGCAGTCGCGCCGCTAGAATTCAACGAAAATAATCCCCGGAACGCTATATAAATAGAGTCGGCCGTTCCATAACGAAATTTTCAATTACGCGTTTGAGGAACCCCACCGGTTCTGATTTTCTTCTATTTCGTGCAACGACCTCTGCTTTCGCTTCTCTTTCCGCCTCCGCGTTTCCCACGGTTCCCACGGCACTCTCTTTTCAAACTTCGTTCTCGTTTCCCCCCTCTCTCTACAGGTTTGCCCCGCATTTTTTCCACCCCCTCTCGTCGTTCGTTCGTCCCCTCTTTCTTTCCCCCGGACCTTCGCGAACTGCATACAAAAATATTCACGGTGCCCGGCCGCCAACCTGCCAAATTGGATTTCCCCAAAAAATGGCCGCCGACTGTTTCGCAAGCCCTTTCCGCCGCCTTGGCTCTTCCTCTCCCCCAAGCCATCGACGTTGTTCCACGGTGCTCGCACGAGCTTGTTAGTCGAATCGTTCTGCCCGCTTTTCCACGGTACTTCCTTTTCCTTTGCCTCGAGGTCCCTTCGAACCTCCTCCAGCCACGGGGAGATTGATGCTTGAAAATTGGGGGCTCTTCGAATGCAAATGTCTCCGGCGTTCGACGCTTTTCTCTCGTGTCTCTGACCGTCTGTGTCCCGGGACTATAATGCCGGAAACTCCTGCGACCTTAGGACGCGCTCTCACGGCGAACGCAATTTTCTCGAGGACGGAGAACGCCATCCTTCGTTTCTGCTACGATTTTACAACAGAAATCGCGTCCCCCTAATTTTATCGCCGGCGATATTTTTCATAAATTTGCGGTGCAACGCGTTCAGAGCTTGACATATTCAATGCTTGTTTACTTGAACAAAGCCCTTTTAAATATGAAATATAAAATATAAGATGGAGAGTGACGGTGAAAAGATTAACGATTCATCGAAGAAACAAATGATAATTTTAGAAATGAATAAAAAGCACCCAAATATCGAGCACCGTTTAATTTCCAGTGCGTTTCACGGACTCCTGGGAGGGATCGCGAGTTCTTACAAGGACGAATGGAGTCTCTAAGCGAGCTAATATCCTCGCGGAGATCGGTGGAATTCCTTTGTACAAAGACGTACGCGCGCTTTCCCCAGCGTCGCATTTGCATTTCAAATGTTCGACCGTCCAGACACTGGGCGCAGTTTTTAACAGGATCAGCGTAATGCGGCGAGAAAAATTCGAGCCGAGGCGTCCACTCTTGAAAGAGATTGCCCGAAAGCGTCCCGCGGACCGTTTTTAATCCGTTTTCCTCGCGCGACGTCCCGTTTCGCCGTTTTTCGACCGACGGGCTCGCGTTCCATCACCCACTCTCGCTCGAAACGAAATATTCTTACCCGGCGGTACGAAATTTCGCAAAATAAGGTTATCCCGTCCCTTTTTCCCTCGCTAAAACAGCCGGCAATTTCAGCGAGGCGCCGCCATTGCGATCGAAACCAAACGAAAAATTGCACGTTATCTGGATCTGTGTTTTTCTGCAAAGCGAGGACTTCGAAATAGACCGCCCGAGTAATTTCTTCGTTTATTTTGGACGCAGAATAAATAGTTGGAACGTATAAATTTGTGAGAAGGAGGAGAACCGATCGAACGATAATCTCCATTCTGCACGATCTGGAAAGACGGTCAGAATTCTGGCGTCCCGGACGGGAACAAAAAAAGCCAGCGATTCGTCCAAGAAAAGTCCAACGACGAGCGAATAAATTTGAATGCGGCGTTCGCGGTTCCCGACACTGGTGGAAGCGTAATCGAATAATATTCAAATTTAAATGCCCGGTGCAATAAAGTGTTTAAGAATTTAAAACTTTATTTGACTTTCGGAGGGACTTTTCTCCGCTGCCTCTGCCACCGGGATCTACTCCCGCACCCCTCGACGTCCGGCTGACTGCGACCCCCGTTCTTACTTCCACCTTACGAGCCGACGAAAATGAAGAGTTCGCAGTTAATTTCGCATTTCGTCGCTTTTACCGTCTTCCTGCTGCTCTGTTCGCGTCCTCCCTTCCTTCGACCCTCCCCGAAGGGTGTTAACGGGCTCATCGACCGAAAATAGCAAGCTTGTACCGCGCTATTTCTTCGTCATCTTCGCTTCTCTCTCGATTGACTCGCGTCCACAATTTTTTCAAAATAACTCGTATTCGTAAATCGATGTCCAATCGTTCTTCCATACAGGAATACCTATTCAAAAAATAGCAACACAGACGAGGTATACGAGTAGGCCTTAGACGTTCTGAACTTTCGTGGTCCAATCTGACTGCCATGCCGATCTGAACATTCGGAGGTGTAGGTGGAATTTTTCGATGAAATTACAAAATTTCAGATGCTTCTAAAAAAATTATTTTTGGTTGCAGGAGTCAATTTTAATCATTTTCTGTCATTACACATACTCCCGAAATCCTACGCACTTTCGAGAAAAAAATTCCTTACCGAATGTCTGACCATACATTGATACGTTTCACTGAAATTTCATACGTATGTTTAAAAAGTCATAACTTCTGAACGGATTGGAGGATTTTAATGTTTCAAAATGCAAACAACGCGTATTTTGACGAAGAATATGTAAGAATTCTAAGAAAGTTCGAAAAGTTGTTCCTTAACCCCGTAGAAGGTAGTTCCATTGAAACAAGAATATGTAATCCTAAAATATCGAGGAACAGAAGCTTTAATAACGGTGTTTTCGGCAGTTTTAACGTTTCGGTGTTGTTTGAAAAGCCCACGCCCTGTACGTAGCCAAGAAATTTGTACAATGGACGCAACGTCGAAGGGGTGGCAGGCGCGGGAGAGCCTATCAGCGGAATCTTGTTGCGAGAAATAAAATTAGACGCGTCTGTGGATGCCGGCATTCAAGCGTGACGATATATAGACGCAAATAAAATTATTCCTTATTATGTTATTTCTACCGTCGTCCTCTTTTAGACGCTTCTAGTACCCGGCTGGCCGGAAAGGTTCGAGCGGACACTGATTGGCTCAGACTGCAGCCTTTCTCCCTTTTACTTTTCACTCCGACGCCTTCGCCCTTCCCCCTTTCCTTCGACGCCATCCACGAAAATATTTCCGCGCGCGACGTCGAGAGGAACCCGGTCCTCTCGCAATTTTCCCTTCCGTTCCTTTTCCACTTTTCTCGCTTATTCTCCGACTCGTCCGATTTCTTTGCCCCGCGTCTCGGACACCGATGTTACCCCGATCCCGTTCGCCTCGTTATTGTAACGGATACCTTGATTCCAGAGAAACGGAGCAATTTAATTTCACCCTGGGTTGATTGGATCACCGTTTAAAAACGGAACCTTGTCTCCGGGCGCCTTTCGACGACAGTCTTAATTGCTTCGACGTGCTCTCGCCTTTGGTCGTTCGAAATACCTTGGGACGCAGGGATTAGATAACCAAACGATTATCGGGGGTAGATAGGTCATTGTTATCGACCGATCGCTAAAAGTCAAGGCTATGTATCCAGAACGAAGTTTGAAATACAATTTAGGGGAACGCAAAAGAACGATCGATAAAAAAAAAGGATCAGTAATGGAGCAGTCTCTTTCCCAGAGAGATCTGGAAGTTGGATGTTGTCGGAAGTAGTTCGTAGCCGAGATTCGGCGATATATTCGAACGTCAGGCCAAGTAACTGCCGGGAACCGAAAGCCTCGATAACCACGAGACGGTTCTGTTCGTTTTGCAGGCAGCTTTCCTCGTTTCCAGGGGCAATTTCGAACGGCGTCACGGCAGACAGCCGGGAGAAGTTAAAATAAGAAAGCGGCAAGAAAAGGCAAACGAGCCGGTAGCGCCTTATTACCAACTCGAGACAACTTCTCGGGAGGATTCGCGGGGGACGGGCGGAAAGAAACGAGGGCGGATATAGCACCGGGGGTTCGAAACGAGTTCAGTCGAAGGCCCCGCGGTGCATCTCGAAATCCCGCGGGAACCAGACACAGCGTCTGCCGTTTAATTTCACTTCCTTATCTCGGACTCCGTATAATCCGACGGGGCTGCAATTTCCCGAAGATCCTCGAGATTTCTCGCGACGGTGTCTGGCGCGAGAATCGGAATCTCGCGAATCATCGTGCAACAATTGTAAACTGGGTTAACGACGGTAACCAACTCCTTTTCCTACGCGTTCACGGGGCATATTTTCCGCCATTTTGCATCCGAGAACCCTGTAAAAAAACGTAATTCCTACTTCCGGGTACACCGAGGCATCTGAAATAGATTATTTACGAGCATCGAGATATTCCCGCGGAGAATTCGACTTCCGGTTCTCTCGGTCGGTTTGGAAATTCGCGAGTTCGCGGGCGGCGTGACTTAAAAACTGGAGAGATAAATTGAAATTCCCCGATACGCGGCGTACTTTCCGCGGTGGCATTTCTATTTGCAACGCGGAAACGAAATAAGAGGGCGGACGGGGGTGGTGGCTGCCGCGTCTGGAAACGACGAAAAAGGAGAACGGGAAGCGCCAAAGGCACGGAGGCGAAATGCACGCGAAGATGCTTGCCCCGAAGTGCTCCGAGGTGAAATCGAAAAGCATAATAATGGGAAGTTGAACGATGTGGTTCAATTTTCGAAATGAATCCATTCTTGGCCGGATGGCTATCAGGGATGCCAGTCGGAGCCCCGGGTGCACCGGGGACACCTCGTTCCACTTTCTCGCGCTATGCCAGATCACGCGTACGTGAGTTCGTAGAATTTCGGAGAGTCGACAAAGGCAAACCGACACGTGCCCTCTTTCTCGATTCTCCGAAGCTGCCCGAAGTAATTTCGGACCGTCTCGTGGGACTAGAGAGAGAAAGGTCCACATTTGCCTTATCATAACGTACATAGCAATCATATGAAAATGGAGTCATCTCCGTTGGACAATAAGTAAAATCTCTCTAGAAATTATTTTTACCGAGAGACTACAAAAATGAATTTTCAGGATTAAAGAAAATATATTTAGACAGGACTCCTAAATTTTAACTGTAAGTATAAATTAAATTGTGGGTTTTTAACGATACTATTAACCCTTTGAAACGTATAGACACCGAAGTCTTTTGTAAGTTCCCTCCGGGGGAGTCTAAGCGAGAAACCACCCTTAAGGAGCTCGACTTCCTTTCGCCATTTTCCGTTCGTGAGTGGAAATTCGACTGCAAAGCGAAGGGAACGACGAACGAATTTAATCGCGGGGCTTACACGGGATTACACCGACACCGCGATGGTGGTTCGGTTTTCACGCGCGAAATTCGAATCGAATTTATCCAGCAGCGGTCTGGTGGATGCGTGAATTTTTGGATCTCGAGTCCTTCGAGCGATCGAACGGTTTATCATACGGTCCGAATTCGTTGGCCATTGTCTGCAGAAGTTGGTGGCTTTGCGGTTTGTCCGAGTCGACCGCTGAGAGAAAAGTTTGAGAAACACTGTTCTAAATGAAAGCCTGGTCGGCGCGCGACAGGCAATACCGCAGCATAAATTTCCCAACGTTTCACCAGTTGGTTTGGGGAGGGGGTAACCGACCGATCGCGACACGATCGAATAGGAGTTAATTCGAGGATTCGAAACCACCGCGGAGAGGAGGCGAGATGAATTCACCGCTGGAGGACGTCGAACGCGCTCTCGTCGAACCAATTCCGCATCGTCGAGCAAATTGCACGCTTGTTGACGTCACGTCCGCTTCCGTTGCACCCGATTGTTATTGCTTTCCAATGATACAGCCCTTTCCAGTCCGGGAACGCCGCGCTTCCTCCTTTTTTCGCCCTTATTTTGCGGTTCACCCTCCCCCAACCCGCGCCATTGTTCGACAATGGCTGTTTATTCGCTCCGAATAACGTTTATTTATTTACTCGATCGTCTCTTCGGTTTCGACAGTTATAAATATAAGATGAAACTAGTGGCATTCGTCGAGACAGAAAATATCTGAGCTCTTAAAATTCTCATTCTTGACCTCGAGTATTTCGGGAAGGAAGTGTCCGCTGAGACAGTAATACCCATCGAGGTCGTACAAGAACCAACAGAGGTTATCGAACGAAGCAACAAAGTTAAAATTTGTACTTTTCTTCCACCGTGAAAAACTTCATCTTTCCTTCTCGTTCTACTTAAATTGTTTCTTCCGGTTCCGAGGATTACCGAGGCTTACGAAACCCGGAATCCTCATTGTAAAGTAACTGTAATTGGCTCGAAGAACGTTTCGCCGGATCAAGCTCAGATTAGTTCCTCCCCCGGAATCGATCTTTCAAAATGGAGTCGCCGCGGAGAGTTCCTTAACGGTTGTAACCGCTCTGATTGACCTCGAATCGCGAAGATTCCGCGCGTCAGGATCGCAGACGGGCATAATTAACGGGTGTCAAGTGTTGCAGAACATTGACCGCCTCGAGTTTGCCCAACAGACACGTCGGGATGCCCCACGTCCCGCTCGTAATCCCCTCTAATGAATTTACGATCGATCCGAGTGATTAATCGCGAGAGGGGGAGGGGGCGATGCTTGGCGTCTACTTCACCGACGCGGGGAAGTTTCATTTTGCCCGTGCAATAATTTACTTGGTCGTTCGGTAAGCAGGCTTTGGTCAACGAGACAGTATTTTCTCGATCCTTTGGTAGAAAAATCAAAACAAGAATCGGAAGATGCGGCGGACGTTGAAAAAATTACTCAATTTATTAAATACTTTCCTCGTTTCTACGTAAAAATTTAAATACAGTATACGTGGATCTGTAAATCGCATTTCTATATTTCTATTGTATCGCTTGTCACCCTCAAAATGGTGGAGGAAGATTCTTTACGTGTCTCTGCTCTAACTGTATAAGTTTTTAAAACAGTATATTCATTTTCGAGACACTGGATCTTAAAAATGCACTCTAGATTTGTTCGAAATAGATTTATTAATAGCAGTGAGACGTTTCGAACTCTGGTTCCTGGAACAGAGGGGGTACATTTTCGTAGATAAGGGAAAATCCGTCGAGTTGCTAGGCTCGTCGCGCGCCCCGAAGAAAGATAATTTCAATCCTGGGTGCAACGACACCCCTCCCTGGCCGGGTTTATGAGATTTGCAATTCACTTTCTCACGGAATCCGGCGGCGCGAGCCAATTTAATCTACACGCAGATCTCGGTCAATTAATGAAACCTCGGAATATTCACCCCTTGGCCGGAACGCGGGAATCGTTGAGTGCCTTCTACCGGGGGTATCAGACATTACTTTCAAGATTCAATTAATCACAGAACCTAGCGAATTTATCGTTCTATCGCGTCGGCGGTGCCGCGAGAAACTGAAATGGCGATGAAGATATTGGAAAGTGGAAGTCGCCTTGGACTTTCCTCGAGTTCGACGGTACTCCAACAGATTATTCGAGACGTTCGTCCTTTCTGCTCCAAATAAATTTCACGTTCAGCTACATTATGCAGTTGTGAGTATGTAAATAAATACCTAGTGTTATTATTATTATAATGCAAGATCGTTTGCAATAGTAAATAAAAACCACCCCTCGATACATGGGTCTCGAAATTCTATAAATAGAATTTTTTAAATCTTGCAGCATTATTACATTAATTACATTATTTTCATTTTCTTTTTCTTTATGTATTATTTGTTCTCGTGCCAAAGGGTTTTTCCCCGCGAATGAATGAAATATTAATAAAAACGCGAGGCCAGCCAGTGATGCAATAAACGTCTACCAAATTAGGGTTGTAACGACGTTTATCCAGTCTGCGGAGAAAGGAAAAATTCGACGTCGGAGGAACATCGATTCCACGATATTTTCATAGGGCGAGCGGAATTGGTGTAGGTAAGCCAGTCGACGCGTTCCCGCGGTAATTGGTCCATTCTGGTGCCTTTAACTGACAAATAAATTTAGCTCGACCATCGGGGGCCGGACTCTCGTGCTTCTTTAATTGAACGATCGTACAATAAAGAAGGCCGAACTCGGCCGACCCTTCGCGTTTCTTTTATTTACGAGCCTCCCCCCGAGCGCAGAAGAATTCTTCAAAGTTGAAACGAAGTAAATAATAGAACGGGAGTACGAGGAACGGATGAATCCCGATTATACGCGTTCGTTTGATTAGGGGGCCAAGAAAGGACGCTTGTCGCCGAATTGTTGAAACCGAAGAGACGATGGGACGTTCGATATTTACTAAACTGGTCAAAATTTATACAGAATCACGTAACTTTTTTATTATTACTAGTGGTCCGTTAAAAATGTTTTTTGTTTAGTGTAACATAGTTTGTATCCTGTAGATACCTTTTGGAGAATAGAAATATCTACTAACGAAGAAATAGTTTTCGTCTTATGGTATTTGTGAAATAGTTTATTTGCTGTTTATTGAAAATCGAGAACTCGAGGATTCCGCTGATGGAGGGTTAACCAAAGTCGAAACAAAATTATTTTATTTCGAGGAATCGCGGAAGTTTCGTGGCGATATCACGGCCGCGTGCGGTTCATATTTCATTTGTTTATACGTATATAAAGCAACGGGAATCACGGGTGTACGTGACATTAGTTCGCGACGCGTACGTGCGAACGCGTCAAGCGAAAACGCAGCGCTTTCGTGGCCCCGTTTTCGCCCCGGAACGAAAAGCGACTCCTTTCCGGCCGAAAGTTTTCGTCGAAGAGCACTAAGCTTCCGTGTCCAGAATCCAAGATACCCGGGGACGACTCTACGGAGCTCCGCGAGTTTACTCGAAAATAATAGTCCGTCGGGAGAAGTTGGACCGCCGCCGTCTGTTCTCGCCCCGTTCAACACCCCCGGTTGTTTCCGGCGTTACTTTTTTCTCTTTCTCTCTCTGTTGAACACCGTGGTCGTTTCGGGTCGATCTTTCGTTCGTTAGACCGCGTATCACGAACTCCGGGAGCGGTCGAATTACAAAGTTCGGTTGTTTATCGCTGGCCCGGGAAACAACTCGGGACCACCTGGTGCGCGTCGACCGTGAGTTTCGGGATCGTCGAACGAACACGAAATGAACACGAAACGCCAGCCAGGAGAACCGGGGGAATCGTTATTTCGCTATGCTTTCTGTCGATTTGCCCGCGCGGATATCGCCGCACAGTTTATTATCGTTATTATCGTTCATTTTGTTCCGTCGAATATGTGGCTGTTGTAGAGAGAGGGCGAGTTCGCAGGGATATTCGATAACGAGTCGAGGAGTGTACATATAGGAATTGGTGGTCGAGCACTTGTGAGAGGGACAAGAGCCGTAGCCCTCTGGCGGAGAATTTCATTTCTCGTTTCGTATATTTCATCGCGTTGAATAATTTCGTGCTTCGTTCGTTTGACCAGCAACCTCGGCGCACTCGTATATATTCGGCTTGGTTTAATGAAAATCGCTTCGTCGTTCGTATTAATAACGTTACAAGCGTCATAGACTCAGTCGCGGGTCAGGTCTGTTTGAATTTCCCATTTTAAATCATCGCTCCCGACCCCCTGCTCCCCCCTCTCTGGCCCTGTGGTCGCTATCGTTCGCTGGCAGCCCCTTTTCGAGATAATTACAACGATCGAAATAAAGCCGAAACGAGCGAACAAAGGGGAACGGAGACACTAAAAACAGCCGAAGGACGAACATACTCGAGCGTAAAAGAGCCGTGTAACGGACGCGAGTGTTTGTCGTGCGGTCGTTTTTACAGCGGGTCGTTCCCTTTGCTCGTTCATTTATTTATCTCGATGGCGCGACATCGATGACGATGTACGAGCACTCGTCATCGAACTCCAGTGCCTTCGAATCGACTACGAATAGCCACCGGTTCGGAATACGAATCGAATCGAATCGAAGGGACGTTGAATGCCAAAGTATCTGCGCCCTGTCCGTGCTTTCGTACGTTTCGTTTTATCATGCTTTCCGCAAACCTTCGACAGGACTTTCCACTCGATCGAAGCGGGACGCGTCTTTAAAATGGCTCGACCTGCAAAAAAAATTAAACGATCACAGATTTTATGTAGCGTGAGAACGACGTTTCGGAGAACCGCGTACGTTCCATCTTCCCAGTGATTTTTATGGAATCGATCATCGCCGGGCGACCAAAGGACGAATAGCGGATCGTTTCGAGGGGACAGAGGGACATTTTTCAGCGGTCGAATCTACTCTGATCGATCGTCGGGCATCGTTGGACGAACTTTCTCTATCGCACTTTTAAAAACACCTGTATTCGACTGGAACAACCTTTATCGGGTGTTGGAAAGGGAATTCTAAACTATGACTCGGGTCGGCGCGTTCGAAATGAAAGGGCAACGATCCGAGCGAAACGAGCGTCGACGTTGACGCGAGGAAAATATCATTTTTTATAATATAATTGTCAGGCATCGCGTTCGAACCACGACGCGGAATTCCGCAAAGATCGATCGACGGTTCGAAGTCCGCCACGACGAGGGGAAAAATAATCCGCCTCCTGGGATCGTCCTGGTGTATTTTTTGGGAAACGACGGGGGAACAAAGGGCTCCCTGGAAGGTGGATCCTCGAGCATGGCGACGATTTCTTTGAACCGAGTCGAGAGAAGCCTGGGATCAATATTCCGGCTGAGACTGCTTCGGAATCGTGGTTACCAGTTACTCGAATAAATTTTCCTAAGTGCATGGAATTCAATGGACGTACGTCGGTTTGCTACTTAAATTCTACTTCTTGAGTTCTCGGTGAATGCAAAGTACATAGTTAACGATAGATACAACCGAAGGTTGTCGTTGCTCAAAATAATGGGAATGTGAGACTACTATTAGAAAAGGGGAGTCTTCGAAATAAATAAGAAACGAGAAACGAATGATATTTCGTCGAATATATGTGCGAAAGGCTAACTCGATTGGCGCGTCTGACCAATATTCGTTCTTTCTACTTGCGATCGCGAACAGCGACGAGGCGACAGTATTATCTGTTTTTCGTTAGGATCGCCATCATCTGGCTATCCAGAACATCATAGATCGTTAGTAGAACGCTTTTGTTGAACAATTTTTTTTAAATTATACAAACTCTCGTTGCTGTTCGCATAGATAGATAGATTAGAATCGAATCGTTGATCTGGGCCAAAGCCACACGGAGTATCAGATTTGAAACGGTCGATCCAGGCCGCCATTTTAGCGAGATGTTTGGTTCTAATTGCGCGTCGGTGTGTTAATATGTACGTAGGATCGATGGAAGACTTCCGCGAGGCGCGAAATGACCCGCATTCATCCCGCTCGATTACAGGCCGTTTTCCGGCGGAATACTCGACGCTCGCCAATTTCTTCCATGCAATCAATACCCATTGTTCAGAATTCGTGTACAATTTGCCGCGTGCCAACCTGTCCCGCGCGCGCGAGGGGACTATTGATTTCTGCACTTTCCCGGAGAGCCTCTCGAACCAATTCGTTCTAGCTGCTCGCGCGCCCGGCTCTCCCTCTTTCGCCTTTTCTCTCTCCTGAACGAGAACCGTGGAAATTGTGACTTTAATGGCGCGAACGAGAGGCTTTCGAGACGCGCCAAGATCGCCGATCATTCCCACCTCTGTGCGTTTCGAGTCCCGCGTTCCTGTGACCCCGCGTTCCTTGTCTTCGGACAAGGAATGCTCCAGAATCGGAAAATTCCAACCAACGTACGACGACATCTTTTTATTTCGTCGATCACTTGACGTTTTCGTTGGTTGATATTAGTAATTGTTGTCTTCGGGTGTTTGATGTAAATCCATTATCGGTATTCTCGTTTGTGAACAAATTAAATTAAATACCCATGCTCTAATTCGATCTGAGTTGCGTCAAGTTCCTGAAATCGGCATTCAGAGACAGAAAATTCTAACCAATGTACGACGACATCTTTCTATTTAGTCGACGCTCAATATTTTCGTTAAATAAAATTCTATTTGGTATCTTTAAATATTTGCCGCAGATCTATTTCGTAAATTAAATTGAAATCCACGTTTTCGCTCGACAAAATAGAGAGTTTAAGAAATCGACGAACTTTCGAATAGACCGATAATTAAATAAAATTGTAGAGTGGACGGTATTACCGACGACATTTTACATTTTAATTCCCCGCTGCTCGTTGTTAGCATTTGGCGTTGCCATTTCGCAGAATTTCCGCTCTTTCGCGATCTCTCGTCCATTTTGGCACGAAAATTCGCAGACTTCTGGACGAATACGAGGCAATTAGAAGCGTATTCGTAACACGTGGCTCGGTGACCGTCTACGCCGTCGGTCTCGACACGTCCGCGGCACTGCTGCGTAATCCCGGAGAATGAAATGAATTATTCATCTGTTCGAGACGCTAAACTCGATACTCGCGACCGTCGAGAAGGCGAAAAAGACCGAAAAAACCGGGGGCCATTTGTTTCGCCGAATGCTGGAAATTGCGACTACTGTGCGCGCCTTGGACGACTACGCTCGTCCTCCTCGATCTATCCATCGATTCCGATTTCGAGATCCAATTCCACGGTTACGTGTCACTTTAAAATACCTATTCCCTGCGAAATGTTACTCGTGGCTTCGATGGCAAAAAGAACATTTTCTAAGATCTTAAAAATTTAGAGAAAGCTTGGAGAACCTTTCCCGAGGCTGCGTTTTGTTGGACAGAAAAAGCGTATAAACTGATTTCGACGTAGAATCAGGTCGAGAGACACCGCAAGAAACGTTTCACCGAAAGATCGAAGTATTTTTCTTCCATCGAGGAAAGTAGGACTACGTTTAAAACAGAGACGACGGAGTTCTTTCTTCCAACAAGAACTCGATTATAGTACGGTATGCTTTCACACAATATTCAGCAGGCAAGAAATAGAAACGGACGGTTCTCCGGGAGCTCGATCCACCGAGTTACACGAAACGCCGTAAATTACCCTTTCAAGGTTCGCGGACGCGAACTTACCTCGTCATGCCTTTCCGCAAGAAACGCGAAGATATAATTGGGAGCCGAGAACAATTCTTGGCAATTAAGCGGTCTATTACTTTAAATCGAAGAGAAATTGTTCTTCTGGCCCGGTTGGGGCTCGATTAGCATGTTTCTCGCCACGAAATTCCAACTATTGTCGCAAGGAACCCCGACAATACGAATTTAACGAAGTTTGTATCGCGTTTAATCGAACGACAATAGTTTCGATCTTGCACAAATATTTACTTATTTCTGCAAATGCGAATAACCCGTCGTAGGGGTTATCAAATTATTTACTAAACACTCATCGTTGCTCAGAGAAATTTTTAATAAGCAGATTCGAAGTGTTTGAAGTAGTTGGATTCTTCAAGGCGGTAAAATAAAAATAGAAAAGGAGGAGCGTGGTCTCTAAATTCCGTGGATTTCTTACGTTTTTCGTATTCGACTTTTTGCTTTCCCCTTCCGGGAAGATGCAATTCGGTGTTACTACGAGATCTAGTAGTCGAGCAAAAAGTAAATCCAACTAGAGACGATCCTCCTCCCGGGAGCAATTAAAGAGACTGTCGGTTTACCGACAAGAACGGTTCTTTGGCAATTAGGAGAGAGATCGTACGGCTCCGATATCCGTGGAACTCTTTTCGATAAAACACAAAAACACACCGCCAGCTTCGATGCGTATCTCGAAGAGTTCACGCGCTACCTCCACTTCCTGTCGCGACGAGGCCTTTCAGGTGCGGTTTTTACGTTCTCTTTGAAACGACCACGACGCAAGCTTATATTCTCGAACTCACCTGCGATAATCATAACGAAACATCTTCTTCCCCAGTCGTTTCGAGCGGAATTTGAAAAAGTTTGATCGAATATTAATCGACTGTTCATGCGTTGTTCGAAAGCATTCCTGTACACGAGAGAGTTCGATGACCAATACCAGTAATGATTCTTAAACCGAACATGTTTCGTGCAGCGACGAAAATTGGAGCCAACCCCTAAGAGCCTCTTCCCCCTTTTTCCGGAAACTACAATTGATATCGTTAAAAGGGGGCCACGGACTGCATAAAGTACGTTGTTTGCGGGCAGACTACATCGTAGAGTCTGTCGCTTGGGGCGGTACGAGCAACCGGAAAGAAGGAAAGGCCGCTTTACATCCCCGGTAGTCTTTGAGCCAGATAAAATTGGAACTCCTCTCGCGCTCGGCCGTTCTTTCTCTCTGTCCCGCCAAGGATTTTCCATCGACAGTTTCGTCACCGCCGACGGAAAAAAGCCACAAAGGAAACTGGGACGTTAATCAATTATCAGCCCCCTCTGTATCGCTTTCGTCGTTTCGAAAACCTCTCGTTCCTCCGTTCCGGGGAATCGCTGCACGGTTTACGCGCGAGCGTTCCTTCCTCCTCCTTCGACGAAAACCCTCCCCCTCGAGCGGTTCTCGAGACGTTTTCAATTACCAAAAGTGTTCCCGCGATCGATCCTCGCTGATCACCGACATCCGAGGAACTCTCTCGCGATCTCAAAGATCAACCTAGGGAGGGGTCTAGGCGAAGAAACTGCAAGGCAAACGTCGAGACGACGGCTTCCCCCGACGAGAACCGTCCTGACGGACGTCCTTGCAAACGGCCGCCACTTAATCGCCGAGAAGACTCTCTCTCTGCGCAGCATCTTTTTTCATCCGGTCCAATTACCGGGGCTCCCTCCGGGCCCCGTAATTGCGAACCCTGGGCGAAATTCGGACTCATATTTTTACGTCCGCCTCTTTAAACGGTGGTCGAGAGGCGTGCACGTTAGCGGTTCTCTTATATTGGACCCTGGAACACCCTAGTTCGCAACAATAAAGTCAAATTGCCGCTTTGGGGGAGCTATGATTCTTATAATGGACTACGTGATTCGTAAGTTGAACGTTTCCTCATAACTGGGGGGCAGACATTTAAGAAACGATGTATAAATATCTACTAGTATCGAACTTCTAGAATTCCACTCGTCTTCCACTGAGAACACACCAAAAGATCTCGTCGTGTACCTTTTTGTGTCAAGTATTGTTAGTACTTTTAAAGTTTTATCTAGGGTAAAATCATAGCGACGACTCGTCATTAGACTGTGGATCTTTACGCAAATTCGTGTTTTTATTAATAGAATTAATTAAATTGGGAGCTTCGTAGAGAGCTGTCTAATTATAATAATTCGTATCTTATTTTAATTCTTGAGTGGATTATTGGGGCCCTCCGCCAGTTTAAACTAATAATTGCTCGATATTCTCCATTAGTTCATTATTTTTTAAATGCATCAGATTAGCCCTTTAAAAATTAAAATTTCACCACGCTAAAGATCCACGCTCCTCCTTGGTTATTAATTTATTCGAAAATGGGCGATTGGGAATCCTGGGTCGCAACATCGATCGAGATGCTTGACCCCTGTCGCGGGACGGCCGATTCCTCAGCGACGATCGTGGCCAGAGAGTATATAAATGCCACGGAGACAAGGGGTGGAAAAAAAAGAATTTCACCGGGGGCAATTGAATTATTCCGGTCATGGACAGCCGCGAAGCTGTCAGTGGAAGCGACCTGTTCGTGTCAGACACCACCTCGGCTTAGCTTCTACGTCTGACTTTGTCAGCAGTTCCGATAGGAAGCGGTGCTTTTTCCCCCCTTGACATTTACCCGCGTCCGTGCACATAATTTTCCGTTTGCTCGATGGACGTCGAATTCTACGTTCGGAGACAGCCATCGAACGTCGTCTGTACGCGTGTGTTCCGGCAGGATTCGTGACATCGTGCGCGACGAGAAGAATGCGAGGGCGGAAATAGACGCGAATCGCAAATAAAAATAGCTCGAACGCGTAATCTTTCGACGGCGTGAGTCACCACGGACTATTATTCGGGTCGAAGAACAGCATTATAAATTTCGTCAAATTTCCACGATGATTTCACCGTGTCAAAATCGCGTTCTTATTATTAAACTTCGCCTCGTTTGTGGTTAATAACCCTGGAGAAACAAGTCGCGTCGAGTCTTTTTATTAGAAAACTGTTTTTAAATGAAAAATATACAGCTCTTTTTTTAAACGCGATAAAACGTATCAGTTTCGTTAGATTGTTTCCGTTTTGTTTATTTGTTTCGACGAAATATTTATTACAGCTAGAACGATTCGGGAGTCCTGAAAACTCAACTAATTTACGCGCGTAACACCGGTTTTTATTTTATTGTTTATCTACTAATATTTCCACTGGACTCAAATGTATTTTTAGACGTCGATTCTGAATAGATAAACGAGGAGAAATAACTGTTTGGAAATATTTTACTAGCAGGTGGTCTCGACGATCTTTCTGGATCTTTTTTATATAAAATATGATAGTCGTTTTTTTGCCACGAGTCCTGTAAAAGTGTTAGTAACAGAGGGGTTAAAAGGTCGTAGGGTTGGACGCGCAAACAGTACCCAGGGACACAGTCGCTGGAATAATTTGCCTTCCGCCGCCGTTCGCTATGGAAACATTGATATAATTAGGCATTATTGTTCGGTAATAGCTCGCCATCGAAAACAGAACTCGCGACAGAATCCTCGGGGATAGGGGATAAACGCGTTGATCATTTGTTGAATCGGTGGAACGAAACGGGGTGGGTTTTGCGAGCCGGCGGCGGCCTCCAGCCCGACCCTTCGGCTGTTAATTCTATCGCGTCGAACGCGAAAGGTCTCCCCTTTGCGCTACAAAATCGAGTCGCCCGAAAGGGTGGAAGAGTCGTACGCGTTATCGCCGGATCGCGTCGATATCGATATCGTTATCGACTGGCCAGGCAACGAGCGACCCGAGCACCGTCCCGCTTCGTGTAATTCAGCCAAATTAGCGAAATGGCTGCGCCAATGTTCTCTCGCGTACCCCGCTTTGTTTCCCCGCTCGCGTCATGCTCGTCCCTGAAAATACGTCGCCTCCATTATTCGATACTGCCAACCAAAAGTTAACGATCTTCGATGATTAATCGTTCGAGCCGCGCTCGATATTAGGTTAATTCTTAAAACTTGCCTTGTAGATGATTCTAATCGAGAATTTCGAAACGAAACGCAGTACTATTTTATTTTAAGAAAGCATACAATTTTATATGAAATACACAAACATGAACGTGAATGTAAGAGAACGTAATTTAGGAAATATAATAAGTATTATAAAAATATCAATAATAATATCTATTGAAAAGAAATCGCTAACACTGCTACAGTCGATTTAAAAAGTGAAGGGGGCGACCGCTGTTTTTTCCTGGATTCCAGATATATATCATTAAAATGCATCAACCAACACCACGTATATAATCTAGGACAACAAGGTATCCGTTTATCCCAGAATCAAAGGGAGGATCGCGACGAAGATGATTCCCAACCCTGGTGATCGTTAACGATTGCCCCAGCGCTTGCAACTAAACTGGATTAACGGAATGCTGAGTTATTAAAATCCTCGTAATCTTGCCCGGGTGGCTATTATCGGGCTCGACGCGCGGCCATAGGGATTATGTTTCTTGATAATTGCGATCGATTGGGTGGGAAATGCGCCACGAGTGAGAGAACTCGGGTGTGTGTGTGGACTGTGTATTAGAAATTGTCCCTCGAAATACGAGCGTCTCTATGAAACCTCTGATCTATCCTTCAAACGTTTGCGTATTTTCTCTGCCTTTCCCCATCGAATAAGTCGCTCGTATGCAAGTCGGACCAAAGATCGACGCGTGGGATGAACGAAAGGCTACCGCCAGGACCATTGATTCCGTGGCCCCGTATCTCTCTTACACTCGAACGCGACCGAATCCTCAGAAATTTATACGAACAGTTAGTTCCGGGGTAGTTTGAATGGCGCCACCTCCGTTTGGCATCGGGAGTTCCCCCCATCCCTTTTCCCGCGATTCGAGCAACCACCTGGCGTGGCTCTGGTCCGCTCCGAGCTAGGCGAATCAGTGTCTCGGAAGGTTGAGCCAGGTCGGTCGTAGGTTAAGCCGGGATAAATACAGTCTCATAACTTCTCTCCACCCTTCCTGCCTCCGCGCCTCATCGTTGCCTTCGGTTTCCCGCGTTCTCCTTGTTCTTCCCGCGCCAGTTTCGACGAACCGTCCTCGTTTAACGCCGGTGTTCTCCGTGCCCCGAGATTTCGATCGTTCTTCTTGGCTCCTCGAGCGACCTGTGTCCCTTCCTTGCTTCGCCAACTTCTCGAGTCTCGAGCAAGCACCCCGAGATTTCTGCGCTCTGATTTTTCCGACTTACAAACGGAATCGTTTGCGCGGTATTTTTTGCGATTCTGCCGTTCGAACGCTATCGCCTGTCTTCGAAGCTTTACCCTAGTACAATGGCTTCCCGTGTTCTCCAAACTTTTCGATGTCAAAACGATCTTTTGTCCAAGTTTTCTCAGGTGGATCCGCAACTTTCCTCGGTTCTCTTCGTCCTTAACAGGAGATCGTCGTATGGAATCCCGCGTATTCTTTCCAAATCTCTCGACTTTGTTCCCGTAGCGCGCGAATCGCGTCTCCGATTTTGCTTGGATATTCTTCCGGAAGCCTCTGTCGGACGAGTTAGGGTCTCCTTGGCACGGCGTTCCGAGCGGGTCGCCCGAGCGGAAAAGTGGCGTTTGAGGCGCGCAACGTGCTCTGCAAGACAAATTAAGGACGGTCCGAGGGCTGGCCGGAAAACGAGCGGGGATTTAGCGACGTCAAAGAGGCTACCGGCCACTCGACCGTGAATTATGCAGGATTTTCTTAAGATTCCTCTTTAACGACTCTGCCGTCGCGCGTCTGCTCGTGCATTCGATTAATTCCTTTGGGATTACGGATCGGTGATTAAAGGCTACCCCTGGCTTCCCCCGACGAGCAATTTTATTTATTTACGCGAGCCGGGATCTCCTCGAGAAAAGCTAAACGTTTAAAAAACGTAATATTTGGTAATTAAACGGGTCGAGTATACGGAGCTGCAAAGATAAATTTCAAAATATATATTCAGTCGAAATATTCTTTACATCCAGGCGTGAATTCTCGCGAATAATGAGATGCTTTCTTCGATAATTTTCGTAGGTTTTTTGGGTCAACGACGGATAATTCGACGGGCGGGAAAACGTTGATGGAAACTCGTTTCTTTGGGCAGCTTGAAACCGGTATAAAGCTCGCGTTTAAAATTAACGATTCCGTGGCCTCTTCTTTTTATTTCCTCCTTTTATCCGCGGCTCTTTTTCCTTTCGTTCCGGGCCGGCTAGCCGGGAAATAAAATAAGAGATATATATACAGCTGGCCGGGGAAACGCGTCAAAATTTCGCCAGCCTGGAAGTTTCAGCCGTAGCTGACCTATAAACAAAAGGCGCGCCACGGCGAAGGACCGCAGGGAAACGAGCCATTAAATTATTTAACTCCTGCTAAATTAGATCTTACCGCCGGGTCGCGGCCACGTTCTCAACGAAGGGTCCGTCGGGAAGTCAAGGAAAACACGAGTTTTCCAACGGCTCGTTGTTCCCTGCGTTGCCCCAGCGAACGGTTAACAATTTCCCTCGCTTTTTGTCTGGCCTACCCGCGAGAAAAAAGGCGAATCCAATTATTCCCGACCCCTGGCCTAGCGCAATTACCGGTACCAATTTCGGTAATGTCCCCTAAGAAGACCGCAACGACTTCAAGGAGCCTACGGGGAAACTGTTTTCAGGGGACCCGTAATTAGGGTGGTTCTCGGCGAAAGAATTCGCGTCGCAGCGTCCTGCATCCCCGGAATCCCTGGACCATCGAATACCAGCGACTTGGTGCTCGAATATATTGATATTTATCGATGGAACAATGGCGTTGTATATTTATGAGAAATTTTTATGCTCAAAAAACTACAGAATGCACTTGATGTACGAATTACTATATTTTGGGGGGGATAAGGCAACCCTCTACAAAGCTCCCATTTCATTAATTCTATTAACACCGTTGACGTACGATTTAATTCCATATAATTTTTCAAACATATACTATTTAGTTTCGTTTGAATTTGTTCGTACAAGGAATGGCCACGAAAGAGAATAGATTTGTTTTACGAGTACCTCGTGAATCTAAAAATGTATTGATTTTGATATACAGGGTGCTCGGCCAACTCTGGGAAAAATTTGAATGGGAAATTCTAGAGGGCAAAATAAGACGAAAATCAAGAATACCAATTTGTTGATTAAGACTTCGTTAAAAAGTTATTAACGTTTAAAGTTCCATACCGACCGGAACATTTTTCAGCGAAATTAAAAAATTTCAAATCATTTTGAAAAAATTATTTTTGGTTGCAGGAGTCAATTTTAATCATTTTCTGTTATTACACATACCCCTGAAATCCTACGCACTTTCGAGAAAAAAATTCCTTACCGAATGTCTGACCATACATTGATATGTTTCCCTAAAACTTCATGCGAATCTTCAAAACGTCATAACTTCTGAACGGATTGGGCGATTTTAATGCTTAAAAAAGCAAACTACGCGTATTTTGATGGAGAATATGCACAAATCGCAAAAATATTCGAAAAGTTGTTCCTTAACACCGTAAAGTTGGAAAACCCCCATAAACGTGGTCGAAATTCAAACGGCCTTAACCCCTACAATAGTGAATATATTTCAATGAAATTTTTTGGGTAAGTAGTGCTCATGGGTACCTACAAAAAAGTATTAGACAACAATTTCGTACAGCGTCAAACAAATTTATTAAAAAAGAAAAACGAATTTTCAAGAAAAATCGACAGGGGGTAGGTGCCTAAATTTTTCGGAGAAAAAAAAAATTTCAAATCATTCTGGAAAAATTATTTTCGTTTGCGGGAGTCAGTTGCAATCATTTTTGGTGAATAGACATACCCCCGAAGTCCTACCCACTTTCGAGAAAAAAATTCGAGAAGGTGGACAAATTTTATTAATAATTTTTAACAATAATTTTATTAATAACTTTTTAACGAAGCCTCAATCAACAAATTGGTATTCTTAATTTTCGTTTTATTTTGGCCTCTAGAATCTCTCATTAAAATTTTTACCAGAGCTGGTCGAATACCTTGCATAAGACTTGATGACAAGTAATGTCACGATTGTGAAACTTGTGACGAGTCAGACTCACCATTGTATGGCTAGGGGTTAACAAAATCAATATTGGGAGAACTAAAGAAGTGTGTAAATGGTGTGTATCTGTGCGTGAATGAATGAAAATAAATGATTAGTTGAATGTTGTTTGAGCTTCGAAGAGTCGATCAGGTTTAGGACACAGATCGTCTTTTAGTCCAGCATGGTCAAAAGTTAGAGTTTCCAAAGCATCCAAATGATATTTACTTCGTTCGATCGAATTAAAGTTGAAATTAACGTAAATTAGAGACGAAAGTAGGAACATCTCCGAAGCGTCGCGCATCTAGCGTCCATCGTCGTCGTCTAAAGGCAAGAAAATCCAGAAAAAACGTAGGAAACAAGGAAATCGAAATTCTCGAGCGTTCTCCCGGCAACTTCTCTCCTTATTCTCCGGGTGATATCGCG